>NC_071107.1:31132500-31737500 GCF_024256425.1 Clarias gariepinus
ATGATGAATGGATGGAATAAGGCTTGTTGTAATAATTAACTCTGACAGAATAATAAGAGCAGGTTAAAATATTGATAAGTCCTAAGAGAAAATGTATGTATGTATTTATTTATTTATTTATTTATTTATTCATTCCCCTTTTGTGCCCTGTAATAGAGGTGTAGTGCTGCGATTTCTCTCATTATTTGTATTCAGATTTAAACCCAAAGTGTGTAATAGATTTCTGGACAGCATTATTGTTTTATTGTTTTGGCTTTTAAGGTAGACAGTTTTCCTTTAATCCCGCTAACTTGCTTTTGTGAAAAATTAAAATTGGTTCTGTTTCTCGCAATTTAAAACCACAGCAAACCTGACCAGGAAGTTACTAAGGATGAATAAATGAACACCATTAAGGTGTAATTCACGTATCTGTTAATAGTGTGCATTCTGTTCATGTCTGTATTTGTATTTTTTTGGAACACAGCAGCTTTTTAATCTGAATATTGCATCTCAATTGGGTTACATATTTGGGCCAAGAAAACTCATCTGTTGGTTTAAAAAAGTGCTGCAGGAAATTTTTTTTCTCTTCTTAAAAGTTTTTGTATTGGGTAGTCGCTTGTGACCGGTTTTACCTAACCTGATCCAATTGTGTGATGTTTCCAAAGTATTATTAGCTGTGTGGTTCTTGAGAGTCAGTGTCCTCTTTTTATTCTTCAGGTTCTTGCACTTGAAAACTGATGTTATGCTATGGTATGACGTATATTCTTAGCAGCATAGGCCTAGATCTTGGATGCACTCGCTGTATCAGTGGTTCAGAATGTGCGAGATACGACTTTATAGAGGTCTATCAAATAACATGCAAAAATACAAAGCAGAAAATGAAAGAAAGAAGAGCAGCTGGTTTATTTGATGATTAGATTATGCTTAGCATATTTTTCCCATTCTATTTTGTTGCTGTGTTGGTTATAAATAAAATGCCTGATTTTCTAAACCATGACCAGTGCAATGCCTTCCAGTAAAGACCTTTTTTATTGGATTAGCAGACATTGGAGCTGCATCATGGCAGCTGGTGCTGTGTTTGGAGCTGGTTTCTTAATGAGTAATGATGCT
This sequence comes from Clarias gariepinus, assembly GCF_024256425.1. Classification (NCBI taxonomy): domain Eukaryota; kingdom Metazoa; phylum Chordata; class Actinopteri; order Siluriformes; family Clariidae; genus Clarias; species Clarias gariepinus. The sequence continues at coordinate 31,133,590 of NC_071107.1, forward strand.
TCTTGTGATCCCCACCCTCTTGTGAGTATAGTGGTATCATGCCATGCCTGAAATGAGGTTTTGAGAGGTGTATAGGTTTTATGTGGGTGAGGGGGGGGGGTGCAGGAGGAGTCTTTGAACATGCATTTCAAAGGTACGAGAGGAAGGAGTCACTGAGAGCCCCTCCTACTTCATCTCCCCTCTTCCTTTTAACCTTGACAGCTCTTCACACCTCCTCCTGAGTGTAGAACTATGATATAGTCTGCATAGCAACACGTTAATAGCAAGAGGGACTGCAAGAGAGGGTGGGGGAAGTGAGGATAAGGAGGCGCCGTGACCTCGTTCTGCAGTTGCCATAGTGACCGTACGGGTTACATCATCCCTCCACCACGTACCTGATGTCAGAGGTGGTGCGTCGGTCCTTTCCCGCCAAAACAGGATAAAATAAGTAACAAATGTCCCCCTCCGTGGCTAAGAATAAAACTAGTTCAACAAAAAACAGCTGTGTGATAAGGGGCTCCAATGAATAAGCAAGTCAGACAGCAGGTTTTCATTTACTCTCACTGCTGCATCTAATGATGCATTTTGCCTACTATGGTAATGTCTATATATTTTTTTTTTCTTAAATTGTTTTGGAATATTGTACCACCTTGAAATTAAAATGTCACTTCCAGGAACCCACAAGTAATCATGTTTTGTCATTTTTTCCCCTTTTCTTTCAGGGATGCAGTCATAAAGTGCTTCACTTCATGTTTGGGCTAAAGCTGCTTTTCTTAGCAACCCATGTAATGTCCAAGTGCATTAAATATTTACAGTACATAGTAATTATGTAAAATATTTTATCGCAAAGAATATTTCATTTTATTTGTGCTAATATATACCACCGTACTTTATACTTTTGAAAAATATCAGACATCCTGGAGATTACATTTTGCATTAAAATAAACATTCATCAGCAAATTGTTTTTTTTTTTTGCAGCATCTGTATGTGTGTATTCTGGGTGAGCAAATGGTGTTTGCCCTAAATGAACAAATATTTAAGTGTTGGTGGTGCGGGACTGCTGTTGGAAGTGCCAAAAACTGTGCCTTATTTCTCGGTCTTCCTTTGTTTATTAAATTTGTGTATTTTACACAACATATTTTTAATAATTTACAGAGTAATCTGTTTAACACTGCACTCCTTGTAATAAATGCAGTTCTGCGCTATCTTGTTGATGTCTGTCATTTATATACCCCTCACACTTGTTTACTAGTGGTGCCTAACGACTCGGGTAACTATGTGTGGTTCTCTCATGGCTTCCAAAAATATGCCAAAATGTCGACTGCTTAGTCTGCCACAGGGTGTGTTTGTGGTATTTTTCTATATCTCTCTTCAGATCAAAGATGTACATAAGTCAAACGCCTCTAGGTGGTTTATGGCAAGACGATATCATGTCATTCCATACACAAAGGTAAAAATTGTTTTTTAAAAACTCCTTCCTTTCCATATGCCTGATTAGAACATAGTCCTCTCCTGTACTGTCAGAACGTGACCTAATAACGCAATATGTCTCTGTGGTTTTTGTTTTTGCCTTGCATCGGCTGATGCGCTGAGACTGCACAGCTGCGGTTGCCATGGTTACAATGTGTATCGAGCGACCCTCCTCCACCAGCACATCCTGCACAACATGGCATGAAGATGGGATACAGAATTCAACTGTTGGTGATATTTCTTTTCCTGTCCTCAAATATTTTTTTTTTTTTAAGTCGGTGCATTTGAAGACTGGAAAAGATTCAGCACAATATACACACTTTGATGCATTATTATTTTTATTTGCATTATGTGGAATACTAATCACAATGTTTGAGACATATTTTATTGAAAATGTAATAACATTATGAAAAATAGTTTTTCATCACAGTTGCTGTGATATATAAACCCTGTTTAAGTCTGCATGTGTGTTTCGGTCAATTACAGGTCTACAAAACGCCTGACCTGAATAACAAATAGTAGGGTTTTTTTTTTTCCCTCTCAGTATTGTACAACACCCACACTTTTTTAATGCTTTAACAAATGGTTCATAACTGCTCATTAAATGTGCAATGTCCTTTACAACTAAAGAAAATGATTAGGCAGTATAAACAATGACTTATTTATGGTGAAAGGAATAGATGCTATGAGTTCCTTATGGATGCGCAGTAAGTGTTGCTTCTAAACCTGTAAAAGCATATTGATTTTTACTTAGTTCATAGTGACGTTCAGGGTGGCCCTTTCAGTGGGAGGGGGAAGCAGTGAAAGATGAGAACATCAAATCAGTAAGTCTATGTTAATAGGAGCATGTAGACAAACATGCAAGAAGTAAATGTTCATGGAGTTCCATGATTTAAAAAAATGCATCATGGCTGCTATTTATTTGCAATATACACATCTTTAAGCATTGGAAAAGTCATATATGTACACTACCATTCAAAAGTTTAAGAACACTTGCGAATTTCTTTGTTTTTGTTTAGTGATTTATTTTCTACATTCTACAACAATACTGGGGATTTCAAAACTATAAAATAACACATATGGGATTAGGTAATTACGTAACAACAAGAAAAACAACAGTTAGTTGTTATTTTAAGACACAGAGGTCAGCCTTTCTGTAATAGTTCTTGCAAGAACAGTATTGTCAAGTGCATTTGCAAAATCCGTCAAGCACCATAATGAAACTGGCTCTCATGAAGGCCATCTCAGGAGGGCGAGATCAAAACCTACCTCTGCCGCAGACGAGAAGTTCATTTAGAGTTATCAGCCTGAAAAATTACCAATTAACAGCACCTCAGATTAGAGGCGTTATAAAGTCTTTACAGAGCATAAGTAGCAGAAACATCTCAATATCAACTGTTTAAAGCAGATTAATGCATTTTTAGACACCTTCAGCATTCCTTTACAATGTAGAAAGGAATAAAAATCAAGAACCATCATGGAGTTAGAAAGTGTTCTAAAACTTTTGAACGGTAGTGTATGTGTGTGAGATATATATATATATATATATATATATATATATCAAAAATCATATTTTCAAAGAGGCCAGCTTGTTGGTTAATTATATAGGATTCTAAAAAATTTTTTTTTATTCATTTATCTTTTACACCACTTATTTTGTACGGTGTCACTGAGGGTCTGTAGCCTATCCCAGGAGACTTGGGTAACGAGGCAGGGTACATCCTGGACAGGGTGCTAATCTATTGCGGGGCACACGTACACATTCACAACACGGGCAATTTGGAAACACCGATTAACCTTACTTGCTTTCTTTGGACTGTGGAAGGAAATCTCAAGCACAGGGAGACCATGCACACAGGCCATAAGCAAGAATCAAACCCTCAACACTGGAGGTGAGAGGACACAGTGCTAACTCTTATGCCAATGTTAGGCCACTGTGTTGCCATCTTGAAATACCTCTTGAAGATAATCGTATTTCTGTTTAAAGAGAAGGGTGAAACGTCTGTGGATTCCCAAGCTGATTGTCTGATTTCCCAACCATTTGAAAGAACAAGGACAAGAGGATGAAATATGTTAGTTTTATATTGTGTTAGTATCCAAGTACCTAGCACTTAACAACGTTTGTTAAAACAAATTAGATTTATGAACAAACTAGACTTACGAATGAGCTCTCGGAACGAAACTCGTTCATATTTAGAGGACTTAAATGCTGACCCAGCACTCTGACCTCAGCCTCCTGAGAAAGGTGGAATATGTGGAGAATAAAGAATTTCACTATGAGGTAATGTTTATAAGACGAATAAAGGCTGAACTTAATAAATAAAGCTTAATTAAAACGGTTGAACCACTAAAATAAAAATGTAGTCAGTAATGTGTAGAATGCTTGAGAAGTTATAAATGTAGCATCATGATGATGACGAAATCTCATTGCCCACTTTCAGGCACGTGCCTTCTCTTTGCGCTGTGGCCACGCCCCCCGTTAAGGACTCTATAAAAGCCCAGAGACGCCTCCTTCGCCCGGCAGTGAAGCTCAAACCGGGGCAGGAGATACCTGTGAGTGGATACAGCGGATGGCCGGGTTCAGTTACCTGATTCACTAAAGCCTGCGGTTTTTTTTTTTCTTCCACGACACGCAGCTGATAAGAGATGCCTTTTCCACCTATAAATCTACACTCGCGGATTTCATCGCCGGGAAAAGATCTATTCAGGAAGAAGAAATCCGGCACGAGCGTTGTTCCTCCTCAGGCTTTGCTCAACCCTAAACCGCGCGAGGAGAAGGAAGCGGAAAAGGACAAACTGTCCACGTCCTGGCCTAGCGCCAACCTGAGACAGCTGGGAGGGAAACCTCAGCAGCATTATTCCAGCAAAATTCCCACAGACTCCTCAGTGCCGAACCTCGACGTCATGGACGTGAAAAACTCGTGGCTAAACGCGAGCAAACCGTTGGCAGGCTCGTGCGAAAGCGTGCCGCGCTCCAGCTCCGGGGAATCGGCGGCGCGGCGCGCCAAAGACGAGCTCGAGCAGGAGGTGCAGTTCTCCCTCAGCCTCACCCCCGAGGCCATCCTCGTCATCCAGAAGCGCAACCTCGAAAAGCAGATGCTGGCCAAGCAGCAGAAGTGCTGCGGCTCGACGGACGGCAAGCACCGCCGCGCCGTGGCGTCCAAAAGGGCGACGCAGGGCGCGCCGAAGAGCATGGGCACCGTGGCCAAGCTGGACAGCTCGAACGACATCAGCGCGATCGTGAAGATCTCGCTGCTCAACGAGCAGCACAAGTACGACGACGTCGAGTACGAGGAGGAGGACGGCGACGTGGACGAGACGGTGATGCGCAAATGTAAAGAGTGGCTGAAAGGCGTCGAGAGCGCAGCCGCCTTCAGCAAAGTGGACAAACTGTCTGCTCTGCCGCACCTCAAGAGCTGCTGATGCTGATCAAAGCCACTGTGGAGGAAGTCTTCCTCAAGAAAAAATATATATCAATGGACTGAAATATCGTTTTTTCCCCCCTTGCTGTAGCCTGTTGATATGGCACTGTGCGTTATTGTCTCTCGTGCGGCCCTTTTGGGCCTTTTTTCCACTCAGGTTGCGTCTAAATGTAGCGCCGTTCAGTTACACTCGGATAAACGAATGTCCATTAATGAATGAATGAATGAAGCTTGGGCATCTGCGTCCAGCATGCGTTGTCCCAAACCACAGGTGTCGTGCTTTTTCCGACATGGAGAGGCCTGTAGTGCGGATGTGATGCAGTTTGGGACGCAGCCCCAACACACACAGGCTTCCCACTGGCGCCACGCTTTTCTTTGTGCCAGAAATCAGTGACAAACTTTACAGTGTGTGTACAGTATTTTGTACAGTATTTATTGTATAAAAAAGAAAAACATTACGTTGTGTTTGTGTTCTAGCCTAGATCTTGTCATTTTTATGGGTTTTTATGAAATAAAGTGTATTCAAATCCAGTTTGCATCTACACTGACTTGTTAATTTTAATTAGAAGGAAATAATATTTTCGATTTTGGGTAAATAGAAAGGGATGGCACTTTTCTAAGAATCCTCGGTGAATAAAAACCACATGATGACATTAGGAAACTTTCTCTTTTCCATACCTTTATGTTTCGTTCTTGTAAAGGCTTTAAAAGGTTTGTGTTAAAAAAGAAACCTTAACCCTGAAATTGCTACAGTCCTCCCTAAATACCAGACAATTGATGTAAGAGTCTGTCATTTCATTTTATTAATTATTGCATCAGAAAAATATTCATGTTTTTTGTGTAGGATGAGTACTTTAACAAACTTCACCTGAAACTTTTTGCCCCTCTTTAAATTTACCCCGAGATTTGATCTCTGGAGAAATTCCGCATCTACACTGATGTTCATTTGACGACGCCTGTAAAACAATAACGTGTAATCATCTCAGTGACTGAGCAAGACAGAACATTTCTATTGTGTTTGTTCCCACTTGCTGTCCCCCAGTCACTAAGCCTGTTATCACATTTCCAGATTTCACATTTCAAAAATGTTTTTGTTAACTTGAATAATTGCACACAAACTTTAGTTACAAGTAGGCTACAAATAGTGCTAACAGTGGAACTAATGATCACCAAATGGCTTTCTGTCAGTTCCACCATGCTGTTCATTGGATATTAAATTTTTTTTTTTTTTGCATGAGCATCTCTTTTACAAAAATCTTGCCTCAATAATGTACTCATTATGCTCATTTCTGCTACAAAATACAATGCATTCTTACTTAACAAGCATCGCTTTGTTTAGGCCGCACGGTGGCCTCACACCTCCGTGATCGTGGGTTTGAATCGTGGGTTTGATCGTGTGTGGAATTTGCATGTTCTTCCTGTGCTTGGTGGGTTTAATTTCAACCAGCATTCCCAGATTGCCCGTGGAGTGTGTGTGCCCAGCGATGGATTGGCATCTTGTCCTGGGTGTACCTTGTAAGTCTGAGATAGGCTTCAGGCCCCTGTGACACTGTACTTGATAATTGTGATACTATATAATTGTGAATTCATTCACATTTGGAGGGCATTTAACACAGGTTTATGTCATGAACAATACTTATACACAACCAACATTATCTTGTATATTTATTGGGGTTCTAGAACTTTGTATTCATTAACTTTTTACTGATAATACATTTTGTACCAGAAAACTTTTATAATATTATACTATCATATTACTTTTATTTTTCAAGACACGCGTATAAATGAACAACAGATCAATGATGAACAAAACACAAGGGCTAAAGCAGGTTTTGTGGGTTTGACTGACACAACCCTCCATTTGTGACCTGGCCTCTCTATAGCAACCCCTTCTCAAACACACACATAAACAAACGTACTGTGAAACTCTGAGCAGAAAGTTTCGGCTGGGTCAAACAAATCTGAGGTACGATTATTAAATATAATTATAATATATTATAATTAAAAAAAAAGCAGTATATCAAATGTTGTTTGTATATGTATTTAGTAACATTGTTATACAATGTATTGTTTGGGATTCCTTGCATTAGGCATGCTGTTATACTGAATAATTATGCATTATGCGCTTATAGTGGGATATCACTTATTCAAATTTATTTATTTAATTTGAAAATGTTTTTTAAATGATCCTAAGATAAAAAGCTAGTAATTTACCCTTACAGTACATTGGTCTGTTACAGCCACATGATGACACTGAAGATCAAAGATATGCATCGCACAAGCACTTTTCCATCCATTCTGGATTCCTATCTGTATTCTGAAGGCTTGGAAGAGGTATGTGGAGTTCTGTAAAACAACTTTCTAAGGCAAAACAACAGAATACAAGAATCAGTTTCATTTTAATTAGAATGATGAAAATGATAATACTGCATTCATGCCGTTTGATTTTGGTTGATTAATACAGATTCGGAACCAATATGCAACTGTGTGATGAACTGTACTTTTAAAATGGTCAGGTTTTGGAAATTCTGAACTGATAAACTGTTTGTTATAGCAATCTGTTAATTAATATAAGTATATGGTCATAAAAATACAGTCATCAAGTTAAATTTGTCTTGATCAGCAATTTGCGATTGCATTGTCTTTAAGCATGTCCCATGACAGGTTTCACTAGTGAATGTAAATCATCATTAAACCACCTTTATATTCAACTCTGTCTTAAATATGATAACTTATTATTGGATAAATGCTTTCCCACATTTTGCTGAAATTCTAATAACCATATGGTGGACTGAGGGTTTTACAAATCAAACCACACACATTGAGGACTGGGTGACCTGGTGGCACAGCAGGTAGTGTTTGCATCTCATGGCCTCCATGCCTGGGGTTTAATTCTCCTCACACCTGTGCGTGTTTCCTGTCACCTCTTTTAACCATCCTCTAGGTGTGGGTGTAAATCTCTGTGACAGACTTACTTCCTGTCCTGGTTCTATTCATGCCATGACCCTAATCATGATTAATGGGGCACTGAAGTTAGATGAACTAATAGTTAAGAGTCTCTCTATACAATATTCTTCCTCTGATCTAGTCATGCAACACCATACACGTACAGTATAATGTTGCATGACCAGATCAGAAGAAGTACTTAATTTTTATATTAAGTACTTAAAACTACCAGACAACAGACCTGTAATTCCAGTTAATATACAGAATGAATGATATGGAGTATAATTTACAAATATACATTTGCACTATAACCTGATCAGATACAAAGTGATGATGTGTAGTATAATGCTTAAAGAATAACAATTTATTTAATTAACAGAAGAAGGGGGTAAAGGGTTTGTAGGATAATCGATGTTAAAAAAAATAAGCCCTGAAGTAATGGTAATAACCAAGGAAAATTTTTATCATTTACCGTACAAAGAAACCTATTTAAGAAACTTAACTTCAAAAATTAGGTTTGTAAAAAGCGGTATTAAAGACACAGCATGTACACCAATCAATCATTACTAACATTTTTTAAATTAGCATATAACTGGTGACAGGATCGCCGACACCCAAGTGTCCGGAAGGCAAAAAGCATCAACATAATGTCTAAAATCATGCAGGTTCACAAAAAATGGAAACCCTGCTATCTCTAGAGAGCGTTGCATGTGAAAGTCCCAGGGGGTTAGCAAACCTGCCAGTATGCTACAAACAGCAATGACAGGAACAAAGTCAATAAAATGAATTTTTTTATGTTTGATGTGAACATTAACTGGAGCTCTTAACAGCCATGAATTGTGTCAATCACACATGAACATTTTTATTGTATAAATCCGCTTGTACCATTCTTCTACAATGACAATAAATATATATTATGAAATAATATACTAGCATTTTTTAGCTTTTTTTGAGACCAGTTAAATCTAGTTGCTGATTAGCCATATTAAAATCAGTGATCCCACAGCAATGTAAACAGTCTCAGTCTCTAACTCCTCCTAAAACCATGAACACTATGCACACTTGTATGGAACTGTTGCATAACTGTTCCACTCTGTGCCTTCGCAATTGATGTACTGTATTGTTCCTGTCTGTGTCTGCACTATCAGTCTGCACATTTTCCCTGCTGCGGCAATTTATTGTACGCTCAAGCCTTTCACAAGCTTTCTCTGTGTGGGGTGGAGAGTAAAGGGGCTGTTCATTCAGCTTTTTGTTCATCATCATTGAGCTTTCCCATCTCAGATCCTTTTGTGCGGGAACTAGAAGGGAAAAAAAGTAAAAAAAAAAAAAAAACTGTAGCGATGGTCACCTAGGTAACAGCGGTCAACACTGCCTCCTCTTCTGCCCTTTGAATTCCCTGACCTCTATCTTTTCACACTTTCACTGCCCCATTCTGGGCTTGTGTTGTGCTAATTTTCAAATGTTTTCTTTTGTCCTGTGAACATTTTTATTGCTTATTGTTTCATATTTTGTTTCTGTGCAGTTTGCTGGGTTGAATAAGATGCAATGGGGGTAACCGGATCTAAAAAGCTCATATTACTGGAAGGAGTAGATTCACAGCCAGGCAGATAGATTGTACCATCATATTGCTCTCGGACACTTCATTGTCTTTTATCTAGTCTGATAACTGTATGGCCTATTTACCCTTTTGCCCTGTGCATTTCTTTGGCAACTGAACTTATAAATGCCTCCATGTCCTTTGTAAAGGCTGGACTTCCAAAGGAAACAGACCCTGTAAAATGTGGGAGCATGGGTATTGACTGGCTTCCATACAACTTTCTGGCCTTTTCCTGAGAAGAACCAAGAAAGGTCTGATGACGTCTCAGCATTTACCGTAAAAATGTATATACATTTAATCTCTCACTAATGGCTCATTTCTTAACAAATTATAAATCTGAATTTAAATTTGGAACTTTACTCAAGTTTAGAACAAAACCAATCACTAGTGTGGGTCATGGGATTCAACCTTTTAGCAACTTCGTCCATACCAATTCTTTCTATAAGGAAACTAAAACTGTAAACTCAAAAAAGAAGCCTTGGACTAGAGATTAAGGTGTTTTACCAATTTTATAACAGAATTCAAATTATTGTCTGTGGTGCAGATTCCCAGCAGGCAGTACAAATCTGTAGCCAACTGGCACCAGCAAAAGTGATTAGCTATTCAAGAACGTGTAAAGGGTGAATTGGAAAGTAGCCTCAACTAAATAAAAAAAAAATGTTGCTATGAGAACCACTAAATCCCCCACACTAAATACACAATTAGTAAAATGGGCCAGTGTGTTTGTCCTTGACAAATACATTGAACTGATGGAAAGATCTTCCTAGGAATCTTAACAGAAGAATTAGGGAAGAGAAGGACGTGTACCAGACTGCAGTCTGTCTCACATTTCTCTTTAAAGATTGCACAAGAGGGCAACGGGTCCTTCCTGATGTGTACGAGAGCACAATGTTCAGACAATTTAAGGGGTTGTTACTGGCTTGTTCAGAGCAAATCAAGCCATTTTTTAAATGGTTATTGTGGCAAAATGAAGATGATGGGAAGTCAGATGCTATCTAACAGTTGTTTTTTGTTTTTTTGTTTTTTAACCAAAAGGCAGTACCCATGGCCAATGTCGTGACTCAGATAAAGAAGCTGAAAGAAGGAAGAGTTCAACGTACCGTCTCGGTTGCAGAGCTCCAAAAAAAGAAAGCTTTTCTTGAAAAGGTATCCTTAAGTAACCATCATCAGTCAAATATTCTTCTCATGAATTCAATACCGCTTGTCAATGATCTTTTCTTCTGATCTTGTAAAAGTTAGCATTGTTTCCCTGAGGTCAAATTGCAACCTAACTATACCAACTATAGAGTTTCACTGATGGATAGCAAAGTAATTGGCTTTCAGGACAAAGACCCTGGGTAACACTAATTCCTTACACTCAAAGCGTACCATCAGTGAAGAGCAAGCATGTAGGACCTTGAGTACTTTATCTAATTGTCTAATTTATCATTGCATAATTATTGGTAGCATTGTGATCATTGAGATTTTCTACAATCGGGATTTAAAGGCGTGAAGAAAAATATTTCCTACAGTTAAGAATGAAATCATGTTGTCTGGCTCAGGTTTCCTTTCCACACATACTCATTCTTTTATCTGATGCAAGAACACAATGTCCAGGCAATTTAAGTGTGATTTTTCGTGTTATTGTGAACGTACTGAAATAGCCACATTATAAATGTTGTGACTGACTAATCAACATGAATAATTTTGCACATGTACAAATGATCACAGTGAATTTTCTAAAATAATGATCATAATTAAAATCTCCTTAAGAATGTGAACACATGGATGTGTGTAGGTAAGTGAAGAATTTAAAGACTAAAGCACGCATATCACAACAGTACATAAAAATATACACATGCAAGCTTAAAAATATCTGCAAAAATATGCAAGCTAATTAGGGAACATTTTACAATTGATTATTACTTTCAAATTAAGAAAATAGTATCAGCATTGATGTTTTTCAGGTTTGTGTATTAATAAAAATACAATTTAGACTATGAATCTTGATTCACATATTACTCCTAAGGAAAGGCACTACAGGTAGAAATTACCGTTTGGGGGATTTTAGTTTATGTTGCACGTATGTGTGTGTGTGTGTGTGTGTGTGTGTGTGTGTGTGTGTGTGTGTGTGTGTGTGTGTGTGTGTGTGTGTGTGTTTATTCAATGCATGATCTCAAACTTAGCAACTCTGATGAAGACTTTAAACTTTGCCCTTTTGGCACAATCACATCATGCTTCATGTTGTTTTATATGATAAACTGGTCATATAAATTGTCCATGTAACCTTTATAAACACAGTTACTAGAGTAAAGTTGAAACTGCAATTGCATTTTTAAAAACATACTTCTAAATTTTTTTTTTAAATGTCAGGTTTCCGTGATTAAATGACGAATCAAGGGAATAATATTCCAACAAACTAGGTGGTAAAAGTAATTGTTTAAAACGGTCTTATTGTATCATTATCTAATAAATGTTTTTCTTTTTATTACATCACGGCACAGCACATTTCATACCATCAAAGTTACAATGGATTAGTGGTTAACACTGTCGCCTTGCACCTCCAGGGTCGGAGTTCAATTCCTGCCTTGGAGTTTGGATGTTTTCCTTTTGCTTGGTGGGTTTCCTCCACGTACCCTGGTTTCCTTCCACAGTGCAAAGATATGCTTTTGGTATGCCCTAACCACTGCAGAATGGAACTACCTCAAGAGCTGCAGTTTTGGAGTTGCTCTGACCCAGTCGTCTAGCCATCACAATCTAGCCCTTCTCACAGTATCTCGTTACAATGGCCTCTGGAGGTGGGTGGGATATGTTAGACAGCAAGTAACCCCAATTTCTTTAGATTGATATGTTGGAAGCAGAAAAAATGGGCAAGCGTAACTTTGTCAAGAGCCAACTGGTAATGGCTAGAGGACTGACTGGGTCAGAGCAAGTCCAAAACTGCAACTCTTGTGGGACATCCCTTTGTCTTCAAGGGTCAGGACATAGCAAAAGTGATCCATGGAGGCAAAAGAGAAAAATATAAGGCGGGTGGTCATGATGTTATTGCTGATCAGTGTAAATCTTTATTCAAAGTGTTTACTTTGCTAACGTATACAGTGTTTTAAGGCGCCATCTACTGGCGCCTCGGCGTAACTGCTGCTTAAGGTGGAAAAGGAGGAAACGTTCTGTCCAGCCTTGTATTTTGCGGGGATTAAACTGATTAAAATATAAACTACATGTCAAAAAAAAAAAAAAAAACAATTAATCCTATCGATTTTTTACCCATGATGTGATTTACCGCAATCTGAAACTCAATTTCCAGAACTGAGCTTGTGTGTCATTTTAACCTCCAGCGCCATCTGCAGTCGTATCGCCGCCTTCACCACCTGAAGGACAGCTTGTCCCACCGATACGCCGAGCTGCTCACCGACAAGGTCCAAAGACAGCGGCAATATATCAAACAGCAAAACTCGCCTGCGTTAAAAACCACCGAACAACACAATCCGAGGGTATGACTTTATATGTACTGTACACAACATAATTTGGAAATGTAATTTTCCCACAGAGCAGTTACAGCATATGACCACGAGGTGGCAGCAATGCCAGTGACTGTGTTAATGAGTTGAGAAAGTTGAGAATAGTTAAGAATTTATCCATCCAGTTCCCCTTGGTTGTGTGAAAGGTGTATTTTATTGATTAAATTATGAGATGAGCTGTAGATTTACCATTTTTCATTCAGAAAAAAATATCACCTGTTTTTCATTTCAATCCTATAAACACAATGTTCTATATTTTTTTTTTAGCTTTCACAATTCTGTCAAACCCTGCAATGTTGTTTCCTAACTTTGATCCGATGTCTGGTGTCTCAACCACTTCACTGTTTGATGTTTAACTCATTTGACGCAGGCAGCCTTGGGCTTAGTGGTTAGCACTGTCGTCTTGCACCTCCAGGATCCGGGTTCGATTCATGCCTCGAGTTTTTTGTCCTGTGCTTGGTGGGTTTCTTCTGGGTACTCCGGTTTACTCCCACAGTCCGAAGACATGCAGATTGGCATCCCAATTGCCCATAGTGTGTAAATGAGTGTGTGAATTTTGCATCCTGCCCAGGGTGTACCCCACCTTGTGCCCTAAGTCTCCCAACACACACCCAATACTCTACAGGATAAGCAATATAGACATTGAGTGAGTGATCTGACACTGAACTGGATAGTAAAACCTGAACATCTTGCCTTATATTTGAAATTCTAAAAACTACAACCCCTATTAAATGCCATCGTAAGTGAGCTAGCAATGTCCCTATGTGACATCAGAGTAGCACACAACTGCTAACTTCTCTGGTGCTTATGGAATATACATCACCAGCCATCAAATTAAAACTACCCCTACCCCCTAAATGCAAAAAAAAAAAAAAAAAATACACTCTCTATTTTAACATTTCATCCATCACTATTGGTTCCAAACTAAGTTTCTCCTTAAAAACCTGAGTGCACTGTTGCGTATGGTAATGATATTCTTACATGATTGAACCCTCCACCTCTGAGTCTGTGCTCTAATACACAACTACTAGAATCAAAGCCTTTAACCGATCCACCCCCCCCCCCCCCCCCCCACACACACACACACACACACACAAAAACAATGCACACAAATACACACAGCACTTTCTGTCTCCATTCAATTTCCATTCAAAGTAAACTCTTTTTGGGATATGGTCAAAAATCATAGTTCTGTACCCCTTTCATTTTTTTTTCATTATAACATATAGTACATACAGAAGTTTGTAGAAGTAAGTATATTAACCAAATCTGCTTATATGTAAAGTATTTGAATTATATGGATTTGTTCTGATAAATTACTGATGACTAAGGAATTGATATGCATGTATCAAAATATAATAATCTAAGATTGGACTGTTACTGTAATAATACAAATCGTTTTACACTAAAAATCGTATTGACATGGGTATTGGGTATCAGACAAGTGTTTCAAATACGGTTAATGCAGTATAAATAAATCAGACTATCTACTACTGTAAATTTTATACCACAGCCTAGAGAAAAACAAAGCATGCCTGTAGCAGCGTACATCTTTGAAGTGAAGGTATAATGCCTTTTAGGCTTAGATGATTGAGGAAGCTTCTCATTTTAATATGGGAACTGGGGGCTATTGGTGCAGACTTGTGATTGACTTTGATTTTGGCCGTCTGGCCTGAGGACAATGAGGGTGAGAGAGAGAGAGTGGTGATGGAGGGTGTTTAAGGTAAACTGTCGGGGGTTGGCAGCCTTAGACGGATCCTGTCTTATCAATCTCCTCCTATAAAAGCAGGCCTTCTTCACTGGGCTGTAATTGTCTCTTCTAATGACCTGCACTGGAGAGGAGGACAAAGGCAGTGCTATAAAGGGCTTTATGAGCCTGCTGGTAGGAAACCTTTGGTGAAAAAAAAGTAACTGCTGAGCAAATGAAACTGCCCCGTTGTTTCCTTGGGCCAGGCCAAGAGCCCCCCCATTTGGGACACCACAACGGGGCTGGACCAAAGCAGGCAGGGTTGAGGCCACCTGCTGGGGCCTAATTGGTCCCTGCTGCAGTTAATGGCTTCCTGTGGCTGTGTGTTTACTTCTCATTTGCTTTGGGTGCTGGGATTCCCAGCCCTGCTGCAAGACGAGGTTCTTCATCATGAATTCCCTGTTCTCACTATGCTCTGCACTTTTATTTCTCTTTTGATGCCCCTTTTCCTCATTAAGCCCTTGCTTCTGTCTTTCTTTTCATATAGAGCTCCAGAGGCCTGGCCTTCCAGGAGCTTGTTGGTTCAACCCTTAAAGATAATACTGCATTCCTGAAGTCTTTACCTAAGACACGTTATTACCTGGTAAATCTTACCTGATAAATATTAGCGATGAGACTTTATTTAATATGAAAAGTATACAAATGTTTTTATCGTCAGTTATAACATAATCATATTATTAAGAACAAGAGTCATGTTCATGGCTCTTCTAATCTTTATATCCTTCATTGTCAATGTCATTGCCGTGTGATGGTTCTTTGAGAGATCCTGGAGCTCCAAAGGCAACTGGGCCAGCGTAAATGTCTACAGGGTATCAGGGAGCAGGAGGTGTTCAGGTCCTGGGTGGACCAAAGCAAAACTTCACAATTAGAGCAACAACTACAGCAAATGGGTGAGAAGAGACTCCAGACTGGCATATTCATCAATTAGAAGTCATATAATTTTTTGCCATAAAACATCATAATTTCTTTGCTTTAAAGTCAAAACTATGGTACCATTTTTGTACTTCAAGCAAATTGTAAACCGGTTTGATTGGCAACAGCTTATAATTTGAAAACTGATCTTAATTAAAATAATAATAATAATAATAATAATGAATTTAATTATATACATTAAACTTTTTACATATCTCCTGTCGGAAGAACTTTCCAGCATGTCTGCCCCAGCGCTGACATTAGAGCATTTGCTAAAGAAGAAATCCGAAGTTTTTCCAAAGATACAGATTTCTCATGAGGAAAGTGACTATCAGCAAAAACATGTGAGTTCCTTTTATTTCAAAGATCATTAAGATCCTTTCCTTCATAATTTGGTAATAATTTACAAAAAATGTCTTTTATTTATCCTAAGCTGCTTATTTGAAATGCTAGATTAATTCCTTATGCGTACTCCAGGATTCTCTTGATCTCTGCCCTGTCCTTTGGGATGTACACAAATGCACTTCCTGCTTAAAGCTTGTTTAGCCTGGACCTTATAGGAAGAGATGGTCAACCAGTCGCACAGCAGTGAGATGAACAAACAGAATTCTCTTTTTAGCGGAGAAGGTCTCTGTGTTCACCACAGCACAGACAAACATCACCCAGGGGTGAATGTCTAATTCATTTCACATACAAAGGAGATGGACCAATTTGGCCTGAGATGTCACATCATGCCAGAGCTTTGAGCCTTTGTAGGATTTGTTTAGGAAATTGTTCTACAGGGATGGCAGACCCCTTGATAAAACCTAAAAGCTAATAATAGAATAGCTTGAACTGGGAAACAGGTTCATAAGGAAGTGTTTAGTGACTTTTATGCCAAAAAAAAAAAAGAATACTTTTTTCTTTTTTAAGGGGCTTTAGAACGCAGATGTCCACTTTCTGATCTTGTAACCTGGTGACTTTTATGCAAACCTCTAAGCTTATTCATAACTCAAATTAATATATTTTTAACCATTCCGATTTTATATGAAGTTCTCCAAAGCGTTTTTATTTCTCTGCCAATCACAATACCTTTTTCTTACAACCGTTATAGACATAAATGTGAATTTCTTTCCTTTAATGTTTTAAAAATCTATAAAGAGTTGAAGCAGATCTCTCCTGTGTGCTGACTGGTCTGGGTTGTTTTGTGGCGTGTTGTCTACAGTGTCGTATAGATGTGAAGTGCACAGTCATCCTGATGGTCGCAAAGCAGTTAAAATGTGTTGCCAAAATGGTCGAGTGATGTTTGTGAGAAGATGCTACCCTGCTTTTTGACAGCTTTGAATGCTTAAAGTCTTCAGCCTCATGTGATGGACTTGACAACTTGACTGTCTGTGCGATTTCTCACCACGGCATGGACAAACATAAGCCAACCACTTGCCCTCCACACCGGCCTCGTCTATATAGCATTCTGAATCGCGGTGTGAATAAATAATGCTCCTCATGCCATTCAACCCAAACAGCGGCACGGATATAAAGGATCCATAAGTTTTATCTATGAACGAATGTCCTGAATTTGTCTCTGTTTATTTCTATTTAGTTATGCTCTGCTTAGTTTCCATGAAAGGCGCACTGAGTCATAAGGTCTCCTCAGCATGTTGAATTTCACACGTATTTATTTTCAGGATGGTTTGGCAAATATGGCGGTTCAGTCTGTTGCTACGTTGACTGGAAAAATAATAAGATGCAGGTTAAATCATCCTGTTCGTGTTCTGGAGCCATACAAACCAAATGCAGATTGCAGATGCACTTGCCTAACCCCGGGCAATTAAATGCCGTCAATCTAATACATTATTGGAATTTCACATTCTAGGGACGCCATGCCAGTGTATCAGTATCTCTGCTCTTTCTCTCACTGCCTGTGAACGGGCTTGATACAGAGCCGCTAGTTGCTACATGTTGATGTGAGTAAACTGTGCCTTGCTCCAAAGTGCTCTAGCGGGATAGTTTGCACCCAGAAGACAAAGTGTGTCCTCACCCGGGTGTGCAGTGTTATCGGGCGTGAGTCGGGCTGTGCAGAAGCTACTCTTGAGAAGTAGCACATCATTAGGAATATATTAGCAACTCAACGCTCCTTCCATTGTCGACACACATGCACGAGCTAGGTAACGGGAAACCCACTGGAATCAGATTCTACCTGTGGGACCTGTAGTTCAGGACAAAAAATGTCTCTTTATTGGATAATAGATTGGTAATCATATATTCATTTTATATATTGCTTATTCTTGAAGGGATCCCAGGGCCCTAATATAAAAATGCACTTAGATCGTGCAAACTCCATGCATCCAAACTGGAGAGGAGATTTGAACCCTGGAGGGGTGAAGTGACAGCTCTAAACTCAAGACACTAGTTTGTTGTTGTTTTTTTATCAATTATTCTGTTTAACATCCATTGAGATTGATTAACTCTTTAAATCAAATTTAAAGCAATTTACTCCCCAACCATGCTTAAAATTATTATTATATAATTTTAAATGTAATATACATTTTGTTAGCATAATTGTATCATTATTAATGAGTTCAATAGTAGAATGCAGCGCAGGATGTTAATGTACATACTCCAATGGTTTTCATTAGTGTTGACACAAAAACAGTGTAAAAGATTTGATAAAAATCCAAAATTTGAACTGAGGGGAAAAACAAGAAAAACAGTGCATTTATTTGTGTCCTCTGTGTCTTCCCCTGTCTTTTCCAGCATGATGCATTCTCAGAGAGTGGAGGAGGAGAACAGATCAGCGCTCCAGTTCTCCAGGGCAAACAAATCCAGGAACAGGATGAATCTGAGCTAAGGTTTCCCAGTGTACGTGTCAAACCACGGGAGATGTAATCATGCCGAGCGGGGCCGCAGGCAGGCAAACACACCTGTCGTGGTCACATCCCACTCTTAGCTGTCTCCCACATGCACATACATACTCATCATGGTCCCTTATTATTTTTACCTTCCACAGAATCACATGTGTTAATTAGCATTTCGGGAGTCATACAGAGATTCTAGTGGTCTTTAGGTGTTTTTATTTTTATTTTATTTTTTCATGCTTTAAAGCAGTGATTTCTATTAACAATAAAATATTGATCCCATAAAGTTGGATGGAATTTGATCGATTTTGATCTGAAACAACAGGAACTATTTATTCCAGTTTAATTGTGGCTCCAGGAGATACCACTTACCAAAAAATATTTAAATCCACAAATTCATACATATGATACACAGGTTTTCCTGATTAAGAAATAAACATTATGTAGCATATAAAACAAGATTTCCTTTACATTACATTAAATTAGATGTTCTCAAGCACTTCCACTGTAAAATAAATTCCATATGCCCATCATGGCAGGATTATTTTATTTGATATTTTAATAATTCATTAGTTTGTTTGCTGACCTTTTTTGAATTACAAAGGTTTGATTAAAGTCTGCTTGACCAATAGACTTATGATTATATAACAATAAATATAGTTAGTTTGATAATGGTGAATTGGGATTTCCGCCAATGTAGCTAAATGTTATAGGACCTCGACCTATTCCTCACTGACTCCTGAGGGTGCACAGGTCCCACCTTGAGAACCACTGGATTAAATTAAATTAGTTACAGATACTCAATTTTAAAACTTCAAAGCCTGGTATCATGGGAGTATTAAAAATTTATATTTCCTTATAGTATATACATGAAACTGTATTATGAATATATTTGTTCTTGTTGTCTATCTATTGCATCCACTAAGAAAAAAACACCAGCTGAAAAAGGAGGGGGCTTCCTTAAGCAGACGTGCAGGGTTCATTTTTCTCACACCTCTTCGTCAAAGTGAATGTGGGTAAACAGAGAGGGGCTTGGCTGCAGGACAGAGGAAGAGAAGGCAAACAGTGGGGAGACAGACCTGGGGTGGACGAGGGTACAGAGGTATTACTCAGCCATGCCATCCACTCATGCCATCGCCACTCAGGCGGAGGGGATCCAAACTTCATGTTGGGTTCATGTACATGGTAGAAAGCAAGATTTTAAACTTAGCATTTTTAATCCTCTCTTTATTTTAAAATGATTATATTTTAAAGACAGTTCGAGTGGAGAATTTATAGAAACCAACTGAATGACATTTCAAGCTGAACTGGTTATAAGTGCTGGCAACTCAGCCATGATTTGGACTATAGCATGACTCTTGTGTGTATATGATCGAAGAGGTGTGTGAGTAGTCACTTCCATCAACAGCTCTCTTCCTACGTCCTCCTCCCCTCCCCCCTGCCTTCTCACCCTTTGCTGTATGCATGGGCCCTGTGTGTGGTGAGAAAGTCAGGTGCTGAGGCTGACACCCAAACTGTGAGATATGACATGCTCCTCGTCACCTCCAACCCCTGCTCTAATGTCATCTCCTGCTACCGTGACAGTCTCACTTCACTATGGTGCATTTCCATGCAGTGCCGAGGTGATGAAGTTAGAATCAGCATTTACGACTCTGTTTGACGATCCTTTCTCTCAACAGGTGTTCTTACATGAGTTACAGGTACCCAGGTTTTCCACTTTGCAGCCCGGTTTCTTGGAAGCATTCAGGACCAACATGGTTTCTTTGGTAGATTTTCTTTTTTTTCCCAAAGTTTTCAGTATACAGATTAAGATCAAAGACAGAACTTAAAATTATGTTAAGAACAAATAAACAATACAATACAAGCCTAAAATGGTAGTACTTATTTATTTTTCTGATTTCTTGATTTAAACAGAGAACTAATGAGCCACTTTATAAATCAACATCTGCATCTGTAACTCAGCGCAAACTCCATCTCATGCACAGCATGACTCTTTTGAACATGGCTGAGTCTCGCAGGTCAGTCTTTTACACAAATACTACAACCCACAGCTAGCACCAGAAAAATAATGCGCTTATTAAAAAAATATTTCTTATTCTTTGATTACATGAACAGTTTGCTAGTTAAAACTGGACTGGTGCCACAGTATGATAAAGGATACAGCATCCAAGACATGGTAAGTTCTGGCCATAAATAAAATTAGTAATTAGTAAATAGATTTACATTTTTAATTCTTCAAAGGTTTACATGGTGTTACCCAACCTGACTTGAACTTACACTTAATTTTTCATATTATCCAGATGGAGCATGTATGTCCAAGCATTGTCTCAGATAAAGAACCAAACTGTTTAAGTGATCCTTCGCTTTTACCCCAGTTGCTAAGAGATCATACAGCACCTGAATCCTCTGAATGCATTAAAGAGGAAATGAATGCCCACACTGACCAAATCTCCAGGTTGATTATACTTATTGTAAATACACAGGATTATTTTAATCCACTCTATGATTCTAACACTGCTTATTTGTACAGCCCTCAACACCATGAAGATGTGCAAAGTAGTTGCAGTAGAGCCTGGAGTGTCAAGGTTCCCCTGTCCATGGAGGATATTTATTCTCGCAGCATTGTACTGGTAAACAATGTAGAATTTTTATGTTGTTTTTCATACTTTTTCCAAGTGTTGTATGCATATCTAATATGATATGTGCTCCTTTTCAGGCTAAAGCATTTGATAAGAAGATGTGGAGCAATTATGTATAGTGAAATGATTTTAACCTTTCAAAACTGCACCATAACTATCTCCTTTTAGAGAGGGTAATGGGAGCATTTATTAGGTAGTTTCTCTATGTAAACAGATATGCAATAATATCAATCGTGATTAAGAGGGGCTTCATGTTCAAAAGACCAAGCTAATGAAAAAACAAGTAATTTAATCATTTGGAATCTTTCTGCGACTTCTGAAGAACAGACCCTCAAACAGCATCAAGACATCTTTCAAGGACCCATGGTTGTGACTTCACTGATGTTTAACCCTTTTCTTTAAATTACAATAAGCTATTTTTTTGCTATTTTTCTCTGAAACTTTCATCCATCAGACTGACCAACAACTCAACCACTTTTAAAATCAGATGCTCCTTTTCAAATTAAATTTAAATTTTATTTGTCACATACACAGTCATACACAGTACGATATGCAGTGAAATGCTTATAATGGATTTTCACTTGTAGCCATTTTTAAAGGTAGATGTATCCCCAGTCTGATAAAAGGGAACCAAATATTAGTCTTTATAATTATAATAATAATAATAATAACAATAATAATAATAATAATAATGGCAATTCATTTCAGTGCATACATTTAACATTAAAATATGTGTATTTATGTATTGCATATCTATGTAGGCCTAATCAATAGATAACTGTTGATTTTATAACAGTTAAAATAATGTTGCATAAAGGTTTTTTAATTTTTTTAAATAAAGATTTTGAAAAAGAAGATGGTCTATCTATCTATCTATCTATCTATCTATCTATCTATTTGTTGAAGTGATGTGATCATAATTCACATAGGATAAATGCAGTGAAAGGCAGGTAAGTATATACCTGTATGTGCATTTTATTTATTACTTGATCTAACTAAAGGGTTAGAGTAAAATACATTTTAATTAATTATTTATCTAAACTTCATTTATGTGAGCATAAAAATTATTTGTCAAAGAAAATGAATGACCTGTAACAAACAGATTTTTTTTTAATGAAAATTGTAGCTGATTTAACTTTTTTCTTACTTTTTTTTACAAGACTTGATGTAATTGCGTGGGTGAATTTAAAACCCTTAGACTATTCAAAATACTTCCCCACCACCAAAACACCAAAAATAACACGCATGCCACAGTTGCTTCCGTGTTTAACCAATCACAGACCTGTCGGCGCATATCAAAGGATCAGGTTAGCCAATCGGCTGCGTTCTCAGCTGCGCGCGGACCGCTGGAGCTATTTATGAGGAGCCCGAAACCTCTACAGTCCAACAGAAACGCGTAACAGTGAAGTGTCCTGTGCATGGCTCTGCGCTTGGACATCTCCTAGAGTTTTTTTTTTCTTTGGATAAACAGGCTGCAATAAACATGGCTTCAGGTGGAAGCGAGTGCGCCGGAAAAGCCGCCCAGTACCGTGTGGACCATCTGCTGAGCGCCGTGGAGAACGAACTGCAAG
Source organism: Clarias gariepinus (assembly GCF_024256425.1). Taxonomy (NCBI): domain Eukaryota; kingdom Metazoa; phylum Chordata; class Actinopteri; order Siluriformes; family Clariidae; genus Clarias; species Clarias gariepinus. Next base: position 31,156,205 of record NC_071107.1, read on the forward strand.
CCGGGAGCGAGAAGGGAGACCCGACCGAGAGGGAGCTGAAAGTGAGTCTGGAGGAGGGCGAGCTGTGGCAGAAGTTCCGAGAACTCACCAATGAGATGATTGTGACCAAGAACGGCAGGTATGGAGTTACATGCCAATTTTATTATCTCTAAAATACTAAAACAGAATACACACAAAGCACATAAGAAATATGAACTAAGAGTTATGTAAAAATAATAATAATAATAATTACATAAATACCTTTTTAAACAAAAGAATAGCTAATAATAATGATGATAATAATAATAATAAAAACAACAAGGGAAGAGCCTTATAAGTAGTGGTTCCTGCTTAAATATTATCTGTACAAGAATCTAAAACTTTTTAAAATATATTTTTACTATTTTTGAGACTGATTTATTACAGAGAAATACTTACATTTCGGCATTCTGATATAATTGTATTTATTTCTAATATATATTTTGATTGGCAATGAAGAACAATATTTCTGAGTTATATAGTATAAGTATAGTATATAGGTATAGTATAATATTGAAATATATACTCATCTCGAAATAATCTTATTATACAATATATATTTTTGTAAATCTGCTTTTAATCTTTTTTTTTTTATGAAGGCAAATCCAGACATAAGCCTAGTAGTAGGATTTTGGTATCCTGATTAATTTGTCAGTATTCACTTTTAAGAAGTTTCAGCTATTTGCATTTGTGGTCATGCTTCTAAATACGTAAGAAGTTTTAATTTCGCTTTAGGACGCAACCTTAACGCGCGCGCGCATGTGTGTGTGTGTGTGTTTTGTCGGTACGCACAGGCGCATGTTTCCCGTGCTGAAAGTCAGCGTGTCCGGTCTGGATCCGAGCGCCATGTACTCGTTCCTGCTGGACTTCTCGGCGGCGGACTCGCACCGCTGGAAGTACGTGAACGGGGAGTGGGTGGCCGGAGGCAGACCCGAGCCTCGCAGCTCCAGCTGTGTGTACATGCACCCGGACTCCCCAAACTTCGGAGCGCACTGGATGAAAGCTCCGGTCTCCTTCAGCAGAGTCAAACTCACCAACAAGCTCAACGGGGGAGGACAGGTGAGGACTGCGCGTTTTCTAAACGACACAAAACAACAAGAAGATCTGTCCAAGCCTGTTCTCTTAGTTTTTCCTACTTTGGGGTGTATTAACACTAATTCATTATAATGACACAAGATGTATCAATGCTGCGCATCATATAAAGTATGCCATATATACGTTGCCACGTTTGCCCTCGGATTCTCATCAGGCACAATCTGATTTATACATATTTTTATGATTTTATCACACATTTTATACTCATTTGCCTAATTGTCTTTTGATTCTGAAAAACTGATTTGCGACAATGACCATTGTTAAAAGTGTTATATAAATAAATATGAATTGAATTGAGCTTAATCATATTAAAATCAATCATATCATACACTGAAAACTTATTCAACTGCTTTCTGTTCTTAAAATATGTATTCATTTGGCAACTTGAGTTTCAGTATTGTTTCAGGTACTTTCAGTCAGAAAAATGTTTTTTTTTTTTTTTAGTAATAAACTTAAAACCAGGCCTCTGAAAAGCAACATACATAGAAGAACCTTTTTTTAAATATATATATTTAAAAAAATCTTTATGTCACTTGGTGTCTTTTTAGGGTCTGAACAGTACTGTACTGCTTCTTTGTATAAACAAACAAAAACAAACCTAATTTTATTTTTAAATAATCAAGGTTTGTCAGAAGGACGTATATCCTATTAAACCAAGATGATTACAGATGATTTAAGGTTTCTTTGCACAGTTCCTTCTTTTACATGCTATTTTTTTTTTTTTTACATCACTTTGTTGTGCTCCTCAGATCATGCTCAACTCTCTACACAAATATGAACCACGCATCCACATAGTTCGGGTCGGAGGGCCAAACAGAATGATTACCAGTCATTCTTTTCCTGAAACCCAGTTCATAGCAGTCACTGCATACCAGAATGAGGAGGTGAGTCGCATCATACATCAGTGTTAAAGCATTATATTAACATGGTTACGTCTATATGTTTATATCTGGCTAATTTCTTCTTTTTTTTCTTTCTTTTTTTTCAGATCACTGCACTCAAAATTAAATACAACCCTTTCGCCAAAGCTTTTTTAGATGCCAAAGAAAGGTATATCAATGAATCATGACAACAAATGTGTTTAGTTTGGATTTAGTTTGTATCGATTTAATTGAGATGTCAGAAAGGAAAACCTTTTTCTTTTTCTTTTTATTTTGCTCTGTAGAAGTGACCACAAAGAAATAATAGATGAAGTCTGCGAGAACCAACAGTCCGGCTATACGCAATGTAAGTTTGGATTTTAAATTGTTTATTTTCATCATTGGGTATAATTTTTTTTAATGATATGTATTTTAAATGCTTTAAAATGTCATATGCTAATTTGTTTATTTCTGGCAAATCTACCAGTTTTAACACATTTTGTCTTCTCTGTGCGTAGTGAGTGGCTGGTTTCTGCCAGGAAGTGGATCCCTCTGTCCTCCTGCGAACTCTCACCCTCAGTTTGGTGGCGCTCTGCCTCTGCCGTCCTCTCATGGTTGTGAACGTTACTCCACACTGAGAAATCATCGCTCCTCACCTTATCCCAGTCCCTACCCTCACCGAACAACCTCCCCCAGTAAGAACACATGTGTACACACACACACACACACACACACACACATTTTTACTTTCCACTCACTGGCACACATGACCTATGACTCCCATACCATTAATGAGAAACTCAAACAAATGCCACTGACTGGAGAATGTCCTGCATTCCTGAAGCCTTTGTGCAGCCCGGAGCTCATAGTCGTAAACATGCATCCCTCGGTCATGAAATGTTTGGTCCACTGGCCTCAGCCATATAAATATGCATGTAAGAGCACATGAAACAGTTCAGCGAGTTATTTTTGTTGCACTGTAGATGACAGCGTTTATGTCAGAGATAAAGTATGTTTTTTTGGTTGTTTTGCAGCTGGTTACTCGGAAAACCCTTCAGCTTGTTTGTCCATGCTGCCCGCCCATGAGAACTGGTCCAGTCAACAGATGTCCTCTCACTCCAGCATGGTCCATATGGGCCAGCACTCTCCCCCCAACTCCAACCCCAGGTCAGCGCTTTCCTCCACGTGATAATAGAAATAGGCAAACACAAATTGTCACTTTGCGATTCACAGGTTATGGCACCTATCTGTATATTTGCCTCTGAAAGGTAGAAATTCAGTATTAACAAGTTATCCAACAGATATCTTTAATATGTCTTTTGCAGTATAGTTTAAATATGTTGACTCTAAAATAATAAATAATTTATAACGAAAATAAATCTTGTTTACAGATTACATATATTTGTATTAAATAGTATATTCCACTCATGTGGAATAAAATTCTATTTTGGAAAATCAAGTTTATACTCACTATACATACTTGATGTTACACACTGACATTATGTGTAGATGTAGCCTACCACAATGTCCGATGAAACACAGTGTTGGTGTTTTGTAGGTATTATTTTGTTGTTACCTGCCTGTGATATTTTCCCACCAATTTTGCTGGTTGTGTTTCACCAAAATATAAACAAATTAGCAGCATAATTCAAATTACTGTGACCCTGACCAGGTAGTAACTAAGGGTGAATACATAAACACTGCACACTTAAAATTGGTCATTAAAATGTGGTCATTCATTGTTACTTAAGCTAACAATAGATAGATAGATAGATAGATAGATGGATAGATAGATAGATAGATAGATAGATAGATACTTTATTGATCCTGAAGCAAATTCCAATGAATAGACAGATAGAGGATTTGATAGATAGATTGATATAGATGTATGTTGTATACTGATTATCTAAGATCTCTTTCACATTCTGCTTTGTTGCAGTCAGTACACCAGTTTGTGGACTGTAGGAAACGCTCCTCTGACTCCAGTGTCTCAGACAGGTGGAATGGCGAGCAGCTTGGGTTCCCAGTATCTCCGTGGATCTGCCAGTCATTATGCCGGCCTGTCTCACGCGACGACAGTGCCAAATCCTGGATCTCCGCTCTATGACAGCACACCTGGCACTGACATGCAGAACACATCTCCTTACGACAGCACCACCCACATGCGGCTGGCCGCGGCCTGGACACCCATAACACCTCCTTCCTTATAGATGGCGGAGTACCTTGCACTGATTTTTCCAGTGATAATGTCGGTTTATGAACTAGCACTCAATCTATGCAACAGCACAAAGATGTGAAGCCTGAATTCCAATGTTTATGTGCATTGAATTGAGCAAATTCTTTACTCAGCAGGAACTCAGAGTGAATATAGGCCTTGTCTGGGGTGTAAATATTACTGCTGCTTCCATCAGTGCCTTTCAATTTGTTTAAATAATAATTTGTGCAACATTTAAAAATATTACATGTGGGATTATTTATGGTTTTATAATGGAATGGCGAATGTGTTATGTACAGACAATCATTTGTACAAAGTGTAAATTGATTTATTTTCACCTCAGGATTCGGTTTTCAGCATAAATCATTCTTATAATATTTTTTATTTGTGAAACCAACTTGGCTGGAGCTGCACAATTGCTACAGAGCTACTGAATCTTAATTACAGAATAAATAAAATTATGAACTGATTGAGAATGCTTTCAAAAGCACTTTTTGAAGGTCTTTGACACATAATAATGCATTTTTTTTCAAGAGCTATATTGCACACACAAAAAGGTTCCATTAGGATAATAAAATAATAATAATAATAAAAAGTTAGGATTTCTTTGGAATGGGACATAATCAAGGTGGGAAAATGCTCATACTTGAAAGTTACTTAAATTAAAGTATAGAATTTACTGCAATATTCATCTTGTATTGAATTTAACTAGCTAATTACTAAAAGCAATGATAATCTAACATGGCTTTAGCAAGGAAATAAGCTGGAGTTCATGGTTTCTGGGGAGGCCACGGGAAACCTCATTGTAGAGAAGTCTTTGTTTATTTCTGTATACTGAAACTGGGCCAAACTAGGGCCACACACTGCAGTTTGGTGGCTCAGGGTCGATGTCATGGGGGTCCACATGGCCCAGGCCCTTCCTGCCAGACAGGCTTGCACAACGAATCATCACCCATCACAGTTTTTACTATTCATTCATTCATTTGTCCTTTATATTGTGTATAAAGGAAAGGGTCATATCCCAATCCCATATCCCATATCATACCTAATATGGGGGGGGGCTATCCCAAGAGACTTTGGTGCCAATCTTTCGCAGAGCACACACACACACACACACACAGAATTGGGAATGCCATTTAACCTATTCTATATCTAAATGAACCAGAATACCCTGAGGAAACCCTCCAAGCACAAGAACATGCAAAACTCTACGCACAGAGGACCGAGGTGGGAATCGAACCCTCAACCCTTAGCACACTACATCATCAAGACTTGTATACCAATCCCCCCACCTACAGTGGTGTGAAAAACTATTTGCCCCCTTCCTGATTTCTTATTATTTTGCATGTTTGTCAGACAAAGATCAAAGATAACACAAGTAAACACAAAATGCAGTTTTTAAATGATGGTTTTTATTATTTAGGGAGAAAAAAAATCCAAACCTACATGGCCCTGTATGAAAAAGTAATTGCCCCCTGAACCTAATAACTGGTTGGGCCACCCTTAGCAGCAATAACTGCAATCAAGCGTTTGCGATAACTTGCAACTTGTAACTTTTACAGTGCTCTGGAGGAATTTTGGCCCACTCATCTTTGCAGAATTGTTTTAATTCAGCTTTATTTGAGGGTTTTCTAGCATGAACCGCCTTTTTAAGGTCATGCCACAACATCTCAATAGGATTCAGGTCAGGACTTTGACTAGGCCACTCCAAAGTCTTCATTTTGTTTTTCTTCAGCCATTCAGAGGTGGATTTGCTGGTGTGTTTTGGGTCATTGTCCTGCTGCAGCACCCAAGATCGCTTCAACTTGAGTTGACGAACAGATGGCTGGACATTCTCCTTCAGGATTTTTTGGTAGACAGTAGAATTCATTGTTCCATCTATCACAGCAAGCCTTCCAGGTCCTGAAGCAGCAAAACAACCCCAGACCATCACACTACCACCACCATATTTTACTGTTGGTATGATGTTCTTTTTCTGAAATGCTGTGTTACTTTTACGTCAGATGTAACAGGACACGCACCTTCCAAAAAGTTCAACTTTTGTCTCGTCGGTCCACAAGGTATTTTCCCAAAAGTCTTGGCAATCATTGAGATGTTTTTTAGCAAAATTGAGACGAGCCTTAATGTTCTTTTTGCTTAAAAGTGGTTTGCGCCTTGGAAATCTGCCATGCAGGCCGTTTTTGCCCAGTCTCTTTCTTATGGTGGAGTCGTGAACACTGACCTTAATTGAGGCAAGTGAGGCCTGCAGTTCTTTAGATGTTGTCCTGGGGTCTTTTGTGGTCTCTCAGATGAGTTGTCTCTGCGCTCTTGGGGTAATTTTGGTCGGCCGGCCAGTCCTGGGAAGGTTCACCACTGTTCCATGTTTTTGCCATTTGTGGATAATGGCTCTCACTGTGGTTCGCTAGAGTCCCAAAGCTTTAGAAATGGCTTTATAACCTTTACCAGACTGATAGATCTCAATTACTTTTGTTCTCATTTGTTCCTGAATTTCTTTGGATCTTGGCATGATGTCTAGCTTTTGAGGTGCTTTTGGTCTATTTCTCTGTGTCAGGTAGCTCCTATTTAAGTGATTTCTTGATTTAAACAGGTGTGGCAGTAATCAGGCCTGGGGGTGACTACAGAAATTGAACTCAGGTGTGATAAACCACAGTTAAGTTATTTTTTTTAACAAGGGGGGCAATCACTTTTTCACACAGGGCCATGTAGATTTGGAGTTTTTTTTCTCCCTTAATAACGTAAACCTTCATTTAAAAACTGCATTTTGTGTTCAATTATGTTGTGTTCAATTGTGTTATCTTTGACTAATAGTTAACGGTTTTTGATGAGCAGAAACATTTAAGTGTGACAAACATGCAAAAGAATAAGAAATCAGGAAGTGGGCAAATAGTTTTTCACACCACTGTACCTACCTGTCCTAGCGCCGCCCTTGAGGTGGCTTATCAAACTACCAAAGCTGACACTGTAAAAGCATAAAATAACTGCAGAGGATAAAATTCTCAATAGCTTTTCCTTATGATTTGTAATTAAAATGTTTGAGATCTAAATAAAAGTAAAGCATGTTAATTTTTTCACATTTTTTTTCATATGGCACTATTTAATATCAGTAATGATAAAGTTAACAACACACACATGGTACAGCAATAAAGCACAGGTACTCAAGTATTTTCCACTCCAACGTATAATTATATCGAATCATGAGCAAACTCAATATAAAAGGGAAAGAAAATGATTAAAGCTATGAAAATTTTAAAATAATTATTACCAAGGGTGTAATAGTGTTGCCAGAGTAAAATATATTACAGGCGTTCAGTTCCCTTTAAACTACCAGCAGGTCACCTGATCAGAAAACCTAATCATGTGACCCAAAGCATAAATCAAAGTATAGTGAAAGTCTACTACAGCTGATACAACATCAACTAAACAATCCTCTTTCTCATCCAAATCTGGAAAGGTTTTTATCCAGTCTGCCAGTTTGTCATTCTGTGCAATAAGGTACTAAGAAACAAAAAGATAAGTAATTAAATTAATAACAGTAATTAGGTAGTAAACTATAAAATAAAATATTCATTTCTGTTTATTACTCTAGATTTATTTATACCTGATCCACATGTGCTTGTGCATTTTAGCAGCATAAAAGTATGTTTTGTATGTTTTATAAAAATCATTGCCATCCCGTTCTTCAGTGTGGACATCTATAGAGTAACACCACAACTGGAACCTAGAATCCCTTCACCTATCCTCCTGTCCACTTAAATATTCATATCTGAAATATATCTGCATGCACATGATAAACATTCACAAATCCTTGGACTTTGAAAGTAACAAGATTATGATCTGATCTGACAAGAACACACAACAGTTTTAACTTAGTTTAACATAGTTTTGAGTTTCAAATTAATATGGAAAAAAAGGAATCATCATGCTCGCAAAACCACTCTTTCACAATGTGAGACTTGGCATTGTCAACATCAAAATCAAATCAAATCAAATTAAATTAAATTCAAATTTTATTTGTCACATACACAGTCATACACAGTACGAAATGTAGAGAAATGCTTACACGACCGCCAGTGACCTTAAAAAGAGAATTAAAGCTTAAATAAGTAATAAATATAAATAAAAGAAATACAATAGAAATTTTAAATAAAATAAAAAATAAAAATAAATTTTAACTAGGAAAAATAGAACTAAAAATAATAACTAAAAATAGAAACTGAAAATAGAAATATACTGTACAAATAGAAATATAATGGTCATGAAATATAGAAATATAATGGTATAAACTGGTCATGCACTATGTTCAGGTCATCAGGTGATTTAGTTTTATTGCCATATAACATTGCTGAGCCTAGACCTGACCAAATGAAGCAATCCCAAATCAAACACTGCGTCCAGAGGCTTGTACAGTGGGGACTATATGTGATGGGTGCATCCCTTCATGCGCTTCCCTGCTTACCTTGATAGACTCATCGCTCTGGGTTAGGTTCAATCTGGACCCATCAAATCACACAACCTTTTTCCTTTGTTTCAGTCTTTATGTTCCAAACTGAAGCTTTTGTTCCTGATTAGTCTCACTAACAAGTGGTTTTCTTATGGCCAGACAGCTGTTTAGTCCCAATCCTGTGTTTTTGTTGCATTGTGCATGTGGAAATCCTTTTACTTCTCGGTGGAAACTACTTTTTTTTAATGCAAAGCAATTAAATATTTTTTATCTTAAATATTTGCTTATTAAAATAATTTTTTGAAAGCCAGAAACAGTATATTTATCTATTTTGTAGGCTCTTAATGAAATCAAATAACAACACTGTGTTACACAAGCTTAAAGAGAAACACATAGGTCTGTTTGAAGTCACAGCACTGGCTTGCTCTCGGCACTTTCACGGCTTACTCTGCCCAGTGCCATTCAGCTCTGTTTACTCTCCTCTTATGAGCAAATTCCACTCACTTAAGTGAGGAATTGCATCTATCTAGAGGTGTTTAGGACGGTCAGATGTTTAGCAGTGCGGCTCTGAACAGACACAACGGAATGTCAGAGCTAACACCAAGTTCTGTGACCCTGGATTATGAAACCATTGATTTTAATTGACACCTTTATGACAGGGACATAACTCTACTCTGGCGGTCTTTCAATTTCCCCCCTTGAATGATTCCAGAAAGCTAAAAAAAAAAAAAAAAGTATATAAAATTTTCTGTATCATGGCCGACCCCTGCAGTCTGACCGCTGCTATCTAACAAGCTCAGATACATAATAATAATAATAATAATAATAATAATAATAATGTCACTGTACTGTAAAATGTATTTTTACATTTAAAAGTAGTGCAATTGGAATGCAGAACAAGGGATTTCTTCTTTTCAGTCATTTTAACATCAAAGTAATTTCAGAACTTTGAAACCCCAACAGAATGAAGTGGTGTTTTGTGTTGTTTATATTAACTTCAATTGATCATGAATATCATGAAATGCTTTGATTACACTCCTGATTGTGTTTAATGGTGTTCTAAATTGCTTTTGTATGTTAAATATTAATTACATGACTTGCAGGTCAACAACTGCATGTTGTCTTGAATGGTCCCAGTAAGTTTAGGGTGGACTGGGGCATCATCAATTATTGAGGGAATGCTTAAAATGTCATGGATTAATTAATACATTTAAAGTTGCATTTTTGTATCTATAAAGTATTTAGCCCTCAAACTTCATAGAGTGCCACCAGGTGGCACTGCAAACAAGTAATAAAATCTACACTGACAAAATCGACCTGTTCTTTGCTTATATATATGTGTGTGTGTGTATGTGTGTGTGTGTGTGTGTGTGTGTGCGCGCTGCTTCATGAAGGAAAAGAATCCCATTCAATGTGTGTGACTATTTCGCTCCCATAGATTCCAGGTGAGGCGGCACAGTGGCTTAGTGGTTAGCACTGTCGCCTGGCACCTTCAGGGTTATGGTTCGATTCCCAGCCAGATACATTTCCTGCCTCTGGAGTTCGCATGTTCTCCCCTAGCTTGGTGGGTTTCCTTCAGGTACTCCAGTTTCCTCCCACAGTCCAAAGACATGCAGATTAGGCTAATTGCTGTTCGCATATTGCACATAGTGTGTGAATGAGTGTGTGTATGTGTGTGTGCCCTGCGATGGATTGGCACCCTGTCCATGGTGTACCATGCCTTGTGCCCTAAATCTGTGGCATAGGATCCAGGCTCCTCCCCCCCTGTATACAGGAGTGAACGGTATAGACGATGAGTGAGTGCATGCGTGAGGCCTGAGATCCCTTTCATCTCTGTCCAGGATTCTTTCATTTGATTGCTCCTGTTCGACCTGCCACAGCACATCATTGAGACCACATGTTTGATTTGGCACCACGTACCATTCCTGATACGGCTTTTTAAAATTTTAATTCCAGACTAAGATGCACTATGTAAGTGAATTGTGAATTGAGTTTTGGACAATTAATAAAGCTGATCAATCCCAACAAAGAATAAGGATCAGTTCAAATCTTACCAGGCTATCTGAATACCGCCATAAACACACACCAAAAGGAATATACTTTCATATAAGTATGGTGCACCAGGCATTTGTAACATAGCCTTAATGAAAATCTACAACGTACACCTACCTCTGGTCACCTCTTGGTGAGTTTCCTTTGCGGTTTCCTCACGGAATCCAATGACATGCCGTGGGTAAGTGTGTGTGTGCGTGTGTGCCCTGTAGTAGGTTCAGGGTTTACCCCTCTCTCATGTGTAAATTCTCCTGAGCTCCAGGCTTCCTGTGACCCGATACAGGATAAGCGTTGTCAAAAATCAATGACTTAATAAAGGAACCTACGCCAACATCCTAGTAGGTGCAAAATTTACAGGACCATAAACAAACCTATTACTCCAATGCTGCTCATTCTGTGATCAATCGCTGATGCTGTTCAGCTAAAGAGATTATTAAAGTACTAACATGACTTACTATTAATTATACAAATCGGTCCATCTTATAGTCTTATGTACTCTACTGGGGATGAGAATCACCCTGTGGACCACTATTATATTCTATTGAAGCAAAGACTCATTTTACAAATTGATACTGAACATAATTAAGTACAAGATGAGAATCACTTCAGTACTGTTTTCCACTGAGGATCTCTCCGGGTTTGATACTGGTCCTGACTAATAGAGATCCCCCATGAGATCTAATGACACAACATGACACAGCATTTAGTCTGTAGAATCTGGTGACTGTGGCTGGTAAATTCTATGCTGATAGTGTTCTTAGGCTGTAAGAGCTTAAAGGCTTGAGCAGGGCCCCTCAGTCCGTAAGCACTCCTGAGTTGCCAATGATCCAGACCATCTCTCCTCTCCGGACCTGTCTGACTCATCCTGGTGCCCTGCTTCTGGTTGGAGATCTTGTTGCATGGAGGCCCTGTGTGGTCTGCTTGGGATGCAGGTGGTAACTAGAGATGGTTCCACTTGACCATGAAGATGGTCCTAGACTCGGCTGATGCAGGCAGCTGTTCTCTGATGGCTTGTGATTGCTTCTTCTTTGTCTTTCGGCTGTTCCCTTTCAGGGGTCGCCACAGCGAATCATCTGCCTCCATCTAACCCTATCCTCTGCATCCTCTTCTCTCACACCTACTAACTTCATGTCCTCTCTTACTGCATCCATAAATCTCCTCTTTGGTCTTCCTCTAGACCTCCTGCCTGGCAGTTCCAACCTCAGCATCCTTCTACTGATATATCCACAATCTCTCCTCTGAACATGCCCAAACCACCTCAATCTGGCCTCTCTGACTTTATCTCCAAAACATCTAACGTGGGTTGTCCCTCTGATAAACTCATTCTTAATCCTATCCATCCTTGTCACTCCCAAAGAGAACCTCAACATCTTCAGCTCTGCTACCTCCAACACTGCCTCCTGTCTTTTCTTCAGTGCCACTGTCTCTAAGCCGTAGAGCATCGCTGGTCTCACCACTGTCCTGTACACCTTTCCTTTCATTCTCGCTGATACTCTTTTATCGCACAACACACCTGACACTTTTCTCCACCCATTCCAACCTGCCTGTACCCGCCTCTTCACCTCCATTCCACACTCTCCGTTGCTCTGGACCGTTGACCCCAAGTACTTAAAATCCTGCACCTTCTTTACCTCTGCTCCCTGTAGCCTCACCGATCCTCCTGGGTCCCTCTCATTTACACACATGTATTCCGTCTTGCTGCGGCTAACCTTCATTTCTCTGCTTTCCAGAACATACCTCCACCTCTCCAAATTTTCCTCCACCTGTTCCCTGCTCTCGCTACAGAGCACAATGTCATCTGCAAACATCATATCCCATGGGGACTCCTGTCTTACCGCATCTGTCATCCTGTCCATCACCAGAGCAAACAAAAAGGGGCTTAGAGCCGATCCTTGATGCAGACCCACCTCCACCTTAAACTCTTCTGTCACACCTACAGCACATTTTACCACTGTCTTACAGCTCTCATACATGTCCTGCACCACTCTAACATACTTCTCTGCCACTCCAGACTTCCTCATACAATACCACAGCTCCTCTCTTGGCACCCTGTCATACACTTTCTCTAAATCTAAAAAGACACAATGCAATTCCCTGTTACCTTCTCTGTTCTTCTCCGCCAGCATCCTCAAAGCAAATACTGCATCTGATGTACTCTTTCTAGGCATAAAACCATATTGCAGTCATTCAATAGTCCAGGACTGAAATTCCCACAAACAGTTTTGCATCTAAGCCTATAAATAATGAAACTAGACTCTATATTAACTTCAAAACATACCGAATTTCAAGCCTCCTAACACACAGTATGACTGCAAATCAATCCCTGCTACCTGTATCTGAGTCTCATTCCTCCAATCGACAACCTGATCATTTTGATTAATACATATTTCCTCCCCCTTTTCAAATTAATTTCCATACTTTTGTTTTAAGGAGCTGTTTTGCGACAATGACCATTGTTAAAATTGATATATGAATGAAATTGGATTAAATTAAATTGGTTGTTTTTTCTTTCATTGAGCCTCAATAGAGCTTGTCTTCCTGATCGTCTGCCCACCTTCAGGCTGCAATTCATACAGCAACAGGGAAGGTTGCTGAATAGGCAGCAGTTTTTCCACAGTCTGCAAAATGTGCTTCCTGCATTATGCTGCAATTAGTGCAAGGATGTGTAAGTGCTTGTTGAAAATAATCCAGTTCCAAAGAGTTAGGGCATCAGTCATGCTACTGTGTCTTCTCAAGTTTTGAGATTGGCATGGCATAGGACTGTTGATTGACAGCACGCCTGGTGAACTGCAGAGGTCTTAAAAAAACATGTAAAATATTGACTATTTGCGTGAACCTAATGTAATTGTCAATGAAGGCCTTTGATACTTGAAATGCTTGTAATTATACTTCAGTATACCAAAGTAACATCTGTCAAGAAGATCCAAAAACACTGAGGCAGCAGACCGAATTTTGCCTTGCGCCCTGATTTGCCTGGGTTCCAAACCACTCTGGGACCCTACACAGGTTACGTGTTATAGGTAATTGATGCATGTTTGCTCAGTTTAGCATTAGTTTAGGCAAAAAAAAAAACTTGTCCTGTTTCCATTGTTTCCTGAACAGTAATGAGACTGAGGACACAGGCTTTTTACCTGATACATCACTAAAGCAAAATGATTTGAAACCAGCAGGCAAACTTGTTTTCTTTGTAAGAGACATTCCTGGAAAGGTTTGGCAGTGGAATCAAAGTATTTTGGCTTATATGTTCCTTAATATTTCTGTGGAGGTTCTGCATGATTTGCTCGGCAAATACACGTTTCCAAATAACATGCCAAGTGTTCAAAACTTTTCTATTGATGTGGCCAAAACATAAACTGATGTATTTGCTTGCTTATCTATCTATCTATCTATCTATCTATCTATCTATCTATCTATCTATCTATCTATCTATCTATATCTGGGATACACTCTCTCACTACTGGCAGGTCAGCTCTAAGTTTTATTCTCCATAGAAATCGGTGTTCACCGTAAGGTCACTGGGTCTAGTTCAAATTTAAAGTAGTCCATGTTTATTTTTTAAAGAAGAAAGTGTATTTACAAAAGACTAGTAAGTGATATACTGTAGCTTAAAAAACAGGCTAGGGTGCCTCAACACCTGCTGATTGCTTTTCACCTGAAGACATCAAGTGATGCAAGATAAGTGCAATTAAGTTTTGTACAGGACAATTAAAATCTCAGAAGTTGCAATCTTCTGGTCACAAGTTATTACCTTGTACACACAAGTTATTTATCTTGTATGAACACAAGTCATTTATCTTGTGCACACACGTTTTCTGCATACAGATGTTATTTATCTTGGGAGGGGCTTACTATCTTATGTAAACAATGTTTTTATCTAGTGAGGAAGTTATTTATATTGTACGCACAAGATATCTTATGTAAGCTAATTATTTATCTTGTGTGTACAAGGTCTTGTGTTATATACTGTATATTTTATATGCGAGATATTATCTTGTGTATACAAGTTATTTATCTGCAGAAGTTTAAGCACATGCTATACTTTTAAAGACTCATGCATCATTTTGCATTTCAGAGTGGTACTTTCTCTACAGGTCATTAATGCAAAAACAATGCCATTTTCAGACATTTGACACGTGAAGAATAATAGTGGGGCCAATAGTGACTCCATTTTTATTTATTCCCCCTTTTAACATTCACAGACGCCTTCACACACAACGGGCAATTTGGGAATGCCAATTAGGCTAATATGTATGTCTTTGGGCTGTGGGAGGAAGCCCACCAAGCATTGGGAGAACATGCAAACTCCATGCATGCTCCTTGAAGTCCCCAGAGATGCAAGGCGACAATGCTAACCACTAAGCCATTGTACCGCCTAAATGCCACACAATATGTACAGTAAGTGTGTTAAGAGTCTTATTTGTAAACCATTTTTTAGAACGCACTCACTCTTATTCATCATTCATACCGCTTTATCCTATATATAGCGTTGCAGGGGGGCTGGAGCCTATCCCAGGAATTCCAGGTGGGAATCAAACCAGGACCCTGGAGGTGCAAGAAATGCCACTGCTTCCACGAATACATGATATGAATGTGTTAAGGGTATTACAAACATTTGTGACTCTTTTTTTAAGAACATAAAACACTAAATAGTAAAGTAGTAAATCACCTCCTATTGGCCTCTGATCAAGGTTGTGTAGCCATGCTTGTATTACTCGACCTCAGTGCAGCTTTTGACACCATTGATCATAGTATTCTTCTTCACAGATTAGAAAATGTAGTAGGAATTAAGGGTACAGCCCTCTCCTGTCTCAGATCCTATTTGACCAATCGGTATTAGCATGTAGACTTAAATAGTGATTATTCTGCATGTTCTCTAGTGGAGTTTGGTGTTCCACAAGGTTCAGTTTTCGGCCCACTGCTTTTTTCCCTTTACATGCTTCCTCTGGGCAACATAATCCGTAAGCATGGTATTAGTTTTCACTGTTATGCTGATGACACACAGTTATATGTCTTAGCAAAACCTGATAAGATAAACCAGCTTACTGAAGTTGAGCAATGTGTGCAGGACATAAAAAATTGGATCCTAATTAACTTCCTCCTGCTTAATCCAGATAGAACAGAATTTCTAGTCATACGACCACATACAGATAGAAGTAAGATTCTAAATCACTCTGTAACTTTAGATGGCCTTTCTGTTCCATCAAGTGCAACAGTAAAAGACCTCGGTGTGATTATAGATTCCAGCCTTTCATTTGAAGCTTATGTAGATAATATTACCAGGATAGCATTCTTTCACCTCAGAAATATTGCCAAGTCAAGAAATATATTGTCGCTAAACAATTCAGAAAAACTAGTTCATGCTTTTATCACCTTTAGGTTGGACTATTGTAATGCCCTACTGTATGGTTGTTCAGCTAGGTGCATAAACAAGCTTTAGCTAGTCCAGAATGCAGCAGCGAGAGTCCTCACTAGAACCAGAAGATATGAGCACATCACACCTATCTTATCTCTCTCTGTCGAGCTACACATGTCGTTCCTGAGCTGCCAGTGATCCAGACTCCCTCTGGCCTCCGGACCTGTCTGACCCATCCTGGTGCCCCACTTCTGGTTGGAGATCTCGTCACGTGGATGCCCCGTGTGTCTCTTTGGGATGCGTCTCGTGTCTGGGGATGGTTCACTTTACCTAAAAGACGGTTCTGGCCTCGACTGGTGTTGAGTCTGGTCTGAGGACTTGACCGTTCGATAGTTCAGGACTGGAACTTCATACAAATCTACCTAAGTTTTCAATAACTACCTGGACTTCATATTAACATTAATTAACATCAACTGTTATGCTGAACTGCCTGCCAACGAACACACAGTATGAATGCAGATCAATTCCTGCTTTCTGTTTCACCCAAATGAGGATGGGTTCCCTGTTGAGTCTGGTTCCTCTCAACGTTTCTTCCTACTACCATCTCAGGGAGTTTTTCCTTGCCACTGTCGCCCTCGGCTTGCTCACCAGGGACTATCTGACCATTTTGATTCAAACACATTCAAATTCCATACAAAATAATTCTTTTGATTGTGTAAAG
This sequence comes from Clarias gariepinus, assembly GCF_024256425.1. Classification (NCBI taxonomy): domain Eukaryota; kingdom Metazoa; phylum Chordata; class Actinopteri; order Siluriformes; family Clariidae; genus Clarias; species Clarias gariepinus. Next base: position 31,172,960 of record NC_071107.1, read on the forward strand.
CTGCTTTGGGACAATGCCAATTGTTAAAAGCGCTATACAAATAAATTTTGAATATTTTTTTTTTATTGAATAAATACTGCATGTATTTATTTTCTTTTTATTTGTGTGTAAGGTGTTTGTAAATCGTTCTCTGTTTATTTGTGCAACTTGTGTTATTTATCTGCAAACCGTGCGATTGTGCAACAGCAGTATTCCCTAGTGTTCACAGAATAATCAACCTTCTGTGCAGTGTGTGTGAGAGAAAGGGAGAGAGAGGGGGGGTCAGTGCGAGGTCACTTATCGGACCTTATTTGGGCATGTTGCAAATCAGTCAATCAATTAAACAATCAAAGTTTCTTTGCAGTTCAGCTGCAAGTCACGCGCGGCTGGCAAGCCATCTGTGACGCGCCTTTTCAGACGGCGGGAGCACGCGCGTCATACAGGCGCGAGACGCTGCGACGCAAGCCGGATTCACGTTGTATCACCTCCACACGTGCCCCCCGCCCCCTACCCCCCCCCCCCCCGCTTTGCACGGAGCACACGTTTCGAGGTGATACAACGTGGATACACGGAGCCTGTGGTGTTACCCCTAACGAGGTGCATTTGCAAAACCGAATTCCTGTCTAAAGCAGACGCTGTCTCGTTTCCTAAAGCCGAAAGGAATGACCAGATTAAGCTTGGGTGCTTTAAAAGCCTACTTTTCTTCACACCTTGGATTATAAAAAATCAAGTGAGCAGAAAAAGAAAAAAAAAATCTGCTTTTCGTTTTGGAGAGGTTTGTGTGTGTGTGTGCTGCTAATCTCATTAGGTTCCTATGGGGGGAAAAAAATCTCCTTCTGTCAAAGAGAGCGCATTGACGCAAGCAGCTTTGACGTCAGTAGCTGCAGTGAATGGGGGGAGAGCAGAGCGCCAAGAGCCTGTTGGACGGGAGTGTTCGTCAGTGGCATTAGTAAAGAATTCACTGAAAAGGCTAGCATTTGCACGATACCCTGATACGCAGAACGATAAATGCAGAAGTGCAATAAAACAGTGTGAATTTAAAAAAGGAAAGAAAAAATAATCCTCAAAGCATGATTTCCAAATCATGTAATTATTTACCAGCCCATGTTTTATTATTATTATTATTATTATGATTATTATGATTATGATAATTTTTTCATATTACTGGAGAACGGATTGCAAAAGCATTATTATTATTATTATTATTATTATTTCACGTGCAAAATCTGGGAGTGAGGACGCACAATTGATTCTATCTGATTCTTTCTCCCCCATGTCTCATTCAACAGGTGCCGCGCGCTTGCACAACTTCATACACGCCTGTAGGAATCCAGCAAGTTTGCACTTATCTTCCTGCGACGCGTCAAACGCTTATATGCTTCGTTTTCTTCTGCAGAAGATCATTAAAGATGCACTTTCTATGCGCGCACATAGATGGAACGGCTTGCGTAAAAGGCTGAAGTGAGGTTATCATTGAAGTCTGCAGCCTTGGCGCCGTTTGCGGGGGAGGCCACTGACGTCATTGGTTTGCGAACGGGAAAGCAACAACCACCCCTACACCGCTCCACACGCACACGCATATATCCATCCGTGCAAGCCTTTATTTACAGAAACTGATCGCCTTAAAAATCCCCGCTCTAACCAGTGGAAGTCCCTGAGAGTTGGCTGCTACAGGGAGATCACCGCTTGCGCTGCAAAGTTGAACTACTTGCAAAACCATGCCCGCTCGCTCAGTCCGCGTTTCCCTGGCAACTGGATCAGGCAGTTCGGCGGAGAGATTGATGAGGGTGCGCGCAACGCTGTTAATTCGCCGTCGGACCGTCGATACGTGCGCAAGAGCCAAAAAAGCAGCGACGCGGTGCACAGCGAGTTGGCTGGTGTGTCCATCTAAACTGAGCACACACGGATTTCCAAAAGCGTCACCCTGACGGCACAGGTGTCCCTGCATCTGTGAGGAAAATCAGTGAGCAGCTCTGACTTGCCACTGAGCTATAAAGTCGGTTCAAACACACGCAAAACAAAGATGTTCAGAGCATCCTTCTGGCATTTCAATCCACAAACCTAGAGAAAGCTCTATATCTATCAGTAATTCACAGCTGACCATGCAAATGAACGCTATGGACACGCCAGAGTGGAGCAGCAGAATAAAAGAGCGACCGTGCGCGTGGATGCGCGTGCCGAAACGAGCGGGAGCGCGAGACTTTAGCCGTGCGTTATCGTGGACGTGTACTTTTCTCCTGCTTCAGTATAATCCCGGGCACACGTGATCCGAGCGGGTCACTTCGCAGAGGTATTCCATCAACATCATTTGTCTGGTGAAGCTTGTTTTTGAGCAATAGAAATAAGGGAGGTGAAGTCTTTTATTTTTGAGTGCGTTCTCGCGCTCTAAACGTGTGCGCTGCTGCCAACTTTTTCCCCCGAGCGCGCCGATTTTTTTGGACGGGGGAAACCGCTGGAGTCTGAATGCACGCAGTCGCGGTGCGCGGAGCTCTCCTAACGCATGTGCATAACTGCACAGTCCAGAGTGCCTCGCTTTCATTCACGTCTCCCGTTCGAGCTCAGAGGGCATTTCCAAAACATCGTGTCCTACCCAGAACACCCAATGTCGAAGAAACGCAAAACTCCCGACGACGACGGAGGAGGAGGAGGAGGAAGAGGAGCGCTCGCGAGAGCAGAGGATTTCCCGCGTTCAAGCTGCGCTGACCAAGGTATGAAAACTCGAACCTTGAACCTTTACTGGGTGGTTTGACTCAAAGGGATGAGCAGTCCGCAGTGATACTGATCATTAAAAAAAATGCACGTACATGTTGATTAAAACTGATCATGGACAAGGGCACAAGATTAATGGATTTCCATTCAATCAAATGTACTAACTCATCTATTCAGGTTTGGTAGAGGACTAGCACATGGAGTACACTTTGAGAAAGGAAAATGTTAGAATGATTGAAATCTTATCAATAACAGGTATCATGAATAGGCCTAGACAGTGACGAAGGCTTTGAACGGCTCTTGCATGCCTACATTTCAGCCGAGATGGGGTTTAATAACTCCATGGAGCAAAATATACGATATGTTTCTGTAATTCTCCATATCGTAACACATCATTTGAATGTTAAATGAGCCAACGCAAGCTTGATCCTGAGCTTGTGTCTCTGTCTGTGTGGAGTTTTGCCTGTTCTTCCTGTGTTTCTTTGGTTTTCCTCCAGGTTCACTGGTTTCCTCTCATCTCTTAATAACATACAAGTAATTGGATTGGCAATGCAAAATTGCCTCTTGTTGTAAACAAGCATATGAATGTGTGTATAGTGTGTGTGTGCATGGGGCCTGCGAAAGACAGACGACCCTTCTCTGGTGTAATCTTCCACCTTGCACCAAACATTCCTTGGACAGGCTCCGGACCCACTGTGACCAGATAATGTGGTTACTGAAGATGAAAGAATGAATAAATTATGAATGAATGCATGAATAAATGTGTTGATTAACCGTCACTCAGATCCAGTCAGTATTAAGGAACATACTTAATATACGTAAATGTATTTTTTCAAGCTAAAAGTACCCAAGCAACAGACAAACTCGTAAACATTTATGAAAATGGCTGTAGATGCTCAATAATCACACACTGCCTGACCAAAGAAAATATCCCTGTTTAAATTTAAATAAGCAAATACCTAAGACAGATTGATTTCATTATTACTACAGTGATCAATATGTTTCAGCTGTAACAATTCTTTTAGCCCTAACTGATTCAGTGAGTAGCTTCTCATTTCTTAAATAATCATGTCAAAAGATGTAACCTGTGGTCAGATGAAATAATATTACTTTATTGTAAAATTATTGTTAAATTATTGGCCTACCTCAAGCAAAGAAAACTACTAAGGAGAAGCCTGATGCATATTTAGTCGGCAGTGTTATGATCTGGGGTTGCTTCAGTTGGTCAGGTCTAGACTCAGTAAAATTATGTGGCAATAAAATAAAGTCAGCTGATGACCTGAATGTACTGAATGACCAGTTTATCACTTCAGTGCTATTTTTCTTCATTTGTGTCCTGATGACGCAGGCATGTAGCAGAACAAAAATGTCACAAGATTCATCTGGCCCAAACTGAGAAGGAGTGGTTTTGGGAGCCTTGGAAATCATTTTCATACATGAATTGGCCACCACAGGGTCCTGATCTTAATGCAAGTTTTTGGTCATTGGTGCTAGAAAAGACTTAATGGAGTGGGTTGACTATTCCATCAAGATATCAACCAGTCTCAGAAATAAATGTTTTGACATTGTGTAAGATCATTTATACATGGATGTTTTCCCCCAGTCCGCGTATTATCATCATCATAGTAGAATGCATCCACTGTAGCTGTATGGCATTACAGGCAAGCCCCAGACAATATGAAAGTTCTACATTAAATGCAGTCTGCAATTTGCAACAGAAATGGACAGATTGATATATTATTTATAAAGAAAAAGCTCAACTACTGCTATGATACTAAAACGTTGTTAGGCTGTTAGCATTGCTAGTTCTGGCTAGCTTCTTCCCATCACTGCTGACTTTAACTTTGAACATAAAGTATAGTAGAAAATTAAAAAAAGTAGTGTCAAGGTCCTTCATGAAAGTGTGTAGCACTGTTTAACATTTACATATTAATAATAGTATGCCCTGCATGCACAATCCATTTTAGTCACATGACCCTGTCTGCTATGTGGACATAAAGTAATATCCAAGGCTGGCACAATCAGGCCTTAGCATAAAAGGGAGTCTGGCTGAGTTGTTTGCACACATTGTGTGACCCCACATGAATGTTCTTAAGAATCGTAGCCAGGTTGTGTGTCTCCCTTGGCTGGGATGCAGGGAGAAGAGGGCACTTCCTTTGGCCTGTAGAGCATGGCATCTGGGCATTTACATGAAATACTGCACGTACAATACATGCAAGTTTATAAATGTCTTTAACAAATAAAGTACATTTTAAATAAGATAGAATAAAAGTCAACATAACATAATACAGAAAAGCCTAATAGAGATTGTGCCCTCCATTGTCCTTGCTAGCATTAAAAATAGATTGTGCCTGGTGAAACCTGTCATACAAAGCAGCCTCGCAAAAATGCAGTCTCTGGTCAACAGCTACATGTAGAAGTCTTGCTTCTTTTTCTCATCGAATCCTTATACTTCATGCTTTTTTGTGGCCTGGAGAAGGAGTGGAGGCTTAGAAAGAGATCCATTGAGATTCATATCAGGAGCCACAAAAGCCTTTTTGTCTGTCTAACTGAAGCAAAGCCTCGACCTGTCCATGAGAGGAACTCTCCCCAGGTTGCAGACCAAAATCAGCCTTGTTTCTCACGAATGGTGAGACACTGTAGCCAGGTTTAATCACAGACTAAACATGATCATGAGTGCTTTCACAACCCAAAGTAAAGGAAATGGCAACAAGAACTAATTAACTTAACATACTTCAATGTCCTGTTTACTGAAAAGATGATTAAAGGTTAGGAATGGTTTACAGGGCTCAGATTACATAGCAATATGATGTTCATGCAGTATAAAGTTCCTTGTTATAGTGGATTGCATTTGTTTGGCAAGACTGGTTAGTAAAATACCTGGATCACCCCAGCTACTTATCAGACTCTTAATGATTCTTTTATATCACAATATCATAATCTTCTAAATTTTTTGAAGATATTTTGTATGTTTTAGACAATGCGTCAGTGGCAAAATATATAAAATATGTATATGGTGGCATTAATGTTCCATACCTTTGCGTTTTTGCAAAGCAAAGCTTAAATTAAAAGTTTGGCTAAAAGAATTGGTCAGTTGGAATAACAGTTGCCAGTAAACAACTGCAGTTTTAGTCAGATAATCATTTAGGGAAGAAAATGTTTAGATGTTCCAGTGCTCTCTCTGGCTACCTTACACTTTGTAAACCAGTTTAACAACTACTCGGTTCAGTAATAGCATTTAAAGTGAATTGAAGTCTAATCCATTTCATGTCATCATAAATATAGAAATTTAAATGGTTGAAAATAATATATGTCGTAGGTGTGTTAATTAAGAATCCATAAAACAATAATTCCAATAATTATAAATCCATAAATTCTTTTTTTTTTTTTTTTTTCTCTCCTTCCCCCCCCCCTTTCTTTTTTTTTTTTTTTTTTTTTTCTCTCCTTCCCCCCCCTTTTTTTTTTTTTTTTTTTTTTTTTTAACTCTCTCTTCTCTTTTTTTGGTCCCCGGTCTTGTCTGTTATAATATGGGAAACAAACTAAATAAATAAATAAATAAATAAATATTAAAAAAAAAAAAAAAAAAAAAAAAATGGCTGTGAATGATGATAGAACAGCTACACATACTCTCTGCTATGTGTTATCTGTGATACTGACAGGCCGGGAAAAAAAAAAAAAAAAAAAAAAAAAAAAAAAAAAAAAAAGAATCCATAAAACAGAATTTTCAGCCAGATTATTAGGGGAAAATTTATTGTGATGGTTTTTAGTTAGTAACCTAGTAACCCAATGTAAGGATCTGTCAAATGTCAGAAACTTCAAAGCACTTTTGGATAAGAGCATCAGCAAAATGCCTAAATGTAAATGTTATTGACATTTATTTACAGTTGAAGATGGTGGCCTTCCATATTTTGCACATATTCTGTATCGCCCATGGCTGTACTGCAAACAGAGGTTTGGAATGAGTTGTGCAGAATAAGAGGTGTTCAGGCCTCAGGTGGGCCATATTATAGAATGGTGACAGAGGGAACGCTAAAATAGCAACTCCCTTTAGATGTTATCTGTAAAGAAGGCCGGCCACTGATTAGCCTGGTTACTTAGGCTTATATTTGCCTGACATTTATATTCATATAAGTTCGATATGTTTTCTTGCCTGATTTCTCTGATTTGGCATGGATGACCACTCTCCTCCTTTTTAGCCAGGATGGGGACCGTCTTTGGCTAAGTTGCATTGTTCAAATATTTACTATCCGACAACTGATGGAATGAAGAGTCAGATGCAGAATGCAGACTGCCATTGTTTTCATTGATTTTAAATCTGCTTTTGACTGCGTGCACCCTGAGGAGAGCAATGGAGACGGAACATGTGCTGCCAAAGATCATCAGGCTTCTTCAAGCTACTTCATCCTATTCCGCATAGACAGCCTTGCCGAGTCTTACTGCATGATGATCAATGCAAATAGGACCAACGTTATGACCACAGGTGGATCCCCAGCAAAGGTCCACCTTAACGAGGTCCTAATCGAGCAGGTCCAAAAGTTTAAATACCTAGCATTGCTTGTGCAGGAGAAAGGCGTCAGCCACAGAGATCCACAACAGAATCAGTAAGGCAATGGCAGTGTTTCGTCGCTCAAATGGTACCTTTGGAAGAAGACCAATATTACAACTAAAACCAAAGTTCGCCTCTTTTGAACTTGAATACTGCCTATTTTGGAAAGCAGAGATAAATAAGCTTGTGGTGTTCCGGACGAAAAGCCTTCATTTTATTCTGGGCGTATCTTTATTGGACCATCACCAAAAAGAAACAACTCGAATCCGGTGCGACTATCAACCGGCAGTCGAAGACCAAATCACAGACTCTGATGGTTTGGCCACATCTGCAGAATGAACATGTGTAAAGAGAGCGGCTGCACCACTGGAGGGTCCAACGAGCAGCATCATAGAAAACTTGGATCAAACAAATTAAAGAAGATCTGAAGATCAGAACCACCCTGTCCAGGGTGTACCCTGCCTTGTGGCCTAAGCCTACTGGGATAGGCTCCAGGTCCCCGTGACCCTGAATACAGGATAAAGCGGTATGGAAGAAGAGTGAGTGAGTGAGTGAGTGAGTGAATAAAGATCAGAACCAACAACTGACCATTGGTAAGGCCAAGTGTAAGGCTGCAGTCCGACAAGAGTGAAAGAGGATAGTGAATGTTGTGTGAAATTCACCGGCACCCACAGTGTGGTATTGGCTGAGAGGACGACTCGATCTACCAACCAATAACTATGGATAAAAGAAAAAGACGATAGGTCTGTTCTTACAAAATAAATAAAAAAGATTAAAATTATTAGGGATGCACCATGGGGATCTCCTTTAACAACCCCACATACACAAGTATCATATTGCTTTTTTACAACAGTTTTTAATTTTACATTTGTAGACATCAGACTGTGTTTTTAAATTTGTGTTCTCTCATTTTTACTAACTCATTCACACATTTACTCTATCATATATTATAGTATCGTCTATACCACTTTTTTTGTATACAGGGCCTTGGAGCCTATTTCAGGAGTCTTAAGGCATGAGGCGGGGTACAAGCTCACACTATCTTTCACACACTATGGGCAATTTATAAATGCCAGTTAGCCTAATCTGCATGTCTTTGGACTGTGGGAGGAAACCCATCAAGCACATGGAGAACATGCAAACTCTATGCAGACAAACCAGAGGCAGGAATCGAACCCGGAGCCTGGAGGTGTGGGGCGACAGTGCTAACTACTAAGTCACTATGCTGCCATTGTCACGTTACGTCCACAGCTCAAGTAAGGTCATGATCACCTGTACACTCCACACCTGCTCCATGTTTTTCACCACCTTATTCATTGCTCCAAACACAACTGTTCTCAATTCTGGATCATCGCAGGTCGTTAACAAGCCATTAGACAACAGTTCTTCGCTAGATTATTGAGTGCTATCCATGCCCAGTATTCCAGCGTTTCTTTCTGCTTTGATCTTCTGGATCTCAACCACGCTCTGTTTTCACGACCTCATTTTTGTCACCTCCTGCAAACATCGTGTTCAACACTTCGTGGAGGCCATTCAGAGAAACAGGGAGCTCCACTGACTGAAGATTCCAGATTCCCCACTGCTAGATGTACTCCTTTATGGGCGAAATGAGAAAGGTTTGAGATTGTTCATTGACAGGGCATCAGGTGGCGACTCAAATACTTGATCAGTCTCTGACTATGCCATTGATTTCTTGATTTCCAAACGTAAATAATTCTTTTGATTGTGTAAAGCTGCTTTGTAAAAATGACAAATTTTAAAAGCGCTATACAAATAAAATTGAATAGAATTTCCAGATTCTGACCCCCTCTTGTGGTTGGGATGATCGGGCACTCTTCAACACATTCCTTCACGGACTCTCTGACCCAGTCAAAGATGTGTTAGCAGCCCGAGAGCTCCCTTCTGACCTTCGGGAACTCATTGATCTGGCAACGAGTACCACGTTCGCAAACAAACCCGAAACCAGTAGTATTCTATTTTTTTTTTCTATTTTTTTTTTACTTTTATTCTGTTGTTTCTTAATTTTTAGTTTTGTACTGTCCACTTTCTGCTGTGGCAAAACAAATTTCCCACATGGGAATAAGTGGGACTAATAAAGGTTTATCTTATCTTATCTTATCTTATCTTAACTTATAATCAGGTCCTCAATGTAACCGCTTTTAAGCCAGCCCCCACCTATGGTTAAGACTGCATAATCCTCACATCGACTGGACAAGTAGAAGCATTCTGGATTAGAGTCCTACTTGCCACTCCTCATGCCTCCATTCTTCCACTACCAGAAGGGTCTTGGCCACCCCGCTGAAGAAGATCGCTAAACTAAAGTCCCCGCCGAGTGTCACAATCTTCACCAGGTGTTCAGCAAGTCACGTATCATCTCATTACCTCCTCATCGTCTTTATGACTGTGCCATCAACCCCTTCTGGCACTACTCCACCTAAAGGGCAACTCTACTCTCTCTCACCTCCCGAGAGAGAACCCATGGAACAATATATCTCTGAGTCACTTACAGCTGGAATCATCTGCCCTTTTCCTCCCTCGCATGGGCGGGCTTCTTCTTTGTGGAAAAAAGGACCCTTAGATTGTGCATTGATTATAGGGGGCTTAAAAGATCATGGTCCAAGAACCACTACCCGCTTCCTCTTATGTCCCCTGCAATTGACTTACTTCAAGATGCCCCCACTTTTTCTAAGTTAGATCTAAGAAATGCCTACCACCTGGTCCGGATAAGAGAAGGTGATGAGTGGAAAACTGCAATTACCCTCACGGGTCATTATGAGTACTTTTGATTTAACCAATGCACCGGCAATCTTTCAGGCGCTCATTAATGCTGTTTTCAGAGACTTTCTCAATGCTGTTGTGTTTGCTTACCTCGACGACATTCTAATCTTTCCCGCGCCCTAGAGTAACATAAGCTTTGCATGCGTCACCTGCTGAAAAATAAACTATGTCAAGGCTGAGAAATGTGAGTTTCACCGTGAGCCCACCTCCTTCCTGGGGTATGCCATTTCACCAGCAGACATCCAGACGGACCCAGATTGGCGAGAGGTGTGGGAGACGTGCTCTCTCAAAGAACACCAATGGACAGCAACCTTCACCCATGCTCATTCTTTTCTCTGCGGCTCACGAGAACAGAACTACGACATTAGGGATTGTGAGTTGCTAGAAATTAAGCTAGCCCTCGAAGAATGGAGACACTGGTTGGAAGCAGCTAAACACCCATTTTTTGTTTAGACTTGTTTGGTCACAAGGCTTTTTGTCTCCAAACGACATTAGGGATTGTGAGTTGCTAGAAATTAAGCTAGCCCTCGAAGAATGGAGACACTGGTTGGAAGCAGCTAAACACCCATTTTTTGTTTAGACTTGTTTGGTCACAAGGCTTTTTGTCTCGCGTTACAGTCTTTCGACCACAAGCTCTGATCACGGACTTTCTCGGTTCTTCAGTTCTGACCCCCGCCTGTTCCTCGACCACAAGCTACCGCTTTGGATCAGTCACTCTGTCTGATTCTTCTGATTCGCCCTAGAGTAACATAAGCTTTGCATGCGTCACCTGCTGAAAAATAAACTATGTCAAGGCTGAGAAATGTGAGTTTCACCGTGAGCCCACCTCCTTCCTGGGGTATGCCATTTCACCAGCAGACATCCAGACGGACCCAGATTGGCGAGAGGTGTGGGAGACGTGCTCTCTCAAAGAACACCAATGGACAGCAACCTTCACCCATGCTCATTCTTTTCTCTGCGGCTCACGAGAACAGAACTACGACATTAGGGATTGTGAGTTGCTAGAAATTAAGCTAGCCCTCGAAGAATGGAGACACTGGTTGGAAGCAGCTAAACACCCATTTTTTGTTTAGACTTGTTTGGTCACAAGGCTTTTTGTCTCGCGTTACAGTCTTTCGACCACAAGCTCTGATCACGGACTTTCTCGGTTCTTCAGTTCTGACCCCCGCCTGTTCCTCGACCACAAGCTACCGCTTTGGATCAGTCACTCTGTCTGATTCTTCTGCCTTGCTTCGCGGGATTGTGACCGCCTGCAAACATCGTGTTAATTTTCTACAAGTGCCGACTCAAGACTTCCCATTCTCGCCAAAGAGCCCAATCAGAGAAACAGTAAGCACTCGCTCGGCACTTCCGCATTCTCACCACGGACCTCATTGATTGAAAGTGTGCACTCACTCTCTACACCTGCCGGCTCAACACTTTCACATTCTCATAAAGGGTTTTGGAGTTAAACGTTTCTTCACTTCCTAGCGAAGCTGACTGACAGGCCGTTTGCTCATGAATTTGTAACATGAAGGCAATATTTCATGCTAAGTCATACATTAAGATATTATATACTGCATACCACGTGCACACATCTCCGTATATGCCCGGTCAATAAAAATGAGCCATGAGAGGGTTTTGTGGGGAAAATTCAAAATTCATTCCAAATTCAATTCCATTTTCAATCGTTTTATCTACTCCTAGATGGCCCACCATTGAGTTATGAAGAACTGTCTGGAACAACACAGCAGCTTTATGGAACACAGCAGCATTTTGGGACCAACAACTTTGTTATCTCCTCTTTTGTTTGAGTTCCCTTTAACAATCAGTGGAATGTTTAAGTTTCTGGTCATGCAATTGCTCAAGAAGGACATCCAGGAGAGGGGAATCCCCATTAAGGGAAAAAAAGGTAGAGTTCCCTCATTCTTGTTGTCCCCCAGATATGAAGCTGACATTAACGGACCCAGCACTCCTGCCCAGCCAATATAGGTCCACTGCCTATCTTTAAGATGCAATTACAAGTAATTCACCGACTAAAATAGAAAATACAGCAGCTCAAGGAAAGCCTCATTGAGGGGTCTTAGTCATCTTAGTAAGCGTGATATGGACCACACTGGCCACTGGTCTTCAGCCTGGCCTCAGAGCAGGCACTGAAAGCACTGTGCCTGCTGGGCCGTGAGTTGGAGGAGCTCCCAGTATTGAGCTTGGGGTTTTGAAGAAGGTTCAAAAGAAGAGGGTTTTGACAAGCTTGGCAAATGGCAAGGACTACGAAGTTAATTATGCTTCACTCCCAGGTTTCGTCAACAGTGTATGATTTCTTGTGAGGTTTGAGTGATGAAGGGCTGGAAACAGACCCTGATAACATCATTTCTTTTCCAATCTTTGCTTTTCAACAGTCTAGTGCATGCAGACTCCCAGACCAACACATGTTTTTGACTGTATGTTGGTAGTCAACGCAAAAGAACACCAAAAAATTTAAATGCTGATGGGCCAAGGGTAGAATGCATTACATGTTGCCTGCTGGTTGCCTACATGTTGCAATAAAAGGGCTACGTGAATGTACTGAATGACCAGGTTATCCCATTCATGCATTTTTTCTTTAAAAAATTACTGGTATATTTCTCTATAAAAGCAGGACAAATAATTTAGGGACACAATGTTTTGAGAAACATATGTGTTCGTTGGATTGAACAAAAACTTGTATAGCAGGAGTATAGTGTTACAGAGCTATGGCTAATCCTACATTCACCCTTGTTTAAAACATTTGTGTGACATCACATACCCCATGGCAGCAGAATAATTATCTTGACTTAAGCCACCAAAACTCTTCATAATTATATGCTTACTTATTATTCTATTCAAAAGCTCCTAACCATTATAGGCCTGACAGACTGTGACATACAATCATAATACATTTGAACAGTGGTCTTGTTTAGTAATAGTATGTCTGCAGTTTTTTCAGATCAGTTGGACTTGTTCCAAAAAATGAAAATGCCTCTTCAATCTAAAAACGATTGTTCGAGCAGATAATTGTCATAATATGCGTGGCAGTGCCAATTCAGATCACTTAAATCCAAATAGATTCTGGTCTATTCAATTCAGTTCTATTCAGCTGAAGTGAATTTTAGTTCAGTGCTGTGATTTGCTGAAATCAAATTACAATAAGTGTATAAAATAATCCTGCTGAGATTATGCCCTGAGGTAGGAGCTACAAAAAAGTACAGAAAATTCCAGACAAAGAATCAGGAGAAACAGCCTGGCGTAAGGTATAACATTACAGGGCACCGTATAAAACAAATCCAGCTTAATAAGCAGTGAGTCTGTGGATCACCATTATTGTTGATTCTGTTAATTCTTCTCTAGCTGCATTCTCTATTATATATTAAGTGCAGATTGAAGGTGACAAGCAAGGTTTATCAAGAAGAATATTGTCATTCATTGTATCAGTGGCTGCATTGATCTCAAGCAATACACACAAAGAAGCAGGCTTGATAGTTATGCATTAGCAGCTTATTTATTACCATAACCATTTTGTCTCTGTACTGACATGAAACCTAAATATGAAATACACTATATGAGATTTCTGAGTTCAGATGCATATATTGGATAAGAAGGCCTGGCTTGCAGTCTCCGCTTTAATTCATCCCAAACATGTGCTATCAGGTTGAGGTCAGCACTCTGTGCAGGCCAGTCAAGTTCTTCCACACCAAACTCGCTCATCCATGGCTTGGATCTTGCTTTTTGCACTGGTGGCAAGTCATGTTGGAACAGGAAGGGGCTTTCCCAAACTGTTCCCACAAGGTTGGGAGCATAAAATTGTTCAATATTTCTTGGTATGCTAAAACATTAAACGTTTCTTTCCCTGGAAGTAAGAGGTCAAGCCCTCCTGAAAAGCAACACATCATAATCCCCGCTCCACCAAACAGACAAGTACCGTTCTCCTGGCAACCTCCCAACCCAGACTCGTCCATCGAATTGCCAGTCAGAGAAGTGTGATTTATCACTTCAGAGAACATTTCTCCATTGCTGTAGAGTCCAGTAGTGGCGTACTTTACACAACTGCACCCAATGCTTTGCATTGCACTTGGTGATAAGGCTTGGATGCAGCCATGGGAACCCATTCCACGAAGCTCTCTGAGCACTGTTCTTGATGCGTCTCAGCATCCGCTGAACCCGCTCTTTGATTTTACGTGGCCTATCACTTCAGGATTGAGTTGCTGTCGTTCCCAGTCGCTTCCACTTTGTTATAATTCAGTTGAATACGGAATATTCAGTAGCGAGAAAATTTCAGGACTGGACTTATTGTACCGGTGGCATCCTATCACGGTACCACACTGGAGTTCACCGAGCTCCTGACAGTGACCCATTCCTTCACAAATGTTTGTAGATGCGGTCTGCATTTCTAGGTGCTTGATTTCATACATTTGTAACCATGAAACACTTGAATTGAATGATTTGGATGGGTTAGTGAATACTTTTGTCAATATAGTATATTTAATACATATGATTCCTATGCAAGGATAAGCATACCTCCTGAACCACACCCTTTTTCTAAGATAAACAGGACATAAGGATTGGTACTAATATTTTATCACAGTTTCTCTAAATTTTTCCATTTTCTCTTTGTTAAACTATTACAATCCATGATTTTTAACAAAGACCTCCCAAATCTGTGTTTCAGTTGTTCCTGACCTTTTTTCTTTTTGGCCTTGTGGTAAAGACAGACATATACAATTGTATTTAAACTTTTGTGTTCGGTGCTCTCTAGTTGGGATTCATGACTTCTTGTTTCTTCTCGTTGCCATGGTCAACATCTGGCAAGGGCAATATGAGAGCAAAAACTACAGACCACGAAAACGACTTCTTATTCGTCCCATGCAAGTATTCGTGAGAAACAGCAACGGGGAAGGCAGAGAGAGAAAAAAAATAACACATAGAATATAAAAAAAAAAGAGAAAAGAGTTGATGGACCTGTCATAGAAATGAAAAGCAGAATAAGGGAGGCAAAGATGGATCAGGTCTGTGTACATGCAAGACTACATGCACATCCATGCTTTTTGTTTAACATTTTGTTATTTAGTTCATTATAAGGTAAAGTAAGACTTTATTACAACAATTGCATCCAAACAACAACAAAAAAAACAGCCACTTGACTAGGATAAAACATTACCACTGAACAATTACTTTCATAAGCCAAGAGACACAGTATATGATTCCAAAGGGAATGCTTTATTTAAAATTCTGCAAAATTAATGATTAAGCTTCAGTACAGACGACGCGTTGCTTTGATGACGTTTCAGATCTCACTGAGCTTCCATCACCGCGACCATCTGCAAGCGCAAAGCATCATGGTCAGTATAGTGCGACTAACAGTGTGTAATACCAATCCAGAACAACCACTAGAGGGAGACAAAATAACAAAAATAGGACATGCAGGGAAAACATGAACATGCACAGTACATAATAGGACAATATGTACATACATATACATACAATAAATACATAGTACAGGTTTATTTTACGAACATATTAAAAAAAGAAAATAAATCCATTATTATAGGTTATGCAATAATATAGTTGCTGTTTATTGGAACAATTGATGCTTTAACTTGCTCTCTGTTATTTTTACTTCTAATAATACTCGTAACAAATGTTTTTATATTAAAATAAATATTTGCATAACTTATTTTAAATTACATTCTTATTAAAATGAGAAATTATTATTAGATTTAAGTTAACATGAATTATTTTTAGGCCTACTTGTTCATAGCTTATTTGGTAAACCTGTTCAATTCAACAGACTGATATCTGTATGAATTTAATAATCATAGTTATTATTATTATTATTATTATTATTTGTAAAATTATGTAATAAAAGGAGAAAACACACTCTGACTGGCTACATGTCACTAACCCTTAAGGTTTCCAAGACCCCACTTTATGCATAATTTATATTAGTTTTAATTTAATATTCATATAATGTTTTAAAATTGCATTTTATATATATATATATATATATATATATATATATATATATATATACATGCGCACTGTAAATACACTTTATATACAGTATATACACACTGTATTGCAAAATAATGTAATGCAATTTTTAAAACATTATATGAATTTTATTTATTTATTTATTTATTTATTTGTAACATCTATTTTCCCCCTTTTTTTCTGTTCCTTCTGCTTTTCCTAAATGCTGACAAGCTGTCTTGTTTTCCATTTCTTTTCATCAAGATTTCTTATTGCTTTCCAAAGTGTCATTAATTTTAATTTCAGCACACTTCCGTTTAATCACTAAAATCTGTGTATTTTCTTGTCTTTTTCTGTACGAGTAATGTTTAAAAATGTTTTCTTTAACTGAAAACAGACAGGTACTGTAGGAAAAGCAAAAAGCAAAATACATACAGATATGCAGTATGATTGTTGAGCAGGGGGATCAGATGACGGTGTATTGATATGTTTTCTCTGGCTAATGGAGGAGGCTGATGACATCATGCGTCACATTTCTGCTTCTTCAGCATCACTTTGCTTAACGTGGTTTCTGTTCTCTGCCACACCTTTTCTTTAATATAAAACTCATTAGTACTAAAAAACAAAAAACAGTCATTCTTTAGAATATGTGATTACTTTTAAAGTATCGTTCCTTTCTTGGCATGCAGTCTTTTTTATGAGCATCTTTCATGCATCCGTTTAATTTGTGCGGCCTGCTGGAAGAAAAAAAATACTTGAACTTGCGAAGCCAGCGAGTTTACATATAGATATTGTTTGCTTGTTTTGTTAGCAACAGATTTCTTAAAAGAATAACTAAGCAATAGAATCTTCCCTTCAAAATCTTTTTAACTCATTCAAAATGGAAAAGATCAGTGATGGTTATTCACCCAAATAATAACATGATAAACTAAAATATCTCAATAGAAAAATTGTAGAATAGGGGTGGCTTGTTTTTGGGGCCATTTTTTTTCAATTCATCTACACAGTAATAAAATTCAGCTTTACTGTCCTGATACTAGAAATTATATATATATATATATATATATATATATATATATAATTTAATATATATATATATATATATATATATATATATATATATATATAATCAATATTATCTTTCATGCAGTTTTAAGTAATATAAAAATATTTAAAGTATCAGTGGTTATGTGTGAAATTCTGATGTATGAAAGAGTTCATTAACAAAATAATAACTCTTTATTTGCTTTCTTTGCCTGCATGAATTCCCCTTTGTTTGTTTTTTCTTTTTTTCTTTCACTGTGACCCCTTTTAGATATTTTCATTCGCTGAGGTGTCCTCCAGCAAGAGCCATTTTGCCACGACCTCAGTGTATAAAGAACACACATATGCTCTGACCATGGATAACTCTGGACCATGGATAATCCATAACATGGGTAATTTATTTCAGAGAGAAAAATCTGCACTTTAATTTTTTTTTCTCCACTAAATTCCATATTTATATTTGTTTTTTTATTTGGAAATTAGTTTCACTACATTAAAATTCAACATGGCAAAATGAATATTCTTCATATTCACACATATATACTGTGTGTGTGTATATATATATATATATATACACACACAGTATACTGTATACACACACACACACACACACGTGTATGAATATCTGAGTAGCTGCATGTCCGAGGCAAACAAAATTTATTAGTCTTACTGTTGAAAAAATTCCGAGTACAGCTTCACACGGATATAGATTTTATAACCATTTTCACAGAGCTTCACACATGTTCAATATCTGCACCGCCTGTGACACGAGACACGTCAAGTTGGTAGTCCAGCTTCTGCCAAACACGCTGTAGCATATCTCGCGTAACATTCTCCATCCCCTCAGTGATGCTCTGCTTGAGTTCCTCTAGGCTTGTAGGACGCGGGGGGTTCTTTCACATAGCCCTATAGTCCTTTCACATAGCCCTATAGAATCACTAAATACCACGCGGTGTCAAGTCAGGTGAACCATTTCAAGAGCAGATTGTCATTTTTACTGAAAAAAATAAAACATAAAAAAAAAAAGTAAGAAAAAGAAAAACATTAAACTTGGTTAGTTTTTACACATCTCGTTAAACTTTAAGATCATGTTGTTAGACTGTGAAATACAGTCACATTTTTTTGGGACACCCTGTGTGTATAGAAATATTATATGAAAGAATATTCATTTTGCCATGTTAGATATTAATGTGGAAAATTAATTTCTAAATAAAACAAAATGTAGAAGGCTGTAGTAGACAAAATGGCTTTTGTCTGGAACATACATTTTGTATACTTCAACATACATTTTGTATACTGTAGCATATAGTAGTGTAGTGATGTAGTGTAGTTTCTCGCCCGCTGTGTGGAAGGCCGGGGTTCGATTCGCAAGCCTTTGGAAAACCTGTGGCAACCTGTGTGCAGATCAGGTGCTGTGGTGACCCTGTGATGGGAGCAGCTGAAAGACAAACAACAACAACAACAACTTAATCAACCACAATAATTACTAAACTACTGTGTGATTAAGAAAAGGGCCTCTTTTGTGTGTATGCTGAAGCTCTGGTGGATAAGATACAGGAGATACTGTGTGTGAATTCAGATTCATATCCAAAGCAGCTGCTGCCTGCACCATGAGCATTCTTCTTTTCTTCATGGTATGTGCATAGTTATTTTCGTTTGTATCTGCTCAAGACATATCACAAATTTTGCCTTTTTTTTTTTTTTTTTTTTTAAATATGACCAAAAACACTAGCATAATTTAAACCACAGCAACAGGTATTTACTGGGAAAGGAAGCTGTAAACGCATCACTGATAATATTTCTCTTTGTAGTAAAACCCCTTTCTTGTTGCGTGTCTAGTCTCAATCGGGAGACATTCGAGCCTTCTTGGAAGCTTGTTTAAAAAAAAAAAGTGCACCTCCATTTCATTGTGAATACTGCGTTTGTACATGCATATGAATATACTGTATTCTGTAAGGATTTAATTCCTTTAAGAAATGGTAAGATCAGTATTTCTATATGAAACAGTTCTGTCCTTCACCTAAATCACCTTGTATAACAGACTAAAAAAGGAGCTGTTTGTTCTCCAGCAGCACATTAAGAAATGGCACGTGCTGTCCACGGCTGGTGGATAAGTGCAAGAGAGCAAGAGACGGCTTGTATAACTTGCCTTTTTGGCACCTTTGTGCACATAGAAAGAATGCTGTGCCAGCCAGCAAGGACTCTGATATCGCTGTGCAGTGCTCTCTGACATCACAGGGGTGTAAACCAGAAGCTGGACCGCTGCCATAGACGTAGGCGAGGGCAGTAACACGCAACACCTCAGTAAACAACGCAACTAAATATCAGCGAGGCAGGACACACCGTGCTAACGGCAGTCTGCCCTGAGTCCGATTCCTTCTGCTGAAGATTTGTTGCGCACGAGGTGTCTGATTGAAGCCGACGGTTGGGGTTTATACAGTGTGGCATTTTAAGATAAAATAGAAATTCATTCGGTGAGCAGGAGGAGACATGAGAACGCAAGAGAGCGAGAAACCAAATGAGTAAAGGGCAGGAAGAATGGTTAAGACACAGACAGGTGGCATTGCTGTTAATACAGAGAAATACCAATTTTATTATCTTGTACTTCTATTGTCGTTTTTGCTAATTAATGAGTGAATCACGAATGAGCAATCAAAAAAGGGGATCAGATAAAGATTACGCTCTGTATTAAAATTACTCCTGTGCGATAAATTTCACTAAGGAGTTTATTAGTAGATTATTTTACAGTAGATTATTAAATCCGATGTATACTGTAACTGTTTATTACATTAAAACTCAACAGTTTGATTTTAGTGAATACTGTAACACTGCGCTCTGAGATCAGGTATTTTATACGCCCTCACCACGAACTGCTGCGGATATCTTAGCTCTAACGAGTCGAGTTTTATCTCATAGTGGCGCTTCACATTACTGCTTTAATTATCAGCACCAGGGTTTTGAAACATATGGTATAAACGTAGATAAACATACTGTAGCGTTTTTACGCCGAGAAGAATGCTGGAGAGACGAGTGAGCTTATTTGCTACCCAATGCAATAGCTGGGAGTACTTTATTTAGCACACAGCCGGTAATGGAATGAGCAGCACCTTCACTCAGGAGCCTACCTCTAATTCAGCGTCAGCCTGAACTAGAGCACATTTCACACGTCACACCCAACACACACACAACAGGGCCGAAGTCACTAACCCAAACACCTTTCCCCATCATGGTGAACACACCGACATTCCCGCAAAGCATGCTGGTCGTCAGCCGCCGCCCCGCCCACGCCACAATACGTTAATCTGCCCATTTATCTTTGAAGCTTCAGTTTTCATAGTTTATTTTTCTTATACACCTATACACGTGTGTGTGCATGTGAAATACCTTCTTATGCACGGTTTTTAGAGTTACAGTGGAACCTTGGATTACGCACATAATTAGTTCATAATTTATATTTCAAAACACTTATAAACCGAAGCAAATTTCCCCATAAGAAATAATGGAAACTCAAATAATTCATTCCACAGCTTAAAAAAATTAATACATAAAAATATTAATACATAAAAATTAGTAATATAAAATATAAAGTAAAAAAAAAAAAAAAAAAAAAGGTAACCTGCACTTTACCTTTTAAAAAAAGTAAAAATAAATCCCGACAGATAAGTGTTTCCGTTTATGCACGCAGGCCAGTGGCGGCTGCTCTAAGACTACAAGGGAAGCTCCGCTTCCTCTACTATGTTTGAAAATAAATGCTCATATGCACTGTCGTATTTATATCGCTAGAATATATCATATAGCTAGAACGCGTTCAACTTCATGACTAGCTCGTTCAGAATCAGGTATTTGCTGTAGTTGTTTAATGCGATTTTCTTGCCATACATTTCCGTGCAGCACAGCGGGTCAAATCCTCCTGAAGCCCAGCTTCACTGGAGCTCTATGGGCAGCACAGAGGAGCTTTTTCACTGTATTTTGCCCATGTAGAAAAGCTGAATGGTAATTGGATAAATGCACCAAAATCGTCACTTTCAGGTAAGCTCAGTTTCTCTGGGAGTGAATGGAGCAGTGGGCGGGCCAGGACGCTGGGCTGCTGCATGGTGAGTGGCGGATCTGTTTAAAGGGTGGAACCCCTTTTTTGATTGACAGCATGTCTTAAGTATACATCAGCGCTACAGAGATTCGAGTTCAGTCCCAATGCGGATTTGCAGGTGAAGTGATACGACTAACTGCTGCACTCTGTATTGTTTGCTGGTGATATAAACCATTTTTGTTTGTACAAATCATTCTTTAAATAATAAAAAAAAACATATTATAGCATTCTTGACTTTGTTACTTGTTTCAGCATTGTAAAGTTAGTTCGTTCATATAATTAAAGTAGCTCGTGGAAAGGGAAACTAGCCAGCTAGCAAGCTGTGCACAATGGCAGACGGTGCTAATATTATTGACCTGCTTTTGGTAAAACCATTTTGTAGTCTTCCTTATGTGGAGAGACTCAGAATTAAACGGCAGGGCAGACCAATGCACAAGATTGATCTAGTGCAAAAATCAGGAAAACTCTCCTCAACTCTTCTGGTATGACAAGGTAAACTGGCTGACTGGAAGTGCTGTGACAAAGTAAATGTTCTGTTAGCCATGCCTCTTGACGAAACCTTCTCAGGGAATGGATGTGTTTGGTCAAACGTGGGTTTTGGGGATCTGGGTAACTTTGACAGGGCATACACAAGGCATGGAAAGTGCAGAAGTTACTGAATTTTATGATGAAGGCCTAATATGAGCTTCCCCTGTTTCAAAAGCTAGCAGCGGCCACTGGCGCAAGCAGTGTGTGTGTGTGTGTGTGTGTGTGTATGTGTGTGAAGCTAAAGTAAGAGAAATCAGACCCACCTCCTTCTCGTCTTACACAGTAAGCCTTTTTCCTCTCTTATTTGACTTTTTCACACACACACACGCACGCATGCACGCACACACACACACACACACACACATTAACAAAAAGACAGTTTTATCAGAAAAATTAAAGGAACCTCACTAGAACATCACGAGACTAGAGTATCTCCATTAGAGAGAGTGTGTGTGTGTGTGTGTGTGTGTGTGTGAAAGTGAGGGGAGGAGAGAAGGAGGGGTGTCTGTGTGTGTCTGTGAAGAGACACGGTGTCCAATGACACGCGCACAGCCAAAGTGCAGGCTGATACAGAGAAAAAGAGAAAATGGATCTTTAACCTCTCTAACGAGACTTTCTTTTGCTTTACATCCGTGCACACGTGTTTTATAATAAACAGTACACATGCGCTGTACACGTATGCATACAAACACAAAATAAAATATGTTTTACATGCACACACACATGGTCACAGTGTTATACAGTAGTAAACAGTACACGCGTGCACGGATGTTTATCATACCAGTGAAAGTTGCGCACTAAGACCCAGCGGGTGAGATGATTACCCACAACCCCGCAGCTCAAGAGAGAGAAAAACCATTGGCTCAGTTGTGATCACGTGACGCTCGACATCAAAACAAGATGCTAGATGATACTTGGTAGTCGTCAACCAAGACGATTTCGTTTTCCAAGTCAACATTTATTAAAAATCTTTGCTTGTCTTGCGGAACACTCGCAAACTGCGTTACTCGCAATTTGAGGTTTCACTGTATATATTAATTTGTGTTAATATAAAATTTTCAGGTATTACATAAAATAAAGACATATAGGCCAGATGTTCTAGGAAAGTTCCTGCAAGAACAGTATTGTAAAGTGCGTTTGCAAAACCCATCAAGCACCATGATGAACCTGCCTCTTATGAAGACGAGCCTAGGAAAGCAAGACCAAAACTTACCTCTGCTGTGGAGAACAATTAACAACCAGCACCTCAGATTAGAACCGTTATGAAGCCTTTAGAGAGCATGAGAAGCATCTCAATATCAACTGTTTAAAGGAGATTATTGCTGATTTTGGACGCCTTTAGCTTTGCTTTACACTGTAGAAAGAAATAATAATCAGGAAAGACCATGGAATTAGAAGAGGTGTCCAAACTTTTGTCTGTGTCAGCAGTGCAATGCAAAATAATTATGGAAATACAAGTCAAAAACTTCAGTTAATGTTCAAATCAAATTTGAGAAAGCAAAAAAGTGTAAATACCACTTACTTTTAAAGCACTAAAGAAATAGTCTCATAGTCATATCTACTTAATGAATAAATGTCAGATTTCCATGCTTTGTTTTTATACTATCCAAGTTATTGTAATGTTATTGTCATGATTTCACATAAGCTAGGTTTTCCATTACAGTTGTAACCCTCATAAAAAAAGATGAAGTTAGTTTTATAAATACAGTGAATTATCTTTATGCAAATGCTAATACATGGTGTACTTTGTGCTTAGAATAAAATGTTCAGTACATACAGTACAATATAGCTTGATTATCGTAATTAATGTAATAGTTGTGTAAAGATTAAAAGTAATTATGATTTATACTTTACACTGAAAAAATGCAAGCAGCCTTAAAGTTGAGATAATAAAAAAAAAATCAAGACCTGTGTGTATGTTATATGTTAGTACAAAAAACATATACACAATTATAAATGGCGAGGTTGGAGCGCATGTGTGTGTGTGTGTGTGTGTGTGTGTGTGTGTGTATGAACGGATGCATGGCCAAGTGTCATGCATAACGCACCGAGCATGTGCTCAGCACTAACATCGAGGGCTTTGATGTGACGGCACACGCTGCGTCCAGTTGGACGTCCCTAACAGACGTAAGCAGACAGCAGTGGGAAACACATGCGGGCTTAAATCCGCTGTTTGTTTCTCACTCTTTCTCTCTCTCTCTTTCTCTTTCTCTCTCTCTCTTGCTCTCTGCCCTCGGGGAGGTGCTGACGTGTGTCACGCACATCATCATAATCGTCTTTCGAACTTAATGAGGGCAGAGATTGAGGTTTGAGCGCAGCCTCTGTAAAGAAATTCCAGGTCACTGGTCCCAGTGGATGGAGCGCACGTGTGTGTGTGTGTGTTTAACATGCATCCTGCATGATGACGTTTGGCATTCTTCAATAATAGGCTCGCTTTGACGTGGGTTTGCTGAATTAATCGTATATAAAATAAATTTAGCGGTTCCGTCCGGTAATCGTTTAAACGAACCCAAGCATTTCTGTGTATACACAGCATTATTTCAATCGCAAACAGTTCCTCTGTGTGTGTGTGTGTGTGTGTGAGAAAGAGAGCGAGATGCCTGTAACGCACTCATCAAACTCATACTTTCCTGCTGACTGTTCTGTGATATTTTTTTTTATGAATCACAGGTGTTCCCAGAGTCTAACAAATGATCTGTGCTCCAGTGAAGTGCACGATGACGTCCCAAAGAGCGCTGTAAGGACAAGTGTTTTAAACATTGAAGCCTTCAACTGTTCTGCTTAGTGTGACATACAGTACAGTGAGGTTTAAGTGCTCGTTCCGTGGTATTATTTTCCCACCGTTTGTGAGCACAGTCAGGGGAGTGGCCGTTCCAAAAACAAAGCCAGGCACGGAGAACAAAGAGAACAGCACATCTGTCCTTGAAAATAAAAGTCATCATTATGCAGACAAGCACGAGTGAATGCATCAGCTTCAAAAGTACTTTCCATTTTTTTTTCCCAAAATGCTCTTTATAATTTGTGAAAATGTATCATTTTATTTATAATATTAGATAGTCGTCGTTTTTAACAAACATGTAGATGTATTTCAACGGTGTGGCTTTGTGTGTTATTTGGCTCAAAAAGATCATTACGAGCATTGTACTCCATTTTTGCAATATGAATTTTCCAAATTGTGAGTAAGTGTTGGCACCCCATCCAGGATGTCCCTTGTCTCGTCCCTGGAGATGTGCTCCAGGCCCTACATAGGAAAAGCGGTGATGGATAGATGATGAATATTATGGAAAGTATTCTAACTTTTAACCTTAAACCCAAAGGTTTAAGCTTGTTTGTTTAAGCAAGGTAATGTTTAAATGTCGTGTCCAGATGGCCTGGTGCTAGCTAGATCCAACTCTGATAAAGCTGTTACTAAAAACAAATTAATACATACATGAATATTCAGTGATAAGGATATTGGGATTGTCAGGAAAACCATTATAGTATCTTTTCACATTATCTTTTCCAATTAAGCCAAATGTGTCTGCAGAGAATTTCACGACAAAGCCTGGTTTTATCCACTCTTGTGTTTCTTGCTATGTCATAAATGAAGTTTTGCTAATTATACAGTTGTGAACTTCTTCAGCTGTGTTAAATAGCCATGCCTTCTATAGTGCTGAAATAATTATACGACACTTTGAACACTTTTTTTTATCCTTACATATGAGCATTGCAATGAGTAATTTTGTAATTAAATACATACAGTGGGGCAAAAAAGTATTTAGTCAGCCACCAATTGTGCAAGTTCTCCCGCTTAAAAAGATGAGAGAGGACAAAATAAGAAAAAAAAATTACACATTGTAGGATTTTTAAAGAATTTAAGTAATATAAAGAAATATTTAAGGAAATAAGTATTTGGTCAATAACAAAATTTCATCTCAATACTTTGTTATAAACCCTTTGTTGGCAATGACAGAGGTCAAACGTTTTCTATAAGTCTTCACGAGGTTTTCACACACTGTTGCTGGTATTTTGGCCCATTCCTTCATGCAGATCTCCTCTAGAGCAGTGATGTTTTGGGGCTGTCGCTGGGGAACACAGACTTTTAGCTCCCTCCAAAGATTTTCTATGGGGTTAAGATCTGGAGACTGGCTAGGCCACTCCAGGACCGTGAAATGCTTCTTACGAAGCCACTGTGTTTGGGATCATTGTCATGCTAAAAGACCCAGCCACGTTTCATCTTCAATGCCCTTGCTGATAGACGGAGGTTTTTTACTCAAAATCTCACGATACAAAATCTCCCCATTCATTCTTTCCTTTACACAGATCAGTCGTCCTGGTCCCTTTGCAGAAAAACAGCCCCCAAGCATGATGTTTCCACCCCCATGCTTCACAGTAGGTATGGTGTTCTTTGGATGCAACTCAGCATTCTTTCTCCACTAAACATCAAGTTCTATTTTGGTTTCATCTGACCATATGACATTCTCCTAATCCTCTTCTGGATCACCCAAATGCTCTCTAGCAAACTTCAGACGGGCCTGGACATGTACTGGCTTAAGCAGGGGGACACGTCTGGCACTGCAGGATTTGAGTCCCTGGTGGCGCAGTGTGTTACTGATGGTAGCCTTTGTTACTTTGGTCCCAGCTCTCTGCAGGTCATTCACTAGGTCCCCCTGTGTGGTTCTGGGATTTTTGCTCACAGTTCTTGTGATCTTTTTGACCCCACGGGGTGAGATCTTGCGTGGAGCCCCAGATCGAGGGAGATTATCAGTGGTCTTGTATGTCTTCCATTTTCTAATAATTGCTCCCACAGTTGATTTCTTCACACCAAGCTGCTTACCTATTGCAGATTCAGTCTTTCTAGCCTGGTGCAGGTCTACAGTTTTGTTTCTGGTGTCCTTTTACAGCTCTTTGGTCTTGGCCGTAGTGGAGTTTGGAGTGACTGTTTGAGGTTGTGGACAGGTGTCTTTTATACAGATAACATACTGACAAAAAACTTATACTGACAAAATACTTATTTTACCGAGGAATTTACCAATTAATTCATTAAAAATCCTACAATGTGATTTTCTGGATTTATTCCCCCTATTTTGTCTCTCATAGTTGAGGTATACCTATGATGAAAATTACAGGCCTCTCTCATCTTTTTAAGTGGGAGAAGTTGCACAATTGGTGGCTGACTAAATATATTTTTGCCCCGCTGTATCCAGTCCCTTTTGGAGCATTTTGCTTAACTTAAATACTATGGGCTAAATAAAATGTGCTAATAAGCATTGCACAGCATATTCGCATACTAGGATGGCACTAAAAAGTTACCGGCCACTTCATTAAGTACACCTTGCCAGTACTGGGTTGGAATCCTTTTGCCTTCAGAACTGCCTTAATTCCTCATGGTATAGATTCAACAAGATGCTGAAACAATCCCTAGAGGTTTTGGTCCATATTGACATGATCATCCTGTAGTTGACCCATAGATATATATGACAGAATGGATCTATGCTTTCATGTTGTTTTTGCCAAATTCTGACCCTACCATCTGAATATCACAACAGAAATTGAGACTCATCAGAGTCACAACATTTTTCTAATCTTCTGTTGTGCAGTTTTGGTGAGCCCATGTGAATTGTAGACTCAGTTCTTATTTAACAAGGGTGGCAACCGGTGTGGTCTTCTGCTTCTGTGGACCATCTGCTTCATGGGTCAACATGTTGTGTGCTTAGAGATGCTCTTCTGCAACGAGATGTTATTTGAGTAACTGTTGCCTTTTTATCAGCTTTAACCAGTCTGGCCATTCTCCTCTGACCTCTGGTATCAATAAGCCATTTTCACCCAGAGACCTGTTGCTTACTGGAGATTTTTTTCTTTTTCAGACCATTCTCTGTAAACCCTAGAGATGGTTATGTATGAAAATCTCGGAAATGCTCAGACCAGCCCGTCTAGCACCAACACATCCATTCCTTTTTCAATATCACTTAAATCAAATTTCTTTCTCATTCTTATGCTGGGTCTAAACTTCGGCAGATCATCTTGACCACATGTCTAAATACATTGAGGTGCTGCCATGTGATTGGCTGATTAGATATTTGCGTTATTGAGCACTTCAACAGGTGTACCTAATGAAGTGGCCGGTGAGTGTATAAGCTGTTCAGATTGACTCAATGTATATACGACATCTGGCGATCTCCAATATGTCTAGCATTTTAGGAGTGTGTGTGCTCACAGCACGCACAATGATAGAATGCAACCCCCCAGTCAGGGCAGAGTACCGCCGTTTCACTGATGACGGCTTACATGCTTGTGTGACGGGTTCGGTGGAACGAACGGCTTACAGTGGATAGAAAGTGGTGAGATGAGTGTTACAGGCTCAAGGACATCAGGGGCAGCTTTATCAGGTCAGAGCTTCTATGCAGTGTTGATGCTACAGTACAGAGTCATATCCTGAATGACTCACCTGGGTTGTGCAGTATGAAGGACTTATTCATTAAGCATGGCAGGACAAAAGCTTCTTTCATGCAATATCTGTGTTTTATGTTTGAAACTATTTATTAACACATAGCGCCAAAAAAATGTACTTTTACTATACTTAATGGCCAGTTTATTAGTAACATCATGCTGTTATCCAGTTGCACATGGCATAGAAATATGTAGATACGGGTTAAAGTTAATGCTCACCCTGAGTATCAATACGGCCAAGAATTTGACTGTGATGACTTTGATTATGGTATTTCAGGAACTCCTTGTCATTGAACTGCCATGAACAATTCTGCTTGGAATGGTGTGAAAAACAAAAATCATCCAGCGAGTAGCATGTCTGCGGATGCTTATTAAGAGAAGCCAGTGAAGAATGGCTGAACTGTTTTAAGATGACAGGAAGGTCGAATGAATAACTGAAATAATCACTCTTTACAACCATGGTGATTTGGCTACAAGCAAAAAGTCCCATCCTGTCCACTACGAACAGGAATCTTAGTCCACAGTGGGCATATGTTTGCGCTAAATGGAATGCTTACAAGTACTGTATAGTAGCAAATATATACAATGGCAAAGTCAAACTGGGAAATTCCTCATAAATGAAGAAGTAAAAAACTAACATTTACAGAAGAGTTTAAACACAATACAGCGATGAGACTCTTAGCTACAATAAAACATTTGAAGTGTGCAAACATTTTGAAGAAGGCCATACGTCTGGGAATGTCGATGTGTCCCAGCGGAGCCCAGTGCAGTCATCCCCTAGAACATTTACTGAGAGTCTGATGAGTCTGATCCTTTAAAATCCATAGCTAACTTCCTTGTCTACCTTGCCGGAAACTGTGACCTGGGAACTGTACACACACTCATTCACAAACACTACTTGAACATTACAGGAACTTGGCTGGCCACCATGTTAAAGGATTTCCTGGGAGGCCAGCGTGAAGCATGCAGTTCGAACATGGGACCAATGTACTGAGAAAACTTTCCATCTTGATGGTGTCCAAACAAACGTTCTAGTTTGACTTGAACACATTCGTATATAAGCTGTATCCTATGTGTATACTCTACTGTTGATCACAAAAGTAGGGATAGAAATCAACAAGGGTCATCTAATACGACATCATCACGATACCTGTGGGCAAAACTCGCTCCTACCACATGGGATGCAGTGCTGCCATTTTACCACCTCTAATGCAAACATATATAATAAAAAAAAAAAGAATGAAAAAGAACTGACGTTGCAATCAGTGTGGCCAAACATAAATTGCCACATAAAAGAATCATCATACATAACTGAAGCAAATTTTTTTTTACCCGTCTCTAGACAACATGCAAGAAGCCAGAATTCATGGTGATATTTCCTAACATTTTCATTCACTTAGTCCTGTCTCCTAAATCCCCACCACAGCAGATCCTGAATCTAGTGACCTCTACCAGGTGTGGACCAGTAAGGAGAAAGCACAGGCCTCTTCTGGTATCCCTCAGGTCCAATGATATGCAGCAGTGAGATCAGTGAAAACAAGGGTCAGGTCAGGTCACTCAACACCTGCAGAACAGGCTACAGCAGAGATGCCTCGAAAGAGACAAGATTCTATATTGTTCAGTGAGAAAGATGTGGTCTGAAAATGTAGCTTGTATATGTGATTATAAAACACCAACAAAGTAAAACGTAACAGCAAATTGATTGATCTATATAAAATAAAAGAAAGGTTATGTCAGTACATTGGCCAGAACTTGATCTTGCACTGATATATTTACGTTTCATACATTGAAGTACCGGAAACAGTTAAAAATTCTCTACCTGTATGTATGTCTCTCTGTCTGTATGTCTGTATGTCTGTCCAGACAAATTTTGTCACAGCATCATGCAAAACTGGCTGGACAGAATTTAATGAAACTTTGGCAGTCCTTTTGTATTTGCCTAAAGTTTAACCTGCACCATACGTGAAACCAAAATAATCTGCTTTGAAAAAAGCTACTAATAAGCTACTTGCTCAATGTTACCAAACACCTGCACCAATAGATATTAATAAGAAAAGCTAAACTTATTACTAGGATTAGTTAATATTATCATATAGTGTAAGGTATTAATGTGCTTTTAATATGCTTGTAAAGTTAAAAATAAACAAAATGATGGAGCTGAAGTCTTTTGACAAGGAACAAATGTGACACGATCAGAGTATGACATCACAGTCTACCTGGAGCAAAGATACAAGCACCATCTGTGACAGAGAATCGCCACCTTACAGTCTCTACTATGATGTAACTATGATGTAACAGTACAGTACAGGGTCTGTGTATAAAAACCTGCGTGTGAGACAGGGAAGCGCATCGGCCGCCGGTCATCTCAGGGACACAGCTGATATGATAATATCGCTTTTTACTATACGAAGGACTGATCACTTGAATCTGAGTTAGTTGATATTTAATTTTAAGTGCTATTGTGCTCTATACAGGAGAGAAGAGTAACTTATGTTATGGTTGTTATTTAAGTGCTAAATGCTTTATGGAATATCATGTGCTAAGCTTAGTTAAATAATTTTGTTGTATTCATTTGCATTTTATTTAACTAATATTTGTTAAAAGTAGTGAAATAATATAATCACTAATTACATTAAAGCTGATCAGCTTATTTTTAGCGTTAACCTTTTAACTCTTTTTAAAAGCCCTTAGTAAAATATAAATGTATATGTTACAGATATACTCATTATAATTTTTTACCATGTTAAAACCTTGTTAGCAGTTGGAGGCTAAATACTTATTAGGGATTGTGCAAAAATCCTGTCTGGTGACATCATCGCCATGAGTTGTGTCTCTTAAAAAAAAGGCCTTGATATAGAAAACTGACTTTATTGTATTAAAACAAAAGCTCATCCACATAAGAGTAGACGTACAGTACATAAACATGAACTGCTACTGTACATACTGGAATGGATAAGGGCTTACTTTAGGTATGTTTTGGAAAGTTTCCAAAGGTGGTGACAGTTATTCTGTAGCTGTATAAAAAAAATAAAAAAACCTGTTTGTCTATAGAATCAAAGGAGAAAGAGTGTGTTTAATTTTCAAAGCACAGTTTGAGAGACTTTAATTCGAAGGTGTTTGGTGTGGTGCTATTTTCGACATGGTTCACTGTCTCCACAAAACAAACCTGTGTCGGCCTGTTGTTTGTTTCGGCATTGGATGACACTTCAAGCACAGGGTAACTCATCTCACCATTTTTATGAATTTATTAATTCTGTGTGCGAATTGGCGAACTTTCTCAACCGCTCAATCTCAACCTATTTCATGTTCTAAAGACCCCAACATTGTAAATAATGGGTAATCCAATTATCCAATTAACTCAAGCATTGAGCACAACTCAAGTGGTTGAACAAGTAAGTTCTGGGAAAAAAAAGTGACACAGAACTTCTGGACCTGGAGATCACTTTGGAGGCACTAGAAGAAGACACTTGGAATCTCTGAAAGGAGATGCAGAAGCACTGGAGGAAATCTCTGTACAAAGATATGCACAAGCTCTGTATGTAGACGCATGGAAGCTCTGGAGGGAGACATATGGAAGTACACACATGTGACTCAGGATGAGCATAAAGTGAAGCTCTCGATATGAAGACACATGGAAGCTCTGTATGCAGATGAATGGAAGCTCTGAAAGGAAATGCATGGAAGTGGTTTTGGAAGTAGACACATGAAACACTGGATGGAGACACAAGGGAGCTCTGGTAGTAGACATATGGAAGCTCTGGATAAAGATGAATGAAAGCTGTGGAGTGAGATGCATGCATGGAGACATGGACGCTTTGGATAAAAAAAACATGGAATTTATGGAAGCGGACACATGGAAGTTCTGGACGAAGACGTATGGATTCTCTGAATCCTTGTAGAACTGGGTAGCGCTAAGTGTAGTGTCCCGTTCAGACGTTTTTAAAGAGGTTACACTGACTGCACCATTGTAAACAATGTTTTACATTGTACTCTACTTTTAAACTGGAACCCAAGTAAAAACTACTTTTAGAACATTGAGCAATTTCTATCATCAACAGTGAGCAAAATGAGCTGGAACTTTTGAAAGATTTCCATCCTTGGAAGTTATAACCATTCGATTACTATCTGTTGTTCTGTCATGTGTTACTTTTAACTGGTTCACTTTGCTAAAGGCCCTTAACCTTCCTTGAATTCTAAGGAAACCTCCATGGCAGTCTAGAAAAAGGAAGTAGAACCAAAGGTTATGTATGTAATCCCAGTTTTACAACTGAGTGGCGGACTGCCAGGCTACATGGGTTTGACGTAACTGCAGACCTTTTATTGGCCACTCGCATGGGGTTACATTAAGGCAATTATGATCATCTGTGTAATGGCTGAATGTAAATCTGCATGCAAATATTTTTTTATTCATTAAATTATGGATGCTTCAATTGTTATTTGAATTCTACATGTTTTAAAACATGCTCTTTTTTCACTTAAATCTTTAAATATGGACTTCATATTTTTATGGGGTTTCGCCAACTCTGACTTGGGACGCCACCTACACACTCACCAGATACTTTGATAGGGACATGTGGAACCCACAAATGTGCAATCACATAGCATTATCACAGTGCACATACCGGTCTAGAGCTATAGCCAGCAGTATAGTATTAGTAATGGGACGGTTTGAGGTTTTTAGAAACTGATGATTATCTAGGATTTTTTTTTTTTTTTTAATTTTTTTTTTTTACACACAGTATCTAAGGATTACACCGAATAATAATATTAAAAAAAAAACATCTGTTGAGTGGCAGTTCTGTGTATGGAAACGCCTTGTTGATAAGAGAGATATCGGTATAGAAAAGTCAAACCCAGTGTATGATTGTAAAATTTTCAGAATACAATAGAAGTCCTGGGATTTGACCTTGCAGCCTTCTGGCAGCCCATAGCACATAATTAAAACCACTCAGGACACATTTTTAAACTGTATTTGGTTATGACAATACACACTGGATGACTAACAGCTGTTACTGTAGATTTATTGGTTCATCTTTGGAGTAGATTAAAGCTTTGAACTACTTTGAGATGGATAAAGGCGTTTTATTCTGCTCAGTTGGTGGAAACGCATCCTACACAATATGACCCAGATAACACGTTTTACTGTGAAAGTTGCGAATTTCATAATGCTTTCAGATGGTTGCTTTCAGAGCATTGTGCTTGTAGCTTAAATATGACCTTGTGTGACCTTTTTTGTAACAATATATTAATCAGATTTCAGCGTAATGATGTGTTGTTGGGCATTTCCCCTCTTTAAAGCAACAAACAGACTGACTACTGACAACCGTGCCAATAATAACCATGCCGTCTGTTGGAATTTTTCTTCTTTTTTTTTTTTTGCTTCTTTTCCATACGGCTTGTGTGTTACTATGTATACTGGTGGTCATTTGACTGAACATATGCCTCGTCATGAAGGCGGAATAGGAAGTGCATAATCAGCTGAGCCATTGTAGCCAAGATAGAGACTTCCCCAGCTCTCATTCCACTCTGAGCTTTGACTTCGTGTTTCAATTTAATATTTCCTTCCTTTTATTTACTGGCATTTAGGTTCGAACTGTGGATTTAATCCATGTCAGAGCAGCAGGCTGGATCAGTCGTGATAATATGAATAGCTTGAGCATGGTGTAGAATTAAATGCTTTGCACCTGTAGTAAAATTCCCCAATAGTGTGCCTGTGTTTGTGTTCCAGTAGTCGAAGCCGCAGCAGTGCATGCTTTTTCACTGTCGTTGGGGGGTGGTGGGGGGACGGGACACACGAGGTCCTGGAAGGCAACATGAGTGGCAGTAACAGCGTTCTCCGTTCCAGCCTGGCCCATCTCTCACTGCATTGGCTGCAGCTCTGACGCAGATAGCCCACCCTCCTCCCCTTTTCCCCCCCCTCCCTCCCCCACTACTTTTTTTTTTCTCAACCTTTTTTTTTTTTTTTCCTCGTGCTGGCTTAGATGGGTTTTTGATTCATGTGCTTTCTGCACTTCCTCCCACTGCAACGTTCACCTCTCCCTGAGAGCCGCATTTTTATTCTCTCTTTCATTCATCGATTTATTCCTATTCAAATCTTTTTTTCCTATAGCATGGTCCGAGTTTTTCTCTCCTGTCTGGGTGTCCTGTGCTCATCTTTTGCTTAGGGCTAAATTTGAAACCTCCATGCCGTATTATTTCAAGAGGGGTCCTGAAAAGACCCTGTTAGACATCTTGGATATAAAATATGAACGTTTGAAAAAGGCAAAAGGGGAAACTTTATTAAAACAAGTCGTGGTTGTTTATTTATTTATTTATTTATTTATTTATTTATTTGAACCACCGGATTGCACAGCCTAACATGAAGAGCCCTGTCCCCGTTTTCTTTCATTATGGCACCTTCTGCTCACATGCTCTTTACAACACACACACACACAGTGCTGTAACGTTGACTCAGCGTCACTCTAATGTCCATATGCATCAGCAGTACGTCAGACCCATTTACCCATTCGATGCATTACCACATTTCAAATTGCTCCATTTTTTTATTACCGTTTTTTTTTTCTTTACTGTAAACCAAATATGGCTCGTTCATTATAGTTACACGGAAGCAATAGATCGACGATTGTAATGCTCAAAATAATAAAAATCCTGCTTTTTTTCCCATCATAAGGCAACATGTGCATGGAGAATTGTTCATAAAAAAAAATTACCCATTTAGTTTTTTAATAGTGGAATGGCAGAAAGTCCCGTGTGAAAAGCAGATGCTAAGCGATTGACTTCTAACAGGCAGTGCCGTTGCTGAAATACTTGCAAGCAGCGCTGTGAGCACAAGCATAACTTTGCCGAGCCCCAAGGGACCAGTTTTTTCATACGCCTGTCTCTGACGTCAATGCTCTGGCTGTCCTGTGGATCGTCACAGCAGACGTTGAAAGAGAAAGAGAGAGAGAGAGAGAGAGAGAGAGAGAATGTGTGTATCTTGATATATATGTGTGTGTGTGTGTGTGTGTGTGTGTGTTTGAGAGTGTGCTAAGACTGCAGTCTACACTCGAGACTGCAATAGCACCATATTGAAGAGATACATTTTGTTACAGAGCTGTAGGTGTGTGTGTGTGTGCTTTATTTGGGTGTGTGTATTTCTTTGTGCTGCGGTGGAACAACAGCGTGACAAAGCATTCGGGTGGCGCTCCGAACCAGTTGATTCTGATGTCTTTGGTGTGTTCGACATTCATTACATAAAACACGCAGTGATGAGGCGTGGTGAGCATGAAGGCCCCCAGCAGCTGAATAGGATCAAATAGAGAAATGTCATAATCCTTTTGGGTTGTTGGCTTCCTTTTAATCTACAGGATCTTTCCGCAGTATCATTACCGCATGACATGAGAAAATTAGTTATTCAAAATATTTCTTGAATATTTTCTAGCATCAGAGCCGTAAGTCGCTCAAGGGGCTTTATCAATACTACGGCTGCTCAGTCACCCTGATATACTACTACGTAATGTTCAGAATGACATTCGTCAGGATATTTCTCTTGCCATAAATAGAGCTAGATTTACAACACTGTTATGTCTTCAAAATCTTCTTCAGCATGAATATTTGCTAGTTGCTTGCTTATTATAACTTGGTAAAGGTTATTTAAAGGACGATATCAATAATGCTGTTTCTGTGGAAGTCCAAAAACAACGTCTGGCATAGTATCCGTCCTTGCAATGTAAAAAACACAGCACTGTGATGGTATTTAGGCAAAATACAGTCAACAGCTGCAGTGGTACAATTAGAAGAACTGCTAGTATTGTGGAACGCAAAGTAATCCCTACAATAAAAAGATATATTTTTTATATATAAATATATTTTCACTTAAATAAATAAATAAATAAATAAATAAATAAATGTTATGTTACATTAAACATAAACAAATAAAAAAATATCACATTTTTGTTCAGCAATTTATGTAGCGTCTCTTAATAATTTATGTATTTTATAAATTTTTTTTTTAGGGTGATAAGTAAATATTGGCAAGAATCCTAATAAGATCATTTGTCCAATTATTTGCTCTTGGCCTCAATTAATATGTTTAAATACAAAATGGTGCATTTAAGAGTTATATATTGCAGTTTTAAATGATCGCAATGTAATATTATTTTTTTTTAAATAAAATAGTGCAGCCCTACTTAAACGCAGTTACATTTATTACAGTAAAATCAATTGCAGTAATCAGTAGGGCCAAATCACATCCCCCTAATTTTTTTTTTTTTTTTTGGGGGGGTGTAAATAATTTTGGAATTGTAAATGAATTTTACCCACAGTTGACTAATCTCAGACCCGCTTGCGCGATGTCAAAACATCTGGCTTATTATTATTTTTTTTCATTTATTTGCTTGTTTGTTTGTTTTAGAGCTAATTTCAAGTAATACTAAGTATTATAAAGTATACTTTACTGTACTCTAGACAGTCACAACCCAATTGCTAACAAACAACACGATCTGTATCAGTGTGTGTTTATGAGAAAATAAGTTTTAATTTAGTTAAAAGTATATCTTTTTTTGGAAAATGTAAGTTTATTTACAAAACATTCCCAACCTGATTAAACCCATACATAGCCCTCTCTGCTGCTCACAATGAACACGTGGTAACACATCTGGTGTTATGCATGTAATTGCACTTTGAACGACTTCCTTTAAATGATGTTTGTGCTAAATCTTTTCCTGGTACACCATGGCCTTCACATGCCCCCACAGGTAGAAATCAAATGAGCTTAGAGAGAGAGGTATGTTCAAACCTAGTTTTATATATATATATATATATGTGTGTGTGTGTGTGTGTGTGTTTAAGCCTAGTAACAGTATATACTGTGTATACTGTATATACTGTACATGTAAACATACTGTATATAATAATTAGTAATTTTGTATGTCCATGTATGGAGACTTTAAGAACACTGTATATTCAGATTGAAACCCAGCTTGAGTGTGGCATAAGTAAAATACAAATCTCTATTGTTATGCCCCCGAAAATACTGAAAGACATTAAAAAAAACCCAAGGTAAAAAAAATAATTTAAAAAATGCTATGGTCATCATGGTCTTTTCTCAGTTCTTGTTTTGACGTTTTTCGATCTCTAAACCATTACTTAAGTTCACCAATGGTTTTATTCCTATTTGTACAACCTGGTAGAACCTCCAGTCAACATTCACACACTGAATGTGGAAATTTGGAAACACCAATTAGCCTTATGTGCATGTCTTTGGACTGTGGGAGGAAACCTGAAGAACCCAGAGCAAACCCACCAAAAAAAAAAAACCAAAAAAAAAAACAGACCCGATGTGGGAATTGAACCCAGGACCTAGAGGTCATTTACTTAAGTGTAATAAATTTCATTGGTTCTATTCCCCAGAATATGATCGAACTAGTAGCCTAATGTAAACCACCTCAACCCTGACAAGGGATCTGTACTTTCTGTTTAGGTTCCACTTTATTGTGAATGATGTATTTGTATTTGGTTACATCCCTCCTGTTCACAACATAAAATGCAAATTCTTAGGGTTATAATATCCAGGGCATTGTAGTAGAACAATACACACCCCATGTCCATGTTAACTTTAACAGTTATCTGCATTAATCTCCACTATATTCATTTGCTTATTAACTTATTTTGCCATTTTATTGGACTTTGTTTCATTATTACTTTGGATTAATGTTTGTTTGTCCAACATTTTATTATATTCTGAAACTTTTATATATTATATCTTTCATCATTACCAAAACATGTCAACTGACAGAACATGACTTTCCATAATGTTACAGAGAATAAGGCAGAGCGGAAGTTGAGGTTCAAACCGGTTCTTTAAGATGAAGTTGACCCACGTCGCCTTCACTTATCGTAATTCCTGTGAAGTTGTCATGAGTTCAGGTTCTCAGTGAAGAGTCAGATTGAATGAGTGGTAAATATATTAACTTAAAGCCTGCATTTGTGGCATTCATACAGTACCAACCCACAAGAGCTTTACATGTGTGTTTAGAGTCTATGATTCAATTATACAGTATATATTTTAAATAAGATATCAGGACACTCAAGTTCAGACCCAGGTCAATACAGTTCAAGCTTAATACAATCACAATTCCCTGAGTCCCAAAGATTGTTGTCTTAAAAGCATGATGAATTTCTGTAGCATCAGGTAGTCCATCAATCAGATTCAGTGCATCCGGAAAGTATTCACAGCGCATCACATTCCCTCAGAATTCTACACACAACACCCCATAATGACAAAGTTTTTTTGAATATGATGCCACAAGCACATATTGGCACACCTATCCTTGGCCAGTTTCGCCCATTCCTCTTTGCAGCACCTCTCAAGCTCCATCAGGTTGGATGGGAAGCGTCATTGCACAGCCATTTTAAGATCTCTCCAGAGATGATCAATCAGATTCAAGTCTGGGCTCTGGCTGGGACACTTAAGGACATTCACAGAGTTGTCTTGAAGCCACCCCTTTGATATCTTGGCTGTGTGCTTAGGGTCGTTGTCCTGCTGAAAGATGAACCGTCACCCCAGTCTGAGGTCAAAAGTGCTCTGGAGCAGGTTTTCATCCAGGATGTCTCTGTACATTACTGCAGTCATCTTTTTCTTTATCCTGACTAGTCTCCCAGTTCCTGCCACTTAAAAACATCCCCACAGCATGATGCTGCCACCACCATGCTTCACCGTAGGGATGGTATTGGCCTGGTGATGAGCGGTGCCTGGTTTTCTTCCAAACGTGACCCCTGGCATTTACACCAAAGAGTTTAATCTTTGTCTCATCATACCAGAGGATTTTGTTTCTCATGGTCTGAGAGTCCTTCAGGTGCCTTTTGGCAAACTCCAGGCAGGCTGCCATGTGCCTTTTACTAAGGAGTGGCTTCCGTCTGGCCACTCTACCATATAGGCCTGATTGGTGGATTGCTGCAAAGATCATCTCAAGGATGTTCAGGGAAACAGGATGCGCCTGAGCTTAATTTTGAGCTTCATGGCAAAGGCTGTGAATACTTATGTACATGTGCTTTCTCAATTTATTTTATTTAATAAGTTTGCAAAAATCTCAAGTAAACTTTTTTCATGTTGTCATTATGGGGTGTTGTGTGTAGAATTCTAAGGGGAAAAAAATGAATTGAATCCAATTAAGAATAAGGCTGTGACATAACAAAATGTGGAAAAAGTGATGCGTGGTGAATACTTTCCGGATGTACTGTAACCAAGAAGCCATTTTGTATCATTGTAATGTCATTACACAAACAGTGGAACTTGAAACGCTGCGAGGTTTTATTCCGTTCTTATTTGATCCGTCAGTCGGCTTCTTGTGAGTAAAGAACTCCTAGAACAGGAGATGGAAAAATGACCAAGTAGTGTTCTTTGCAACTCATTATATCTGGGTTTATGGAAGGGATAACACATAAAATCTGTTGGTACTGGCACTATGAAAGATCATGTCTTACATACTTAAGCAATATCACATAAGAGGGAGTGCTGTTGTACTGAATCAGCACCGCCACGATGCGGCTGTAGCCACAAGGGTGCAGCTGGAGTGCTGAAGATATCCCTCCAATGCCCTTTATTACTTTATTATGATTTGTTATTTTAATTTATTTAGAGCTTCTATGACTTATGGAACTAACTCAGTGTGACTTCTGGAGCTGCAAACCAACAATTAGCCACTGTTTGGGTAATTAACAGCGGTGATTTAAAGAAAAGGTGAGGAGATGGTGGAGAACCGTCCTGAGAAACTTAAAAGATGAACTTCTTATTTCCATTAATTCTGCCTAAGAACATCAAATTACCTTTAGGTTCCAGGGATGAATGTCTCAAATATTGTAAACTGTAAAGCTAGTGCACTATGTAGAGTGTACAATCTCTCATTTCAACTGCCAAGTAGTGCCCTTGATCAGGGATTAGAGAGGGATTTATGATTCAGCCTTGTGTTAGAAGCTAGTTATCTCTGTAGCTCGCGTAATCTGTGAACACAGCAACACGGAAGAGTTTAAAGCCGATTTAGATGAAACAATACTAAGGTATTGTTTAAGGATGTCTGTGTATGGAGACTTTTTGGACTTTAAACCCAATTTGAGTGTGGCATAAATAAAATACAAACCTTTATCATTATGACCCCGGAAACACTAGAAGACAGGAGGGAAAACCCCAGAGGTAATATATATATATATATATATATATGCCATGCTTTGTAAATTCTTGCCTTATCAACCTTATCAACATTATTTGAGTTCATATTTGCCCTCAACTAAGGATAACTAATCATTGGTTCTGTTCCCCAAAATATGAACTAGTAGTCTGATGTAAACCACCTCGACCCTGACAAAGCATCTGTAGTTTCTGTTTAGATTATGGTCTAAATGACACATCTGTATTTGGTTACATGCCTCCTGGACACAACATACAAAGCAAATTCTTAGGGTTATAATATCCAGGGCATTGTTGTAGAATAATATACACCCCATGTCCTTCACCTTCACAGTTATTCACTGCATGAAGTTACACTGTATCCATTTGTTTACTGATTTATTTGGTATTTTTTAAGATGACGTAAGTTTATCAGATGTGTTTTCTTGCTTCC
This sequence comes from Clarias gariepinus, assembly GCF_024256425.1. Taxonomy (NCBI): domain Eukaryota; kingdom Metazoa; phylum Chordata; class Actinopteri; order Siluriformes; family Clariidae; genus Clarias; species Clarias gariepinus. The sequence goes on from NC_071107.1 coordinate 31,213,620, forward strand.
ATGGTTGATTTTGAATGTGGGTTTTTTAGAAGGCAGCTGCTCTCTCTACTTTCCAGTACTGCCCTATATTCATGCAGATTGATAAATGTAATGAAATATCCCAGTGCTGTTACGCTCTATATCACTACTCATGGAATGCCTCTCATCCAGTCACATTACTTTGGAGAAACTAACTGTTATAAGGCTTAAAAACTTAAAAGACTTTACAAAACGGCACTTTTGTTGAAGACATGAGTTGGAAAATAAAACAATACAAAACCACAAAAGTTTAGCAGTTTTATTATTATTATTTTTATCCTTTTTCGTGCATTATAAATCAGCAATACACAATTGTTTACTTTTTTTTTCTTTGCATGTCCTGAGCAAATCAGGAAATCAGTTTATTAGTGAATGGTGTCCTTCTGGCCTAAATATTCTATAAGCAGTTCATATGATCCAAATGCAAAACTTTAAAGATTAAATTATTACATGGCCTTACATTATTTAAATCAAAGCTGTGTAAATAATGTAAATGAAACTAATACATTACATAATTTAGTGGAAGTTAGGCATTATAGCAATAAAAAAAAGTATTTTTACAAATGATAATCATTCATATGTATTTAACACTCATCCCTATTCTACTTTAAACCTGTCTCAAACTCAGCTGGTCATGATCTTTAGGAGCATCTCAGTGTTAGAAAGTGTGTTTGGGTTGAGGTGGCATCTACTGTACAATGACTTCAAAGACTACTTGTATTGTGTAAGAAGATTTCAACTTAATCAAGCCTCTTCTTGTTTATCTTGGGTCAGGATAGGCAGGATTTTTTTTTCCATTTAAAAACACTCTTTAACATTTGGCCAGCTAGTGCCAGACCAAAGGGTTTGTGTGGCAAGCATACCAAATAAGACTGCTACATACAAAACGCCATACTTTACCTGTTTGAAAGCACTTAGCTGCAGAATATCTACTTAGAAGAAGAATGTGCAAAATTCAAAAACACATATAGAGCTAGACTATGTCAGCACAGCAATGAACCAGTGAAAGCTTGGCCAGAGAGTTAATGTTTAATTAGCTAGGTTTTATACATTCTAATGCACTGCTTGTGTTATTCGCTTCTGAATAGATCACACAAACATGGTTAAGTTTCAATTCTTTTTTCATATTGTTGAAATTTGATTTTATCAATTGGAAATGTACATCTAAGGCACATATCAATTTATGCAATGATTATTTTGTGCTGTAGCAAAAATACCTGCATCACAGTTTAAGTATTGGTACACCACTAGTATATGGAGTCAGATCAGTTTCATAATGCATAAATAAATATGTCATGCAATTCACAAACATGTTTTTTGATGACGTTTATTTACTGACTGACGAATCTTCAATTGCAGACTGCTCACCATCAGTAAACATCCCTGAATTTGTGTGGATTGCTGTGACTTCCCTGACAGTGAGACTTTTTTTCAAAAGGGCATTCCCTGCAGCCTGCTGTCTCCTACAATTTTAGTCGATCACACGAACATAAATTCGAGGGGATGATTGAAGCAGAGCGTATTGCATTACAACTGCACAGTGTGTCAGACAGAACAAACCACGGCTATACACACAGTACTTAAACAGAGTGGGTGAATATTAACTAGGCAATAGTTGATGGCTATAGAACTTGTAGTATCACTGGAGTCATGATGAAAACACTCTCTGCCCATTTTGCTCTGACGGTGCGTGCGTGGTTAGACCAGCATTTTCCAGGATGTTGGCTAGGAGGACGCGGACCTCATGAATGGCCTCCAAGAAGAACAGATATTACTGTGGGGCAAAGGAGTGGGGCAAAGGAGGAGGTGGTACGTATTCAGGACCGCCATCGATACCTACATTGCAATTTAAAGATTTGCTTTTATTTTCTTATGAAATAAAGTACATGTACACTTTGTTTGAATTCATTTGTATTAGAAAAATGGAATGCCTAGTTACTTTGCACCCACCCTGCACTTTTATATATACTTTCCTGTGTGTTTTTTTTTTTTTTTTTCATTTATGACTTTTTTTAGTACAAAAACATTTCTAAATTTCGGTATTCCACCAAAAAAAATTTAAGTTGAATAAAAATATTTGTGTGCCAATAAAAGCCACAGGGTAAGAAAGCCACATTATATATTATATATATCCATATATAATATATATATATATATATATATATATATATATATATATATATATATATATATTATATATGCAACCACTTTTCAGACAAAAATTAAAAATGGAAGCTGCTGGATTTTGCATGCCAAAAAGATGCAGGTGCAACAGTCAGATTTTTCTGGATACTCAATACAATAATTATAATTTCCTTATAAAACTGCACAAATTGTTCCTGAGACAAAAGAGTACTCAAAGCGTTGTCACACCAAATATCAGGTTAATGTATAATTTTTTTTCCTTTCATTTTTTTTAAACCATCCTTGCTCTATAGCATTTATTTGCATGTGCCCAAGACTTTTGTACAGTCCTCCATTGATATTTTTGTAAAATGAACAGATTGTAGAACGTTAATATGGCCTCATGTTGCTGCACAGGTAAGTTATATAAAAATCTGATAAGCCCATTAAAGCCATGCATGATTACACATACATGTATCAGTTAAATATGGCATAGTCAGTGATGTGGCATGTACTGTACACAGACATGACGGAGTGCAGTCACATTCAATCATACACTTAAATGTATGTCCTTGTCATAGGTTGAAACTGTAGGAGACAACTAGTAGACTGCAGGGAATAGCCATTTGAAGAAAAAAATGCAATTGAGAATCTAACCATGTCAGGGAAGTCTTGAAAATCCACAAACAAATGTAGGGACATTCACAAAGAGCGACCGGTTTGCAAATGCAGCTTCAGCGATCTGTAAATAACTTTAATCACAAAATACTTTTGCAAATTGCTTGAACCTTATATATGGCTCATGAAATGCAGTTGTGAATTGTGTGACATTTATTCGTAAATTATGAAACTGATCCAGCGCCATAATAGTATGTCTTATATTACTATAAATAATATTTTTTGTGCCTAGTTCTTGTTGGTGCAGAAGTTATTTGTCAGTGCACTTGGTTTGCTTGTTTTTCAGTGCTGTCATCATGACCTAATTTTACCCCAGCTGAGTTTCTTCTGTACACTCTTTCTTTCACTCTAGGCAACATGCATGGGGTACTAATTAAAATTCTTTGAAGAAAAAAAAAAAAGGAATTCTTATAGGATGGCAAGCAGGATCTAAAAAAATCAGCGATTCAGCAGTTGTCTGTATTTTAACCTACAAGGCTCCGCTCAGATAACAGACCTTTATCACACTACAGGGTTAGTACAGTATCAATTAATGCACTTCTTTCCTGTTTCCTCGTTTCTCTGATAAAGTTATCGCATGTTCCATGTTTGACGTATTTACTTATTATATTGCTGATTGTTTGTCATTTACAGTATGAGATGCTTCACTTTCATGAATTTGCTATAAAATTATTTCTGTATCGCCGATTAGCCCTCAACACTCCAAGAACACCTTTTTATTACTGTTACTTTATTGGACGGTCAAAAACGAAGTGTTTAGAAGTGTGGGGACATAATAGACACATGGTTTGGTGAAGCCTAAACAGAGGAAGATGACATCATTACCACAGCCTTACAGAGACATCTTCATTATGAGGCTCCGCACCGGATGCTTAATAACAGGAGAAAGAGGGATGTGACATACAGTAAAAGAGAAAAAAAATGGCTCTTTAAAGTCACATTTGACAAAAGAAAACCTGGCTGACATTTTTTCTGCTTTAGGTTTTCTTTATGCATTGGCTTTGGACAATTGGTTTGTTATAGAGAAGCATCCTCCACACATGATTATTACCTAAAACTGCAGTCGACGGTGTTATACCCCGAAGGTTATGAGAAGCTGAGTTAGAAAGAGTGGTTTAATATTAAATTTAAGCAGCTTGATCCTTTTCTCACATTTTTTAGGCTTAATAATAGGGCGAAATTCACAGATATGGTGCTCATGAACTTATAGGTTATGTAGACTTTTCTGTGCAACATGGAACTGTAATGGACGTTGTACATTATGTTTTCTGGAAATTTTAATTCTGTGTCCATCAAGTGATTTTTATGCGTGCTAATGGGAAACATATTCTAATAGTATGTGGGCATTATGAGACTTTTTGTATAAAAATACAAGAGAGAGAGAGATAGAGAGAGAGAGAACTAAAGCATAAAATGTTCTAAAATTCTTCTAAGATTGTTTTTTGTACTTTTCAACAATTTTGCAAAAGAACTGAGCAAAGTTCACAAATTAAATGTAACTAATACGTCTAGGGCAAGAATTCTGTCTTAGCATTTGCTGGAATTTCTTATTTATACTCTGCTTCCTTATCAGATTTCTTTTTCCTCATGTGTAAAACATTTACTCCCTTTTTTTTTAAAGGAATGTGAAAGTTTACTTTCCTTCATTCATTTTTTTCCCCATTCATTCATCTTCTATACCGCTTATCCTGTACAGGGTCACACGAGGGCTGGAGCTTATCCCAGAAGACTTTAGGCACAAAGCAGGGTACACCGTGGACAGGGTGCCAGTCCATCGCAGGGCGCACACACATTACATTCAATTTGGGAATGCCAGTTAGCCTAATCTGTATGCCTTTCGACTGTGGGAGGAAACCAGAGTACGCGGAGGAAACCCACCAAGCATGGGGAGAACGCAAACTCCATGCACACAGACCTGAGACCAACCCTGGAGGTGTGAGGCCACAGTGCTAACCACCACGCCACCATGCTGCCAGAGTATGCTTTCAAATAATATTTAGGTTGATTTTAGCAAAGTGTAAAGCACTAAGGAAATATGATAAAGGTGTAATTGCTGCAAAGACGAATATTGATATTTTACACAACATTAACAATAACCATGATATTGTTGTTATTGTCAGGCATTGCTCCTTCAACTCCTTTTTTACTACTTTATTTGGAAAAAAGAACTCAATTAATGTTGATAAATGTTTTTTATTCTGTTCTTTGATTTTTCATTGAATACTTTTTTTTTGTAAATGTTAGCCAGACATTTCTGATACAAATCTGTATTGTGATATGTCATTTGTGCCATAGCTCCCAGGCGTGCACATGTCCTTTTTTTTTGTAATGGATGCAAAAAAAGGTTGTGTAACAAATCCTTTTCCCGCACAACTAATTTTAATTTCAGCATTATGATGAAACTAAGACGTGTGCCGAGGCACATGCAGACTGCTCACCACATTTGTTCTCATGCTATTCTGTACCCAGTTACCTCACTGTCTGCAACTCGGTTTCACTTCTGTAACATGTTATCCTTAATAAAATCTTTAGATATGGTTCAGGTGGTTAGCCATCTTTTAAAGGTTCACTGCGGCTAACTTTTACAGATGTAGTACAGTTTCTGGGTCACTTCCTATGCGGAATAGCTGACAAAACACCTTTTGCACCAGACTGACTTGCTCAGATTTAAGTAACGCCTTAACGTTTTGTGAGCCGTGTGCGGGCCCGAAAGACGTCAGCAGAACGTAAAAAAATATATAAAAAAATGACACAGGAAATCCTTTGAGTAAACCACAAAGTTTAAAAAAAAAAACGACTCGTGGAACAGAAACCAAACGCAGTGTGATAATTACAAAGGACTGGATGGTAAACGTCTGCGTGTTTAAATAACCAAGTGCATTTTCTCATGCAAGCAAAAGCAGACTGATGTACTTGCCAGAGTGAGTGAGTTCTGGTTTATCATCACTTCAGTGTTAATAGAAATTTGGTCAGGCTTTTGTGTTCACTTTTAGTGCATGTTAGAGCATTGCCTGCTATACAGTAAGGTTATGGCTTTTAAGGTAAGGCTATGTGCTGGAATAACGGCATTTGTGTTTATTAACATCGTAATGTACAGTAAGTGTAGTACTTAGGCGGCATGGTATTGGTTAGCACTAGGACCCAGCACAGGGTCCGTGATTGGATCTTGCCTCGCGGCCTGTGGAGTTAGCATGTTCTTACCGTGCTTGGTGGGTTTTCTCCGTTCAGTTTGGTTTCCTCCCATAGTCAACAGACATGCAGATTAGGCTAATTAGGGTTCCCAAATTACCCCGTAGTGTGTGAGTTGTGTGTGTGTCCTGCGATGGATTGGCACCCTGCCCAGGGTGTACCCCACTCGGTGTCCTAAGTCTCCTGGGATAGGCTTCAGGCCCCCAGTGTAAATCAGTATAGACAATGAGTGAGTGAGTGTGGTACTTAAAAAGACTGATCCATCCATCCATCTAGGAACCTCTGTAGTCCGAATAGAGACTGTGGAGGCCAATTGTATTCATTCCCATTTTTACAAGCGTGGTAGAACCTCTGGTTCACACACTAACCAACATTCACACACTACGCGCAATTTGGGATTGCTGATTAGCTTAACCTGCATATCTTTAAACTGTGGGAGGAAACCAGAGCACCCGGAGGAAACCCACCAAGCACAGGGAGAACATGCAAACTCCATGCACACAGATCCCAAGGCAGGATTCAGACCTGGACCCTGAAGGTGCAAGGCGACAGTTCTAACCACTACGCCACCGTGCTGCCTAAGTGTGCTTTGACATTTAGGTTAATTTTAACCAGATGTAAATAAATGTGGAAATATGGTGTATAAGGTGTAAAAGATGAATACTGATATTGTACATAACATTAACAATAACATGGTGACATCTGTTATTGTCAGACATCGCTGTCAACTGCTTCACTTCCTTCGTTACTCATTTAGGCAACTGATCGAATTTGATAAATATTTTTTTAAACATATATTATTACCTTTTTCAATAAATACTTGCATTTAATAATCAGTGTTGGGTGAGTATAAAGTTTAGTAAAGAATCATATTTGAAAGACTGCTAGACAGAAGCATAAAATAATAATAATAAAAAACAATGTTCGCTTTGATTTGCAATAAACCATATGTTCGTGCTTAACATTCTGTGTGATATGCATTGGTCTCACTTTGAATATAGCACTGGAGAAATGAATTTAGTGTTTGCAAAACGCTTAGAAAAAACATGAAAACCATTTTAAAATGTCGCAAGCAGACACGCTCTCTCTCTCTCTCTTTCTCACTCACATTACACACACACACACACACACACAGGGACTGACGCGTGCTGACGTAAGGAGCGCATCAGCCCGCCTGCCGCAGCTCGAGCAAACAGTTTGACTTCTCCACTTCTGGCTCGGTGTAATCGCGCGCGCGGATGGGTGTGGCGAGCTGGAATGCGCTTTTACGGCCACCTTGTGTTCATTCATTCACCGGCGCGGTGTCGCTCAGCAGAATGCCTCCATTATTATAATGCCTGCATATCGGTTTAATCGTGCCGTGGGCGATTTCCGTTCAGCAGAGAGCGAGAGGGAGAGAGCGCGATGCAAACCGGCGGCACAGCACTGAAGCCTGAACAGCGCGCAGTCAGGAGACATGAGCAGGCTTTCTTCTGCTTCGGTTTGTTTTTGCGCAAAGCATGCAACGTGTTCTCGCGTTTATCATCCAGAGGTCTTATTTAAAAGAAATTACTCCCATCACGCCCCCAGTAGCCCTTTGACTCCATAGGGAAAACGCCACAGACTTGTACAGACACACACACACACACACACATACATACGTACATACATACGCGGACAACTTTTGCGTCCTTGCGCAAGTTTTGTTTCTTTCCTCCGTGGACTCCCAGGAAGCGAGGCGGAGTATAGGAGTGCGGACCGCGAGGTTCCAACAGGAGGACGCGGAGACACGAGGTATCTCTCGCGCATTCGCTCGTGTGTTTCCGGCATTCCCTCCGCGTGCACACGTACGAGCCGGCTCGGACTGCGCTCCCCGGATCCTCCGGTTCTCCTTCTCCGTGTGTGGCTTGATGAGCCTCTGGGTTCAGGAGGACTTTTTACCACGGTGTGTTTGTTCTCCTCCTTCTCATCCTCTCCCGTTCCGTCGCGCGCTCCCCAGTCCGACATGGAAGATGGGCCGCCTTCGACCAGCTGCTTCAGAAGGCTCGCGGACTGTTTTCTCGGCTCAAGTAGGTACACTTCGGTTACTTGTTTTCTCCTCCTACCCTGGCAAACTCGCCCGTAGTCCTTACTATGTTGCTCTTGCTCTCTGCAAACTTTTCCTGCACAAACTTATAGTACTTAGCAAGCGCGAGCGGCGTTTTTTTTTTTTTTTTTAACAAAAAAAAAAAGTTTCCGATGGAAATAGCCCGCGGCACATGTCTGTCATGTAGCCGTCACTAGTCATCTTTTAACTTTACAGTTTATAGCGGAGCTGCAGTGAGACAAGTGACTGAAATCTAAACAAGACAAGCATTCATCTCCTGTGTACACCGTGCTGTGTGATTTACAGCCTCGACACAAAAAATCAACTTCAGTGTTAAGACATCCAATCATGCCTTGAAGTAGCCTACGATCACTGCTCCTAAGATTCAGTCACCTAACACTCCTGTGTTTTTTTTTTATTTTTTTTGGATAATTAAATTTAATTGAGATTTTTTTCAAGATTCAAAGAACTTTATTAATCCCAGAGAGAAAACTGCCTAAATTGTGTCTCTCTATGTAACTCTACCCCTAATGCATGTACTATACTTAGTCTCCAAGTTGGAGATTCATATCCTGATCTTGAAAATCCCTGGTTTGCTATAAAACCCAATTTAATGTGGCATCAGCACCATTTTTAAAGCTGCAAGCCGGTCGTAAAGGTTCACATTCTCTCTCATCATCACCTGGCTTGTTTAATAATTTGACATTAGGCCTGTGTTTGTTTGCTGCCTGGAAAAATAATAGAAAAATTCTGCGAAACAAAATTATTTTTTATTTATTTTTTTTATTATAGATTTTTCTAGTCTGTATCTTGACAGCGCATGATGATGATAGTGTTTAAGAAAACAAAACAAATCTAAGCCACCTTAGATTTAGTAGAGAACAGGCCTGTGTGCTTAATTTGACACACTCACACTTGTGCACATGCACAAAATCTCAAATTTCATAAGAGGCAAATCCTTATATTAAACAATATCACACTTGAAAAGACCTTACTTATAAAAATGGAACACAGCTTTCTTCTTCAGGTGTATGCAGCGCTTACATTTGATATACATTAGAAAGTACACTTGTAATTTGTTTGAAAAAAAAAACATGCAAAATATCAGTGCCATTTTATTTACATATTTGTATATGCAATTTAAATTTAAATAATTATTTAAATAATGATTTTTAAAAAATTGCTTAATACACAGCTTTCCATTTCAAGAGCATGTGGCCTTTACAAGTTATATACCTCACACATTGAAAGTACACATAATTGATGATAAAAAAAAATAAAAAATAAAACATACATATCATTTAAAAGTATACAAGATTTTTTTTTTTCCCCCTCAGTGATTATGTAGTAATGTCTCGGTATTACAGGTGCATTCATGCGTGATCTGTTGAGCTGGATGTAATCATGTTGCCTTATCTTCAATACGTTGTTTTATCAAGCTTTCGCATGCCGGTGTGTCTAAGCCGAACCCGGCCTGTTCGGTATCACTCAACAAGTCGATGCTTTATTCATATGAGCTGCTTTGATAATCAGTGATTGTTCGGAGGAAGCTGCCAGGCGAAAGTTTTCAAAAGTCCCGTAGTTTGTTTTAGTACTGTTTAATCCCCATGGTTTCCAGATCAAACAATATTAAACAAAATCGAAATTTATCAAATAAACAGAAACTTATTAACTGCCTGCTTTCCTAACGAGACTTTAGAAATGAGTGCTTTATTATTAATAGCAGGTGTCCTCGGAGAGGGGAAATGTGTTTAGTCTGTAGGTAAATGACTCGTATTCCTGTAATTAACCATAAAAAAAAAAAAAAAAACATGTCGTGTGCTTACAGGTGCAGAATGAAAAATGATAATGATTTTACCCGTATCTGATTAGATTAGATCGGTATTGTTCCAATTAAAGATTCACTCGGTTCACTGAACACTTGATGATAAACATTTTTGGATTGAACTCGATGTATTCTCTCATTAGAAAAGCAGCTTGAACTGAGGGGGGAAAAAACTGTACAAATACAGAACTGATTTTTGACTTCATTGCCATGTCTGGTCTGATTAGTGAAATCAAGACAAGGGGGGAAAGTCTGAGAAAAACAAAACGTTTTAAGGACAGAGAAGTGCTTGTTCACTCCCTTGTTTTTCAAGCCTTGTAAACGAAGGACTAACGGTTAATTGCTAAAAGGCAGCACTTTGTAAGCAAAGATATTTCACAGTTGTTTGTTTTGAACATCTCCGATGCAGGGTGTTTAAACTTTTGACTGACTTCTAATGAAAGTTTACTTTGTGGTTACAATGAGTGGCGATTGTCAGCAGTCTCCATGCTATCACTCTCTTGCAGCACATTTGTGGCTTACCACAGTACGATTTGCGTCACAGCACTTTGAAGACTCAAAGGTGTAACTGTCTTGTAAAGCTTGCTTTGTATATAATGATCAGGAACAAAGAGACTTTGCAAATTGTCAACATTTTGTTTTTCTGTTCAACTGCACTGATCAAGTTTCAAGAGAAGCAGATTTTTCCTTAAAAAAAATAATTAAACAAATCCCCACAATAAATAATGCCGTTTAACCAGTTCTATTTAATTATCTTATTGCATCATTTAAAAACATTGTAAGTAATCAGTGTCTAAACAGACGAAACTGCATGTATCTCATCACAACTAGCTGGCTTCAGTAGTTTGTGAGCGTTATATTGCTTTTATTGATATTAACTATGACTAACATGTTTTGGCTCCTTCAGTAGCTTTAGTATCCTAATTTATGTCAAAATAACTCTGAAGAATAAAAACTGTTTAGGGATGTTTTGGTCCTACTGAATTGACCAGGGTTGGAGTCCTGACTGGATAGCCAATCTTTTCTCTTTCCGTATGACGTGAAATGAAAAGACTTGTGGCGATGTCACAGAACAGAAGTTGCTTTCATATAATGAATATGACGCAGGGACATGGGTTAGTTGGAAAAATGAGGACAAGCAGGTAAAACAAGAAATGCAGCACAGCATGTGAATGAAATTAAAGTCAATGCAAGGGCCAGCTTTAATGCACATCACAATGGTAAATGTGATGAACGTGAATTTAAGTAAGTTCCTGTAATTTTATGCTCAAATGAAGTGTGCAGAATACAATATTGGTACATCACGATAATTCGTTTTGTATGCGGTTTTACATACATCACGATTTGATATTTATTTTTCCCCTGATTGATTACGATTTTAAAAACTTGATGCATTAAGTAAATTGCCACTTTTCAACTGAATTGAACATGTGTAATTAAATGCAGCCCATTCCTTGTATCCTTTTCCGGGGTACCCTTTCGTTCTAGGGGCCACCACATATAATCATTTGATCCGCAAGATATGGCACAGGTTTTAGGATGGTTTTCCTTCCTGTCACAACAGACTGGACTAGGGACTGGCACTGCATTCAGCGACTATTGTATGGTGCGTAGCGTTTCGTGGGCCTGGACCCCCCAACACTCAATTTTACAAATTTAAAATTTTCTTCCTTAATTTAGTCGTAGCCAATTCCGTCATTATGGCACTCTCCATCCGGGCTACGCCCACCATCCCTTGGGCGAAGGACTTTGAGACGCGTGAAGCCAGCCAGCCGCATCTTTTCGAACTGCTTGCTCGACTATACGCTTCTTCTGGTTTTCGTAATCTCACGGACACCCATGATTTCCTAAAAATGATGTAGTTTTAGAGTTAGTCTGACGATATGAGACTTGTACAAAAACAGTCACAATACATGACCAAAAAAAAAAAAAAAGTTTTTCTTCCTCCATCTCTAGTCGTGAGTCAGTTATCTTGCCTTGGGGCAGTGGGGGTAAAACAGTTATGGCTATGGTTTAATGATCCACCCCGCTAATTTATTGCCCTTCAGTATGGCCCTTAACCCTCCTTGGTTCAGGGGCACTGTTTCATGGCTGACCCTGTGCTCTGACCCCAACAAGCTGGCCATTAAGCACCTTTTAAAGAAATAAACGTTTTACATACCTTATTTTATCATAAAGGGATTAATGTGAAATCACTTTTCAATAAAAAGAACTCTCCGTGCACTCCTGGCTTTTTGGTAAAACATTACTACTAACGTTGACATTCGTACATTCAGAATTCAATGCTACTCAAAGGACTCAATCTTGACAGTTGCACCCCTTATGTCTCTCTCTTTTCATATTCATATCTCTTATATAAAAATATAACCGAGAAAAAAATAAATTGTTTGCTTGAATAAATGAAGAATGAGCAGATGCTATGCACTGTGCTGTCAGTACGTGTCTCACCACTGCGCTGAAAAGGTGGCCTTGTGTTTGTTTTCCTCAAGTCCTAGTGACACATGTCCACGCGCTAACAAGCAGCCAATCCCGAGATGAATCAACTGTTAGTGACGGACGCTACAAAAGGAAGATGTTTACACTCAAAGTGATTGTTAAAACATTTTCCCATATTATTGTGAATAATTTATATTGGGGAAAAATCCATAAATCCTGAATAATGAATGAATAGTTTACATGACATCTGTTGGGTGATCAGTATTGAGCAGAGTGGGGAAAATTTTTAATACGAAAGTAAGTTTTGTGTTTGTCTATATTTAGCAGAATTTTAAACTAATCTCAATAATTTGTGAAGGTGTGTTTAAACCCATAAATCCACAACATGAGTGGCATCACATGCATAAAGGTTTTTATGTGAGTGACCGTAATTTAAGGATGCATAGAAAGTAGAGGTTGAACTATTATCAGCACCGATATTTAGCATTTTTACAATTAACTGAATTTGTACATTTTTATCAGTATTGGTACATTTTGTTCTGACTGAGTTCGTCTTCAGTGAAAACCCTGCCACTTATGAGAGGAACAGAAGTCTCACTGGAGAACACGCTGAGCAACTGTGCTTTCTGTACCACAATCTGGAGCTGTTGAATTGACACTATCAGCTTAGACTCAAATTTTAGAACGAAGTTTATTAGTTCAGTTTAAACTTGTATTAGGAAGCTATTTATTCATAAATAATTTTAAATAACTATATATAAAATGCACCTTCACAGTGTTTCCCACAGGTCTGAAATATATTTGCAGTGGTATCCAGCCGAGTGAGCTGGCAGTACAGTACCTGTCAGCACAAATGCTCTCCTACACATCATCTTGTACACAATATTTAGATTTATTTAACAATTTCTATTAATTTCACCAGTGCTGTGTTGCCCGCCAGCCCAAATATACTCTGTGTTTGAAACACTGCTTCGATTTCTATTTTAGGATAATGTAAAAATCTCTTTTTTTTTTTAATGCACACTTAAAGGCATGCCAAGTTTTTTTTTTTTCTTTTTGTAGATGTTTTGTGTTGTGTTAAATTCTGACAGCAATACATCAGCATTTAAAAAAGCACATTGGTTAAGCTAATGCTAACAAAATTACATGGATAAATTACATTATCAAAAATGTTATTAGATATAACCTCTCAATTCATGCAGTTATCAAGATCGTGATAGCAATGGAGTTCATTAAATCCGACAGGGACAGGTTAATGAGCATCAGCATCAGTACTTAAAGCTGGTCTGAGTATAGAGTTTACACCGAATGGTTAAAGTAAGTCTATCCTCTAAGCTCACTCCCACCTGTAAGTATTTATTTAGTTCGTATTTGCTTGCCATATTTCTATAGAAATTAAGTTGGTTTGTTTCTCAAAATATACACACATTAATCATTCAAACCACAATGACGCAAACAAGGAAAAAGCAGTTAGTAAGAAAGCACCATGCAAACACCACGTTCCCTCCTCCCGTGTTAGTGAGCATATCCCCCCCCCGACCTCTTCCCCACAGGCACATGCATAGGCTTCTTCTCCTCTAAAACGATTCATCATCAACATCAACAAACATCAACATTGTTTTTTTTTTCTTTACACTAAAGAAAAAAAATGATCTCAAAAAATGAACGTGAGACAATAGATCAGAATTTGATAACTAGACAAACTAGATAAATTAGAACATGCTCTTAACATGCTCTTAGAACATGGTGAGCAAAAGTTTTAGAACAGACAGTCAGAAAGTAAATAACACTTTTATAATCACCTATTAGGGTGCCTGTGCCTTGCCTGCAATTGCTGCATCAATCTACACTGACATTATTCAACTGTTGCATTGTGTTGCAATGTGTTTTGGGTCATTGTCTTGCTGCATGATGAAGTTCCTCCTTATCAGATCAAATGCATTGCCCTGTTACCTGGCCAACTGAATGTTTCTGCAGACTTCTGAATTCAGTCTGCTGCTACTTTCATGAATTCCATCATAAATAATGAGTGGGTTAGTGGGTCACCTTGCCTGGGTTTGAAGTCCGAATCTTGCTTTTTGCTATGTGTGCGTTGTGTTTGCATGAAAAAATTAATTATTAAAAAGAATGACACTTGCTTTTGCCTTCTTTTGAGGATCTCGCAGAAATAGCACATAAGAGAGAAGAACCATTGCCTCAAATGTGATCATGTGACGCTTGGCAGACAAAGTGCATGCGTACTACTCGTATGTGAAGACCTTGCTCGTTTATCAAGTTAAAATTTATTTAAAAATTTTGATCATCTTGCAAAACACTCATAGACCGAGTTACTTGCAATCCTAGGTTTCACCAAGTATTACATGGTCTACTTATAAGTTTGAGTGGTTGGCGCATTATTACCTCCTACTGGACTGGAATGTGATGCAATAGGGAAAAAACTTTATTGCTTTATGCCATACATGAAATAAAGACATAAAAAATCGTTACCCAGCATGTGAATATGAAATAATAAATAATTGTTAAATAATAAAAGTATTGTTTTTAATGTACATTTTGAAACCAGTAAGAAATATAGCTGTTATGACAAATCAAACAGTAAACATCAGCGCTATCAAACTGAAATAGAAAATCACAATGGCAAAAAAAAAAAAAATCTAATTTAACCAAATTGACACTCTAGTCGCCATTTAACCATTTAAGCTCATACAAAATGCAGCTGAATTACTTGTTTTCAATCCTCTTAAATTCTTCGAAACCACCCCATTACTTCAGTCCCTCTGTCAATTTCCTGTCCGCTTCACTTTTAAAACACTGCTATTCTACAAAGCCAAATATGGGCCAGCACCCAACTTCGCTTCCGCTAATCCTCTAACACTGCTTTACCTGGTCCTACCTCTCAAAGTAACAGGAATGGCATGCATTAAGACTCTCTTCTGTTCTGGCACCCAGATGGTCCTCTACATGAGTGAACATGAGTGAAGTCACTGACAGTCTTAAAACAAGGTCTAAAGACCTTCCTTTTTTCATCAAGTACTTGGATTGACACGATAAAACAGAGACTCCCGACATTGACTGATACTTAATATGTAAGTGGGTCTATTAATAAAGAATTTCAAAGCACTTATGTAACTCTGTGGATGAGCGCATCAACTAAATACTTTAAATGTAAAACATTTTGGGACTATTTGTGCTTGCGCTCTGCCGTCCAGGGTGCTCCCTCCCTTAGTTTCCTATTCCAGGTCCCCGCAACCTTGTACAGGATAAGCCGTATAGGTGATGGATGGACCGATGGATGGGTTAGTAAGACTGTTCCGCATGCAGCCAGACTAACCCAAGCCATGATGCTACCTTCATCGAACTTGACTGCTGAGATCGCATGCTTTATATCATAAGCACTACAGCTGTGCCGTTTGTAAATTCAATTATTTATGTAAATGAATAGATTCTCTGTTGGTTGATGCAATGAAGTTTCATTTAGTAATTGATGCACACATTTTAAATAGTCTATGTACACTTTGAAATGTTAAATGATCTAAAATTGACCAGCCCCCTACTGGACTGGAAGGTAAAACGGAAGATAATGATAGCTTTTTCCTGGATATGACTTAAAATGATTAATACTTTTAATACTTTAAAACAGGTGCCCAAAAGTCTAATCAAACCTACAGTCTACTTATGATTCACAACAAAAAAAGTATTATTAAAAAGAATGACACTTGCTTTTGCCTTCTTTTGAGAATTTTACAGAAATGTGACATTGCATTATCGTCAGAACTCACAGTTCTTTGTCCACACTTTGGCCTTTTCATCATTTTGGTAGTCCAGTTGAGCTCGGTCTTGTGGTGGTTGTTTGCGCTTCCTTTTTCCTCATAGGCAGCTTTCTGGTCTTCATGTTGCTTTATCCTTTTTAATAAACATAGTTGTTAACTACTTAACCAGTCAGTCTGCCAGGACACACCTGTGCTTCAAAAAACACCTGTCAGTCACATGTTTAAAATTTTGATTACTTGGAAAACCAAAGGTGCCATATTCTAAGTTGTTTAACATGTCCTAATTTAAATGTCAGGAAATGAAAGCTGAAATTTGGATCTACCGTCTCATATTTATCTTTTGATCTATAACGTATTTAAAAACTGTTGAAAAGGGGCCTTTCTTTGTATTGTTCGAGTGAGATTTCAGTCTCTGGTTTACTCCCAGAGTAACATCGGTTAGGCTAATTAAGTTTCCAGTGTGTTAGCGTTTGCTTTTTATTTTTAAATATTTAATTTTTTTTATTAATTGCTAATTATAGTGGAAAATAAGTATTTGGTCAATAACAAAATTTTATCTCAATACTTTGTTATAAACCCTTTGTTGGCAATGACAGCGGTCAGATGTTTTCTATAAGTCTTCACGAGGTTTTCACACACTGTTGCTGGTATTTTGGCCCATTCCTCCATGTAGATCTTCTCTAGAGCAGTGATGTTTTGGGGCTGTCGCTGAGCAACACGGACTTTCAACTCCCTTCAAAGATTTTCTATGGGGTTGAGATCTGGAGACTGGCTAGGCCACTCCAGGACCTCGAAATGCTTCTTATGAAGCCACTTTTTCGTTTCGCGGGTGGTATGTTTGGCATCATTGTCATGATGGGATAATTATGTCGGATCAATCGTCCTGCAGAAAAACGTCCCCCAAGCATGATGTTTCCACCCCCATGCTTCACAGTAGGTGTGGTGTTCTTTGGATGCAACTCAGCATTCTTTATTCTCCAAACACGAGGTTCTGTTTTGGTTTCATCTGGTCATATGACATTCTCCCAATCCTCGTTTAGATTATCCAAATGCTTTCTAGCGAACTTCATACAGGCCTGGACATGTACTGGCTTAAGCAGGGGGACACGTCTGGCACTGCATGATTTGAGTCCTTGGCGGCGCAGTGTGTTACTGATGGTAGCCTTTGTTACTTTGGTCCCAGCTCTCTGCAGGTCATTCACTAGGTCCCCCTGTGTAGTTCTGGGATTTTTGCTCACAGATCTTGTAATCTTTTTTGACCCCACGGGGTGAGATCTTGCGTAGAGCCCCAGATCGAGGGAGATTATCAGTGGTCTTGTATGTCTTTTATTTTCTAATAATTGCTCCTACTGTTGATTTCTTCACACCAAGCTGCTTACCTATTGCAGATTCAGTCTTCTCAGGTGCAGGTCTACAGTTTGACAGCTCTTTGGTCTTGGCCATAGTGGAGTTTGGAGTGTGACTGTTTGAGGTTGCGGACAGGTGTCTTTTATACTGATAACAGATGCCATTAATACAGGTAACGAGTGGACAGTCGAGCCTTTTAAAGAAGAAGTTACAGCCACACTTAGAAAACAAGCAAGATTTCTGGCTCTCACAGACCTGTAACCTTTTTTTAAGAGTCTCCTCAACCGGCAATACTCAATCTCTACTGCCAAGTGTCGCAAATTCCCTGGAATAGGCTCCAAACAAAAAACGTTCCTCTGAAATCAGTCATGTACAGGCACTGGATTGAAAATGAAAGCCAACAAAGTTTTTCAAGAAGTCTATAGAATTATTCCTCAAGATCGCATTAAAAACACATGAAAGTCTGGCTCATTGAATGAAAAATGTAAAGAAAAGATTTTAGGCTTATTAATAAAAATTTTGGCTGGATATTGCTTTGCCATGCGATCAAGCCGATCACGCTTCCAGTTTCACGCCTCTCCGGTAGCCGGTCAAAACATGTTTGCATCTTTGCGTTTTGGGCAAGATTTAGCGAAGCCATAGCACCATAAGTCCCAAGAATGTTTGTGCCCCTTGTATTAATTAAGTAACCAAGATTACACAAACATGAGGAGAGGTTTCATCTTGTCTCTTGGTGTTAACAAAAACCCAGGAACATGAAAGACATACAAACAACATTCAATATACCAAACCCAAATGTGAATTATGCGAAACAAACAGATGTCAGCTCAAGATTAGAGCTTCAGATTAGCTCAAGATCAAAGAACAGTGGCCGAGCACTGTATCCAAACCTTACATCATTAAGTTTAATGCAAAGCATCGGATGTACAACCCTGACAGGTACTGGTGTAAAGCACGCTGGACGCTGGCGGCACTGGACTCTAGACAAGTGGAGATGTGTCTTCTGGAGTACCGAATCACGTTTCTGTCTTTTCTGATGGACAAGGCTGAGTTTGGCGGTTGCCAAGGGAACGGGTTGAGTTGGGTTCGGTTCCTAAATTCCAGTGACATTTTGGACAATTTCATGCTCCCAACCTTGTGGGAACAGTTTGGGAATGGCCTTTTCCTATTCCAACATGAATGCGCACCAGTGCACAATCGAGTTTGGTGTGGAAGATGGTGACTGGCCAGGATGTAAAGGCATGCAAGCGAATACTTTTGGCAATGTTGTGTATTTTGGTTACAAAATGTACCTTTCCTCACTTGAGACGATACATGATGCACGAAAAAAAACAAGTTATTTGGTGACCCTGGACCACACACAAACACACTCGGTGCAACTTTCAGAATTGCATGTGTCGCTTGAGGTCTGAATACCAGTGTGTGCAATTTTTGTAATAACTGACAACTGTGCATGCGTAACTATATGCATGGTATATATGGGATTAAGCTTCACTGTGTGAGTTACTCCTAAGTTTAGACAAGATACACAGTTTCTTAATGACCACAGATGGCGATCTGCTTCCATTACATCCCAGTTTCTCTTTTGTGCTTTATTATACTGTACTCGTCTATTATTTATCGGTGGTGGTTTTCAACCACAGATGATGCAAGATCATTGAGCAGTGTTTCAGTTCATGTTCAGGAAAGCTCTGAAAATGAAAACCAACAGAATCAGCATCAGTCAGCGTTTTGAAACTCTAGCCGGCTTACACAATGAGTGCCGCGCCTCACCCTGAATACACAAAAAGAAAATGCATGTCCAGTCTCTCCCTATATCCAATGGACCTACTGTACAGTATATCCAAGGTTTTCATACATTTTCCCCCTCTTTTTTTTTAAAAGACCCATATTAAGAAAGATTTAAATTTTAATTTATTCTCTTCCAAGAGAAATTATTTCTCATATCTTCTGCTGTTTTGAATGTGTACATTCAAATAATAAAGAGGGGAAATCCATCACTTCTGTTCCTTGTTCCTCATGTATTCATATAATCACTTGTATTATCTTCACTACCATTCCAACTTTTGTCTGTTCCTCTTTATCTCTTTGCAAGCATTCTGGGATTAAATTTAACATTAAATTATTGGCCTGGATCAAGCAAAGAAACCAACTGAGAACAGGGCTAAAATTGCTGGAGTTGGGTTAAATTCATGTGGTCTGATGAGTTTAGATTGATCCTATTCCAAATTGACGGCGTGACCGGGTAAGAAGGGCATGAAGCGATTCACCTATCATGCATAGTGGCCACCTTTTGGAGGTAGTGTTGAGGTGACATGAGGTTGCTTCAGTTAGTCAGTCCCGATACCACTTTTGGCCAGTACAGGTGCAAGTGCTTTTATTCTGGTACTTGTCGATATCAGTACCTGGTGATGTCCTGGAGCACTCTGAACTCCCCAATACCCCAATTCTGAAGCGTATAATCAAATACATCTGCTTTTGTTTTTAGTGTGTGAAGCCCAAAACCGCTCTGCGTGTACAGTACCTCTTTGTGGAGTAAAATCCTCATCCATTTAAAAGGCAAGGATAAAGATTTTAGAAAATGCCGGCTTTAATAGCACTGTCATGTTACAAGAGACATGAAGAGTGTAAATTCAAGTGCGCGAATCAAGTGCACCTTCACTTTTCTAAGCTAAAGTTTATAACAAATTTCCGTTTTTTTTGTTTTTGTTTGTTTTTTTTGGTCACTATTATCACAGAACACGTTGGAAGCGACTGAAAAAGATAAGTGACAAGTGAACCAAAGACCAAGAAATGCCCTGCTAAGCTCAGTTAGCTTCTTGCGCCTTGCAAGTTTTCATATTAGGGATCCAGGATACAGTAGTTTTTCAGAAAACTTGACCCCTAAGTCCAACCCCAAAGACCCTAATCTCTTCTTCTGACCTACACACAATATCAGTAATACTACGCATAGCGCGAATATTGACTACCTTGTTCTCTTCTTCGCAAACCCCCTACTGTAGGTGCTTCGGCGTATCTTTTTTCGCAACCAGAAAGATGGCTGACCTTTCACCCAAGCTGTCGAAGTTGTCAGAACAGTTGTGAGAGGAAATGATCGTAGTATCAAACTAATACCCCATACTGGTATTATTTGGACATTCCTAGCTGCAATGAGCTAACGAAATATTAATGTGAGCGACTTTTTATATTTTTGGCCAGTCAGTATGTGTTAGAATGCAAAGCTAATGAGAGTGGAAAAACTAGTTCATGTATATTGTGGCTTGAAAAAAAAGTAGGTCATGCATATTGTGGCTTAGTAATACTGAATTCAGCTTTGTGTTTTATTACATCTCTTATATCATCCGTTATGCAGCCACACTACTATTCATTATAGTGCAGTTTTATACAGAAGTTTAATATCACGTAATTCATATTTTGGATACAATATGGACTAATTTTGTTTATTTTTGCTGTTTTAATGAAGATGGATCCCAAAAACACTTCACACACATTTCAAACTAGGATATAGATTTTTATTAGTTTAAGCCGAGTAATACTAAACAAAAGCACTTTTGGAATTAAATGAACTTATCCAGTTAAATTAGAATGACCTGTCGTAACATGAAACATGTTAGCAAGAGTTCAGTTTGTTTCGAACTAAGCATTTTTAAGCTGTACTCTGACTTTGACCATCACCGGCTGTCCGCAGTGATGGATACCGACACAGATTAAAAGCAGTACATACCTGAAGTTAAGAGGTCTGCGTACAGGCTTATCCAAAGGTCAGCAATTGGGTACGAGTAGTTGTCCTTACAAATAGAGAAATATGGAAGAATGCATAGTTTTAGCACTAGTATTAGTCTATATTGAGTTATTGCAAAAGCCTTTAATGCAAAAGCAGATGTCTAATAGATTTAAAGGTTTGTGCCTTCAGTCTTGCATCATGACCTGCGTAAAACTGTAGGATTATGGAAGTTCTGTGGAATGTACTAAGGTGCCTTCAGATCAGCAATAGTCAAAGTAATAAAACAATGCTTCCTGTGTGAGGAAATGATGCTGAGGGAGCCCCTTTAGTAGTTAAAGCTAAATTCGCTCCTGGGCCCATGCCTACTCCCAGGGCTCCATTGGCATATTTAATATGTTCATGTTTGTCAAAAACATAGGTTTTGTTTTTGCCGTAGATGTGAGGTCTTTATGTACAGACTCCCATTAAAACTAACCCTGGCAAACCAATAGCCCACCCTAAAACAGGTTAGTCAACCACTACCAAATAGAACTTCATGCCTGTGGTCCTTGCTGTACTTAAAAGGCTGTACAGATAGCAATGATTATTTTTGCGCTATAGCATTTTTCATGCATGTGGTGGAGCCACTATAAGGTGAATAAGGTCTGAATAGAGGATGAGAGACCAGCACAATACCAACGGAGAGCAATAACTGCCTATTCAAAAGCCAGACAATTTATATATTTTTTTATATTGATGTACACTTGAACATGAAAGATCAGCTTTTGAATGATGTAAAGCAATGGGTGGACCTCCCACCTCACCAACAAGGACAGCATGCCCTCCCAGCCAGGTCAGAAAACTCAAAGGATGGACACCCCACAGAGAGTTGCCTTTTTACTTGCTGGAACTGCTATTCACTGAACCAGATCTGGCAATCCCTTTTGTGGTGATAGGTCAGTGGGATAACATCTTTCGAATAATTGGGCATAAAATTAGACCCCTGGCCATCTCCAGGAACTGTCTTGCATTCTGTTCAGTCTTTGTAGCAGGGAGACCACAATCTCAGTGGTTTCATTGGTTAAGGGAAGCACCTGCCTATAAGCCAAGCGGAAAGCTAGATACCACACATAGCTATTCAAATGCACATTTCACCAGGTTAACTATGAGGTCAGCTTGTCTCAATGACTTTAGGACTAACCTCCTTTGCCACTATTAATTGGAAGTGTTCAGTAGCATCTGTTCCAACAGTCATGAAAACATAGCTGATGCTTTGAGAAGAAGTGAAAAGCATAGCAAACCTGGTGGTGATAAATAAAATAGTGTGTCCTTGAATGGTTCTTCCCACTTGTCAAGTAAATTTAAGGTTGAGGTTTGGGGTAATTAAAAAAGTCTAGGTTGAGAACAGTGATAAGGTAATTGAGGCCTTTCTTTGACCTAGGGCAAATTCTTATTACTGCCTCCTGGTATCCTTTGGATTGGATCCTTCTCCCAGTATCCTTTAATCATGTCCAACATGCATGGGGCCTACCGGAGTCCCTCATCCCTGCTTGGTCAAGTTCTGCAGCATACCAGGATACCAGGACCAGCCTCCAAATACAGTATGTAAATACTGCTTGACTTGCCAAGACCCACCCAGTCCATTGGTAATTAAACAAGCACTAGCCATTTCCAAAATTACCATGTGGAAACGGTGGCCACAAACTGGTGACGTCTTTTATGCTCTTGAACTATGTCGACACCCACCTTCAACTCCCAACATTTATCCAAAACCTTATCTTGAAGTAGGCTTTGGTGGCTGCTTACATGCTGAATCTACTGAGGCACAGCAGCCCTAAAAGCCCTTTCTTTTGGAAGGTTACTGGTTGCATTCTCTTGGTGGGTACTAGTTGGGTCTTGTGGTCTTTGGTCGGCTGGTTGGCTTCAGGCAGTTTCAGGATCCTGACACTGGATCCACTCTGTTGGAAGTCAGTGACTTAAACTACCAGTAGTGCCTCTTGTGGGATAGACCTACCTGCATGTGCATGGCTGTTTTGATGGCTGCATAATATCTCCAGGAATAAGAGCATGAACACAGAGCTCCCATTCACAATTTGGCTAGCCACATGCCAAGGCAGTGACCTCAAACATCTCCGCATACATCTCTACATCATTCTCTGAAGGCAGGGAGAGGAAACTTACTGGTGGAATTACAGGAGGGAGGAAGGGGTCAACAGGCCCTTTGTGACTGCGCTAAATTGTTCATAAAGCAGTTTCCAGGACTCCGCACAAGTTTAATCATCAGTACGCCACAAGCTGTTCTGCATACTCAATGATTTTTTTTTTTCTTTGTTTTGACTTTGCCCACATACCTCTCAGTAAAGACCTATATTAAATCGTGCCATTTATGTTTCCATTTTCCATTTATGGCATATGGCAGACACCCATATCCAGAGTGACTTTCATTTATCTTATTACAGATCTAAGTAGTTGAGGGTTAATAGTCTTGGTCAGGGGTCAAGCAGTGATACCTTGGTCGTCCAAATTCTTAGCTACCCCTTGTGCACAATGCCCTGATACATTGTCTCATAATAATTTCATTTTAATCACTGTAATAAATAAATGTTATCAATTAACATGTAAATCCTAGATGATGATAATTATGGATTCCGGCATACATTACGCTCTTCTGTGACTCTGGGACGATTTTTAATTTTTAAATAGGCTTAAGGCTGCTGTGTAGATCACCTTAATAATGGCATGTCTGTTTTAACACTACATTACAAAAAGTGTTAGGACAACATATGCCAATGTATTACAGTTCTCTCTGTGCACAGGAAGGTTAATGAAACTATTTAGTTCTCGTCTATCTGAGGGTGAAGAGTAATGCTAAAAAGTCACAAATGTGTAACACAAAGTTGTAAAGTCACCGTATATTTACACATATGGTGACTTTACAACTTTGTGTTACGCATTTTTTAAAAGTGCGCTAACATAACACTCCATCACTGTATGGTCAAAAGTATGTGGACACCTGACCATCATGCTCATACTGTATGCCTGCCTTAAACTTATTTCCATAAAATAGAAAGTAGACAGTTTCAAATTTGTTAACATTCTGTAGCATTAGGATTTCCCTTCACTGGAATTATATGGCTCGAACCTGTTGGACAAGTCTCCTGTGCAAAAAATGACATCCATAAAGATGTGTTTTTCGTAATTTTTCATACAATTTATGCAGAAAAACAATGTACAAACAATAAACAAAAAACGATTTCAGCACAGTTTTTACTGGGTCACATATAATTAAATGTCCCAGTGCTGTTATGCTCTATTATAACCACTCATGGACCATTTGGAAAAACGTATAATACTGTTATTCTATGGCTAAACATGGACAAATGCAACAGTCACAGATGGGGAAAAAATACATATGATTAGGCACTTGTCATAATTGAGATAGACCTATTCCTGTCTACTTAAAGAATAAAGGCAACGATTGATTGTGGGAGTTTATAAAGTGTACTTATAAAGGAATTCGATGAGGAAGTTGGAGTGCAAAAAAAAAAAAGGCATACTATAGAATTTATTTTGATTTAGGCCAGTGTGTTCTGTTCCTGCACTACAACATCGGCTGGTGCGTGCGTCATTCCTTTTATTGCTTAGTGATGTTATTGCCAAGACTGCCAAAATGCACAACTGTAGAAATAAATGGGAATTCCATCCCCATCTATATTATTCCTTCAAGAGTACCATTAATGTCAAAGGTTTCTTTGAATAATGGGAGATTTGGAGCGTTTACATAATTCATACAACACTGTAGTCTATGCACCAGTATATTTCTAGTATGCAGTATCCAACAGCATACTTCTGATTGTTAAACAGAAGTTTTTTTGTGTGTGTCAGCAGTTGGAATGATTTTGTCTGTTAATGTCTATGAGCTTGGTATGAACAAATCTTGAACTGTTTTTCACCTTGTGCAAGTTGCTGGTATTCACATTAGCCAGCTTGCATCCCAACCACCATAAATATTGGAGGTGCAAAAAAAAAGGCAATTCGGTAACACACTGCCATTCTTTTTGTTTGGCAATTCATGTATTCATGAAAAAATTATTATTATTATTATTATTATTGTTATTTAAATTTCTATACGGTATGTTTGCATTTGAGTTGGTAAAACGTTGCCTTTAGTCTTTAATCGTACAGGTGGTGCGCTCTAAACTATTTACACATTGTCAGGAAGTACAGCATCCTGTGTGGTAGGAGCAAAATAATTCTTGTAACAAACTTTCCAAGACATAATAGTGATTTGAGAAGTTTATAAAACCATTATACTAACAGAATCACAACACACTTTAAATCCACACCCAAGTATTGTTATATCATATCGGCTGGTCCCTGGTAATTCCCATCCTTAGCAAATAGGTTTATTGATGCCATCTTTCCAGTAATGATCACTATGACTAATTTCTTTAGTTTTCTCACAAAGTGACAAAATGCAAGATGGTATAAGTTCCAGTGTACTCGTTTATACATATTTTTATCTTGGGCCAGTCTTCTGGAAGACCGATTTATACTGACTGTACAAGAAGCATATTGGTTATATTAATTACCTTGTAATTTGTAAAAATAAAAAGGCTTTGATATATAAACGTAAGGATTTCAATGTAGCCCATTGTATTGTACTCTAATAGCATGCCTCAAAAGCATCTCTTGCATGTAGGCTTCCAACATTTCTAGGCCATGTAGTATTTTCTGTTGGGCCATAAAACCATATTGAGTCTAGGCTCAAACATGTATGTCCTCTGTATATTAATTTCCATTGCAGCACTGGGAGTAATGTGCACATGCTATTAAGAGTGGAACTTTCTGTAAAAACGCCATATAAATAATTTTTGACCAGATCAAAACGTATAACGGGTAAATTTTCATATCCATGTAGCTTGACAGTAAATCCAGATGTTAGGACTATTGTTAGGTTCTTCATCAGACCCCACAGTCTTTCATGCTTATTTCAGTGTGTGTGTGTATGTGTGCACACATGTTCCTTTCGTGGTGATCATTGTTCAAGCTGACTCTAAGTCAACACTAATATAATCTGACAGATATTCTCATTCCCAACTGGACCAACATCTACAGAAACACAAGGCTGTATTGTCATGGAGGAAACACTCCTTGAAGAAGGAATCAGGAATGTCGTTTAATCATCGCGGTCATTTCTTTTTCACAACCCGTCTCTCTCTCTCTCTCTTTCTACAGCGAAGTTAATGTTTCACATAATGCGTATTTTGTTTTGCGTCAGAATCGCAGTGTTAAGGTATGCTTTGGGACATAATTACGGGATGCTAATCGATTCAGTTGGTGCTAACGGTAATGCTTACATCGCAAGTCATTTTACGGAACACTCTTCAATATGTTGATGTGCTTTGAGCCGACACATTGCATTTTCTAAATGCTTAAAGCATGTGCAAATACTAAACTTATGGAAAACTTTATTTAAAATCTTTTGGATAAGATATCCAGGTGCAAATGTACAGGTGGAATTGTGGGTTTATGTAATCAAATTTTATATCAATGATTGACGGATTGGAAGCAGGAAAAATGGGCAAACCAAAGGATCTGAGCGTAAATTACTAAATTGCTTTTTTTTTTTTTTAACTAAATCTCAATCTTTTTTTTTTTTTTAACTGGTGTAAGCGTGTGTAATGTATAGCTTTGAAACAAATTTGAGTTTGGAGAAAAAGGCAGCTTGGGGGCTTTTAACGTGCATGATTTTTGATAATGTATCGCAATAAAAATGCGTTTGTGTTCCACCCTCTGTGCTCAGTACAGAATCGTTTATATCTAAAGCTGATCAGCCGATTATCGGTCACAGCCATCAAAGAAATGTACATCCAATTCTGTCATCTCCTGTTATAAATGTAAAAATTGTTTTAAAAGAATTGGAGTGATTTTTGGGGTCAGTGTGACAATACGTCAACCTTCACACAAACTAATCTCAATTTATATTTGAATCAATCCCCCTATCTTTAATATTTTTCATGTTTTATTTTTGTAAATAGTTCTAGGATTTAAACTTGCTTCCAGTTAGCCTTTGATGTAATGCATCTTCTGTAGCTTGCTTCATGATCTGCTGTGTATAATGTAAAAGTCCACATGTCTGTGGTTTGTTCACCGACGAAACTGTGCAGCTGCACAGTTGTAGTAAACGTGGACTGGGTCCAGAGCAAGCTTGGATGTGGCAGTGTGAGCCCGTCAACATGACCATGTGGCCTACGCACTTACTGATCAGCAGGACACGGTTTTAGTTCAAACCCCTTTTACGTCATCGAGCTGTTTGGTGTTTCGAGCCTTTAAGGCTTTGTGAAGGCAGCGAAAGCCTCTGCAGTTCTCATCAGTGTTCTCGTAGTCTCACAGGGGCGACCGGGCTTTAGCGTTCTCCAGATGTTTGTGATTAAACATTATTCATCTTGTTTTGTTTTTTTTTAAGATCTCATGAGACCCAGCCTAAGTGTGTATCTAATTAAACAGCTGATTTGAAAGCTTAAACTATATGCCTGATTTTAGGCCCGACTGCATCAGCTTACATCTGCTAAATATTAATACCAGCAGTCTTGATCGTGGTCAGTGGTGCATCGTCAGGTAAGAAGGATATGGCACATTTCGTCATGACAGAGGCACAGTACGTCATGTTGCAGTGAAGAATTTTGAGATGGGCTTTGTATTCATTCTGCATAAGCTAGCTGCATTTTAGAAGAGGAAAAAAAACAGCCAAGGCCATTTTTTTTTTTTTCCTGGTGTATGATCACAGCCTTGGTGGCAAGGACTCTAGAGAAGGGGAGAAGTCTGTTCCCCTCCGTGCACATCCATGCCTTATCTTTTCATAATAGTTTTATAGCGTGTATTCTCCTCAGCTGTCGTGCTCATGCAAATTCTCTTTACATGGAAATCTATGCTCGTCTGTGTTGGGTGCAGGAGCACATAAATTTTCGCATTCGTTCGCATATGTGTTCGAGCATGTGTAAGGCTGGTGGAGGTGTAATCAAAACAGTCGTAGCATTACCTCACAGTTGAGGCTCGCTATTTATTTTTTAGTGCTGGTAGAGCTGCCTGGGGTGATGTGAACACAATTAATGGTGACGGTAATTTTATTCTCGCTCAAGCCGATTTATGAACGATGACGTGAAATTGAACAGATTACAGATTTTTGCGTTATAACAACGAGCCTTATTCGGTTATTTCGGTTTCCCGCCATTAGTCTGACTCTTGGTCTGATCTAATGAATCTATTAGTAATTTTTTAATAGTATTGTAATTTTAAGCGATCTTCAATCTATACCGAGATATTATCAGCATGATTATTATAAGGAAAAAGCACAATCTCAAATGTTTGACATTTTGGTCGAGATCTCGCTGACTCCCTGCAGCCTTGAAAGGACGCTACCAAGATACAGCCTCTTATCGCTCCCACTGACGCCATCTCTCTTTACCTTATCGGGAGAAAACCTGAAAACGGAAAAAAAAAAAAGTGCACCCAGGGAGAAATTCGACACCGGCGAAGTCCCAGCAGCTCTGCATTTTAGGGTGCAGAGGTAACTGCCCTCCACCCTTCCCCTCCTGCGTCTTCCTTTTTTCATTTGCACCGGCAGCGTCCCTGCAGCCCTCCTGTAGATAAGATAAGAAACACATGCTCTTCCCACCTCCTGGCGAGGGAGTCCCAGCTGGACCTGCTGACGCACGCAGCCTCTTACACACCCACCCGAGCCTGCTTAGCTCTCATGGCAGGCGAATGAAAAAGTACTACCTTGGCAGAGTGCCTTTGACACGGCGCCAGAAAGAGAATCGTTCACACACACAAAAAAAAAGCCGCCTTTTTTTTTTTTTTTTTTTTTTCTCCGTCTGTTGCCCTCGCTGTATCAGATCCCACCACTACCTCTGCTGGCTTTATTTATTACTGTAAAGGGTTAGAGCTACACACTTCCTGGACATAGTCGGTGTGAAGCTGACCGCACACAGAGCTCTTAGTCTCTGAGCTCAACTCATCAAATAAACTCTCTAAAATGCATGGCTGTGATGGAGGTCTGTTATCATACTTCCCATCAGTATGGTCAAATCCAATTGACAGTGGAAACCACTTTTATTGGCTTGGTATAAATAATGCAGGAGAATCGGGGGGGAAAGTGTATTTGCTTCCAGGAGTGGAGTTTATTCTTGCGGTTCTTTCTTTGGAAAATTGGATCAGTATATACTTTTAGCACGAGATAGCGTAATTGTTTCAGATTGTCATTGGTAGCTTGACGTACTGTATACAGTACTGTGCAAAGGTTTTCGAGCCTGACTTTTTTTTTTTTTTTGTCTAATTGTTTATTTTAGGTTTTGAAAGAGTGTGATTGTTTAAGAGTCTGTTTTCTGTCAGGAAATTTGGAAGAAAAAAAAAAACGTTTGTACTTTTTAAAAGCCACTACAATTTGGTTGAATATTTCAAGCATGCAAGGGGCAAATTTTATTACAAACAAACCTAACTTAAAGAAGATTAAAGGAAAAAAAAAAAGCGCTACATTTACATGGACAGTGTTTCTTTGACCTCTTTGAAGTAATTCAGATTAAAGATCGCAATTTCTGTTTACATTGATACAGATCTGATACATGCATTCCCATCTTTAAAGTAGAATATAACTTTGATTAAAAAATGGGGTCAATGTTGAACGTTTTATTTGCCACAAATTTAACAGAAGAAATATTTTTCTCAGAGGTCCCGCCTTCTACATTCTGATTGGTTCCAAGAGTTCAGTTTCCTCTATTATTGGTTGGATGCTTTACTCCTTGTGTAATGTGAGCCAGTCAGTGCTCCCTCCTCAACCAGACACCCAGTGAATGAAAATATAAACTAGTGCGAGAGAGGAGAGTTGTTCTCACAGAGTTCTCGGATGAAAGCAAAATATCCCTCTGGAAACAAGTCACATGACCTGATGTTACCCCTATGTGGGGTCAACCTGCGCAGAAAGAATATATGTTTCAACAGGAGAGAAACAATCAGATCAAGTGTTTACATGGCTAATATTTAACTATTGAATCGATTCAAAGGTTTACACGCCCTGTCATACTGATGAGAGAAGATCCATTGCAGGTCGGATCAGGTTCCCACAAGATGCAATTTTATTGTGATTCTGCTCTTATTCTCATTAGTGAAATATTAGGCTTTATGTAAACATCCATATTGTCTGTATCATATTGTGTACAGTATATAAATACAAATTCAAGCTTGGATGGGTAAAAAATATATAGAAATTGTTTTACAATCTTAATTGTTTATATATAAAATCTAATGTATGGTTGTATGTATTTATACACACACACACACACACACACACACACACACACACACACACGATATAAATTAAAATGAACCAAATGAGCATTGGATAATTATTTCCAAAATCTATAATGCTATAATGAGCTGTAAACAAAGTCAAATAATTATTAAATAATGTTAAAAATTTAACTTATTTGAACGTAAAAAAGACTTATTTGTTTATATAAGAACTTGAGTGAACAAATATGTATGCATGGATACATACATGTATGTATTTATGTGCATGCACACGTGTGTGTGTGTGTGTGTGTGTGTGTATGTTTCCCCCCCTTTTATATAGATTTTTTTATATTTTTTTTATAATAGTCTTATATTTGTACATTTGTCTATTTATTAGTATAATATATTATTTATAATATAGTATAATACTAATATAATTTATTAGTATAATGGATACATTTTTGTTTATTTTAATTGTTTATTTCTACAAAGCAACAAAATTATTTAGCAATAGAATAAAGTTATTTTAAGCTTGAACATAATAAATATTTTCTTTAAATATTACATTTCACATTTGGCATACAGTGTATTATACAGTGAATGTAAAAATCTCAAATATCTGTTAGTGGAGCATGTGAAGTTGTGTCTAGTGTGTCAGTAGGTATGATGACATTTATAGATGTTTACAAAAGAACACTCCCCTATTCTAAAAGTTTGTTTTTCTTTTTTTTTTTTTTTTTTTTTTTGGAAAATTGCTTTTGAAACGTAGTTGTCCAAGATCTGTTGAACCTCCATTTAAACTAACTGTATTGTATTCTAGCGATAAAGCAAAATGATTTAGATTTTGCTTGCAGATCATTATAGATTTTTATTATAAAATCTGTTTATAGTGTTTATCCCCTTCTCATTTGATTATTTTTAATCCATACTTTCTTTACAGAGTGTGCTTAAGACTATTGCACGCTGTTGTACGCTTCACCTTAAGTGTTGTAAATAAAACAGCGTAAAAGCATTTCTTCCCGCTGTGCCAATAAACGAATGTACTGCAAGACGTCAAGTGGAGTCTGTGTTTAGCTTCTGCTCACAAGTTTTAACCCCCGGTGGTCACAGGCAGACCTGGCACCATTCAGCTTCGTACAGAGTACTGATGATTGCCAGTCGTTATTGGATGGACAGTACAGTATGACCACAGTCTGTTAAACCGCTGAGCGTACTGCTGGCCATTCTCAGGTAGCGAGCGCAATGTTATGACTTTGTCACGGGAAGGTCGTGTGTCACAGCTGAAGTCCGAGCCCTGCCTCTTGGGAAGCGCTGCTCTTTTACTCAAAGCAGAACTAAAATAAAAAAAAACCCTTGGTGACGCAATCCAAGCGTCTGGGGGGATCTAAGACTCTACTGAACTGATCTAAAAAAGACAAAAAGGATCAGGAATAAGGACAATTGCGAAAAGTCAGGAAGGAAATGAGGCCTACTTAATTTGGGACGGAACAGGAGGTCATAATCGTACAGTTCAGCACAGTTATTAAGACCTGTGTGTTTTATGAATTCTCTGTTTGGCATAATGAGGGCATGGGTTTGCCCACTTATTAGATGACTAGATTAAGTCATTTAACAGGACACAGTTTTCACTGCTGTAATCTATTGTTCTGGAAAGCATTCGGGAAGTAATAGGATCGACACAAAAAAGGAGACGGTTGCGTAATGTTGTTAGTTTGTGCAATGTTTTATTAATTAGTGTACTGTATTACTCTAGTCTCCGTCAGCGCCTGTGAACCAGAAAGCTTTCCTAATAAATCAAAAGAAGATTTCAAAATGATAAATTATTTATTAATAATATTAAAATGATTACGTGGTATGCAAGATACTGTATCTTATACATGTCATAATTTCTGTTGTGTATTTTTTTTTTTTCTATGACAATTTGTTTTTTATTTATACCATTACAGGGTTTTATAGCTCCCCCCCCCCTCTATCTCTATTAAATCAACTGTTTAAGGTTGACAAATTACATTTAATAATAATAATAATAATAATAATAATAGTTGTTGTAGTAGTAATAATAATAATAATAATAATAATAATAAAAATTATTACTTTAATAATTACTTATAAACTTTAATTACATTAAATAAATTACACTAATAATAATTAAATTGGTGTGCAATATATTATACA
Source organism: Clarias gariepinus (assembly GCF_024256425.1). Classification (NCBI taxonomy): domain Eukaryota; kingdom Metazoa; phylum Chordata; class Actinopteri; order Siluriformes; family Clariidae; genus Clarias; species Clarias gariepinus. Next base: position 31,246,241 of record NC_071107.1, read on the forward strand.
TATTTCTCTTTTAAAATACAATTTTCATTTTGAGATGAAATCTGTGTGATGGATGGAAGATATTGGGGAATACATACAGTACATCATATGTAAGATACATCTTCTCATGATGTGCCTTTTTATTGGTAGCATCAGGAGGTTCTAACTTAAAACTTTGAGATTCGAGATGTAACAATCAAAGGAAGATTGCCTTTTATTAATGTGTATCTGTTTTTATGTTCTATGCATTAAAAGATGCATCCTATTTATTTATTTTATTATGTCACTTTTGTGATGCTGAAAGACCAAACTGTGTGTTGAAATGATGGGGGTTGTGGGACGCTGCATAACACATTTCAGGAAATCACGTCAAGAAATGTGTCTACTGTGCTATTTGAAAAATCTGGCTAAAATCCTATCATATCATATCATTTCTCAGTTCTTTGAAACTTGACCTTGACCTTACTGAGTCTTACCCTACTATTAAATCTCTGTATGACCCCAGACCTAAACAATCATAACTTAAAAAGAATGATTTGAACTGCATGTCTTATCTGGCTTCTCTACCACTAGCTGTTCTGTAAGCCTGAGATAAGGTCAGTATGCAGGTCATTTCTGCAGTGTTTTATCAGTGACACCGATAACGTTCACCCGGCCGACCTGGGCTGTGCATGAACACCAGTTGAATATGCAACTCTTTGTAGACTTTCCCTGTGTCAGAGAGAAGCCAAACGGTTTTGGCCGAATGAGCCGATTCTTCAAGACTACATATTTTTGTGCGGAGCGAATCCTAGAAGATGCACTCCTGTAATTTGGTGTGTTGACAGTCACATGGAAGGGAGAAATATCTTAGGAGATTTGATCAGTTAAGCTCTCTGAACTGTTCATATCTAGACTATGAATCATCAACTTGGAAGTTTGAAAAGGATAATTATGGTGCTTTTCTGACACACAATAGAGATGAGTACAATCAAATGGTAAAAGGTTAGGTTGACTTGCCTTTGAAATGAAGCTGGGTTGTAACCAGAACTGGGTTGTAAGAAATTTACGGTTTAATTATAGCTTTGTATTTAAATGCACGTGTATATATATATATATATATATATATATATATATATATATATATATATATATATATATATATATATATATTTTTTTTTTTTTATTATTATTATTATTATTATTATTATTATTGTGACACCGATGTGAATATATAATATAATATTATATTGAATATATAATTTATAATTTTTTAGGACCGCCAGCTTTAAGCACAAACTGATGAAGTTTCTTGAGTGAAGGCGGAAAAACCCTGACCCGATAACTTGTCACCAAATTGCGGAATAAACACATCTGTCCGTGGGAACTCTACACACACTCACTCACCAACACCACTTGCACATTACACATCCTCCATACAGTCTTGACCTCGGTTCAGTTCATCTCCATGTTTGGGCCTTTAACAGATCTCCTGGGAGGCCAGTGTGTAGACGTGACCGTATGATAATGTCTTCGTAGTAGTGAGTAATCCAAGCACTAGTCAAACACTGGGATAAATGCTAGAAATGGGCACAAACATACATCCTGAGTGAATTCTTTGCCAAAATTGTTTAGTAACCAAATCTAAAATAAAAATAATATTGAATGGGGGGAGGGTTATAAAAACAGTCACCAACAGAATCCAGTTTATACTGTACATATACTGCACTTTATTTAACATTTAATTTATTTGCCTTTTTTTTTTTTTTTTTTTTAGATCGTACTCTAATAGTTCCTCATGCACACAACTTGAAGGCATGTGACACCAAAAATCAAGGTTATGAAATTATAATGTGTGCACTTGATGATAGACCCTTATTACACATTTACTGTGGCCTTTTAACTTTCAATCTTTATAATGCATTTTTTTTATCCATTCGATGTGCTCCCTGTTAAAGAACAGACAGCCGTGTTTTGCAGAATAAGCTGACCGGGCCTCTTTACAGCTCACGTAATTTTATCCATGAAACAAAAAACATCATGAAATTAGAGTACTGTTAATTAACGATGTACTGTATGTTCCTCAAATGGTATTCCTTAGGTTTGTTATTTATGTAATGCATTTATTTTTTAGGTTATGTCAAACATGACAGAGTGATGCTGGTGTAAATACCGCTCCCCATTAAAGATCAACTGGTCTCCCTTGCCATCACTGCTCCAGCACGAGCACTGTGTCAGTAGGAAAGGGTTCGCTGGGGGTCAGTGGTCTGCACCACATGGGTGACTAAGTGAGAAGTGGCCCTTGAGGGTACAACATCACAGGACCAGGGTCATTGTGGCATGAACGGCATCTGCCCTAAGCCCCTGAGGTCCTGTCCATCCCCAGGGCCTGGAGTCCTCCAGAGTCACATGTGCTCTTGTTTAATGTGCAAAAAAGGGATGGACTGTAGGGTCAGGGCAGAACATGGAGATCTGACGTAAAGAAGGAATGTTGGTAATCTACATGGGAAGGAATGTGTGTTTATTTAGCGATTCATTTATTTATTGATATTTAAGTGTACACTGCTTTTTTTTTTTTCAAAATATCTTGTGTTCAAGAGATGAAACTTTTTAGATGACTGAAGAAATCATCTTTGCATACTTTATTTAATAACGTACAGTAACATGATCACATTTAAGACTTTTAGGGCATTGATTGGAGTTCCATTACAGTGTATCCACAAAAAGGCACAGCTTGCAGGCTGTTGTGTAACCCGGCTTTCCCATGACATGGACACTTGCTTTACCTCGCCCTCCTCGATTTAAATCTGATGAGGGGACACCAGAAGAGTGAAGAGTGCGAAACAGCAGTGTCTACTTGGTGAATGAATAATAATAATAAATAATACCAGAAGAGTCATCTGTGTCTATCATCAGGGATTTGCTGCCTAAAGAATGTTTTACTGAGCCCCAAATTGAGACCATATTTCTACCATATATCTTCATAAACTAGTCGGTGCTGCATAGAGCTCACGCAGATCGTACTGCATGTCTTAGCTGGGTCTCCAAAGATGAATCATTTTATTTGCAAAAAAAAAACAATATTTTTAAGATTAAATTCAACTTTAGCTTTGATTACAGCACACAGTCCTGGAATATACCCTGTGACGTCAGGAAAGAAAAACCTGTGCATGTAATAATCTGATCATTCAGTACATTCAGGTCATCAGCTGACCTTTTATTTATTTATTTATTTATTTATTTATTTATTGCCACATGATGTGAGTGTAGAACTGAAGCAACTCCAGATCATTACACCGAATAGGGTCAATGTCCTTTCATCAGATCACATGACCTTTTTGCATCGCTTTGAAGTCCAATCTTTATGCTGTCTAGCAATTTCAAAGCCTTTTGTCTGATTAGTCTCCCTAACAAGTGGTTTTCTTATGGCCACACAGCTGTTTAGTCCCAGTCCTGTGAGATTTTATCACACTGTTTTTGTGTGTGTTTAATGAAATGTTTAATGAATTTTTTTTACAATGCAACTTTAAGTGTTTAACTGATCTTAAACACTTGTTTTATGTTTTTTTTTTCAAAGCCAACTTTGTGGAATTAATGTTCATTTCCAGTCTCCTTAGTTGTTCTCTTTGATTGATGCAGATCAAAAAAAAAAAAAAGGTAATTGATTCTTTGGCCAGGTGTAATAAAAAGTTGTGACTGTGTTCCAGCTTCTGTAAGCAGTCTTACAGCATGTCCAGTGAACTTTTTGAAATGAAGCAGACCCAAAAATGAAGTCAATTTAACCATTTTTCAACAGGAAATAAAGTCTTTTTTTTTTTCAGCTCTGGCACTTTTTAGCTTTTTTTTTTTTGTTCGTTTGTGGGGGCAAAAATGTAATTGTCGCATTTAACAAGAAACAATCAAACAACAAAAAAAGAAAACCAGTAAAGGTTAAATAAGTGGTTTCCTAAAATCTGAACTTGTCCTATTTATTGAAAGTATTTCCATTCTGTAAAAAAAAAAAAAAAAAAGCAACACAGACTGAAGTAGGGAAACGATGACAATTTATGGTAGAAAAGTGACCAAAAGACACGACTGTGGTAGCTCGTCCAGGAGATCACCACACCGATGAGCTCGGATGACGTAGATTAATTTGCCCTGAGGATTGCCTTGGATAGCATTTTTACCAAAATACTAAAAAAGAAGGCACCATGCCTGAACGATGAAGGGCACTGGGATAACGCAGGGGAAGGTCAGATGCTAGGTGCCCTAGTTTTTATTATATGGCTTTAAAGAGGCAGACGTTGGTTATCGGCTGGTAAGAAGCAAATGGTTGCGGTGTAAACAAGTAAGCAGCAGGATGTTAAATCAAAAACCTGACTAAAGCCTAAAAAAAGCCAAAAAAAAAAAAAAAAACCAAAACTAAGTCTTGGCTTTAGGTTTCTTGGCCTAAGTGTGTGCTTGCTGTCAGGGAGTGAGAGCATGTCTCTGGCCGAGCGTTAGACAGTTTGACGTAAAACCAATTAATAAGGATCTTTTTGTGAAAATTATTATTATTTTGGTATCATTATGACCTGCTTCAAACTAAACACTCGGAGGCTCGGGAAGTCTTTTTTGCTTCACGGTGAAAATGAAGACGGACGAGGCGAGACGCTCCCTCACCCTGCTCTTGCTTTAGCCGTTGTGTGTCTCTGCATCCCCTCCAGTTGTCGATTTATTAAGCAGCACACTCTGTCCATGTGCGTCAGCACCGGCTCGAGGAGTCTCGTGAGGCTGTGCGCAGCTCAAGAGCACTGTCTCGTGTCTGGACAACGTCAGTCGACCCCCATCCCCCCTCTCCCCCCCCAACTCTTTGCTAAGTGCACAGCCACACACACACACACACACACACACACACACACACACACACACACTGTTTTGTGAAGACCTGGGCGTCTGTGAAAGAACCTAATGAACACACAGCCTCTGTGCAAGGACCAAAAACGAAGACACACACACACACAGCTTATAGCTAGCTGCAGGCTATCAAAATGACACTACTTTGCTTATTTTTCCAAGATTTGCTGTTAAGGCTGTGAGGCAGGATGACTTGTGCATCTGGTTCGACTTTAGTGTTCAAAGCATAGAGCCTCTGCCCTCCCCGGCTGTTCGGCTTTTGTTGTCGTGCACCGAAACAGTCTATAGCCATTTGCTTCCCCATTGAAGGATCATTGAAGTCCAGACAAAAGACGTGTTGCTATCCGTAATAATTTCTGTGTTTGTGTGTTCAAGCTTACACGTTCAGTAAGTGTAAGAAATGTACATATACATAACTATACATAGAACAATATATAGAAATACAATACATATAGAAATATATACAATCTATAGAAATATACATCCTACAGTACATATAGGATGGCATGTACTCATAAATGTACTAATTACATTAAAGTAATACGCGGTATTTAACAAATAATTCATCGCTCTCGATGAAGTAAAGCGCGTGTAACTTTAATCGAAAGGCGTTTCCAGTGTTCCCTCTTTGTTCCTTTATGTCAGAGATACTGAATTAAAAATGTAAGTAGGTTCGTTCGATTATTTCTTTCTTTATTTATTTTTCTAAGGTCCGAATTTCATGTTTCTGTTAAGCTTCAGGTTTCGGCATATCTGTTCATTGTACGCAAGTCTATAAACAATAAGCGATTCAAAATTCCATAGCATTTTTAAAATATTTCCAGGTTTTTCGAAACCACGTTAAACACGTGGACATTTTGAACTTTGATGGCCCTGTGTCATTTCTTGTATTTGCATGTTGCCAGGGTGTAAATGAGTGTGAAAGGACTCTAGTTGTTCTGTCATACTGGGCTTTTAGTGGACATTGATCTGTCCATTTATCATTCATCAATCTTCCATTCAACATCTTTAGTCTCCAGTACGTTAATACGTTAGGCTTTTTTTCTTTTTCTTTAATGAACTAATAAATAGACTTTTTTTTTTTTTTTGGCTTATAGCTAACGTTAAATGATAGCAGGAACTATCTGTCTGATAACGTTAAGAATAACTGTGAGTGGATGAAGGGTATAACTGTAGTTTAATCAATATAAACTTGTATAAATTGACAAATTGCTAAGTGGAATAAATCACTCTGAGTATCGGTATTACCTCTTGTGTGGTTCTTTCCTGTTACAGCACACATTGTGTTCTTCAATTTGTTTGACTTATATACAGCATGTATCACACAAATCAACTAATAACAGCAAAAAGGTAATGATTGTCCTATTCCTATATTAATATTATGGACATCGGTCATTGGCATACAGTATATTGTAGTTCCTCAAGCTTGCTTTATCTTTTCATTGACTTTTTTTTTTTTCTAACATAAACATTAAGCCATAAGCTGATATTCTTACAGTTCCTTGTCCTTTCCTATGACCTGCTTTTGTCCTTCCTCATTGTAATCATTCCACAATTCACTCACGTACACTAGTTTCGTTTTCATGCACATAATCGACATGTCTGATGACTTGTTTAGCCTGGCCAAACCATCCCTAATAAAAAGACACCGAGAAATACAATCCAGACATAATACTCCGATACATGGCCGACATTACAACGTTAACATTAAAGGATGGCTCCTGCAGAGGCTAGGCCACATCCGAGGATGTACGTCAGCGTTGGCTCTCAGACGCCACGGAGTGCATTAAAACCCCATGCTAGCTCGGCAAATGGCTGCCTGCGCTGACAACAAAGACAATAAACGGCAGCACTTAGCAAACACACAAGGACTTAATTGCCTATTAAACACAATCAAGTTGGGCGTCTTCTTCCCTCAGCTCTGTCGGGGACCGCCTGTCTTTCCCTAGAGATGGAGCAATACAATAAACAGCGAGTCCCATGGAGTAATTTAAGAATGCACCATTTCCATTTTTCCATTTTCGATACCACATCGATATCGACGCTCTGTGTGTGTATTGGACAATACTAACGTACTAATCGGATATTTGCATTCTTTTAATATCCATGCTCTAGAACATGTGGATGTCTGGATAGGTTTGGAAATATGAACAATCCTGTGGAAAGTACCTAGTATCTTTAAAATGTCCTGTATGTTTTACGAAGCCAAAACTCTAATAATAAACATTTAAATTTGTTTAATTTTTTACGTTTTTTTTTTTCTTCTTCACGCAATTAAATCAGTTTCTAAAAACACTGACCGTCATGTCTCAATCAGTTTTCCTTAAACAGGAATGAACTATATGTAGCCAAAATCTAAGACCCACATTAGCTAGCTTATGTTGAGCTAGCACGACCAAATCTATCATAAAATTTAACAAAAGTTAACATTTAGATATTATGTCCAACTGCGATTTTTATTATTTACTATTATTATTGCATTTTTATTTTTTGCACAACAATCCCTCCCACCCCCCCGGAAATGGGGTGCTGTTCTATATCTTGAACCGAATTCTTTCCATTAATCATAATTGGGATTCTACACTAAACGGACAGTGAATCGGCAAAAAAATACACAATTTCTATGTCAGTTTTGCACATATTCTCTCAAAATGTACCAAACTAGAGAGCCGGGTCTCCTGACTGCTGCAAAGGAAAAATGAAAAAAAGATTGGTCAAACCGTTTGGGAGTTATTAAGGTCTGTGAGGACCTGACAAAAACAGTATTTTTCCATAAGAATCCATTCATTTTGCACTCTGTCCGATTTTCACCAAACGCTCAAAGCTTTTTATAACTTACTCTGTTGACCACATATTTTTTTTTCTTTTTTTTTTTCCTTTTTTTACATGCACCAAACTCGACATCCCACTAAACAACTCCTCTCTCTCAAAAACCCAAACTGCTACACTCTAGGACTGAGGTTTCTCAAGATACAAGTCTCAAAAACAGGGGTACCACTTTTCAATGTAAGCGAATGGAAAGTTAAACTGTGATATGAGCCACTCGTTTCTCTCCGTGAGAGCCGTTATCACCTTGTTGTCCAGGAAAACCAATGCATCCGCACACCCCTCCGTCAGCATTTCTTTAGGAATTCTCTTAACAAAATGCAAACAAATAGACGTGTTTGCTGTTTCAGTCTTCATTTATATTAAAAAGAAAGTTATTCTTTTATATGGGGAAAGTATAAAAAAAATATAACAGGCACATTATTGAACGTAGTGTTCTAAGCAAAAGTCATTATTTCATGTCCTAATATGGGACGCATGGGTAATATGCTGAGGACAGATTTTCTCCTCTAGCCGTGGAAGTGATTTCTTTGCCAATCAGCGCAGCCTCATGTTTAACGAGTGCCAAAAGTTTCATTCCCCGTTAACGGTGTTCACGCAAACCGTTCTTCAAAATGACTGTTAAAAAAAAAAAAAAAAAAAAAAAAAAAACACGTTTCCCACCGCTCCGATATTTGTACAAGCACAGGGACTGATGCCGGTTGCTGTCTTGCAGGTCTGACGGATGAGAAAGTGAAGGCGTACCTTTCCCTGCACCCGCAGATGCTGGACGAGTTTGTGCTGGAGAGCGTGAGCGCGGAGACGGTGGACAGATGGCTGAAGCGCAAGAGTAGCAGCCCTCCTACAGGTATGCTGTCCTGCACAAGCAACATGAGCTTTGCTATCATCAACAATCTCCTCCTGTGCCCACTTGCTGTTTGTGCCATGATCTGTGCTGGCTTTTTGGAGGTGTGCACAGCTTTTTTCCAACCACCTCGTAAAAGAGACAGTAAATGTGGTTTTATAAACTGATTTTCAGTGCTTGTAAATTTAAGTATAGCCTCTAGGAGGGTAGTGTTTGCTTTTGTAAGTCTTGCATCTTCTTTGGTTTTCAAGTAAAATTTTATTACGCTCTGTTCATTGTGGCTCCAAAAAAAAAAAAAAGTGTTGTGTCATTTTCTACATGGTGCAGCTTGTGTAGTTTGGCTTCAGTGCATGGTTTTCAAATGGAATCAGACTGGCAGAGAAACGGTCCTGGCAGGGAGCACGAGTGACCTCACCACATCCGTTGAACTTGGAACATATACACTTGCGTGGTTCAGTAAAATAAAATGCCAAACTTGTCGTTGAATTATACTGTACGTCTTCCTCCCCAAATAAATACGACCTCCTAGAAACTACACAGGAAACATACAGGTTTGGCCTTGCCAAAGAGCTAGTTTCTTTTCATCGTCTGTGTCTGTGTAAGTAACTGGAGCCGATGAGCAAATGCAAGCGGTAGTTTGGGGCTGTAGAGAAAGAGCACTAGTGAAACGGTCTGCCGAATACACACAGGTCATTACAGGCCTGGCACTGCCATGTGCTGCCCCCACTTTACCAGACCCACCACAGCCATCAAGGGCCCACGGCGCTGGCGGCCAGCCTAAGCTCAGACTCTGACGTCATAGCCAACCTCCAGGGGCATGCAGGAGGCCGGGGAGGAGTGGAGGTGGAGGGAGGGGGGGGGGCAATGTGTCGCATTTTGGAAATGTTTTCTGCATGAGAGCAGCAGAGGAGCTGGAGGATGTATTCTAAGCAGCCGTAATGCTTTCCTACATAGTGTGTGTGCATATAAAAGGGATGTAGCCTGATTTATATATATTTTTATTTTTATTTTGAGCACTATAGTGAGATTAATATATTTTGTGACATCGTTACAGTGTATAAGAAAGCATGTTGCCCTTGTTGCAAACGATGAGTCTGCAGTCCAGATCGTTCGCTCTGGTCAAGGCATTAACTCTTTGGCTTAGTAAATAATAAAGCAGAAAGATGTCGGCTCCAAGACGCCATCCCTCCGTGCGTGTTTATACTAGGCTTCCCTTATGACATACAGACAAATTGGTTGCTATTAAAATGTGAATATAAGATACCACTGTTGAATTGTTAAACCTGAAGCCATGGATTTATTTTTCTTATAGCAAAAGCTCTAACTGTAATTTAAATCACAGGTTTAAACAGTTTAATGATGATACATTGTTAATGCGGGGTTTTTTATTTATTTATCTAATTAACAGTGTTCCCGTTGTAATTTTTTGTCCTTGCTTAGAAAGTACCTATTCCTATTTGGATAGAGCCATATATGCAGTAATAACCAAATATTTTGCCCCCTGCCTGGTTTGCATTAGATTGATGCAATATTTCATGACCTGGAGTATTAAACTTCAGATATTAGAAAGTAGATTTGTTGTACTAAAAAATCAACCCTACCATATATTAGATAACACATCCAGAGTGTTTTTCGTGCAAACCAAAATTATGAAAAGTGCTTATATTAGACATTATGGATGGGAATCACCAGAGACCTGCCAATACGATTGTACTAAAATACCTAGGTGAGAAACAAGGTAATGGGATTCTGTAAGTATCACGATTTAATAAATATCCTTTTGAACGAATGCCTAAATTAATGTTGGTATCATGGACTGACTCTTTCAAAACCGTAAAAAAAAAACCGTAAAATGTCATAATCGTAAAACTGACTTTGACTTGACTTTCCAATTCGTAGACAAGTTTTAAACGGCTCCCGGGTGTACGGGCCACTTAGCCGGCATTTAGTTTGTTCATTTATATGCCGAAAATGCTTTTATATGCAGACATTTTTTTCCAAAATTAAAATTTTTAAGACGAGAATTTCGTCAGAGAGGCCATTTGTATGCTAAGGTTCCACTGTAAATCAAAAAATAAGTAAAAAAAAAAAAAAACATTTTGGAGTCGGGGTGATGCATGAACTGCCAAACAAAAGCATCATGATACAGAACTAAATCAATTTTTCCCCTTTATCTCTATTAGGCTTGCATTAATAAATGAATTAACTAGGATGACTGTATTTCTTATTTATACAAATATTGTTCTGGCTTTCCATAGTCACAATCTTTGCGTAAACCGATGATAAGATCAGCCCTGTTGAACAATTAAGATTGGCTTGCTAATTTCACAGTTAATCTAGCTCAGATTATTTGTGGGTGAGATGGAACAGGCAGGCGCATCCGTGAGGAACCCTGTGCTTTTACTTTGGAAGCATTGTAAAAATGTATCTGTTTTTCATTCAGATAAGATTTCATTCAGTCAGTTATTCTGATTTCAGCTCACAATTGATGTGTGGAAATGCTTCCTCATGCTCCCAGAACCACTCTTTCACAATTTGAGTCCTGGAATGTGTGTGCGCCATCAGGGAAGGATAACTCCACTGAAGTGATAATCTGGTCATTCAGTACTATTTTAATTTTTGTCATTATAACGTTGTTGAGTCTAGACCTGGTCAACTGGAACAACCCCAGATCATAACTCTGCGTCCAGAGGCTGGGACAGTGGACACTATGCATGATGGACGCATAGCTTCATGTGCATCCCTTCTTACACTCACGCACACGTCACTGGAATAGGCTCAATCTGGATTCATCAGATCACATGACCTTTTGAATCAGCATGTTGTGTATGAGATGTATAATGTTTGCATGGTGCTAATCGCAAGCTACAAATGTGCTCAACACTAGCTAATTTTAGCTGCTACTAAATATGTTAAATGTGCTTGTTGGCTTATATTTTTTTTACTTGCAATTATACATAATTTATAGGTAGTGATGATGAGAAACTTTAAAAAATGGGGTTCTTGAAGGGAGCAGTAAATAAAAAAAATATATGTATAAAAAAATAATACATGTATGAACCTTGTGGGTTTTTTTTTTTTTTTTATGTCGAAGTTAAGCAATTTTGTGAATCATTTGGTGTAATTAAACTGTTGGAAACTGGCATCATACTGTATATCAGCCATCGGCCATAGAAAAACCCATACTGGTTGGCATCTCGCAGTCATATCGACTCCTTCCTTAGTGCTGAAAAGGACTTCTCAAAGACTAAAAAAATTGGATAAAAGTAAATAAAAATTGTGCGTCAGACCTCCAAATCTAGAGGTGTGAAAGAAATCTCTCCAACAAAATTCAGTAATATATGCATGTGTGAGTGGAAAGAGAGAAGCATAAGCCTTGTGGAAATAAATCTGATGATGCACATCTAGGTCTCCTAAGCAGTCGATTGAGGATCTGAAAATGAACCTAATTGATAACTATGAAGCAAGAGAAAGGCTATGAATAGATGTCAAAGAGCTTCCAGCTCACAATTTCCACTGTCCAAAATGTCATTAAGATGTGGGAATTAAGGGGAATTGGGGAAGCCAAGGCAAGATAACGTAACACGGAATTGAGATGGATATCAAATCGAATAAAATTTAACGAATTTATTATTTAAAAATATCTTTGAGGACCTACAGGAAGTGATGCAGCACTATCTTACTCTGTAGTGAAAGTGTTGTATGATCTGCATGGAAGAGTCATAAACTTACCTACAACCTCGTTCAACTGTTGTTGCTGTGAACCAGTGGATAGTCCGCAATGGTTTGCGTTCGCTGTATAAAATGCAGTTCTACTTAGTTACCTTGAAACTTACTCCATTCCTGGTGGTCACCATGGCAACACAAAGCTTTCGGTCCTGCTTTGGCTTCTGTGCAGAAATAAACGGAAATACTTGGTCTATTGTGTCTGAAATGTAAGTTACTGTGTTTGAATTTCATGTTTATAGATCTGATATATAATAGCAATATCGCATTCACAATCATGCGGTCGTAGGGATGATCAGTGCACAGGTAATCACAGCCATGCTGATGTTCACTACAGTAACACTCTCGCTCATGCTCATGCACATTTTATTTAGATTTCTAGATCTATTTTTGTATAGATTCGACATTCATATCCAGGATCTTCATATCCTTTATGCAGTAAACTATCAGAGTAATTGTATTCCTCACGAAGAACACCGCAAGCCTACAGTACGTGCTCTTGATTTCTATTGCAGACAAAAGGAGAATTAAGTCATCTTAAGCAGATTGTTTCTCATATGCGTGTTGCATGTCTGCACTTTTTTTTTTTCACTATAAAAAGTAAATTCAAAACAAGCGGCTCGTTGGTACCGTAGGTTTGTCATGTATGTCGTATTTATTTGCATTTAATTTCAATATGAAAATAGAGAAACAAGTAAGAGCTTTGAATCGCGTATGTGATTCGGAAGGGAAAAAAAAGGATTAAGCGGTATAGAAGATGAGTTAGTGAGTGATGCTCCTGCTTTTATGACAACAGTCCAGTTTTCAAAATTATTTAAATAAAATGCTGTATTTTGCTGACTTTTTTTTTTAAAGATAATAAAAAAAATTAAGTTATGATTTATAAAGACTACTTTTTATACAAGTAATTTATTTCAAGTACATTTTGTAACATAACTCGGGTGTGGCAGTTACAGCCCCGGCTCCAGTTTTATATTATTATTATTATTATTATTATTATAATTTAACCAAAGTGGGCTAAAGAATGCAAGTCATATGTCACTTTTCCTCATACTTGTTTTGTTGACAGTCCAACAGCTTAGAGTAACATGACCATTGCTGTTACTTAGCAACCCGTGGTCAGCTGAATGATGCAGATTTGGTGGAAAAAGGTCCTGTTATCTGTTATACCAGCACTGCTAGAACACTTTTTTATTTATTTATTTTTTTTTAAACCAGTCATGCTGTGTGTTGAACACTAACCGTTACGTAATTAAGGTTAAATGCAAACAGTGAAGTCTGAGGCGAATCTCCTGGTCTGGAGTGTGAACAGAGGTGAACAGTGTACGAGCAGCTGGAGTCCCCTCCTGCAAATCATGAACAGTCATGTTTTGTATCTTGTGACTAATTTTACAGCTCAAAGGAGACTGTTTTAAGATTTGGTAACTTGTACGACTGCAGTGCATTGACCAATTTGAGCTTGTTGTATGTGTATGTCTCCCTTTTTTTATTTTATTTATATTTTTTACAATTTTCAATGTCAAATCTATGGACGCCTAAGCGACATGCGTGTGTGTGTGTTTGAAAAGTGCAAGTAGAGGACTGCAGACATGTGTGTGACTGACTACTGAGGTGTGTGAAACTTGTGAGGTGTTATCCGGCCTGTGTGTGTGTGTGTGTGTGTGTAGTTTGGCTGTGACTAATGAGCACCCTCAGGCCTTGCTGACGTCAGTTGCCCCCTCCTCACTCCCCCTGGCTCTGTGGACTCCTCATACACACATGTGCACACACGCACACACACGTGCTGGGTACTTAATAAATTCACAACTCTTCAGTGCACCATTTCTAGAGGAACGGCTCAGCTGGGATAAAGCCTGCAATTCTCTGTTCTCTGTACCATTGCGTTCACTTCTCTCTCTTTTTTTTTTTTTTTTATGCTTCTTTCTTCGCACTGTCATTTTTGCTTCAATTTGACCCCCTTTTCTCAGTCACACACATGCGTAAACACACGCTGATTTATGACGCAGTCATACTGTCTGCGGCTGTGTGGCTCTAATCACTTTGGCACTAAAGCAGAGCGCTACGGATGACGCGTTCGGAGAAAAAAATGGCTGAAATGTGCCATAATTTAGTTAAAGCAGGAGAGGAGACACTCGGCCTCAATGAGCAACTTGTTTCCAGTTTCTCCTTCGGTCCAGAATTTACGGAGGGATCATCTGTGACGATATGCTTCACATACTGTACATACGTACACTTTTTTTTTATTTATTATTTTATTATTTCTCAAAGGATTGTCTCAGTATTAATACAGCTATTTGATGCCCCCTTTTTTTTTAAATTGCAACTCCACTCAGCTGCGTTAACTTAATCCATTCCCCTGTGCAAGAAGACTTTATAAGATTTATTTAGGATGCCTCATTTAGAGTAAGACAGAGTAACAGTGGCTCTCTCTGTATGCATGGACAGGTTTGCATGCAAGAGTTTTGAGAACGTGCGGAAAATTTATAAAGGAAGTAAACATGCATTAAAGGAGGAAAGGAAAAAGGAAAACTGAAACAAAAAAAACAAGCAGAACGAAGAAAAAGAAAGTAAACACCACACTGAGCAAAAGAGAAAAAATCCCATCAGAAGGAAGCTAAAAACAAAGAAGAACTGTAGGAATAAATACTAATACTGAGAAACGTCCAGGTTTAATAGTATAAGTGTTAATACAGATTTAGTTTTGCCATGAGAATGACCTCTGATTAACTTTGGTATGAATCTCACTGTATTTTAAGGATCAGTGCCAGGTCTCGTCTTTTATCCCGCCATTTGTTTGGGAATCCCAGGTGAATCTCGTGTTGTAGCCTGTGGTGAGGCCCCGACAGTGATCCTGGCTTACCCAGTATGTTCCTACGGAGTTTGGAGCCAAACAAACACACACACACACACACACACACACACACACACACACACACTCTCTCTCACTCACAGATGGAACAGTAGCGCCCTCCGTCTGAGCACTCTGCCTCCTAGCTCCCACCACCCAGCAGTATGGACGAGACCGAAAGACAGCGGGGAGATCGGGTGGTGCCTCAGGTTTTGCGAGGCAGCTGATGCTGTTCGTCAGCTGCATTTGGAAGCCGGCCCACAGGGGCACAAAGATCAGCTTGTGGAATCTGGTAGCCTGGAGAGATAAGGCCAGCGGAGTTTACCTGCAAGATCAAAGTCAGATGTTCGCGGATGCCGAGCGGAACTGACAACATAGCTCGTATAGCCACCAGTAAAGTGTCTTTCGAAGTAAAGAAATAAAATGTTTAGGAATAGTTTGTAAACTATTAATGTAGTAAAGAGTGAACTACAAAATCAAATGATTAATCTGGTGGGAGTTTTGTGGCAAATTCCAGTGCAGACTTCAGATTATGCACGTTTCAAACAGCCTCTCTAGGTTGTCTATTAAAATGGTTCTTTTACTCTACGGGCCCAGGCACCGATCCCATTTCACTTGAACCCAAAGGTATGTTTGCGTAACATGAACACTCCGTATCATGCCTGGGCACGGATCAGTGTACCATGCTCAAGTCTATTTGAAAGGGTCGCCTCATGTACGATGTGATGTACTCGGGCATGCTTAGAATCGAGTATGAAATACCAAAACTCGTGAAGTGGACAGCTGTGAATAACATGACGTTATAAATGCTGTCTGTCTTCTTCAGCATGTCATAGTCTGTGACATAGTCGCATTTATCACCCAAATGAGGATGGGTTCCCTGTTGAGTCTGGTTCCTCTCAAGGTTTTTTCTCGTTACCATCTCAGGGAGTTTTTCCTTTTCATCGTCGCACTCGGCTTGCTCATCAGGGGCAATCTGGCCGTTTTGATCCGTACATATACAAATAAAATCGAAATTGAATAAAATATGAAGGCTTGCGAGAGCGTTGCTGTGGACCTTTTCACCGAAATATCAATATTGGGAATGGCACGACAATTGACTTCCTTTCAGTCTTCTTCCCATGTTGTTCATTGGTGGCTCACAAACCAACTATGTTCATACTGCCACCTGCTGTATCAGAGAGTGTAAATAAACAAGTTTACTCTGGTACAAAACAGTACAGTTAGTTAAACTAACTTGGGAACATTTGAGTTTCCTGGGGGAGGGGAATGAGTCAGCCTTTACGGTTTGCAGTGACTCATAATGATAGAAAATATCAGTCCTGTAAAGCTGTTTTGATGTTGAATAATCCTAATTTTGGAAAGTTCACAGTCCGATACAGTGGAAAACAGCTCTGAGACAAAATGATGTCCGGGATTCCCCTTGCGATTTAAAGGCGTAGAGACAAACTGTTACATTTTACTGTGAAATTCATTTCCTTAGCCACGCTTATGTTTTTTGGCAGTGCGAGGAAAGGGTTTAGTCAAGTGGATTAGTATTCTTTACATTGTATATTCATGTCAAGGGCGTATAACACTTAACTTTGTCAGACTTATGAACAAATCGGACTTAAGAGCGTGCTCCTAGAACAGAACTGTTCGTAAGTCGGGGACTTCCTGTATTAGTAATGTGAAAGCTGGCTGGAGCGGGGAGAAGGGAGCAGTCATACCCAGGCATGGCATGAATCAATCATGCCTAGTGTGAAAGCAGCCTTAATAAATGTTTAACCTTTATAATGACATTTAGAATTCTGAAAACTTTTTTTGATGTTTAAAATGTAATTAATTACATTAAATTTAAATTGTATAAAATTAAATGTATTCTTTCTTTCTCTTTAGGTGTATAATGTGTTAACTAATAACTCATCCTAAATAAGTATTTCTTTATCCTGGTACACAGATCTGTAACTGCGGTGTGCAGTATCACATGACGCTTTAGTAGCGTGTGAGAGAAAGGAACACTCGATGCAAATCTGACTTGAAGTGTGTGTTGTTGTTGTTGTTGTTTTTTTTTCTTCTTTGCATTTCTGCTTTGACATATATCAAAATATGAATGTGTCTACTTATTTATTAATTTATCTTCTTTGCTATTCTTGTTTCAACACATTTCCTTCTTGAAGCAGTAACACAAGTTTATCTTATCTTAAAACTGTAGACACATACCTACCTGTGTTTCCTTTGTTTGACATAAGGCTTTTTATTATAAGTGCCATTTGCAGTGCTCTTGTGATTGAACGCAGGTAGAAACTGTGTACAGTTCTGACGCATAGGATCAGCATAAGATTATTATATTTGCAATATAAGCCATTTTTGTTTGAAATATATGTTTTGTCGAAGTACTTATTTTCCATATTGTTTTTTTTTCCCCTCTTTAAACAATATCCAGATCAGCTGATACTCCGGGCTTCAGTGTCAATGACAAAATAGGGAAAACGTGGTGTCACATGATCTCTGTATAAGAACAGAGTTTCCTTGAAACTGCAGAAGTTGACGTGTCGTGGGATTGAGCAATCGTTGGCATGAACTGCGAAATGTCACTCTGCTGTTGTGTCACTCTGCTGTCATCAGACACACAGCTCCAGGTTATGCACTTAGACTGAAAATGAACCGTCGTCTATCACTCGCTAGTGTGAATGCAGGGTCAAGCTGGGACATGCCTGCTGCGTCATATTTCAGATAATCAAGGACAGATTTCCCAGCATCCTCAGTAACAACACCAGAGGGACCAGGTTTCTGTACATTTTAAATATAATTTTTTTTTATTCCCTTCATACCAAGCTTCATTTTGACACGTCTTTACTTCATGCCTCACATATTAAATGAATTATCAGAACCTAGACAAGACGTTCTCTGTCCATTGTGCTTCCACTTTGTCGAGAGTGCATTGTGTCCCTGAAAGGACTCGTCACATGTTGGGTCACATGTTGCTTAATGACGCAGTGACTGAGACGTTCCTGCCATGGCAGCCACTAATGTACACTAAATCACATTACCTCAGAGTAGAGAGGAGCCTTATGCGTCTTGTTTTCAGGCCCACATCTGTCCACCTCGTGCCATGAAAAGTGCTTACTTCCTCTGAGCCTTGACTCAGTAGCTGTCTTTCACTCAGGAGAACGTTCTGTTCAAATGCCTGCCTGATGTTGAGGTGACAAAATGGGACAGACATTGTCGTATACAGGGTGTATGCTGTACATGCTTGTTGGGCTGTCTGTCTGCAGGTGTGATGCAATGCCACTTTCTCGATCAGTTTAGTGCTATAGTGATTTGTATTTTAAGTGGATGTGGCCTAATTTATTTTTTTTATTTTTATTTTTTTATGCTAACTCTGATGCAGCGGATCATAAAACTCAGTTTAGATCGGATCAGGTTTTTTGAGCAACACTTTAGATCGTTTGTTCAGATTCATTTGCTTTCTGTTTGTTACTCATATTCCCCATTTTTTTATTTTTTTTATTAAGTATTGAGGAAGTTTAATTTTGAGCATTCAATAAACAATTAGGTTAATTTTTTTTTTAAAGTGCATTTACAATACTGTCCAAAAGTCTTGACCCCCTCATTTCTCAATTTTTTCATCTTTCTTGGCTCTTCGTTCACCCGTCCCTCTTACCTGCCCACTTTCAAAGGATAAAAAAAAAATATATATATATATATGTGAGTGTGTGAGACTTATGATTCTCCAGTGAGAAACAGGTGCAGATGATGACAGATGATCAGGCTGGTGATTAGTATGCTGGCTGAATGTTGAGTGTGGTTGGTACAGGTGAGAGGGGAAATGAGGTTGCTGCTGAGGTTCTTACATAAGCAACTCATGTTTAAATTGCATCTTTAGGCACAGCCTGTCACAATAGCACATTTGCACCCATTTCAATTTAATTTGATTTAATACTAGTGCAAGTACCCGTCATTGACTGATAAAGAGCTTATGGAAGTAGTTAAAAGGTACTCGAAACTGCTCATAATTTCTCTTCTACTTAACATTATGATTGAATTTATGCTGCAGGTTTAACTTCAGTCGTATACCTAAGGACTGGCAAAGTTTCATTCAATTCTGTCCAAGCTAGTTTTGCGTGACCCAAATTATGCTTGTAATCCAAGGTCCCACTGTACTTAAATGGCGGACCTAACGCGTTGGATTACCGTTACATCAAAAAAGTTATCCAAGTACTCTGTAATGCGTTAAAGTACTTGGATTACTTATTTGACACACACGCACACATAATGACAGGTTCCTCTGTAACACGTTACACTCCACACTGGTTCTGACCAATATATAGACAAAACCTTTCTATTATTTATATAGATGAAGAAATTTCATCCTTCAATTTTAAAACCTTTTTTATTTATAGAGATGAAGAAATTTATATAGATGAAGAAATTGTTGTACCAAGTCTTCCAATCTACAGTATAATTTCTAGTTATCAAGTGAGTTTTAGCAGGTGGGATTTCGTCAGTGTGATCTGGCAACCCAAATCATAGCGAACCCAAGAATGTTTAAGCAAATGAAAATCCATTTTCAAGCTGGTGGAAAAATCCCTTTTTTTTTTTTTTTTTTTTAAGAAAATAAAGTATAGAAAGTATTATGTGTTCTTTCCAAATAATGAATTCATATCCTGTTCTGACACACCGAAAGATCTTCCAAAACATGACCTTACACTTATGTATCTACATGACTTTTATTTTTAATGCATACACAATATTTTGGAAGGTCGGTGTTGAAGCGATAATAACGAATATATAAAATACAGTTATTTAACATGGCACCTTTTCGTTGAGTTGGATATGTTTTTGTTTTCTCCGAACAGATGAACCTTCGACTAAAGAAGTAAGCAGGGTAAGTGAGGTGACTTCTTTTTGAATACTTGTTGCATGTCTCCTTTTTTAAGTATGTCTGTCTGTCTTTTTTTTTTTTTTTAGCCGTTATAGTTTAGCCAGGGCTAAAACCCACATAAATGTCAGAGCAGCCACAGTGTATTTTATTCTCACTCTTGTATTGCTTAACTCTACTTATGATTGCATGTTGGGGTGTGTGTGTGGGTGTGTGTGATTGTGAGCATGTGCATATCTGGAGGCGTCTTTTTAAAAACTGAACAGCACAGCATTTGTGATTTACTAGGCTCAATTTCCAGTCATTACAGAATCACTACTTGGTACAGAGCCTTATTTATGACTGTAGTTGGCCATCACTCGCATCATACCAGGTTGTCGGGGTGAGCGCTCTGGGGGTGCCGAAAATTTTGGGACACTCCGGCAGGACGGAAGACATAAGACAGCGACAAGCAAATACAGAGAGTTGTGGGTGTGATGAAAAGGCTGAAAGCTATTCGTCTCTAACTGTAACCCTTCACAGAAGGAGCTGAAGTAAACCACGTCTGCTGTTGCATAACACACAGACCAACTCAATTGGTGGTTGCGGGATTCCTGCATGTAATCAGGGCAGATGGAGTTCACTGAAAGGACTCCTAGAGAGTTCTAACGTGTTTCCATGTGTGTTTTTATGTCACGCAATTTGTCTGCGCGATATGCCGTTTGTGTTTGGGTAGTTGCATGCTGTGTATGTCTGTTGTGTCCAGCAGTACCAGGACACTAATATGCAGGGCGTGGTTTATGAGCTGAACAGCTACATGGAGCAGCGGCTGGACACGGGCGGAGACAACAAAATCCTGCTGTACGAATTGTGCAACATCATCAAAACAGGTCAGGCCACACACACACACACACACGTGCGTGCGCGCACATACAGTACACACATACTGTAAACACACACACTGCCGTGAAAAAAAAAAACCCCACTTCATTTCATTTCAATCAGGTTTATCTTCGATTACAGCACTCAATGTGGTGTAAAAATGATTCTTCATGCTCCCAGAACCACTTTTCACAAATTGAGTCCTGGAATATACCTGGACCATCAGGCAAGAAGAACTCCCATGAATTTGATAACCTGGTCATTCAGTCCATTCATCAGCTGACTTCATTTTATTGCCACATAATGTTGCTAAGCCTAGACCTGGCCCACCCCGGATCACGGGGTCCTGGCCCACCCCGGATCACGGGGTCCTGGCCCACCCCGGATCACGGGGTCCTGGCCCACCCCGGATCCAGAAGCTTGAACAGTGGCCACTATACATGATGGCTGCATCACTTTATGTGCTCCCCATCTCACCCTGACGTACACATCCATCTGGAATAGGGTCAATCTGAACACATCAGACCACACGACTCTCTTCCATTTTGCTCCCTAGTAAATTGAATCCTTTTTTTCTGATGAGTCTCACTAACAAGTGGTTTTCTTTTTTCCGACCGCGTTTCTTCCACAAAGGTGATGGTTCAGCACTATCCTTCCAGGATTTGATGATGTGTTAAAGGGTTTTCAACCCATTTAAAGTCATTTGAAATCTCCTTAGTTGTTTCCTTTGCTTAATACAGCCCATTAATTTGAATGTTCTCAATGTTTTTTTGGTTGTTTTTTTGGTCCAAGCAGTGTACATCAGAGGCTGATATTGCTTTGTAACCGTAAATTTTTGCGTTGTCCTTAACAATTCTGTCCTTGTTACAATTGGATGTTGGTGACTCACTTAAAAAAAAAAAAAAAAAAAAAAGACAATGAAAACCATGAGTTTGCTATTAAACGTTATTTATTTATTCTTTTTATTAAAAAGCCAACTAATATATTATTTGTACTAAATTTCATATTTCCTTTGCCACAAACACAACCGCAGGCTGATTTATCTATTGTGACGAAACTGTTGGAGTTGTAGCAATTTTACACGTTGATATAAACTACTCGCATATTAAAAATAACATCCTAGAATTGAATGAAAATGAAAACGTAGGTGCTCAAACTAAAAAGCTGAACCTGGCCTTGTTATGTAGCTGTCACCACAGAGTCCGCCCTGCATTTGACAACACTCTGATCTTTCCTGTGATGTGACACGGGGTGACATTGTACAGTCTGCATGCAGTTTGGCCTTTACTGTCATTTTGCTAAACAGACAAATCCTGTCTGCAGTCCGTCTCCATAAGGCCTCAGTGCTCGACCAGATAGTCCAGTTGATTTATGGGTTAGTGATGCAGCACAGGGAGAGTGCTGGGTGCTGTTGGGGTCGACCCTGGTTAGCAGGCCTTGCCCTGGTGCATGTTCTTCATCTCTTTCTGACACCGCTCGTCGCTTTCTCTCTCTCTCTCTCTCTCTCTCTCTCTCTCTCTCTCTCTCCCTCTCCCTTTCACTCACTCAGTGCACACAGGCTGTCACATTTCATCCACCCACGCCTCGTCAGCACACTGCAGCACTGCAGAGCTCAGGGATGCAGCCCTGTCCCCTGCGCACACACGTACACAGACCTGTACACACTTTCTCTCTTGTGTGCATAAACATGCATGCATATAAACCCAAACCTTACTCGCTGGAAACATTCACCACCACACACACAAACACACGCACACGTACAAAAGACTCGAGAGAGACGAATACGAATCACAATGTGTTGTACATAATTTGACTTTCGACTTTAAATCGTATGTTCACTAATACAGACTATTCACTATTAGGATTGTTAAAGCCACCCGAAGTATTATTGTTGTTTTTTTTTTTTGCTCCCCCCCCCCCCCCCACCTCACAGCCACAAAAGCTGATGGTTTTGCACTATACTTCCTTGGAGAATGCAACAATGTAAGTGTCCCTCTGTGTCCAAACTTATTCATTTTTTTATTTTGTTTTATTCATATAGAATTTTCGAAAGGATCTGGTGATGCATGGCTTTAAGGATTAAATCTGTCTGGCACTAGTAAAACATTTAAAAAAAATAATAATTGCTTTATATTACTATCTGTCCTTCTTGGTTATTAAAGCTCTTTGATAGTGTTGTCAGAAGGAAATAGGACTGAATAGACCTCTCTTTACCCAAGCCCTCTCTAATCTATAGGAGCATCAAGTTCAAACAAATGCATGAATTTGCAAACAGTCATTTGTCTCTTCTTCTCCATTACCAGAGTAGCTATGTGATCATCATGACCCTATCTACAACAGATAAGCATATTTGAGGGTTGGGATAGCTATTTTCGTTCAATTATTCTATTTAGGCATTTTAAATCACATGAGTCGACTGTAAACTTAATTTCTTTTTAATCTTGTGTTGTTTACTCAAATTCAGTTCCCAGTATTTTGCACCATTAAGGTTTAGTAGAATTGTCGTCAAGCTCGCTCAGTCATAACGCATCATGAATGACATGCTGGCTTAATGGCGTTCTTTTCTCTGGACCAGACCCTGTGTTTATTCACGCCAACAGGGGCAAAGGAGGGGCTTCCAGGGCTCATCCCCTCCGGGCCCATTGCATTCGGTACCACCATAGCTGCTCATGTTGCCAAGACACGCAAGACACTACTTGTAGAAGACATCATGGGGGTGAGTCACTGTGCATCATCACGCTGACTGGAAAGCTCTTGATAGTTCTTTTGAAGGTGATGAACGCCGCCTCTTGTCATTAGACGTCCGTCAGTGGTTTTGTATGAATCTACAAAGATCGGTCATTTTAACCATTTAAGGTCTTGCAGATTTATATATTTGATTTATAGTTATTATATTATATTATTATATTATATTATTATCCAAAAGAGCGACATAATTCTATTGAGGAAAATTTAGTGCTGGATCAGTGATATACAGTATATGTGTGTGTATACAGTATGTATGCGTGTGTATGTGTATATATACATATATGTGTGTGTGTGTGTTTATGTAGGTAGGTAAGTATTTTTTTTAATGTATTTTAAACATACCTTAGTGTATGCCTCTTCCAAATGGTTGAGATGTCACTTCCAGTAAAGTACAGTATCTACAACAAGTCTAAATATCTACAAATACCAAAAAAATAAATTCAAATTTTGATGTGGTAGTGCAACAGCATGAGTAATTTGGGCATTAGATCCTCTATGTTCCTCTTGGTATTTTTAAGCCATAAAACGACATGCTATTTAACGATGCAGCATTCCAAATAAGAAAAAAAAACCCACTGTAAACCTATTTCTTTGGAACCAAAACAAAAATCGATATATATATATATTTTTTTTGCAGACTCCTATATACTGTATGCCGCTTACAAATGATTGAAATGTCAGTTCTATAAAAATATCAGTATATTCACAAATACAGAAAAATATACTATTTATAAAATATTATTTAAAGATACAGCAACATCTAGTGGATCTTTGGCAGCAGAGCGTACCTTACCCAAGTTGTAGTGAGGGCTCAATCAGCTGAAGTTCAACACATTTATCAATATGATACAGAGGCTCCGAATATGCTCTACCAAAAGGTTGAGCAGAAGGTTAAAGGGTTAAAGACAGAAGTCCATGTAATGTTGTAAAGGGAGCGGTTGACTGCGTCTTCTTTAACATGGTTAGAGATTACAGAATGAGTGTGGCTATTCTTTCTAGGGCAAGCATTACTGTTGGGGGTGGTCGGGGTGCGGGGGATTAGCATACGCTCATACACAACTAAATATGATGGGGATGAGTAAAATTAAGCTCATTTAACGAGAACAGTTTAATGGGCAAGTTGACCAACCTAAATCGGTGCCGTCGTAGGGATGAGTTATACAATAATTGAATTAATGTAGGCTTAACAGTGTTCCATATTTGGGGTGTGTTTCCAGCTCGGATCATGATATTGGATTAAATATTGTAGTCACAACAGCAATGTCAGGCGGTGCTGGTGGACAATCATAAAAGTCAATTAGAGTTCATGGTAAGAACCTCACAGAACATGATATTTTTTTTTTTCGTTTTCCCAGAGATGTCGAATACCTTTCTGAGTACTATGTAAGTCTCTAGGAATGTCTGGCGGCCTGAATGAGCAATTGTGGTATTAACTCCTCATTATGCATGCTTAACACATCTCCGATTACAGATAATTAAGGTAAATAGGCCATGACGCAAATCATTGGTGGTAGAGCAGGTACAGTACAGAACTGCACAATTAATGGGAATCCCAGAACTGGAATGCAGGAACACTAGTTTGGCAGGAATATACTTTTGCATTGTTGAATTGTGTGTGTGTGTGTTCACAGGATGAGCGGTTCCCCCATGGCACAGGGCAGGACTCAGGGATCCATGTTCACTCTGTTCTGTGTCTCCCCATCCTCACGGCCATCGGAGACCTGATCGCTGTGCTGGAGCTGCACCGCCACCTGGGCCGAGAGCCTTTCAACCTCAGCCACCAGGAGGTCAGAAACTAGCCGTCGTTGTATGTTTTGTCCATGGCGTGGCCAGGGTTTTACGCGTGTGATGTCATGGGGTGGAATGTGGGGCACTACAGTACATACACGACATAAGCCTGCAGTGGTCTAATCTTTAGGATACACAGACCTGATACTTTCAAATATTTTCACATTGACTGACTTTGTAAAGCAGTGGAAAAGCATATAAGTGGAATAAAACCTCTATGAAGGGAAAAGATGCACTTTAGTGAGAGATGAAGCGAAGTCTAAAAATCTTTACAGGTATTTAAATGAATGGTTTATGTTAATGCGCTCGTTCTCACATGTTATGGTGTCTAAAGTAATTCAAGGAGACTTGTATGTTCCACTTAGATTAAGGCTGATAATGAACAGATTGAAAAACTGGAGCAAAAAAAGATGATGTCTCCTGAGTTTTCACGACGAAGGGTTTCCTGTGAATTCCGTTTTTCTTGGCAACATGACGAGCCAAAAAAGGAGGAATAAGTCGGGTAGTGACGTAACTACTGTTTATAACTCAAGCAATAACACGAAGGAACTTAAATTTACATATAACTATAAAAAGTGAACAAAAATGGGCGTGTTGTTAATTTACTACATTTAAATTTAGTAAAGGTATAAAACCAAAAAAATAAATAAAAAGATTTTTGGACATGCTGTTATAATAAAACAACAAACAATAGCCTGGCATTGATTATTTTCCTACAACAGCACTACTTGTTGTGTTTTATTTCATGCATAATGCTCCATAATAATAAAATAATAGATATCGTGCCACTAGTGAGGAATTAACCTTAAAAAATTAAATAGAATTTGTAAATGTTTTCTCTCTCTCTCTTTCTTTCTTGAGGTTGCCACTGCAAATTTGGCTTGGGCTTCTGTAGCTATTCACCAAGTGCAGGTGAGTCCTCGCTCTCGTCCTTTTGCTCTAGCTGTGCCGTGTTTGTCTGTCTCCACACACATTTAAATGCAAAGCCCCTGGGCATCTGCACTGAACAGCCTCTGAGGTCCTATATACGTAACCTGGCCATTGAATTAACGCACACATGCACCTCAGGGGAGACAATTATGAAGTCGCAACCTGTTTAATCATCAGCAGTAACACTCGGGGCGATGTTGTCCCGTTGTCCCTTGATTTTTCTTTCTTTTTTTTTTTGCAACTATAAGAGCTTAAAGATGCTATTAGTCATGTATTAGGGAACTTTTT
This sequence comes from Clarias gariepinus, assembly GCF_024256425.1. Lineage (NCBI taxonomy): Eukaryota > Metazoa > Chordata > Actinopteri > Siluriformes > Clariidae > Clarias > Clarias gariepinus. The sequence goes on from NC_071107.1 coordinate 31,272,797, forward strand.
TTTTTTTTGAGCAGTATAGATCTAAAGGAAGACTTGTTTGTCTCTTATGCCAGGAAAAAACTGTGCACCAAAAAACACGTGGACTTTAATGAAGGGGAGAAGACAGATCTGCCTGATGTTTTTAATACTTTTGTTTTTCTTTTCATTCCAGGTCTGCAGAGGTTTAGCGAAGCAGACGGAGCTCAACGACTTCCTTCTAGATGTGTCAAAGTAAGTGAGTACATGGGAGGATGTATAACATTAGAGAGAATGTTACTAATCTTTAATAAAATGTGTTGGGTTCAATAAGGTTGAAGACAGAATATAAAAAATATTAGAGGACATTTTTATTCAACTGCAAGACATTAATATGTCAGTGTTTTTATTGATTTGATTTCTATTCAGTTTAAGATACAATAGATAACAGCCGGAGGTCTAGAGAGAGCCGATTGGCCGAGCTCTCTCAGAGGGGAGGGATGAGAGGCACCTAGTGCTCCCACATTAATCACGGCTCTACAGCCAATCAGGGGCTTCGAATCTTTTCATCAGTGTGTATGGAGGAGGGCAGGAGACAGCTACAACAGTCAGACTCTACAGCCACTTGGGGACGCACGTCAGCCCCCTGTTACAGTTAAAAAACGATTCTGATCTACCATGTAATATTGTCTGAAAAGTGTCTGTCCCATTGGCATCAGCTCCATTTGTAGTCATAATATATATTAGTAAAAAAGAAAAAGAAAAAATCAATGCCCTATCACTCTCAACACTATTAAAGCAGTGCCTGAATATAAAACAGACGGAGAACGGGACAAAAAGGCAGCCAATGGCCAAAGAAGAGCTTTGGAATGTCCTTCAAGAAGCATGGACGATTATTCCTAAAGACTGCTTAATGAACTTTACAAGAAAGCCCAGACCTTTTATCTGCTTTATGTGTCATGGAGTAACGCAGGTACAGGCCACACACGGCCATGCAACGGCTTCTCAGCCATTAGTTCCGTTATTTATGAGCCCTCATAAAATGTGTATGAAAATAGTTAATTCTAGCCCTTGAAACGAAGCTGAAAGTCTCGTTGTGAACTAACACTCACACACACACACACACACACACACACAAAACCAGTTAAAAGTTAGAGCACACCTTCTAATTCCATGGTCTTTCTTGATATTTCTTTCATCCTACGTTGTAAGACAATGCTGATGGTATCTAGAATATGCAGTAATGTTTCAGCCACTTGTGCTCTGTAAAACCTTCCTAACGGCTCTAATCGGAGGTGCTGTTAGTTGGGGATTTCTGAGGCTGGTATAGTGTGTATATGTATGTACGTGTGTGTATGTATGCATATGTGTGTATATATATATATACATATATATCTGCATGTGTGTGTATGATTAATCTTTTTAAAAGCTTTGCATTGAGATCAACCATGCTCTTTTCCACTGCCCCTCACCCCCCTTCCTCCTCTCCACAGAACGTACTTCGACAACATTGTGGCAATAGATTCTCTACTTGAACATATTATGGTGAGTATGTTTTTGCTTTTCTCAGCAGGGTCACACGCCTGGTCATGAGGAGAAGAAGTGCTGGGCTTTTGTTGCTCATGCGTGTTAACATCACTAGTGAAGAAATATGACCAATGAAAGAACTCCTCTTATTTGTTTGTCGGGTTCAGTGAAAGTCCCCTTCTAGAAACGGCTTATGCCATTCCCCTTGGGCTTTTTTTGTTTCCTTTACTCTTCTTTTTTTTTTTTTCGTGATTTTTATTATTTTTTTTTATGCTCTTGCAATTTATTTATTTTTTTGCTTTTTTGTTCTCTGTCTGATCAGGCCACACTTCTACTGCCTCATCCTCTAGTTCTTTTGTGGTTCCTACTTTATCTGCAGTTTCCCCACTGGTGCTCCTCTCATACACAAACATGCCTGTTAAGTAGCCAAAGGAAAAACATTGAGAGAGTGGGAAATACTTCCCATGTGACCGTCCAAGATCCCTGCCCAGATATTAACACAAATGTTAGAAATGTATTTATAATGACTGGGAATGCGGCGTATTCTCAGTAGGCATTAGTCATACTGTTGAACTCTGTTGGACGTTTCAAACTGTCGAACAGGAAATGTAGCTGTGCTGATTTGTGTTCCAGATATATGCAAAAAACCTGGTGAACGCGGACAGATGCGCACTCTTCCAGGTCGATCACAATAACAAAGAGCTATACTCTGACCTCTTTGATATCGGGGAGGAGAACGAAGGGAAGCCGGTGTTTAAGAAAACTAAAGAAATCAGGTGAGTACCAGTAAGCATTTGGCATCATGAATGGCATCAGTGTTCTCTCTGGAGATTACTAGATTACAGAGTACGAGAACATGTTGTTGTTTTTTTAAAAACTTGATATTGATGCTGAAATTATTTCCCTAATTACCCATGTATTAATCATTTAGGGGCGAGATGGAACGTTTTATTTAGCCCTGTCGATTTTGGTGATGGCCATGAACAGTTTAATTTTAAATATGGTGTGGTGTTTAAATACTGTAGTACAGTGATACATCGACATACGAATTTACTCTGTTCTGGAGGCGAGTATTTCAGGGTGAAAATTTGTATTGTGAAATGCATTCAGTCCAATATTTCCAACACTACAATCATATTTTTTGCATTTAAAAAAAAATATATAAAAACATTTAGAAACGACATGTACATGAAGTAAAATATAAAATAAATTGAGTTTAAATCTCACTAAACCTTGCCATCGGCTGCTTTAAAAACGAAAAAGTGATGCTATGTCTTACTAAACCTTGCACAAAATGACAAAAAAAAAAAAAAAAAAAAAAAAAAAGTTGATTTCGCTTGGCTTTCCACTGATGCAAGCACGTTTTGAACAGCTCCTGGACGTACGTGCAGACGTTCAGCTTGGCTCGGTTCGGTCGCTCATACAGTCCAACGGTAATGCTTCGTAAGTCGTGGCAAATTCCTTGCATAGTTCTTGTTCTTCAGCCAAACATTCTTAAGGCAGAGTGTTTGTATGATTGTGACAAGGTACCACTGTATATTTAACATGGCGTGCTTGAGTGTCTGGCTCACAACTGCATCAGCCAGTGTGTGTCTCTTAGAGCTCGCAGAACTGAAGCGCTCAATCTCGTGAGTGTTTGTTTTTGAGCACGAATTCGCACCACTTTGCGCCTATTTTAATGCCCGCACTCAGGTCTGCTATCAGGATTGATGCATTTCTGGCTATTAATGCACCGCAAATTGTGGGTGTGTCATATTTTGTTATAGAACACTGTCCCCAGCCCTTTCCTGAACTACCCTGACACTAGGGCCTCAACAAATTACCATGGACATCCATGTCATACTCTCATTTATGTAATAAGCAATGAGAGCATTGGGCAGCCGACGTTTTTTTTTTTCCCTCTGAAATGCAGCTGGCTTAAGCAAAACAGTAACCTAGAATGGCCTACATCTGTGCACTCATAAAAGATTTCGATTCACTAATGGTTGCTCTAGAGATCATACAACATGCCTTACAAAGCAAAAGTGCCTCCCCTGTGATGTGCAATTAAGTACTGTAACGTTCAAAAGCATTGCAATATGTTTGGGGTCTGAGCCAAGACCTCTGTAGAGCTGCTTTGTCTGAATGTTCTGTGTTTCATTATAGAAATGAAGCATACTTAAACTGAACTCAGTCTGTCTTCACTTAGGTTTTCTATCGAGAAGGGTATAGCAGGTCAGGTGGCACGAACAGGAGAGGTATTGAATATCCCAGATGCCTATGCAGACCCACGGTTCAACAGGTAACACAAATCTCTATTTGAAACGCACTGAAACTATTATAAACCTCCTGCGTCAGCGCTGCTTTCTTGCTTTTCTTCGCCACCTTGCAGGCCGTAAGAACCCACAGTGACACAGGTGTAACAAACCCTTCAAATGCTCAGCAAAACGCTCTTCATTCAGCTTGACTTTAACTTATTAAGTGCCTAAGTGACATCTTATGAACATCCTGGTGTAGTCATGTGACAGTCTGTGAATTTATATACTGTACATATGACATCATTCCCAAAATGGTGGCGTGTCTGAGTTGCACTTGTGACAGAACGAGATCATTTTAAATGAGTTTTTTTGTTACTGAAAGTAATTTTCCTCCTATCGAACAATTCTACTGATTTTATAATCTCATAACCGCATTTTATTTTTGAACCTTTACTGACTGCATTTTTTAAACAAATTGATACAAACAGAAAAAACACAGTACAATGGAACCTTGGATTGCGAGTAACTTGGAGAGATGATTTTATATGTGCCCCATGTTTGTCTTATACACTACTGTCTCTCTTCAAACAGTAATAATTTAAAATGAAAACCCATAATTTTTATGGGTGTTTATACTCAATTTGGCGTAAGCTTCTAGAAGCACATGACCTGTAAAAATTGTTGCAGCATTAAGGATTTTACCCCCAAAAAATGTCTTTTTTGCATTTTGGAATAATACACTTTTTCAGGTTTATGCTTTTTCATGTGAAATCTAAATTGCCCAAGTTTCATTTGAATAACAATTAAGATCATTGAAAGAGTTATATAAAAAAAAAATTAAGACTACAAAAAGTTCATGAAATCGTATTTAGCAAATGTGTTTCTTTTTATCTGATAAAAATATAAATGTTTGTCCATATTTACAAAAAACGATCGGGAGTGAAGAAGCATTAAGTATTATGAAAAATGCTTTCATATGATCCTATCTGAAAATTTATTTTTTTCACCTAGGTGCGACACTTTTGCTGAAAACAAATTAAGAAAATATCACTGTGACATACAGGGGTTGGACAATGAAACTAAAGCGCCTGGTTTTAGACCAGAATAATTCATTAGTATGGTGTAGGGCCTCCTTTTGCAGCCAACACAGCATCAACTCGTCTTGGGAATGACCGATAAGTCCTGCACAGTGTCCAGAGGGATTTTGAGCCATTCTTCATACAGAATAGTGGCCAGGTGACTCTGATGCTGGTGGAGGTAAACGTTTCCTGAATTGCTCCTCCAAAACACCCCAAAGTGACTGTGCAGGCCATGGGAGATGTTCAACTTCACTTTCATGTTCATCAAATCACTCTGTCACCAGTCTTGCTGTGTGTATTGGTGAATTATCATCCTGATACACGGCATCGCCTTCAGGATACAATGTTTGAACCACTGGGTGCACATGGCATTTCTCAGGCCCAATACTTGTGCTAGATGGGCATGTCACTGCCAAGGACTACCGAACCATTCTGGAGGACCATGATATTGCAGCTTCTTTGGTGGTTGGGTGGTACGCTTCTTTGGGGCTTCTCCACCCCGTAACTCTCCCAGATGTGGGAAAGGCAGTCAAGGTGGACTCATTAGAGGACACATAGTTCACAGCCCAAGATTTTCGCTGCTGGCACTATTGAAACTGACATTTGGCGTAGGCTTGAGCGCCCAAAGGTTTGGCTATAGCAGCCCGGCCGTGTACGTTGACCCTGTGGAGTTCCCGACGAGCAGTTTTGGTGGAAATCACGACAGCTGAGGTGCACATTTAATTCTGCAGTATGTTAGGCAGCTGTGGTTTTATGTTTTTTGGATACAATTAGCGTTAGCACCCGGACATCCCTTACAGACAGCTTCCTCTTGCGTCCACAGTTCCTCCTGTTGGATGTGGTTCGTCCTTCTTGGTGGTATGCTGACATTACCCGAGGCTCTTGATACATCGCAAAGACTTGTTGTCTTGGTCACAGATGCACCAGCGAGACGCGCACCAACAATTTGTCCTCTTTTGAACTCTGATATGTCACCCATAATGTTGTGTGCATCGCAATATTTTAAGCAAAACTGTGCTATTACTCTGCTAATTAAACCTTCACACTCACCTTCACAAACCTTCCTGCTCTTACTGGTGGATTGTGCGATCAGTGAAGATCAGCCACCAGGCTGGTCAAATTTACCCTTGAAACCTCCAACACTAAATTGGCCAGTGTTTCAGTTTCATTGTCCAACCCCTGTACGTCACATAGGGCTTTTAACTCTGAGTATGAAATGTGCACGAAAATATGTGTAAATCAAAATGAGAAGTCCCTAAATCAAACGATAATCAATCAACAATCAATAATTGTCCCTGATGAGCAACCCGAGGGCTGAGGTGGCAATAATTAAAACCTTAAGAGAACCGAGATTCAACAGTGACCTTATTCTTATTTGGGTGATATCAGATAGCAGAAATTGAGCTGCAGTCATACGGTGTGTTAAGCGAAATGCCATGTGACATTCCCTGTGGTCTGTTCAGTGGTGCTTCACTTGTATTATCTCGCAGACTTTATTTTTATTCTTTTTCCATATAAACTTAGACCCTTAGACCTATAAAAAAGGCCTCAAATCGTGCAGCTTATTCAGGAATGGGGTGCTATGACTTTTTTTTTTGTAATTTATCCTACAAGATCCCAAAGACTTAACATTGAGACCATCTTTGACAGATTCTAGCGCAGAGCAAGAATTTTGATGGAAATATACCACATTTGTAGAGGCTCGCAAGCTGTGGCAGAATATACCCCACAAGATGGGATAGATTGTACCCCAACAGGTACCCAAATTTGCCCCACTGACATATTATGGTGAAGGTACTCCCCATGGAAATAGGAAGTGCTCGGCATTTGCATTCCCTGCTATAGTAACTTCCATAGGAACTTTGAAACTGAAGCTAACTGTGGATCCCATTGTCATTGGCTCAACCAATCATTCTCTCAGGATCATTGTGAAGCTGTCAAGCCACGCCCTAGCAAGCACTTAAGAGTACCTTAGCAACCTGTCTGATTGTTCTATGGTCTATTTCCATTTAAAAATTGGGTCTGGGGTCTTAGGGGTTAAATCATCCTGGTATGGGATTTGGTATATGATCTTATGATATGATATATGATATAAACACCTGAATGGTCGACAGTATAATACACAGACAGTAACTCAAGCTTGTAACTCTAGGAATTGTAAAATTAAATAGTGCTAACCACTTGATTTAATTTATCATTGTTTTTTTTTAATAGCATATTAAAAAAAGTGCATTATTATAATACTTTGCTATCTTAAAAACAGAAGTACAAGCCACATCTGCTGTGAATCATACTGTACCACAGCATTAAAAACCTTGTACCCATTAGCCGTTATTTATTTATTTTAATCTTCATTAAAGATCTCACACTATTAAAACAGCCCGTTTATTTACGAGTCAGCATGTCAGTTATATACTCTATGCTTCACCTCTCTCAGATGATTTCACATGCACTTATGTTCTTGTATTTCATGTATTATGTTTTTTTTTCTCCTTTTCTTGCACCCTCCATAGAGAAGTGGACCTGTACACCGGCTACACGACGCGGAACATCCTGTGCATGCCCATCGTCAGCCGGGGGACTGTAATAGGCGTCGTACAGATGGTGAACAAGCTGAACGGAAGTGCCTTCACTAAAACTGATGAAAACAACTTTAAGATGTTCGCTGTCTTCTGTGCTCTGGCCTTACACTGTGCAAATGTGAGCAACAGACAGACCGTTGTGTTTGCATTTCACTTAAGTTTAATGACCACAAACACTTCTGCAACCCCTCTGCAAAGAGTGTTGATTCAGACGCTGTTCCTTCATAGTCTGAATTCCAAAATAATTTGCTTGTGTGAGGAGTTATCATTCAAACATTTATCACGAGATTCCTGTCTTTTCTCATTTTCCAGAAACTCTCAGCTTAATCAAACAGCTCTTTGACCAAGTTGCGCAATCTATTTAAACCCTTGAAGCCTTTTCCTACACTTGAGTGATAAACACAGCCAGTAGACAGACGGACTCGGCCACAGCGAGTGTGTATAAAAAGGAGCGGAGTTTAGTCTTATGTACAAAGTAGTTGTTCCTTGGATTTGGCAAATTTGGTTAAATTTGGCTTCAGGGTTATTTTTTTCTTCTGAAGGACATCAGGTCTTAAGGGCTAAACAGTTGCTGAGACAAAAATAAATAATGACACCCATAGCCACTGCTGAAACGGTTTGAAGCGACACAGCTGTGCAGTGACTTTTGAGTGCGAGTTTTACATACGCGGTGGATTTCCAGTTTGTTCCCTAATCAGCTGTGACGTTAAAACCACCTGACTGCCGAAACAGCTCTGTCCTGTCAAGGCCTGGACTTCATGAAACATCTGGAAGGCATGATCTGAAATGTATCTGGATCTAAGACGTCAGCAGCAGCAGTTTCTTTAAGTCTTGTGAGGTGGGGCCATCACAAATTCAATGTTTGTCCAGAACATCACACAGATACTTGATCTGATCGTGATCCCTGGATTTGGAAGCCAAGTCAACATCTTTAGCTCATTTTATGCTCCTTAACACAAATTTCTGAACATTTTTGTTTGCTGTACGACACAGTCGAAGACGCCACAGCCATTAGGGGATACTGTTGCCATGACTTGGTCTCCGACAGTGTTTAAGTAGGTTGCATGAACTCCAGGACCTACTGTAAGATTTTCATCTCAGTTCCTGAGTGTAGGCTGGTTAGAGTGGTGGTTCCTGCAGATAGGGGTTGTTCCTTCAAGCCTCAGATGTGGTGGATATGTCATGACTCTCAACTTCTGAAGATGTAAAGCACTTTTAATTAACTAAACACCTATAAGTATGTACTACCAAGTGCTTAATGTATGAATTTCGTCCCAGAAGGCACACAGGAATGAGTTGGTGATCTGAGGCAGTCATGAGTTCAGAACCTTGACCAAATCCCCATTTTACTTTACCATTTGAACTGGTCTGTAAAAGCAAGAACTAACTGACCGAGAACTAAAACGAGATTGTGGCTTATAAAAATAAGTGTCACCTCTGGGTTGAGAGGTTGCTGGTTCAATTCCCAGCCAGGACTCTAGGATATGATCACAGACAGGCGAAGGATCGGTAGCAGGACAAACGATTTGGAACAAAGATGCAGGATGGCTGAAGGTTGTGACCTGAACAGGGGGGCTAATATTAATGCTGACTCAAGAAAGGAGTTATGGAGCTTGAAGAGGAGGACAAAGTGTCGACTGAGTTTTGCATTTTATAGGGAATGCTGCACCATTTAATCCAACCACTTGTCATCCCACTCTAATCGTCTGCACCGCCAACTTTATCCATCAAAACTGAATATATATTTAACACCAGGTTTTGCTTCAACTTCAGCACGGGCACTCTGACCAGTCTGTAGCGACGCAGCCCCATACACTGCAAACTGTGATGTACTGTGTGTTCTGACACCTTTCTATCATTGCCAGCATTAACTTTTTCAGCCATTTGTGCTCTCATACTGTAGCTCTTGTGTGGGACCATACGGCTAGACTTTAATCCCCATGTGTGCATCAATGAGCCGGTTGGTGCCATATCCTGCCGCAGGTTCACTAGATATCCTTCCTTGAACTATTATTTGAACCACCTTCTTTCAACAGGATAACACACCCTGTCACACAATGAGCACGAGCCTCTGAAATTTCCAAACCTTAATTCAGTCGAGCATCTGTGGCACGTGCTGGAAAAACAAGTCCGATGCGTGGATGCCCCATCTCACAACTCTCAGGACTTATAGGCTCTGCTACTGACGCTTGGTGCCAGATACCACAAGATCTTGTGGAGTCCTTTCTTTAACGGGTCAGGGTTGTGTTGGCATCAAAAGCAGGACCTACTCAGTATAAGGCGGGTGGTCATAATGTTATGGCTGATCAGTGTATTTGTATTCAGTTCTATACCCTATGTGTCTGTCTAGGAGACTCCTAATGACTGATTTTGTCCTCAAGATGTCCTCTGTGTGTGTGTGTGTCTGTAGATGTACCACCGGATCAGACATTCGGAGTGCATATACAGGGTGACTATGGAGAAACTTTCATATCACAGCATCTGCACCTCTGAGGAGTGGAAGACCCTCACACAGCTCTCCCTTCCCACCCCCATATACAAAGAGATTGAACTGTGAGTATACGCTGCCGGAGTGCCAAACATCTCGCTGCTTGACCAGCAGCCGCGCTAGGATGTGGTCAAAACACGTATTTATGCCGATTTTATTATTATTTTTAAGTTATACATTTAATACAGAAAATGTTCCAAAGAAGCTGCTTCTGAACTTTATGCAACATGGAAGTGACCAATTATGCTTCCCAAAAAATTTTAAGTTGCTAACTTGAGCTGGAGAGATGATTTTATACAGTATGTGTCCCCAAAATGCCTATTATTCAGCATTATACTGTCTTGCATCAAACAATAATAATTTAAAATGTAAATATATAAATGTAATATAATTTTAAAATTAAAATTATTCATATTTCTTTAAGAGCGAAAGCTTTTAAAAAGGTATAACCTGTAAAATATGTTGTTTGAATTAAAGCATTCCGTACAAATTTAGGCACGTAAAAATCTGTAGTGTCCGTAACCATGTCCAATTAAAAAATAAATAAATAAGACACTACATAAAAGGGCATGAAATTGTATTTAGCAATTGTGTTTCTTTTTGTCTGATAAAAATGTAAATGTGTATGCATATTTACAAAAAAATGAAGCATGGATCAGGAGATAAGAGGCATTAAGTATGATCAAAATGGTGGTGTATGATCCTATCTGAAAATTCACTCTGACTGCTGTAGGTGAGACACTTTTAGCACCAACACCATGTTTTGGTCTGTAGGATATACCACGTCCACATCTGGATGTGCACTGTCCAGCTTTTTTACCATGAAGGAAGTGATTATTTCTATACAATATATTGGCCAGTTTATTAGGGACATCTTCCTTTTAGATGAGAGATTAAATTGCTGTGTATTCTATGTAGGTGCTCGAAGACTAAATGGTTACAGTGTAGAGTTGTGGTACCAAAAAAGTGGAAAACAGGGTAATGTCCATAATATGAGTGTTGAATGTCCATGATAAAAGTTCACTTCTGTTATTCTGTTATTTCTCACAGCCAGTAACTCTTTCTGTAGATGTATAAACAGCAGTATCGTGTTCAAGGCTAGAAATTATTATTATTTTTTTTACATGGATAGATTTATGTATGTGTGTATATGTGTGTGTATGTGTATATATATATATATATATATATATATATATATATAATTATTCTTATGAATATTTTCTTTCTCACTCTGCTTTTGCCCTCCTAGGTTCCACTTTGACATTAACCCCTATGAGGAACTCTGGCCTGCAGTCTTCGTCTACATGATTCACAGTTCATGCGGGAAAAACAGGTGAGAATAACACCTCACGTCTCTGTTAATTAAAAATCAAAAGCAGCTGACACTGAAGCATCTAATTAAAAAAAAATCCCTACATACTTCAGACAAAAGTAATTACAAACCTGTTTCTTCTGTTTTCATAATCCATGACGTCTTCAGCATTTCTGCCACATCAGGCTTTACGGATATTATTCAGATTTTGCGTCATTCACACTTTCAGCCTTAAAGTTCTGTCTCATAGTCCATGAATGCAATACCTGTAAATATGTTTGAAAACATTTGAATTTGTCTTGCACATTTTCTCTGCACTTATGACACCGCGTAAATATGATGCAGTCTGCACTATAGTTTTAACCATACTGTAGGTGTAATACAGTTACACAAGACTCAGGACTCAACTTCCACTATGCTTACACAATAGATCACCCGCATGCGCTTAGGCAGAGTTCCTAATTTTTTTTACCTAGGCTATAGTCTAAAGTTGTACACCCTATGTAGTGCACTTTTTTCAGTTGTAGGTTTATTGCGTGCCATGCAGAAGGCCCAGGTTCTCGTCCCTGCCAGTGTCCCACATCCAATCCAACCACTGGGGTTGCAGGAGCCCCTTCGTGCCCCTCCCAAAAATCTTTTAAGTGCAGATGGATGATTTGCTGTCGTGACCTCTAATAGAGGCGTGTGAAAGAACATCTTTATAAATAGTTCACCTGTGCATGTTTACACATTGTAAGATTCCTATGGCCATTTTAAACAAGTCCAACTTGTTAATATACTGTCATGCTTGTTCTGTATAATTTGTTTTGTTCTGTGTAATATGTTTGTGAAAGCTTCTAAACCAGTTTGGGTGTGTTTGTGTGAAGCTTCGAGTTGGAGAAGTTGTGTCGCTTCACCATGTCTGTGCGAAAGAATTACCGACGGGTTCCGTACCACAACTGGAAGCACGCTGTGACCGTGGCCCACTGCATGTACGTCATTCTCCAGAAAACATCTGGAATCTTCACTGAACTGGAGGTCAGTGCATCCCCGCAATTTTTACTTCCCCAAAATGTTTCCTCATCTGCAGTCTAATGTTGTCCTCCCCTGTGTCACTCAGAAAAAAGGTCTACTTATAGCCTGCTTGTGTCATGACCTGGACCACCGAGGCTACAGCAACAGCTACCTGCAGAAGTTTGACCACCCGCTGGCGGCGCTGTACTCCACTTCCACCATGGAACAGCATCATTTCTCGCAGACGGTGTCGATCCTGCAGGTAGAGCTCTCATTCACTGTATCTACACATTTCTTGGCTTCTCTCCTGGTGAGCTGTGTCCCTTTCCCGACTTCATCGCCTCACGATGAGCACTTCTCCACCGAACAGCACCGCTCACCAGCGCTCGGCGAACAGGGAAACCCAAGACAGTCCGTGTCCTCGCCGAGGGAGTGTCACTTTCCCCATTGCCTTCTTCCCTGTTTGTGAAAGTAGGAGGTTTTCTTGGGAAAATATCAGGTAGTAACTTAATGAGCACAAGTAGTACTACTCGCAGTTCCTGTGAGCGAGTCTGAAATAAAATCAGGCGTATCTGATTCAGTGTGGCCCTTCTGCACAAGCACTAGTTCGTTTAAGTAAAAGTGTGAATACGATAATTAGTGCAATTAAAGAGGAACTTTTTTTTTTTTTTTTTTTAATATAACAACCTAGCATCATAGCATTTAAATTTTTTTACATTTTTTTTTATATTATCCTTTTCCCTATCCAATGTAACAAACCTTTTTTGGATTTTACTTTGATCACAAGGCAGAAGTGTACAGTAAAATCAAGCTAGAAGCAATAATGGTTATTAGGGATAAATCGTGGAAAAAAATTCTCCCGAGCCCTTGTGGCCCTGTCTGGTGGAAAAGTGCTCACTCCCAGCTAATTTGATCCCTTTTTGATCCTTTCACCGTGTAGTGTTTTGAGGTGAGATATTTATCCTAACTAAACACCCAACGGTGTATGAACAGAATTTCCAAGTGTATGAATGAAATGGTTGTGTTTGTATTTTGTAGGTTTAGGTAGAAATATGGACTTTACAGTTTAACTCGTTGGTGTTGTTTTAAATAATTATTAAGTACTTGAATAAAACAGTAAAATAACAATAAACCCAGGATGAACACTTATACAATCCCATTTACAAACCTGTTCCTGTGTCACTGTCTTTATCGCTGCTGGATATCTGGTATTTCCTTGAGAATCAATTAGGAATCTATCTATCTATCTATCTATCTATCTATCTATCTATCTATGGGCTACGCCAACCTCTTATCTATAAGGAATATGAAGAGCAGGCTTACTATTTACACTAGCAGATTTAAAATCACAGACCAAATTCTGACCCATGCTTTGCTTCCTGTTATTTTCCCAAATGCGAATGTGCTTAAGTAAACCCCCCATCTCACCTCTCCTAAGTGGAGCTTTTGCTTTTTTATTGATCTTTTTGTTTCCCATAGCTGGAAGGGCACAATATTTTCTCCAACCTGACTTCCAGCGAGTACGAGCAGGTGCTAGAGATCATCCGCAAGGCCATCATCGCCACTGACCTGGCACTCTACTTTGGCAACCGCAAGCAGCTTGCTGATCTAATGAGCACAGGCACGCTTGACCTGAACAACCACGCCCACAGGTCAGAGGTCATGCACTGTCACACCTAAGCTTTTGTCAAAAGAGTGAAAGATGACATGATTTATGAGACTAATATCAGGCTGCTCTGTGTCATGACTGCTTGTCCGTGGCAGGGATCGTGTAATTGGCCTGATGATGACTGCATGTGATCTCTGCTCTGTAACCAAACTGTGGCCCGTCACTCGCCTCACAGCCAATGATATCTATGCAGAGTTCTGGGCTGAAGTAAGCTTTATTACAGTTACATGTTGAAACACAAAGTACACTATAGCAGTTTCAGTTTGGTTAAACGCTTAGGACATTTTTTTTTTTTTTTTTTTTTTTTTTAAGTAAAATGTTTATCGTCTCTTCTCATCAGGGGGATGAAATGAAGAAGATAGGAATGCAGCCCATTCCGATGATGGACAGGGATAAGAGGGATGAGGTTCCACAGGGACAGGTACCTTCCCACCTGAAAAGGAAACTTTTTAAATGCCTGAATTTTTACATATACAGGAACTTATTACTCTAGAAACCCCTCTAGTTACTGTAGTTTTTTTATGGTTTTTTTTTTTGTTTGTTTTTTTTACTTTTATTGTCTTACGCTCTTGCTGCTGTGTGATATGTCTGTGCTCTTAGGTGGGTTTCTACAACGCAGTGGCCATTCCCTGTTACACCACGCTGTCTGAGATGTTCCCTCCATCTGCTCCTCTTCTTAGAGCCTGCAGGTAAGTTACCTGGACACCACCTGAATCACCTGCACAACCCATCCACACGCATACAGGTCCTTCTAAAAAAAAATTAGCATATTGTGATAAAGTTCATAATTTTCTGTAATGTACTGATAAACATTAGACTTTCATATATTTTAGATTCATTACACACAACTAAAGTAGTTCAAGCCTTTTAATTATTTTAAAATTGATGATTTTTTCATACAGCTTATGAAAACCCAAAATTCCTATCTCAAAAAATTAGCATATCATGAAAAGGTTCTCTAAACGAGCTATTAACCTAATCATCTGAATCAACTAACTAATTAACTCTAAAAGATTCCTGGGTAAGACACACAGAAATTTCTGAACGAATAGGCTGTTCCCAGAGTGCTGTATCAAGGCACCTCAGTGGGAAGTCTGTGGGAAGGAAAAAGGGTGGCAGAAAACGCTGTACAACGAGAAGAGGTGACCGGACCCTGAGGAGGGGGACCTGCGGAAGCAGTGGACTGAGTCTGGAGTAGAAACATCCAGAGCCACCGTGTACAGGCGTGTGCAGGAAATGGGCTACAGGTGCCGCATTCCCCAGGTCAAGCCACTTTTGAACCAGAAACAGCAGCAGAAGCGCCTGACCTGGGCTACAGAGAAGCAGCACTGGACTGTTGCTCAGTGGTCCAAAGTACTTTTTTCGGATGAAAGCAAATTTTGCATGTTATTCAGAAATCAAGGTGCCAGAGTCTGGAGGAAGACTGGGGAGAGGGAAATGCCAAAATGCCTGAAGTCCAGTGTCAAGTACCCACAGTCAGTGATGGTCTGGGGTGCCATGTCAGCTGCTGGTGTTGGTCCACTGTGTTTTATCAAGGGCAGGGTCAATGCAGCTAGCTATCAGGAGATTTTGGAGCACTTCATGCTTCCATCTGCAGAAAAGCTTTATGGAGATGAAGATTTCATTTTTCAGCACGACCTGGCACCTGCTCACAGTGCCAAAACCACTGGTAAATGGTTTACTGACCATGGTATTACTGTGCTCAATTGGCCTGCCAACTCTCCTGACCTGAACCCCATAGAGAATCTGTGGGATATTGTGAAGAGAAAGTTGAGAGACGCAAGACCCAACAGTCTGGATGAGCTTAAGGCCGCTATCGAAGCATCCTGGGCCTCCATAACACCTCAGCAGTGCCACAGGCTGATTGCCTCCATGCCACGCTGCATTGAAGCAGTCATTTCTGCAAAAGGATTCCCGACCAAGTATTGAGTGCATAACTGAACATAATTATTTGAAGGTTGACTTTTTTTGTATTAAAAACACTTTTTTTTTTATTGGTCGGATGAAATATGCTAATTTTATTGAGAATTTTGGGTTTTCATGAGCTGTATGCCAAAATCATCAATATTAAAACAATTAAAAGGCTTGAACTACTTCAGTTGTGTGTAATGAATCTGAAATATATGAAAGTCTAATGTTTATCAGTACATTACAGAAAATAATTAACTTTATCACAATATGCTAATTTATTGAGAAGGACCTGTATTTCATTAAGCAGCATGTCTGACATATGGAACCATTTCGTTATAGGAAGACACATACTGGATGGTAATTCATGGGTTATTAAAATTGCTAGGTATACTTTACCTTATGAGTGTTCTGCTTATTTACAATACAATACAGATGTTGCCTGTTGCTCGTTAATACTTCAATTTCTAATAAACAATTGAAATGTTTGTAACCATCACAATAAATGAAAAGCCATTTGGTTCATTTTTGGCAAAACCCAAAAACCTTTTAGGCTTTTTCACTGTAACGAGTTTAACAGGTTTAACTATTGTCCAGTAAAGTAGAGCTGTGTTATAAACATGCAAAAAAAAAAACAGTTGTTAATGGAGTGCAATTTTTTGGTATGTTTTGTGGCCAGATCGTTAACAAACCTGCAGCTACAGTAGTTATAAAGGAGAATCTGCTATCAGCTCTCAACCCATTTAGACAACAGTTATCACACTGCTTTGTAAAATGGCAAGGGTCCTATAAAAAGAGGAGAATGTGTAAGCCGACAGTGGATTGAGGATTTCACCACTAGGGGCTTTATTTAACACCTGGATCATTTTAGTCATGTAATGACAATGGCCTGGGACTTCATTAGAAAATATTAAAAGATGCACATCACGATTGGGCTACTGACCGGAATCAGACAGATTTTAACATGATTGGCCATGACCGATTAGCTAGATTGGTTGTATTTTTCAAGGAGGAGGAATGGCATACTTGGACTCACAGCAACTAACACTGGCCAATCCACTTACACGGATAGTGCCTCCCCTTATGCAACTATACCTGAAATGGTGCTGGCCCAGATAAGGTTTGATGTGCTATACCCAGTTACACCAGATCTGCTCTACCCCTTGTCCCCAAATTTGATGTACCTCAATACAAGTATTAGCACATGTCGGCATGATCAGGACCAGCCTGCACAGCAGATGTTCTGATGAATGCCTGTATTACTACATATCTGACATGCATGCATAATTTTTAGTGACACTCCACTTATTAGAGGATGATCCCTCTACTTTAGCTGCGGAGTTTATCAAAGGATAGCTTCTTACAGCAGGGTAGGAGGTTCAGAAGAGGGGAAAAAAAACTCCACATTATTTCTGTTTACGTGTGGCATCAAGCATGGCCTCCGTTGTTCACGGTGCTGGTAGTATAAACAAGAAACTGCAAATCTGTGGAAAACTTCTACTCATGGCTGTGGAATGGCCAGCATGACCACTGTTACTCTTCCTGCTGCATGGTATGTCTTAAGAGGTGAGCCGTAACCAGCTGAGTACTATTGTGTAACTGACTAAAGACTAGAACACAATGTTGACTTTAAAAGCTGTCCGCTATGAACTGTTGTCTGGTAACTAATTGGACACATCTAAAATGCCAATCCCTTGTGGCATGCTCTGTACCCATGCTGGAGGTGTATCTTGGAACAGTGGTTGGCACCTTATTATGAAGTCATGAGTTCATACCCGCATTTCTGACAAGAGTTGGGTGATTCCATTCACCATGTTCCTTAAAGAGACGATGCGAGATCTGCAACCCATGTTAAAGTTTTTCTCCAAGAACCCATGGAAAGTTTTAATCTGAAATGGGTAAATTCACGATGGCCTTCTGATTAGATAGTCCTTCTAATGAAATGTAATGATGCGAACTACTCACATGTTAGCATCATTGCAGGACATAATGTACAGTAAAAGCAATGCATAGTGCGTTTACTTACAAGCGCTAATCAATCTTGGGGGCCAGGGGTAGCTCAGTGGTTAAGGCATTGGGCTACGGTTCGGAAGGTCCCAGGTTCAAACCCCACAACCACCAAGTTGCCACTGTTGGGCCCTTGAGCAAGGCCCTTAACCCTCAACTGCTCAGATGTATAATGAGATTAAAAAAAAATGTAAGCCGCTCTGGATAAGAGCGTCTGCCAAATGCCTAAATGTAAATTTTCTCTCATCACTGGATTTCTGTCACAGCAATGGCTCTGATGATAGTATAGCGAAAGATGAGTTAGTCAGTAATTGTACACCATTGCTTGTAAATGTTTTTCTAAATTTTATGATTGTGTGTGTGTGTGTGCAGGGAAAACCTGGGCCAGTGGGAGCGGATAGTTCAAGGGGAAGAGCCGTGCGCGTGGACTCCATGTGAGGAATCAGAGCAGAGTGGGCCTGTTAAAGTCGACAACTGACTCAGCCTGGGACCTTCCCCCTTGAACACGTCACCATCCATACCCTGCCAGAGACACTGCACTTCCTTTAGGACAGTCCCACTTTCTCTGGAGATGAGATGAGATGGGAGGGAGCAGAGAGGCCAGGCAGGAAAGGTGATATTCACCAAGCAACTGAAGGACGAATCTAAAAAAGACAAAGCAAAACAAGCGTTACCTCAGTGGGTGACAGAGGCTATAGACCCTAATTATAATGGCTCTCCCAGGATGCAGGATTCGATCGCCTCAAATCCGCTCTGTGGGAGACCACCTGCGGTCTAAATGGACTTCTTTAGCTTTGAGTTTTCCTTGGATGTTTTTTTTTTTTATGTTTTGTTTTGAGGTGAAATCTATTCTTTGTTTTTCAAATGGTTTCTTTTGTGGTCTTATATTTAAAGAGGCCTTAAAATCTGAACCTGCAGTTACTACTAACTGACTTGTAACTGGAGAGGGTTCAGGTCATCTGAAATGGTACTTTAATTCCTGCTGTGATCAAAACCTACTTGGGAGTTTGACCGTGAGGGTAGGGAAGGCGTAAAGGTGCATGAGGCCAGGCCGAGCATAGTGGCAGTCTCGTGGACGTGTTCTGTTCATTTGTGCAAAGATGTTTTGCAGTACTTGAATGAAGAAATACAACCTATTCTGTGCGAGGGAGGGGGTGGACAAACAAACCCTGCAGTGTGTCTGTCTGAACTAACTTGGCTGTCGTGACGAAAGAAGCCGGATCATTCTGAACCTTGCTGTAGTCACACGAGAGTCACAATGTTCCTCTCTCAAATCTATGACCATTCAACCTGATGTACAAAATTAGCTTTTGATCCTGTTGTCCTAAAAATGCTGAACCTTGGGCAGTCCGTTCATTTTTAAGGCAAACGGTAATAGACGTTCTTTGCGGTGCGTCGTGACGCTGTAGTAGCAGGCACACAAAAGTAAAAGGAAACCATAAATTCTTTTATGTTAACTGTAATATTTAATTAGTAAATATAGACTTCCAAAATGTCCATTGCACTTTCTAAAATAGGGCTGTTTAGTGTTCATTTTATATTATTGTCATATAAAGACTTATGCACAAGATGAGTTCTAACTTATACGTGTCTCATTAGTGCTTAGTGCGTTCGGTGAATTTGGGGAAAGTCATACTACTGTAATACGTAGGACGGGAAAGAAAACAACCACTAAGACAAATGCAGTCTGGCTTGCTACCATTTGTGCCCAATTCCTTGTTCTTTTTCCCTAAAAGCAAAACATGGCACTCATTGTTCCGAGACATTCCATGAACTTAATATTATAAGCTTCTAATCACAATTAAAAAATAAATAGGAGACAGACTTACAGTATAAACAAACTTATAATACTAATATCATGATAAACACAGTGACATAAAAGATTAATAGAAATGTCCAAAACATCTTAAAGCAATAAGTTAATATTCTATTGAACCAGTATGAAACATGAATTAAAACATGGATGATAGATATGGACAGTGCTGAGTAATAAAACTCTTAAACCATTACAAGCTCCAAATATCTCGCGTCATAATGATTTCTACAACAAACCAAATGCAAATCCATTTTGTGTATGAAGATGATAAACACTGTGTTAAACACTGTGCTCTTAATTTTTTTAAAATACATTTGTGTGCGCAATCTCGCACTTAGGCTACGTTTGCAAACATGGCCAAAGATAAATTGGAATAAGGAATAAGCTGTAACACAGATAGTGAGTCCTCTGATTAAATTGTTTATTATAAAAATAGTTCAGTTTCATGCATGGTTTGATTTGGCTTGTGTATCTCTTTTCACCCTGTAATTCACTGGGACAGGGCCAGAGCTCAGAATGCCTTAGTGTAAATCCTGCAGAACTGAGTGAATGTAGTCATGTATCTCTCGCGCTTTTTTTTTTTTTTTTTTTTTTTCTGGGAGTATCAAAAGAGTACACTGTTGGATGTGTTCAGTAAGTATAGCTTCCATCTTCCATGGAAGTGTATGTCTGCACTTCTTTTTTCCCCCCCATATATTTGGCACATGTGAAATGCGTGGGTTTTTTTTTTGCTTGTTTTTTTTTTTCAGAGACGTAAGCTACACATTTTATGGTGCTACCTTAGGTCTTAGGCAGCCATGCACTTTCGGATAATGAGGATGTGTGTGTGTGGATGTGTGCGCGTGTGTGCCATAACCCCTTACAACTTTGAGTCCTCAAAGAAACTGATTTAAGAGGAACTTCACAGCATTCTCCACCTCAGTGACTGAGCTCATCCACAGCCTGTTTTTCTCCCTTCACATGCACTATGTTTAGAGACTATCATCATTGTATTATTATTATTATTATTATTATTACAAATACCATTATGTTGTCCTTAACTATGATGTTTCCCATTATATTGCTATCATTACTGCAACTATCAATGATTATTAGCATTGTTATTTTCTTAATTAGAATTAAATTTTAAATTAACTTATATTTTTTATACAAAAAAGTTTTTTTGTTTTGTACAGAGCAAAGTTGTGCATCATGAAGTGAATGGTCATGTAGACCCACTGTTGCCCAAGAAAAATGAGGAATGTCTTGACTGTAAATACAAGAGCAGTAATTTTATTAAATATTTCTGGAAAAAAGTGTTATATTCACATTTTCATTTTCTTGATTTCTGGAAGTTTTACAGAGCAGTTGTGTGCATGCTGTTTCATGCGGGTGAACACTAGCATTATTCCATGTTTGGGGATCTGTAATTTTTTGCACCCACTAATCATCTGGGTTAGCCTTTTTAGAAATTTTCAGTAGCAGTATGTGGGGGAGGGTTGTGTAACGTAACCTTAAGAACTGCACTTGTATAAAATACTCAGAGCTAAATTGCTAGTTTAAATTTTTAAATGTGGATCTGTGAACGCATTTTATACAATGTGTAAAATGTGTAAGATTATTAAATTTTACAACTTATTTATTTAAAATAAAATTACAAAATATAATTTTTAGAAATTAAAATTGTAAAAAATCTTTGTCAAAAATTATAAAAGGTCTGCCAGGCACTGAAACTTGGAGTCCAGGACGGCACCCCCTCCTGTTGGACACTACATCTGTCCTTCGCAACTCTTGGGAATAAAAATAAAGTTCAAATAGTTTTAACTACTGTAAACTAAAGACCGTGGTAGCCTTTTTGGTCTGAACGTCATCGAAGCACTGCTGAATCCCTAGAGCGGTACAATGATGGCTATTTTTAGTTTCTATAAAAATCGTGGAAGCAGAAAAACAAGCCCATGCAACCTGGCTAAAAGAAAAAAGTTTAATTAAGCTACTGATACAAATTAACACTGATAATCTAATAATGTAATGAAACAATCAATCGAGTAAATCACGGTAATAATCTGGATTGTAAGTGGAATTATCTTATCAGAAAAAGTAATATATTGTTATTCATCTTTAAAATCACCTCTATCAAACAACTTAACAGTCTGACAATAATAAATCTAAAAATAATAAAATATATTGCGTATATATACATGCAATCATACAGCTCTAAGATGAAGGGCATTGCAATACTCATTTACAAGAATCTGATTACTCATTATTAACATGTCAAATAAGCAGTTAAACAAAACTTGAATGTATTTATGGCCCAAATTCAGATTATTTATCCATATAAAATGAATCATCATCACCCCAAAACAAAACCTGATCTTCAACACAAACTTAGATACTCGCATGATCTTAAAGAACTTTGGACTCAGCGATAGCTAGAGAAAAGAAATTACACGGAGAAAAGAATATGCATTCTTCTGCATGTTCCCTACTCCTCTTACCACTCCTCCTATTCCCCAGGAACTTCACCCACAGTTCTCTAAGAAACAGTAAAAAAAAAAAAAAAAAAAAAGCAGTAGGGAGGAATCTCTCATACTCAACAAACAAGAAAGGGGAAAAAATTGAACAAAACCTGAGACACCTCACACACAACTTTAAAACACCAAAAAAAACCAGGAACTAATTATCTAACTAATTTTTTCAATAACAAAGGCTTGGTTGTAATTATAGAGATACCAGAACTATAAAGCCATCCATTTAATAAACAACAACAAATCAGGAAAATATAGAGCCAATCAAATTCACACCAAGATTAATTAAATCTATTAAAAACTGAGTTGTGCAACTTAATTGATTTTGCAATTTAATCAATGTTTCTAACTGGATTTATGGCTCATAATTAACACTTTTCCTTATTATTATTATTATTATTCACAGCATTATTATTATGGTAAACTTAGAAATGTTCAATGATCTGAAATTGACATTTCTTCAATAAATAAAATCAGTTTTATTTATATTTATTTCAGTTTAACGGACAAACTAACCACAGCTTCTGCCGATTCTCATATTTTCTAAGAGCATCATGTCTTCTTCTGAGTTTATACTGTATGTGATTGGGGTAATACAGCCACCTACTGGTCTAGAATGTAGTTTTTTTTTTATTTTTGTAAGGCAGGAAAATAAGCTTTGTATAGGACATTACATTTAAAAAGCCAAGACCACAAACTACACAGCATTTCACTCGGTCACTCACTAACTATACTGCTTATAGTATAACTGGGCTGCAGGAAGCCTGGAGCATATCGCAGGAGATTCCGGGCACTAGGCAGGGTACACCTTGGATGGAGTACCAATCCATTGCAGGACACGCACACACACGCTACAAGAAATTTGAAACTGTCAGTTAGGATACCCTGGGTGTCTTTGGACAGTGGGAGGAAACTGAAGTACCTGAAGGAAACCCATCAAGAAGTCACCTCTTAGAATTTCCTTATAAGGTGTTTATTATATATGTATGTATATAAATTGCTTTAAACAATGAGCAAAGCGCACACAGAAATAAAAATGCTCCAGGAACTTCAAACTACTAAATTACTTGCACAAATGGTTTACCGGGACATGTGAATACTGCTTTAGTTTCGACTCTAGCTAAGTCTTTGTACTAGCTGTTGATTTGTATTTAGATATTCCACTAATTAACACTGCTATTAAAGTCAGCAGAAGTAGAAGCCTACATAATCCAATCTGATATCTCTCAGCTTATTTATCCAAATGAATACTGCAGCTTTATTACAAGAAGGCAATCTCAACTGCAAAAATTACTGAGCTAATTAATTTTATAGCACTGTTTATATGTGGTCCCTCAACTTTGAGAATCCATGCCTGTTTCATGGCCAGATGTTCAAGTGTGGCATTTACATATGGAATATGTTGCTCTCAAGATGAAGTCCAAAGTGCTGGTACTGCCAAGGAAGCAAGCCATCATCAAAACTAATCCATTAGAGACAGAGAGAGCAAAACACATTAGTTGTGGCCAAGTCCACTACTTCAACAGCAAGAAAGCATTGTGAGTTTAGAATCAGCAAAATGTCCAGAAGACTACAAAAAACAGTGGTAGTAGATGACAGATTTTTTTCTCTCGTAAACAAAAAAAACCCTTTACATCAGCTGGCCTTGTCAACAACACCATAAATTGAATTGAGTAGGAATAGCTGTCAAAGTCAACAACCAACAGAACCAGATAAATAATTCGAAAGGTTGTATTTAGAAAATAATAAAATAGCCTGTACAATTATAGGCTACAATCGTGGCCAAACGCATCCTATGGACAGATGAAGATCAACTTGTACAAGAACGATAGAGACCAGAGTATGAAGAACTGTAAGAATGGCTTATAGTCTGCAGCACAATGTCTCATCTTGTGGTATAGTAGGTACAGGAATCACCACAGACCACCCGATACAATATTATCTCAATAGCTCGGTGCCATTTTTTCTACACAAATTTAGCAAATAATTTGCTGCTACCAGACGGGATGCTACAGTATGCTGCCTGCTAGTGTGTGAATAGGTAAGATCACTTGTAGGATTATGGATGAACTGCAACATATTACCACCTTAAATGCAATCCTGCATAAATTCTTTTTTTTTTTTGGGTAGATTTTGGATTCACTGGATCGATTTTTTCCCCCTTGTATTTGAGTGTAGGAACTCAAAAGTGCTTAAGTTCCTACACACCTCACCTGCTTTCAATCTACAGTATATACAGTATACAGTATATACTCAAGGCTGAAAACCTACCCTAAGGCTGTATCTAAAGGCTAATTTCATAGTCGAATAACAACTTTTCAGATTATGACTCCCCTGATTACTCCATGGCTCTTATTTACATTTTTGTTTTTTTTAGACAACAAAGAGGAATACTTCAGTTCATTCAAAAATACATCTTTTAATGATCTTTCCTGCTTTAATAAAAACATTTTTTTATCAATAATGAGTTTTTCCTGCCAAAATCTAAAGCCAAGTGTAAGCAACGTAGCCCGAATAAAATATTTTAGCAGTTTAGCTGAAATATTAAACCTTTTCCCCCTGGTGCTAGCAGCCCACTGGTCGACAGGTCATGAACTCAGCCTCGGATTGGTTTATAACAGCAGTTCTCCAAGCCCTAGTGGACTGTAAAGGTACTGCAGGTGACCCGCGAGAGAACAATGTGGCATGGACGCAGATTTTTTAAATATTTTCTCCCGTTGCAATTAGCTCTCTGTTCACCCCAAAGTGACAACACACGCGTTTATATCATTGATTTGTTGAAAAATAAAAGACTTGAACATGCAAGTAACTAAAATGTATGACAAAGTCTGTGCAACACTTCGGCCTGCAGCTCGCGCGCTGTTTACCAGAAACACCTGAGCAGTTTTTTTTTAAATAACGTCACTATTTTATCGCAATAAGAGAGACACACTCTAGTAACTTTACCAAATTTATAACACACACTACTGCACATTAAATGTAAATAATCAGCAAACATGAGAACGCTAATACAAATCTATCATTAATCCTTAAAATAAAAAAACAGGCTTTTTACCTTGTAGAAGTTACGTCGTCACGTCATTAAAAAAAAAAAAAACACTACAGTAAATACACCGTCAGTGTGTGCATACACTGTATATTACGGAACTGCGCGCCACATCATTTAATTATTATTTCCGTTTTTTTGCAATTAACTCAATTAACGCACACCAGCTGTTATCACAGCCCACGTGACTGCGCATGCGCACAAACCTTAACCTAATACAAGATAAATACTATAAGTAAGGACAGTAAAGTAAGTTAAAGCACGCATTTCGAGGAAGGCGTGAACTTGACCAAGCAACAATGTTAAAATTGCAAATATTATTATTAAAAGATTTAAGAGAAGTTCCTAAGCCACAGCCACAGTGTATATAAATGTTATAATATAAGCAATAAAATTAGTTCCTTTGAAGATTCAATGACAAACTAAAATATTTACATTAATAATAAAACATTATAGTAAAAAATTAGTATTTTACAATTTGCATTTGAGAATAATAATCTATATCAATAATAATAATAATAATAATAATAATAATAATAATAATAATAAATGCGTTTCCGACTTTCACCATGTGACTGGAAGGTAACCAATCACCGCTTGGAGGGCGCTGCCATAGCAACCTGTGTTAGGAACCAGCAGGTGCTGGTGAAACTGGAGCTCGCAGTTTATCAGGCAAGTTAACAGACTGTGTAAAATTATATTATAATCCCGTAATTTAAAACAACTTTACTATTTTGCTGCACAGTGAAACTTATTTAAGAAAGTTATTACTGACGGTTAATTTTATAAAAGGCTATTTCTGACATAGTCTTTAAGTTTATCATAACTATCAAGTGGAAATAATAATAGTAATTGTGATTTTATATGTATATATATTTTTTTTTATTTTATTTTTAATTTTACCCAACATACTAACATATTGTAAACCTGGGCTCATTCATATTTTCACACTGCACAGATTGATGTTGTGGATGATTCACTGGTTGGAGTAGTATTTGGAGTTAAATATTAATCATTTCCTTGCTGAATTCCCTGTACTGAAATAACCATTCTTCCAGATTTGCTTTTTAGAACAAAAACCTGTAATCTGAGTGATAGCATAACGCACAATGTGTCTGTGTGTGTAATGAAACACACAGTTAATTCATTCTAACTGGTGAATTGCTTTATCCCGGTCAGGGACACGGTGGATCCTGCATCAATCCCGGCAGCACCGGCTGTGAGATCTGGATACAGCCATGGTGGGAAGCTGTTCCATTTCAGGACACCTCACACAATCTCATTTACAACACAGGGTAAACATCCCAAAGTCTGCAAGATTGCGACATTAGTTTGAACCAGAATTTCTTGAATAAATAGATTTGTAGACAAACAGAAAGAGAGATCAATCCGTCCCCCTCTGTAGTCACAGGTCAGTTTAACAGGTAATTTAAGCAGTGATTAAGGTGTACCCTACCTGGTACAAGGTGGTCTGCCTGGTACCGTGGGGAAAAAAACCTTCATCTTCACCAACCAGACACAGTATTATTTGGGTGTTGGACCATTCGGCACATCAGCCAATAATATAGAAGTGTGCATTGTTGTTTAACATATTTACCCATCCACCTTACAGCAGTCCTTCAGTATGATCAGAACCAAAAAAAAGAACTACCAGATGATTAACACACAATGTGCATGAGTGTATTTAATCAAATGACCAGCCTTTAAAACATGTTCTCTTCTTTACCTTATGACAGCTTCCACCATGTCAGTATCAGGCAGCCAAACTCTGAGGCACTCAGACATGCAGCGCAAGCTGAAGGAACTTCTGCATAGTGTGGAAAGAGCGCACAAAGCTGACATCCAGACCTACAGCTCAGGCCACCTGGGTCCTAACAGGCTCACTCTTAAACCCCTGAACTGCAGGCCATGCAAACCCATTTGGAACAGGCCAAAGTGTAAAGACACAGGAGCTGGCCACATTCAGGAAAGGCACAAAACAAAAGCTAACGTAGAAGAAACGATTGAAGCACTGCAGGGTTTCACCATACGCACAATTCCTAGGATCCAAGAAAGGATAAAACTTCCTAGTGAGGAGCTGGTGACCACTGATGTGAGGGAAGGTCTGGACAAGACAGAGCTAGATACACTGGCTAAAGGAAAGCAGGAACATTTCGCAGTGTCCGACTCACATGATGCTGAGCTCACCTGGAGCAATCGACTCGACCGGAGGAAGATTTTTAGGACAAAAGACCTGCGTGCCAGGAAGTGTCTGAGTGGAAGAGAAGCAGCAAAGAGGCATGAACACAATCTTCAGCAGGTTAGAATTATAGATACGGTTTATCAAAATCCGAAACCTGACCTTTTACATGTTCCATTATTAATGCAGATATTATAAACAGACGCTTAAATACAGTCTGTTCCTCTTGACTCTAAGGACTTTTTCCTCAACTCTTCCTGCTGTTTGTGTTGGATTTGTACAAATCTATCTGGCAGTTCTTTAGTTATTAGTCTTTAATTCCTAAGTTGGAAGTGTCGATTTTTCTTCCTTTCTGCATTCCCTAAGCACTGATATCTTTTAATCCCTTTCTTCGGCTCTCTGAAAAGCCAATAATGTCTTTTTATAAGTCTTGTGAAATGTTTTCCTGGCTCACTTGACTCATGAGCATGGCCTCTCACAGAAAAGTGCTTGAGAGTCTAAGTCTTATTTAATTCATCTGAATATCCCAAGCAAACATTCAATAAATAAACGTCATTCAACAATTTTAAGCACGTTGAGGAAGGGCTCAAACATAAACGCAGTAATATCTTAAACATGATTTCAACAGGAAAAATGATTAAAATCGTGGACTTATATAAAGGACTTATATAAGAACAGTAGTGACGTGTATACTTTACCTTTTTCAGAGATTCTGGCACCTTATGAGCTTGACTGATGTGTTCTAATGTCTCTGGTTTAGCATGCAGACATATTACACTGTACTTAGTCATCTCATGTAGGGGTAGGGGTAGCTCAGTGGTTAAGGCATTGGACTACGGTTCGGAAGATCCCAGGTTCAAACCCCACAACCACCAAGTTGCCAATGTTGGGCCCTTGAGCAAGGCCCTTAACCCTCAACTGCTCAGATGTGTAATGAGATAAAAATGTAAGTCGCTCTGGATAAGAGCGTCTGCCGAATGCCTAAATGTAAATGTAAATGTAAATCTCAGAGGACAGTGAGAGACCGATGCACATTTCCGACAGAGGACATTGTTAATGCTTGTGTGTGCGTATGTACTAGGCACTAAGGAAACTTCCTGCCGGCAGAGATCCCAGCAGAGATCGCCTCACAGTATTCAGTGATGTCTTCGATGACGTGTGTGACGGCTCACCTGTATTCGGTAGCATCCTCCGAGAAATCAAGGTGAGGCGGCTGGGATGTCTTATTAACACACATACACACACCTAGATCTCGGCTAATGACTAACGAGACTAATAAGTAAGTCTCCCTGAGATTATTTTCCAATCATTTGCCTTACGGTTAACATTTATAGATATTTATCCACCTACTGTACAGTACCACTTGTGTCTTACAATCTGAATTAATCCAAGATTACTTTCAAGTATGCACTACTACAAGGCATGTGATGCTTAAAGTAGGAGTAACTTTATCAACTGAAACGAGTTGTTTAAACTGTTGCTTACATGTCTATATGTTTCATGTTTATATACAGTATTTGTATGATCTTTTGTTATGTGCAGACAGAGTATGATTTGTACACAAGATCACTTCTGTCCTCAAAGTCAAATCTCCAGAATAACGTAAGAGCTTTACATTTTACAGTAGATCGCTTAGCAAATAATAAATGTATGATAAAAGCTAGATTTGGTATTTGCATGCCACAAAAGAAAATAATAATATATAAATAATAGGTACGGGAATGACCAAAGACCACCAGATGGCATTGTCACTACTGTATACCTAGGTGCTTATTCAAATTGGTTTGCGATTCTGTAACTATTGTAATGTAATAAATATTCCTATTCAATGTATTTTTTTTTTTTTACAATTCTAAACAAACTTAGCAAGAAATGTGCCAACATGTGAATAGTTTCCAGCGCTCCACCTGTAGGATTATAGAGAAATGGCAACGTTTCATAACCTCGAATGCAAACAGATGTATTATAAATAAACACACACACATATATATATATATATACAGTATATTCTGTACCAATTTTGTTATATATGTTTATCATGTCTGCATAATTATGTACAAAATCATTCGGTATAAACTGTAAAGAAGAGAAATATAGTACAAGAGAGACCAGTTTTTAGACGGAAACAAAAAACCTAATGTACGCTCCTGAAATTTGCATAAAAATATAAAGGAACGAGTGTGACAGAAGAACTCATATTATCCAGCAAGCTCAGTAAAACCTAACAGCTAACAGCTTTCTTATTAAACTGCACAAATCTGTGTCTAAATCCCCTAATTTTAAGCAATAAGTTTTCACTCCAAATATTGACTGAATTTTATTACTCTTTATTGCTCTTTAGAGAAGTTTCTTTTATGCAGAAATGTTTTGAAAAGCATCTTTTGCTTATGCCATATTTTTGTATGTTTGTATGTGTCCAAGACTTTTGCACAGTACCACACACACACATACACACACACACAAACTTTAGAAGTTCTTGGTTAGGGTTAATTAAATATTGAAATCAAATGCAAGTTTAATTTTGGTTTGAGTACATTTTGTTTGAGACATTGAGAAATCCTCAATCAGTGGATGATGATGTGTGTGGGCATTGTGGTTTACACCAAGTACCAAATGTTCTCATTACAAGAGGAATGTCTGAGGGTTTTGGCATCTGGCTAATCCGCGTCATCTTGCTTTTGGTTCCTAAGTATTAGGTTAAGCATTACTTTAAGCTAGTAACGTCCTAACAAGAATAAGAGGACAAACTTGTGTTTAGTCTGCATGCACCCCCTACGGAGGCTCCATAGACGCAACAGAGTTAAAGGAAGCAGCAAGGCAAGTGTTATTACTGGAACAGGAAGCCAGGAGAGCTTTGAAGAAAAATCAGAGGTAATTTTTTTTAAAGAATTTTGCATTTTCTTTTTACAAGTTGTTTAAAACAAATAGTAGAAGATTTTTTTAATCTTTTTTTTAGAGTCAGAACAGAGTATGAAGAAGCTCAAGCTAAAGCACTGGTTGACCAGACGGAAATGGGTACAAATATATTTACCAATAACATTAGGCAAATCTTTGTAATGATTTAATTAATCAGTGTATTATAGTTAGAGTACAGCGGTGTTTTCCAATTCTCTGTTTATGCTCTTATTTACCCCCATTAGGTTGGAGGTCTGAAGACCGTAATACCAATGCGTGTGATGAGGTTCAGTATGAACTGTCCTCCCTTACTTACATGGAGGCTAAGAGACAGCAGCTGTGGAAAGTGTGGAATGAGGTGCAGAGGCTTGAGAAAGACATCAGAGAGACCATGGTGTCCACTGTTACCACTAGCGCACTTGAGAACTGCATCAGAGACTCGGAAGTACTGAACATTTCGCATCCAGTTGAAGTACAACATCGTGACCTGCCTAACAGAACATTAAGTGCTGATGCATGTGTGGGTTTTCTTTTCTTTTTTTTTTTTTTCCATCTCTAGGATGAAGTCATGAACTATGCTGCTTCAAATGTGCTTCTCCAGAGAACCAATAAGGTAACAATGGATAAGATGGACACTTCAGGAAGCTTCTTGTACAGGAAGCTTTTGTAAATACAATGGATGTTCAAGTCATACCGGGACTCGTACCATGATGAAGGTGTAAAACTGATGGACGTTTACACAGTACGGTGATGAGAATCTTAACCACAGTAAAACAAATGAATAGTGCAAATGTTTTAAAGACCTTTCGCAATGTACAGTATGTCCGTACATCCAAGGTGAAAGCTCTATACACAATCATTCACCAAGTTCATTCCACTTGCCCAGGAACTCAGCTGGGTGTTAATGCTACGTCTTCGCTCCTAGCCATTTACACATTTTGGGGCCATTAAAGGAGTTCCTGGGAAGCCAGCGTTTCAAACATGAAGCAGGCAGGCCATCAAAAAAAACAAACACACATTCTACTTCAATGGTATCCAAGCACTATTAAAACACTATGATAAGTGCAGTAGTGCATGGGATTCTATAGAGTAATAAAGGTGTTTTCTTATTCTGCACAATCAAAAGTCCTGGTTTGACTCGAACACCACTGTATTTAGAGAATGCAACCTATCCAATTTAGGGATCTTGTTAAGGAAGAAATTGACCCTTATTTTCTTTAAAGGATCTTGAACAAAACATTTCAGTGGTCCTGAGCAAAGCTAAAGTCAGCGAGGAGATGAAGTATGCACATTTCATTTCTCAGCAAAAGACTAAAATTGTATTTATATTTATCTTTTATATAGCATCATTTACCTTTTTTTTTTTTTTTTTACAGACAGGTTTGGGAGGAGATATGCACCACACTGAATGGACATTGCTAGAAGACTTGATTTATACGATGATTAGAGATCTGCTTGCTGTAAGAAGGGTTGAACCTGTTTAAGTGACCATCAAGTGCAGGACGCCAAATAAAGAGGCAACATTCTTGCTTTGCACTTCAGTCTCACAGGACAGGAAGTCGTTTGTTACTTTGATGTTTGCCGTCCTTCCAAGACTGTATTGTATTGTCCTCTTCTGTAGCTGCTGTTTCATTTTCTTGCTATATACAATGGGGCAAAAACGTATTTAGTCAGCCACCAATTATGCAAGTTCTCCCACTTAAAAAGATGAGAGCGGCCTGTAATTTCCATCATAGGTAAACCTCAACTATGAGAGACAAAATAAAAAGAAAAAAATCCAATAAAAATCACATTGTAGGATTTTTAAAGAATTTATTTGCAAATTATGGTGGAAAATAAGTATTTGGTCAATAACAAAATTTCAACTCAATACTTTATCAGTGTCAAGTAACGAAGTACACTGTCAAAATGCCACAACCAAGCACCAGCGAGGAAGGTAATAGGAATGAGATATATATATATATATATATATATTATACATCTGACCAGTTGAGGGCCCAACAGTGGCAACTTGGTGGTTGTGGGGTTTGAACCAGGGATCTTCCGAATCGTAGGCCAATGCCTTAACTACTGAGCTACCCCTCAATATATATATATATATATATATATTAGTGCTGTCAAAATTAGTGCGTTAACGCATGCGATTAATTTGAAATATTTAACGCATTAAAAAAATTTAACGCAATTAACGCGGTTGCAGCTTTTTTTTTTTCCTGTTGTGGCCGACGTGTGTTCAACGTGCAAAGAAGTATGGATAAGACCAAGGAAGGACTTTTAGACGGAAAGTTTCAGTATAAAACTCTGCCGGATGGTTCTGTGGATAAAACAAAAGTAATCTGTACATTTTGCAAAGCCGAATTTAAATACCACAGAAGTAATTCGTCTTTGACATATCACTTAAAAGCAAAACACCCCACCGAAACAATCTCTACAGGGCCTCGCCAATGTAAATTGCATTGATTGTTTTGAAATTCAAATGACACAAATGGCACATACCTGTGTTTTTATTTCTGTAATAAATATGGCTTTCAAGCCAACAGTTAATTTGGAGGATATTGATGGTTTATTGCAGGTATGTTGTTTACATGAGAAAATCTGTGTTACAAGTTAAACAAAAATTCCAATAAACAATCATATTTGAATTTAAATAGTTTTATTGTCTTAAGTTTACATTAATTATTTACATTTACATATCCAAAAAGTTTCAGTCTTTTAATTGTGATTAATCGCGATTAATTGCAAAAAATTGTGCGATTAATTAGTTAATTTTTTTTAATCGATTGACAGCACTAATATATATATATACTGTGAAGCATGGGGGTGGAAACACACACACGTGTTTCCACCCCCATGCTTCACAGTAGGTATGGTGTTCTTTGGATGCAACTCAGCATTCTTTCTCCTCCAAACACGAAGTTCTATTTTGGTTACATCTGACTATATGACATTCTCCCAATCCTCTTTTGGATCATCCAAATGGTCTCTAGCAAACTTCAGACAGGCCTGGACATGTACTGGCTTAAGCAGAGGGACACGTCTGGCACTGCAGGATTTTAGTCCCTGGCGATGCAGTGTGTTACTGATGGTAGCCTTTGTTACTTTGGTCCCAGCTCTCTGGAGGTCATTCACTAGGTCCCCCCGTGTGGTTCTGGGATTTTTGCTCTCAGTTCTTTTTGACCCCACAGGGTGAGATCCTGCGTGGAGCCCCAGATCGAGGGAGATTATCAGTGGTCTTGTATGTCTTCTATTTTCTAATAATTGCTCCCACAGTTGGTTTCTTCACACCAAGCTGCTTACTGTACTTATTGCAGATTCAGTCTTCCCAGCCTGGTGCAGGTCTACAGTTTTGTTTCTGGTGTCCTTTAACAGCTTTTTGGTCTTGGTTGTAGTGAAGTTTCTTTAAGAATCCTACAGTTTGATTTTCTGGATTTTTTTTCCTTATTTAGTTTCTCATAGTTGAGGTATACCTATTATTTGCTTTGAGGATGCTGGTGGAGAAGTACAGAGAAGGTGATAAAGAGTAGATTTACGTAAGCGTATGATAGGGTGCCGAGAGAGGAGCTGTGGTGTTGTATGAGGAAGTCTGGAGTGGCAGAGAAGTATGTTAGAGTGTTGCAGGACATGTATGAGAGCTGTAAGACAGTGGTAAGATGTGCTGTAGGTGTGACAGAAAAGTTCAAGGTGGAGGTGGGTCTGCATCAAGGATCGGCTCGGAGCCCCTTCTTGTTTGCTCTGGTGATGGACAGGATGACAGATGAGGTAAGACAGGAGTCTAGCGAGAGCAGGGAAGAGGTGGAGAAAAATTTGAAGAGGTGGAGGTATGCTCTGAAAAGCAGAGGAATGAAGGTTAGCCGCAGCAAGATGGAATACATGTGTGTGAATGAGAGGGATCCAAGAGGAATGGTGAGGCTACAGGGAGCAGAGGTGAAGAACGTGCAGGACTTTAAGTACTTAGAGTTAACAGTCCAGAGCAATGGAGAGTGTGGAAAGAAAGTGAAGAGGCGGGTACAGGCAGGTTGGAATTGGTGGAGAAAAGTGTCAGGTGTGTTGTGCAATAGAATAGAGAATGTATGGAAAGGTGTACAGGACAGTGGTGAGACCAGCGATGCTCTACGGCTTAGAGACAGTGGCACTGAAGAAAAGACAGGAGGCAGAGTTGGAGGTAGCAGAGCTGAAGATGTTGAGGTTCTCTTTGGGAGTGACAAGGATGGATAGGATCAAGAATGAGTTTATCAGAGGGACAACAGATGTTTTGGAGATAACGTCAGAGAGGCCAGATTGAGGTGGTTTGGACATGTTCAGAGGAGGGTTAGATGGTTTGGGTGGTTTGGACATGTTCTAGGAGGTCTAGAGGAAGAACAAAGAGGAGATTTATGGATGCAGTGAGAGAGGACATGAAGTTAGTTGGCGTGAGAGAAGAGGATGCAGAGGACAGGGTTAGATGGAGGCAGATGACTCGCTGTGGCGACCCCTAAAAGGGAACAGCCAAAAGAGTTGAGGTATACCTATGATGAAAATGACCGGCCTCTCTCATCTTTTTAAGTGGGAGAACATTTGGTGGCTGAATAAATGCTTTTTTGCCCCACTATAGTTCTCATTCTAAGCCTACTGTAATTTGATTGAAATATTTTTGATAAATATAGAGAAGTTAAGTTTACTGTGGGTTAGATGACGTGTTTTTACTTTTAAAATATGTATAATATGGCCAGCAATACAGGAAATCATTTATCACCATATTCTGTGAGCAGATTCTTAACAGGCATTACTATTCTTAAAAAGAATAAGATCGGAGATGATGAACTTTTGGACTAATGCAAGCACGTGCAAAGCTGTTGTCAGTTCAAGATAAAGCCTAAGGGTTATCAGTCATACACAGGAATAAAGTAAAGCAGTTGATAATGTCTCTTCATTCACACCGTGTCCTTTTGGAAAGAGCTCTACGCTTGAGGACATGCCTTCACGAGGAAGCCAGCACTTCCAAATACGCTGCCCTTTGACCAAGCACTAGCTTGTAGAGATTGTGTTGTTCATCTGTTTAACCACTAGATGTTCCCCAAGCCTTGCTAATGGATTGCAATACGTTGCCAAACCCAGTGATTGCATTATGAAATATACAGTAGTATTACCTTCCAACACTTTCAGTCTTCATTTTTTACTTTGTATTAAAAATAATACAAATACACAAGGCTCATTAAGTTAAAGAAGATAAAATAAAATTTAAAAAATCAGAAAATTAAAAAGAGTACATGATTCCAAACTTGATCTCTCGGTCTTCTACACTCAGCCAGAGATATTGCTCTGCCCTTTGACCTTAGCACCAGCCAGTGCCTCGCTGTCTGCTTGATCTAATCAAGGATCAAAGTCCTGTCCATGAGGCACTATCAGTCACGGGCTGTTTCACTTCTTCACTCCACAAACACTTGTCCCACGCAGAGCTTCACCATGGTCTCCCACTATGCCCTCGCTCTTCTGTTCTGCCTCTCCACAGGCCTGGCTGCCACACTGATCCCTCCTGCTTCTGCCGAGGAGCTTGCGTCAACTCCCGAGCCCGCTCCAGCTGACAGGTCGAACGTCGTAGAAGCTGCTGGCGCTGAAGCAGCCCAAGCGGAGGCACCTGCAGAAGGAAAACATGCCAGAGTTGCCTCCAGCGCTACCCAGGACGACGACGATGACTCCGATTGGGGACTGAGCTCCATCAGAGGCAGCTTTCAAGCCGTCAATGGGTATTTTGACTCGCTACTGGAGCTGATGGGAGGCCGCGATGGCGTGTGCCAGTACCGCTGCAGATTCGGTAAGCGAGCCGAGCTAAATGTTGATGTTGAGTTGTGACGTGAATGCAGTCAGTGGCTTGGTTTTACTTTGTGTCAATCACACCGCTCCTGGCCATGGACACTATGGAAGTGCTCGTTTCTCTTATTATGATTTGATTTAATCAATGTTCACATGTTTGTTCATTAAACCAACACTGGAGAGCCAGTGATAAATGTTTGCTAAGTCTTACAAAACTATTGCTTCAGAGTGTTATCTTTATTAGAAAGAGAGCAGATAACACCAGTTTAAGGCAAAAGCTTGAGCAAATTAACCTGTTGTCACTGCTGAAAATACACACATTTTAAAGTGTTATACCAAGTCTGACTGTGATGCTTGTAAGGAATACCTGGATGCAGTGCAATGCAGGTTGTGGACACTGTGTCAGTCGCTGTAAGGGCAAGGGCGTGTACTGTATCACCGTGTTTTCTCTGATTGACAGGTAAAGCTCCAAAAGCTCGTCCAGGCTACCAGCTACCAGAACCCAATGGATGCACTTCCTCTTTGCTTGGTTTCCAGGTACCGGATAGTGTATGTGTCTAAGTATTACTAACAAACTAACACCAACTGAACTCACAACGCATACGGCAATTGTACCAACCACATGGACAATGGTTCTTTTAGGGTTCACTGAATGAATAAAAGAAAAATGGAATCATGCTTCAGTATTAGGAGTAAATACTAGAAGAGATGGTTGGATCGACCCAACTCAGAAATAAAGAAAACACTCTACTTTTTGGGGATTTGTGTATATTTTTGACCAATCACATCAAATCAGATTTTAAGTCGCATTTTGGGTGATTTGAGTTACACATATTTTCAGATTCCTGGTTCAATAAGCTCCAATTTTATTACTGTATCATGGCTGGTTCCTGAGATATGGCCAGTAAGTTCAGCCTCATTTCCCTGCCACCCCAAGAAAATAAACGCCTAAAATAAACCAGCAGTGCGGTTTTATTGCATATTTTTCTATTACAACTGGATTAAAACTTAATTATTGTGTTGAAGAATCAAGAAAATGAGTTATTTTTCAACAGATTTTTGCCAAAATTGCAAATTTAAAATTAAACCCTTACTGCACACTATTGGCCATAGTGCAAAAATAACCAGTACGACCTAATACTCGACTT
This sequence comes from Clarias gariepinus, assembly GCF_024256425.1. Taxonomy (NCBI): domain Eukaryota; kingdom Metazoa; phylum Chordata; class Actinopteri; order Siluriformes; family Clariidae; genus Clarias; species Clarias gariepinus. Next base: position 31,309,935 of record NC_071107.1, read on the forward strand.
GATGTGACGGGTTACATTTTACCTGGAAAGCTTCTATATCAATTAATTCATTAATAATTAATGAGTACCACATGTATTTTCTTAGATCCTAAAGATATAAAATAATGCATCCTTGATGGTATATTTATATTTTTCATTAAAGTTGTAAGAGTTTTAGTACAGTATGCATCAATTCTATACAATGTTCTACCACAGTTCGACATGGGCATCCCAGCCATGACCAAGTGCTGTAACCAGTTGGACCTGTGCTACGACACGTGCGGTTCCAACAAGTACCGTTGTGACACCAAGTTCCGCTGGTGCCTCCACAGCATATGTGGTGATCTGAAGAAGAGCTTGGGCTTCGTGTCAAAGGTCGAAGGTGAGAAGTGCTTCAATGTGCACGCCCATGACTCATACATTCACATTTGTGCCGGCTTGAGGTAAACAAGGTAGGGATGTGATATGGACACTGTTTAAGATAAGGTAACTGGTGACTTTGCATTTGCATTCTGACATTCTGTTGCACTTTGTACATTTTGACATCTCCTTTCCGAGTTATCTTCACATGCTTGCTCTTGCTCACCCTTATCTTGCATGTGTGTGCGCACTTGATAATGACATTATAAATGATGAATGATTATGACAATAGAAATGCACCATTATTTTCTGTCTCTCAGCTTGTGAGGCGTTTGCGGACACCATGTACAACACGGTATGGACTCTGGGCTGCAGGCCGTTCATGAACAGCCAGAGGGCAGCATGCATCTGTGAGGGTGAGGAGAAAGACGAGCTGTAAAGACCACTCCTCCTGCCAAGCACAATGACTCACCATTATCAAGTGCATTCCAAAGTGGACTCCAAAAAGAGACCGGTGGTGTGAAAGACTCATGTGGAACGAACAACAAGGAAACGCTCGAGCTCTCATCATCCCTTTCGATTAATATCAGTTTTCTGTAGCAATAGGTTTGTGTTTGCAGGTTTACCATTTAGTGTACTGTAGATGGTAACCTCCTATGGCTCAGTGGGAGGAGAGCATTTCATTAGTACACCCATTAGGCTATTGTCTTAAGACAGGTCTGCTTAAGTTGTCCTAAAGAGAAGACTAATTAGTCAGAGCTTTTAAAGAGTGTTTCCAAAGAAAATTCCAAATTGAAATCAAGCAGGACATTGTGACCAGTTGAAAGAACTATATTTATAATTTATTAAAGTGTAACGGTGCCATTCAAATTAAACTTTCACACATTTATACAATTCAAACACAGGCACGTAGTGTGCGAAAGAGTGGGTTCATTTCACATAGATTAAAACACTGTCAGATGTAAGAATGTTAAAATGAACGTGGCTTCTGATACATCTTCTAAACCTTTTTAAGTTATTTTAAACATTGTTATTCTGAATAAATATCAGTCTTACGTGGCTCCTCACATATCCCAAGTTTCCGCGTAAATTTATTGAAATTAGTTAATGCACATCATCTGAGACTAACTGTGAACTAGAGTGATGTAGCTGAGGCTATGAAACTTTCAGAGTCACTTTCAGGACACATTTTAGCCTCTGGAATTTCCTGTTCATATTTATGGTGTTCATATTTTCATTCTTTTCTTTCTTTTGTAAATACAAAACAAGTGTTTCAACCACAACAGGATACTGTAAATGCAAATATATGGATATGTTAAGCAGAGGAAGATGTGGCGTTGTATTACACCTCTATTATAAACACATAAAACTATTGAAAAATAATTAACTTTTACAAAAGAAAAATTTATAAAGTATATTATGGATATTCATAATGAAAGATCTGATGCAAGGGCACATGCAGAGGGAAGTTCTATGCAAACATTTGCAGTCTTAATTATTTACAACAGACATAAATGTAAATTCTTTATTAAAAGTTATATAAATATTCCGAAATAGCTCAGGACTGGCTTAGAACATTGATGTGTTCATGCTTCTATTAAATCAGAGAAAAGATCATATGATAATGCAAGAGAGTGAAGTGTAACATCAGTCTATTTATGTGAAATGTAATGCACTCAAATCATTGTGTTTCTAATTGGAAGATGGTATGCGGTTAATTGGGTCTCTGTACCAGGCCTGCTGCGATAATGTTTACGTGAACACAGAATCAAGGTAACAGATAGATTGGTTGTGTGTGTGCATGTTACGGATCTGGTAGAATGATTATGGGTCCCCCGGTTAGTATGCGTTTCTCCTGGTGCTGATCAGTCCAGAGGTCTCTCCTTAGACGTCCGCGACAGCCCTGCGTACAGCGTGACTCACCCTCACCACACACTAGCACCCGGCAGTGCAGGTACACCTCCTACACACCGCATAAAGGGAACGAGTTACTGGCAGAAGCTGATGTTCTGCATCAAATCATATATATATATATATATATATATATATATATATATATATAATTTGATATATATACACACTGTATATGGGGTAAAATTTTAAATAAAGTGTACTGAAAACGATTTAAGTCATAGCAAGCTGCTTACTTGCCTGGTACTGAACTCATTTCCAGCAATGGGTACTGTTAGCAATATGATACATTTTTGAAATTTTGATAATTTTTTTATTGTATTAGCAGATAGATCTCGCCTTCAGAACTGCCTTAATTCTACGTGGCATTGATTCAACAAGGTGCTGAAAGCATTCTTTAGAAATGTTGGCCCATATTGATAGGATAGCATCTTGCAGTTGATGGAGATTTGTGGGATGCACATTCAGGGCACGAAGCTCCCGTTCCACTACATCCCAAAGATGCTCTATTGGGTTGAGATCTGGTGACTGTGGAGGCCATTTTAGTACAGTGAACTCATTGTCATGTTCAAGAAACCAATTTGAAATGATTTGAGCTTTGTGGGATGGTGCATTATCCTGCTGGAAGTAGCCATCAGAGGATGGATACATGGTGGTCATAAAGGGATGGACATGGTCAGAAACAATGCTCAGGTAGCCCGTGGCATTTAAACGATGCCCAATTGGCACTAAGGGGCCTGAATGTGAAAACATCCCCCACACCATTACACCACCACCACCAGCCTGCACAGTGGTAACAAGGCATGATGGATCCATGTTCTCATTCAGTTTGCGCCAAATTCTGACTCTACCATTTGAATGTCTCAACAGAAATCGAGACTCATCAGACCAGGCAACATTTTTCCAGTCTTCAACTGTCCAATTTTAGTGAGCTCGTGCAAATTGTAGCCTCTTTTTCCTATTTGTAGTGGAGATGAGTGGTACCCGGTGGGGTTGTGTGCTGTTGTAGCCCATCCGCCTCAAGGTTGTGCGTGTTGTGGCTTCACAAATGCTTTGCTGCATACCTCGGTTGTAACGAGTGGTTATTTCAGTCAAAGTTGCTCTTCTATTAGCTTGAATCAGTCGTCCCATTCTCCTCTAACCTCTAGCATCAACAAGGCATTTTCGCCCACAGGACTGCCGCATACTGGATGTTTTTCCCTTTTCACACCATTCTTTGTAAACCCTAGAAATGGTTGTGCGTGAAAATCCCAGTAACTGAGCAGATTGTAAAATACTCAGACCGGCCGGTCTGGCACCAACAACCATGCCACGCTCAAAATTGCTGAAATCACCTTTCTTTCCCATTCAGACATTCAGTTTGGAGTTCAGGAGATTGTCTTGACCAGGACCACACCCCTAAATGCATTGAATCAACTGCCATGTGATTGGTTGATTAGATAATTGCATTAATAAGAAATTGAACAGGTTTTCCCAATAATCCTTTAGGTGAGTGTAGAATGCAAGCACTAAGAAGATGCATACCTCTACAAAATATCCCCATAATCCGGACATATACAGACATGTATGTGACAGAAGAAAGAATTAAAAAAAAACTATTCTTATTTTTTTTTAAGAAACCTAATGTAACTTCTATACAAGGCACTCAATATAATTTTTTTTTTTAAAGAATCTTCCAGACAATCCTTAGATATTCCTAAGATGAAACTCGATCCTCAACCCTTGCCTTGTAAAAATTGCTGGAAAATGTGAAGACCCAATCTTTTGCATGTAATAATTTGGTAAAATCACGCACTGTTCAGTGACATCATATGCTCCATTAAGTTTTATTAGAGCTTTTCAGTTGGTGTTACACACTAAATCACCAAATCATCTGAGTAAGGACTGACTCTTGCTTCTTGCCTATTTAGGCTAAGTTGATTTTTTATAAATACAACAGTAATAAGGGTCCTAACACTAAGCTTTGTGGAACACCATTTTCATCTAACAGAATTAAAGTCTTCTGCTGCAACTATTTGCTGTCTAATACTAACCAGCTGGTTCTATAGATAAGCGATATCAATTTATCATTTTATAAGCATTTATGATCAATACTGTCAATACTGAGGCTTTAAAACGATCAATAAATAAGACAGCTGAACAAAGGACTTTATCTAACGACAGAACCAAGTCATTAATTATTTTTAAAATCACGCACTGCTCTGCAATAGTACGCTCCACTTTTCTAAAACCGTACTGGCAGTTTTATTGTTCATTACTTGTATTAAGCAAGTCTTCTAGCTGCACAGACACTAAATATTTGAGTATCAATTCATAAGCCAGTTCAAAATCTGGTAATGATTTGATTATATTGCAATCAGAAGCAGCAAGATTAGAGAAAAAAAGAAAGACAGACAGACAGACAGAGACTCTCTTACTGTGACTTAAAGGCTTTAGTAAGCTAATACAAGCTCAATACCTTTGAGACTTAAATGTGAGTACTTTCATACTTTTTCTCAACGGTGAACAGATGGGACCCCGGACAAAAATAAATCTTTAGGAGACATTGGGTCCTACACCCAACTGAATTTTTATTTATTATTTAAATTAATATATTGGATTCAAATACATTTTTAAGGACCCAAACTTAAACCCTTTCATTACATTACCAGGCAAATTCATGTAGCCACGCTGATCTAAACTGGATCTGTGGTAATGTTACAAGGAACGTACAGCAGTTAGCTGTGAATTGCGAGCATGTAGCAGGGTTTGGACGGGCAGGGAGTGAGCAAGTCAGTACAGTATTCATGTCAATGTTCCCAGACTAACAGTAGCTAACTTTAGCTAGCTCTCCAACTAGCTAAGCAACGTCACACCTGTTAGCACAGCACTGAACTAGTTTCAAAAGCTACCGAGAATAAAAATGGGAATTTCTTAACATCATTGAAATAAATTTAACACTGAAGAGAAAATACAAAAAAATAATTAAGTGTTAAATTATTCTGCAATTCACTTCACCAACTGCTTGTGGGAGCACACATTCAAGTACATACAGTACACTGTAGGCATAGATTACAGGAGCGCACGTGACAGTAAAGCAGTCTTATTGTCTCCTGCGGTACACAGGATCAAGATTAACAGTCGCTGCATTTTTTTCGTAAAAAACAAAAAAAAACTAGTATAAATAAATAAAAGCAAAATAAAACGTGCAAAAAAAAAAAAACTGTTGAATTGGCGGCCATTTCAGTTGCCTGATAGGACTTCCACTTTTACTTGAGTATTATTTGACCTAAGATAGCTCTGCTTTTCCTCATGAACCACATTTAAGTAGTTTTTCCACTATTATTGATGTAATTCATAAATTGTAATTCAAAATATTTCTCAGTTGGCTGATCAGTTCAACAAACATTATACCAATCCATAGAAATGCTTGGGTCTAAAATAATTCTACTCAACCAAGATTCTGACACAACAATGTTGTCGAAACCCAAATACCAAAAAAATCCAATATAGACATCAAATAAGATCCGGATTGAAGAAAATTGCCAGAAATGAATAATCATAATGCAATTATACATAAGAGACAATATTTTTTTTTTCTGTGGAAGCATCAGACGAGTGAAATTTTATGCTCTTCATTATCCAAGAAAGGAAAAACATGTATTGACTCTATTAAGGAATTAAACCAAAAATAGTAAATAAACCACAAGCTCAATGAATGCCACAAAAATAAAAATCCCAAGACATCCAATTTATTGTAGAACTTGAATAAGTTTCCCACTGCACAGCAGGAGAGCCTACAAAAGCCTATAAAATCCACTATATAAGCCCTTGGGTTGGGAACGTTCTGTAGTCCACCCCCCTCACATCAAGACACGAAACTAGCTGGGCAGCCGAGTTAACCAAGGTAATCTGCCCAATTTCTCAAAAAGTTAACATGAAAAATCCTGTCCAGGAAACCAAAAAAAAAAAAAAAAAAAAAAACATTTAGGATGTATCTTGCTGATGTAGACAATTCACAATGCCTAAATCTCTTTTTTATCCCCATACCCAAAAGGAAATATTTTGTTAAAAAAAAAAACAGCGTTATTACTAAGCCTCTCAGATGCTTAGGATTTCTTATAGGTTAGTACAGAATCTTTCGCATGTGCTCCACACATACAGTTCTTACATCCCTTTCATTTATTATTAATCTTAGAGATATTCAACCTACAATTAAAAATTCATTGTTATTCAACACCTTCATGGTTTGGAAGGATGTTGTGATTAGGGAGCGGGGAATCAGCTGAGGATCAGTGGACCCTGAAAATTGTCTCCTCTTCCCTCCTCCTCCTTCTCCCAGGAACCTTTAAGGATCCTTTAAACCCCCCAAAAAAATTTATTAATTTAACTTTTACAGAAGATTTGCATCGGGTGCAACTTTAAATTAATTCACAGGATGTACCCTTAAATCGTACCCTAGGTCATCATTGCAGAAAGATCTATAAAGTCTGTTTTATGTCTTTGTGCCAAGCACAATTGGGGTTGCAACAGTATACACCATCTTCCTGAACAGAGTATGACTTATAACCTTATTTCATCTTTAGTCTAAACTATGTGATTTAGAGCTAATGCATAAAACTACAAAGAGGCGATTTCATTGACCAAAAAGGCTTTTTGTTTGGATAGAAAATGAGTTTGGGAGAAAGTTTCATTGGACATCACATAAGCATTCAACTGGAAACTGGCATGCTGACATGCGTTTGTAACTGCTGTCCTTTTTTTTGCCGTCACCTCCATCCACTCTTGAGGACTCTGAGATAAGTTTACTGTGCCAGCAAGGCAGGATTTCAGGGCTGGGGGGAAATACATGGAACATGGCTTCTCAAGCTTAGACAGCCTGTGTGTCTTACTCACCCTGTTGTCGCTGCCGATGAACTTGAAGACAGGGACCTGGTAGTGTTTGGAGAGCTGATCTTTAGCAGAGAGCTGGCGTACTGTCTCATCCGAAATACAGCTGATAGAAAGAAAACAGGCTAAAAGTCTAAAGCTTAAAGTCTTCTATTTAACAGCCTTTAGTTGGAGTGGAACTGCACATCACATTTGTAACAAGACCTTCACTTAGGTATTTATTGATGTTCTTCAACTTATTAGCCATAATCAAGCATTGACTAAAATTATCAGCACAATAAACTAAAGAATTATGTAGGCTAACTGAAGAATAACATCACATGATTATATGGACAGATTATTGACTGGGCCTTCTGGACAAGTGCCTAGTAGCTCTTTACCAGAATGTTTTAAGGGGAAATGGGCCCTTAAACCACTGCCAGGAAATCAAAAGTCATTGGATGCGGGGGGGTTGGGTTAGGGTAAATCACTAAAAAATCACTCACCCGTCTTTAATTAGGTAATATTTGAGGACTTGGTCAGCTTCAGGCCCAGGTGTAGCAAAGCAGTTCTCCACGAGTGCAGCAAGACCCTCCACACGTTCACGTGGCTCAACACCAAAGTACAGCACGTCACGTAAGCGCAGTTGCGGAGGACTGTTGTAAGGCTCTGCGAATTTTGCGCTCTTAAACAGTCCCAGTGTAAATGGGAAGACGCCCTCACTGTGTCCTGACAGCTCTAGTGCAGAACTGCGTACATTGGGAAGGTAGCCGTCTGATACCTCATAGTGACCTGGGAACTCGCATGTTATGGGCAGCAAAAGCTTGCTGGTGCGTACAATTAGATCTCCACTGCTGGTTGGACTTGACTTTGGCAGTCCGGTGACCAGATTTGTGGCAACAATTTTGTCATCAATTACCTAGAGAGAGAGATACACAGGAAAAAATGTAGCAAGTGGTCCAGAGGGTCGAGTAAAGACGGATACCTAGAGTATTTTAGGCCAAAACAATGTGGCCTCTACAGGAGATATGGAAACATAATAATTGCAAGCACAAATCAAGCCATCGCATTTCAGGAACACGCACTACTGCACCTTAATCTCTGGATTTTAAACTTCACTAAAAACCATAATGCATAATGCTAGAATAAGAATCTTGCTTGATTCTGGCCAGCAACCAACCATCCGTCTCTATACCAAGTTGCATGTTTGTCCATGTAGTTTAAATTCTAATACTATTCTTTACTCTTCCACTTTGTCTTGATGTATTACTATAAGTGAAAGCCTGTTGGAAGCAAATCAGACTCATCTATTTTCTTATTAAATTTTATTCAGGTGAGTCCCTGTAGTGAGCCAAAACACCTCAAGTGACAAATGAAGATCATTAGTTGTTGTCATGTTTCTACTCACCTTGACCACTGTGCCGCAGGTTTTCAGGCTGAAATGAAGGTTGATGTGAGTGCCATTAGAGACTCCGCGACACGAGGAATTTGACAAAAAGAGCTCTAGGCCACCCACAAGGTCTTTGGGAACAGATACATCAATAGAGCTGGGATTACACTGCACAGGAACTGGACAGGAAATACAAACGGTACCTTAACATCAATAATCTGATAAAGGTATTTAATTTATTTCCTAGTAAATGGGGTTATATTGGGTGTCAGACTGCATCAATGCTTGCCCAAATCGAATTCCAGATCTACAGTACCTTAGACCTCATGACTATCACAAACTAAGACCAACCCTGACCCTGGGTCAGCCTCAATACTATCCCTGCCCTACAGTATACCCAACCCAGCTACTGTATAAGCATTGGCTAAGATTGACCTAGCACCACTTCCCACAGAGAACACACATTCACTTAGAAAACTGAATACTTATGAAGGGAGTCTAGCTGACCCTGGCAGCTTCGCTTGTCGTCCCCCAATGTAAGGCCTCTGGGACAGTGACAGTAATACGAGTCTTCCTCTGATGAACAGCCATGGCTACAACCTCCATTCACATTGTGGCAACCTGCGATCTCTACATGCAGCAGGGGAAAAAAATTAGATAATGAACATCATCGTCAGTTGTATTTGTTTTATGCTAACCCAGGCTTACCGTTGCAGGTCTGGCCATCAGCATCTAGAACTCGGCCTGGGCCACACACACACTGCCGCGAACCCTTGGTGTTTACACAAATTTCAGCACATCCGCCATTGCTCCTCTCACATTCATTTACATCTTGTGCGAAAAAAAAAAAAAAAAACAATAGGGAGATTTTTACGAGAGAAAAATTTAAGAGACGGAAAGCCAATTGTGAGTAAATGAGAGCAGGGAGGCTAAATAATGAACAGTGGTTTACTGTGTAACAGCATGGGGCTGGTAATTACTTAATATTAAATGAAGCTTTAGGAGAAATGGAATATAATGTTTTTTTTCTGACTAATTTACAAGAGACTGGTAGCAGAGAGGACAAAATGGCATTCATGTGGATAAGACAATAAGTAATTACACAATGAAAGGCTTCCGTGAAACGGCTGTCAACCCCAAATTAAGTGAGACTTTTACATCTATCAAGTCTTTTTTCCCCTTTTGTTGACTTTTTCTCTCTGCATATCTTAGGAAATTTTAACTTACATTTAATCTCGATTAGATTTTTTCCCCCCAAACCAATACCCATAGGCATCATTTCCAGGGGCACATTGGGGGTTGGTCCCAATAATCAAAACTAGACAGTACCATTACTGGACTTGGTCAACGTCTTCAAACAGGAAGAAGCTTGACAAAAGAGAAATACCTGATGGTCCTCAAATTCCTCATTGTCCCCTTACAAGCAAATGCATTTTAATGCTTCATAGTCTCGTGGCTCACCCAAACAAGTCTGAGAGTCTGGCCCCAGAAAAGTCCCAGCAGGACAACGACACTCTAGTTGCAGTGGGCAGTCTGGACCAGTGCACTCCACCTCATCACAGATGTCATAAAAATCTACCACACACAAATTTACATGCTAACATTTACATTCTCATAAATTGAATCAAAGACAACAAAAACGTACGAAGGGCAGGTTGGCAGACTTACGGCCACAGTACACATGGAAGCAAACTGAGGGGCGTGGCAGGCGGTATACATAGTACCCCCTGGGACAAGCTTTCACGTCCACCGTCCCACGCCAATGGCAGCAGTCGTCATTGAAACTTGCACACGTAGGCAATGTGACAATGTTATCAGAAGGCAGCGGGTGGGTGCCGTTGAGCCAGATCGGTGCGTGGGTGCCACAGTGGTTCTCCTCGATGCAAAAGGTAGGCATCGCGTCACCTGCCAAACCAGTGAAGCGGTACCACTCACTTGCAACGTGGCGGTCACACAAGGGAACACCAGCCGAGTTGTTCACATGATAGTCCGTGTTCCTCCAGGGCTCGTTCAGACTGATGTAGGCTGAGCAGGGATCTGGAGCTGGCCGTGAAAGAAGGTATAAACATGGCAGAATATACTGTACTAAGTATAAACACGCGCCAACAAAAACATGACATTTTTCCATAATTGTGCTGCCCTTAAAAACATTTACATTGAAATTACTTAACCGAACCCTTTGGACTATTCTGTTAAGGTTCATGTAGCTTGCAATGAGCAAACAGCTGATGCAAAGAATTCCTGCAAATCTTTGCTACAGCATGAAACTTTCAAGATTGCTTTAGAACCAGAAATTATAATACTGTAAATCCATGATTGTGGTCTCACCTAGCGGAAAGCATGTTTGTTATTCCTTATCTCTGCGTTTCCTTTTGACCATCAGAAGCAGTCAGAAGCAGTACAGCAGAGTGCAATCTAGTGGCAGTAGACAGACTGCAGACAGGGCTATCTCTTTAGGATGTTCTGTTAATATGGGAAATGTTGGGGGCCAAGGATCAGGTCAAGGTGACGTGCTATAAACACAAGGTTCCTGAACGCTGCCAAACGAAATCTTTTCAACTCTTTCCTCTCTGTCTATTGCTTCGTCCATTATCTTTTTTGTGTGTTTGCCTTTGTCCCGTGATGACATTTTTATTTTTTAAATGCCTCAAAAAAGAAAAGATTGCACGCTCTAAAATGTAATTGATTTAGCTTTGATTACAGAACGCAATGTAGTGGCCAGTTCAGTGTAAAAATGAGTCCTCAAGCTCAAATCAGAATCGCTCTTTTTCCTATTGAAGCCCTAGAAAATACTGTACCTGTGTCACCCGGGAAAAAAAACTCCACAGATGTGATCACCTGGTCATTCAGTACATTCAGATCAGCTGACTTCATTTTATTGCCACATAAGGTGAGTCTAGACCTGACCGACTGAACCAACCCCAGATAATAACACTGCCTACAGTGGGCACCATGCGTGTTGAGTGCATGCGCTTCCCCTCTTACCCTGACGCACCAGTCACCCTAAATAGGGTCAATCAGAGCTCATCAGACACATGTACTTTTTTCATTGCCTCAAAGCCCAATCGCAAATAGCAAATTCAAGACCATTTCTGATTAGTCTCCCTAACAAGTAGCCACACAGCTGATTAGTCCCAATCGAGAGTTATCATCTCTTTATGTTTGTATGGAAATGCACTTTTTGCACAGTATATCTACAAGAATATATATACACATGCAATACACATACAATATATATATATATATATATATATATATATATATATATATATATACACATGTCTAAAACATTATTGGGGGGGGACTTTACAATTTAAAGTTATGAATCCAAATTACATATAGATGAGCAGACTTGATATAACACTAACATATAAACTTACAAAACAAATCAAGTGACAGCTATTTATTATTTTAAAAATAATTTCAGTACCTTGCATAAATAATGACCCACTTGAACCTTTAGGCATTTCGTTGAGATCTAATGTAAAACTGTTATGATCTTAATTTGGATAATAGTTTGAATTTTTAGCTTGCTAATGAAAAATTGCATCATATTTAATCAGTACGCCGGGATCGTAGCCCAGAGTGAAATAACAGAGACTAGCACTGGTTTACATTTTCTAATTCGATTACGGCCTGCAAGGCAATTTTCTCATGGATTCTAAATTTATTTGATGGGTGAGAAAATTCTCAAGATTTACACTAACTTGTGTCCACTCTGGAAAAATCAGTACGAACAAGTTCCCCTAATCAGATAACCATGAAAAACACATCAGGTATTTAAGAAACAAGTTTAAAACACAGTCCCCTTACCTGTTATCTGAGCAGTGGCCACGATCTGGCAGGCTGAAAGAGTTAAAAGGACATCCAAGAGCATGGTGATTTCTTTCTAACACAAAACGGCAAGTGAGAATTGTTGAAAAGGGCAGGGTCTTTAAACCTCTAGCGGGCTACAGTATCTCAGTACATCAGGGATGCGTCAGTATCAGAGTTGTGTACTGTGGAGTAGGAGATAACACATCTGTCTCACCTTGACCTTCAGTCCTGCCCTCCATCCCCATACAAAACGCACACCTCCGGCCAGTGACAGGGTCATCCTTTCATTGTTCCCAAACTCATCAGTCTTCTATTGAGCTCATAACATAACCCACATACAGATTCTGGCAGCTGCCCAGAACTCCCTTACTCATCGACACTGCAATTTCAATCAGTCCTGGCAGCCGAGACCTGACCATAGCAAGTTTCGCAAGTGTTTAATTAAATGAACTCCTTCTTTAATCAGCAGGGTCATTAAGAAGCACAAGCCGGAATGTGTCAAGCGTCACATGAGATTATCGCACATGGCTCAATAAGACCATGCACCTCTTATGGGCTGATTTTTAAAAAATTAATAAATGTAGACACAGATTAATGTATCCTGTTAAAGCTGTTTAAGGGGCATCACTTCACTGTAATGGAATATTTGTTTGAATGCAATCGTGCATAATAATTTATAATTTGTGCAGACATCTGAGCTGCAAATACCATTTTTAATTTGGGTAGGAAGCAAGACTACAGGAAGAACAAGAGCAAAGGATGCAGATTTGAGAAGGTCAAGGCTCAGCTGTTCAGTCTTGATGTAAACATGTGAAAAAAAAAAAAAAAAAAAAAAAAAAGATTAAACCCCAAACCAGGTTTCAACCATGTGGTCCGGCTTGAGTGTTTGTTTGCCCTTACAGTCTGGTTTTGAGCAGCTGTGGAATTCTGCATAGTATTACAAAGCAATTGCATCATGGATTCTTACAGTACTGTGATTATTACACTATAGTGTATACACCTGTAGTGCATCATTTTAGCATTTTAAAGAAAATTATAATTATAAAACAAAGAACAAACATGACTCTCAGCTCCAAAACTGGATAAGTATTTATTGATAAGTGAATTACATTTCTCTTTTATACACATTTCATAAATGATACAGGAGTTTACATTTTTATAGTCTTCCAATATCACAGCATCTGATGCCATTCATTAAAAACCAAAAAGAAATGAAGAAAATACATTAACGTGAAAACAATGAGATCCTGCTTTATTCATATTGATATATAACTATATATATTCTTTTACTTTATTTTCTTAAGTGCACATGGTAAAAATGTAAAATAATGCACTCTTCTGAGACTTAATTCATGTGCTGTGGGGGGGGGGGAACAAAAACTAAATGTAGGCATATGAAGAGGTGATCGAAAGATAAATGGATAGAGAGAGATAGAGACAGAGATAAAAAGAGATGATTTTTTTTTTTTAAAAGAGAAAAAGGATAAATGCATGGCTGGACGTTGGCTGCCGATCTACCATTCAGGGCAGTCACAAAGCACATGGAGGAAATTAATCTGCATTAATTCTCGACAAACCAGCATTCTGTAATCTTTGCAGTTTTTATTAATTTTTTTTTTAATTTATTTTTGGGTCATATATAATTTCCCCATGTAAACATTACATTCATGCAACACCCGCTTTAGAATAAGTCCCATATATTACATATACTCTTGTAAAAAAAACTAACAAAAAAAAAAAAGAAAACAATGAAAGGCAAAGCAAACCAAGGCAAACCTTTATAGAAAACAACCAAATAATCATAATAATAATAATACGAAAAAGAAGAATGAAAAGTAAAAATGCTTAATGGTGATAAAACATGAGGCATTAAACCGTCAGAACGATTTTGGTATTAGCTTTTGCGGGTCATTTTTAGACACCGTTCCTGTCCTCTGCGCGTGCAACAGCATACAAGAATTTATGATTATCGACGGTATGAGGGCGAGAGGCCGAGGGGGCACAGAAAGAGATTGACTTACTCATATTGATTAGGACCAATATGGTAGGGATTGCTCAAATGTACTCGTGGAGTCGTACAAAAACACGCTGTCAATCAGCCTGTCTTTATCGACGAAGCCTTATGTGTTACAGTGACAGCATTTCCAAACTTTGCGTAACGAGACGGCTTAGAGCAGCAAAACCTCTTTCTCGTGATATATTGAAGTATTTATTGATTGATATAGCTGTGACAGTTTAAACCATACACCAATCTCTCGTTCCAGGCTAGTCAAATGCAGCTTGCTTATTCAGATGTGGCCTTTCTAGGATGGATATGGTTGTGCTTTTCCCTTGCTATAAATGTCAAACTTTTTCGAGACACATTTCTTCGGATCAGAGCGGCGATGTTCGCAGACTTGCGGCCGTGCAAGGCGTATGACATTTCGCTGATTGAATAAGTAAGCCGGATAAGTACGGCAAACAGCACCGTTCTGCTCCAGGTCTCTTAAACTAGGCAATCCCTTAGCTCACTTTGCCTTGTTGAGCCATTGGACATGAGCGCTGGGAATGCCTGGAGGTATAGACTGCATGACAGGAAGGTAAAAAAAATAATAAAATTCTTATTTGTAGCACACAAGGCTTCAAAAATATTTCTGCAAGCTGTTCGATATATTAATCAGTATGTCTGAGCATGAGAAACCTCCAGAAACCTCGTTACCTAAAGACACATTTTCCTCAAGTGTATGAATTTCTATATAATGCATTCTGTCACCTTCATAGCTTTTGGATGATGTCAAGCTGGCTGCATAAAGATATAAGCATTTCATCATATTCTTCTGAAGGTGCAGCAACGCATACACAACCACAATCTGACCCGCAAATACGAGTTACGCTGTGATTCCTAATCGACTTTAAACAGAGCACCATGTCCATAAGAAATGCATTTATGTCTTAAATGGAAAAAAAAAAAAAAAAAAAACAATCAGTGTGAATTTTCAAGCTGTCCAATACTCCGTCACTACTTCGGGATGCGTCCGTCCCTGTAAATCATGTCCCCTAAAGACGCCAGGTCAGATATGAAAAAGATGCAAAAACTCGCGCGCTACAGCATGCCGCAAAACTGTGCAAGAAACCAACTAAGTTCTAGGATCTAATATATTACACGGTTCTGTTTACGCTTCGGTATATTCTTGGCATACAGATGAGCTGTGCAGATGTACAGCTTCGGATCGTTTATTTATTTATTTATTTATTTATTCATTTTTATTACGCAATTGTATGATACAGTAAACAGCCCAGGCAAGTCTCGAAGGATGGGTGTGTCTGTCTCGCAGGGGCTGAGGCTGAGAGACCATGGCGTGGGGAACAGGAGCGCCCTATCGCGTGCATGCTGCACGGGATGCTGCGAGGCACTGTGGGTAACAGTTTTCTGGCACAGAAAAGAAGAGAAAACCTTCTGAATCAGGTCACTTTCACATTCCCCTGTTAATCTGCAACAAAAGCGGACTGATTCACTGTCACCGTACCTAAAACTGCATTCGTAATTTAACATTGTGTGTGTGTGTGTGTGTGTGTTAAGCCTGGTTGTTTTTTTTTTGTTTTTCCTTGTCATTTTAATATCAGGAGCTGGATGCATGATGAAAATGGTTTGAACTGATGCTGACATGATACATGTTTGTTTTTGAATAATTGAACACACAGTGATGTTTAGCCGGTAGATCTCTGGTCCGCAACTTCCAACAGGTCTGTACAGGAAGTGATGCTCATCACGTGACCCCTTCTCCTCGTACACACTTAGCAGCAGTGTGGTTGAACTCCTGTTACAGCTCTCAGTCATGCTAAGGATGCAACTAGAGACACAGGGAGATGTGGCGGCAGTCCGGAGTCCCAGCCACTAAAGGACAGGAGGGGACTGGGAGACAGAGGACAACTCTGCTCCATGCAGGGACATCAGGTCAAAAATAGCTCTCCTGCAATCTGATTGTCCCTACACCCCCCCATCCCAGGGCTGGAGGAAAAAAAAAGCCCAAAGGCCCAAGATCTTTCCTGTGCCAGATATACAACTCCACTGTTAAAAAAAAGAAGAGGTCTTTAAAGGTTTTCCTTTTTTTTTTTTTTAAAGTACATCTTAAGAGGTGCTGAACCAAAGAGCATGTCTCTGCACGTGTTGTTTTTTCAGCATGTCTGCGAGATATCGTGTCCGTAACCCAGAGGTCACTTCCTGTTAGGCATCAGGAGCTTCCTGTAGGCTGCTGCTGTTTTCTCCGTGTTCCTGTAGCGTTACCAGAGCGCACAGGATTCTGCAGGCACAACTAGCAACTTTGCCCTCCGGCATCTCCAGCAGAGGGGCTTTCATGTGTCGTTCTTTCTTTTGTCGGATTTCATTCCATCCCCTCCTCCTCTACTTTGACTCGCTGTGTTTAAGCAGTTTTCAAAACCAAATCATAGAACTTAAAAACAGTAGTAATTAAAAAAATAAGATATATAAAAAAAAAAAAAAACTCCAATTCATGCCAGAAAGAAAAATTTCTAAGAACAGGTGGCAGGGGAAACAAACGGGAAAACAAAACCAGCGGGCTGAAAGAGGAAAAGGGGAAATGGAGAAGGAGTGGAATGAAGGAAGGGAAGAGAGAGAGAGAGAGAGAGAGAGAGAGAGAGAGATGGGAGAAGGAAAGAGGGAAGGAGGAAGGGAGGCTTTCACTTCCTCACATCAATCCTTGCTGGTGCTGAATTGCTGGATGGGGAGGTGCAGCTGGAGAGGATCTCTCAGGCGCTTTAGGTCCAACTCGGCCTGAGAAAGACGGAGGGACAGGGAGGAGAGAGAACCAGAGGAGACGAGCAAGGAGGAATTAAGGAAGGAGAGTGTCAGGGTCAAAAGTGTTATTTTAAGTGCTGGGATAATTGGGTTTGTGTGTGTGTGTGTGTGTGTGTGTGTCTATGTCTGCGTGTGTGTCAGCACACCTCGGCAATGTCGTCCTTCAGTTTGTTGTACTTTTCGATGTCAAAGCGTGTCCTCTTTACTCCCTTGTGGAAGAACAGCAGATACTGTCTGTCTCTGGCATCAGGGTAGATGTACTCCTGTACGTGAGCGCCCACACACACACACACACACACACACACACACACACACACACACACACATCACCACAACACAATGCTATTTCATTAAGGGAAAGAGACAAATATATATCAAACATCATTAAGCCTGAAGTTGACAACAACATTTGGCAAGAACTGCATCCAATCAAGTGTGTGTTTGGGGTGTGTGTGTGTGTGTGTGTGTCTGAGTGAGTGTAAGAGAGAGAGCGGTAACAAAAACAAGAGTAAAAGAGCACTTGAAAAGTTGCGCATACTGTAAGTGAAAGCATATTTCACTTTATACTGCAGTGCAGTTGTGCACTTCAATCTGATTGGTCAGCAGGTGTGCATTATTTTACGGATAGTATGGAAGCCCTTAAGGGACATGGAGAAGAAAAACTTTTGCGCTTCTGAAATATCAGTCAGTCCGGACAAATCGCCTACTGCATTATTATTGGTTAAGACTTTAGTCTGACCTATAATTAGTTAGATCTTCCCTGAGCATGAACAACAGTTCCACAAACTCTATTTATTAATAACAGATTATTTTTGTTTGTTAATTTCGCCAGATATTTTTTACTCCGTCAGCACGTATCCTTCCACGACTGACAATCAGTGACCGACACTCAGGGGTGAAGGTAGTCTGACATTTTTAATCATCAGTACTACATAGACACGGATGGTTAAAACACAATTCTTAACAACTTAGGAGACCAAAATCGAGGAGACAAAGTCTTGTTTTAGATGATATAACCTTAATCAGATGTGTTTTCTTGCTGAAAGTGCTGACGTGACTGGTTTTGAATGTGGCTTTTGGCAGGTAGTAGCCCTCTTCTCTTTCCAGTAATTAACGCTTGTTAGATGATCAGGTGACATGGAGTGATGCATAATAGCTTTGCCTTATTTCACAAAAGAAATTTTTTACTATTCTCTTCTTCTCTGGTGTCCCTTCAGTGGCTCTGCTTCAGTAGTTCCTGCCTTTACACGATCAACAGGTTAATAATAATTGCATTGATGCCCTTTGTTCAATTACATCCTTTTTTTTCCCATACAGAGGACACTCCACATAATCTAAGACTGATAATAAATAGTGAGTTGTTTAACAAAGTGAAACATTTAATCATTAAATGTAGAGACGTTTTCCAGGAGACATTCATTTAACATTTATAAAAGTTTCCCAGCTCAGAAAAGTCTTTAGGATGAAGATGCTGACACACTTTCTCAGTTCTCGGTATAATGACAGACTTCTTTTTGAAAGGTAGAGAGGGGGCGTAGTAAAGGAATGACTGTTCATTAAAGCTATTATGATTTAGATGAGAACAGGACATTGTCCACGACATTAAATCTAATCATAACGTGTTTGAAGCGGTGACATGTTAAACATGAATGGAAAATCGTTGTGATTAACCTTTTTCGGAAGTAGCTTTTTTTTTTTTAACATACTGCACGTAATACCATGTCTGTGATGTTAGTCAGGTTTTTTAGTGGCGTGATGGAAGTTTACCTGACGTGTGAGCACGAAGTAGGCGTACATGGCCATGGCTGTGCCGTAGGTGATGAAATAGGTGACGGGCTCCATGATATCCCATGAGTACTCCCACCAGGTTAGCCGTGCCAGCACTCCAAACTGGGTGGCCATATACGCCATGCCTCCCCACAGCACCCAGGTGGTCCGACGCTCTGCTTTCCTACTCAGCTCATCTTTCACCTGATACACACAGCAAGCGAACAGCACCAAGTCAACAGTGAGCATCGGTAAGTTCGATAGGATACGGGTCGGGTTTTTAAACTCTGATCAGGTTTTCTTAGAGAAAGATTCAGGAATACAACATGAGCCATAAACTGAGGAATAACAGTTCTGATCACATCATCACCAGTGCAAATACAAGCTAGGGCTGATGATTGTGTCACATTATACAGTCTTATTCTGAGATATTACACACGAATCATTACTTACGGTAATAGATAGCTAATTGCACTTTTGGACAAACTGCAGTTTTATTATGCATAATGCTTTATTCCTCTCACGTTTTGTTGCAAGTCATTTATTTTTACAGACATTAAAACAATTCCTTATTATATTTTATAAGAAAAGGCATTCTCGCGAGGTTGGAAGCAACCCTACATATTACGTAATGCAACTCTTCGATACATTTTTTGTTTGAATGTACAATGAGTACATTTAAACAGCCTTATAATGCATACAGTTTTGTGTTCAATTTAGTGCCTTTTTCCTTTAGTTCCTTTTTTATTTCTATGTTCGTTTGTGTAAAAAACATTGTAAAAAAAACATCTGATTGCAGAAGGTCTTAACAATAATACAAGCTCAAACAAACAACAACATATTACTTTTTTTCTTTTACATTACCAAAAAAATAATAAATATAAAATGTGGGCAATAGTAACTAGCCCCATGATTCAATAGTTTGTAGATCCACATTACATAGCAGTAATTTAATTCTGTAAGACCTTATCAGTCTCTCATCATTTTGGCCCAATCTTCTCTAAAACATGTGCATTTTTGGGCATTCGCTTACGCACAGCCCTCTTAGGTTCCCACCACAGCATTTCAGTTGTGTTGAGCTTTAACCAAATTAATGCCAGATCTTGATTCTTTTATTCTAATATAGATTTACCGCTGTGCATCGGATCATTGTCTTGCTGCATGACCCGATTTCAACCGTGCTCTAGTTGTCGGACTGACGGCCTCACATTTGCCCAAATCCTGTGACTCCGAAAACAAGCCCAAGTCGTCTTCACTGCTGTGACAGTGGGTATGGGGAGTTTCTGACGAAATGCTGTTTATTTTTGCTAAATATGATGCTGGCCTTTGAGGCCAGACACTTGTTTCATCAAGGGCACATGTCCTTAGAGCATTGTTTCTGAAGTCTTTGTGTTTTGTTAAGATTCACTTTTGCGAACCTCAGTCGTGCTTCCGTGTTCTTTTTAGACGGAAGAGGTTTCTCCTGCCAACCATTACGACCAAACCGTAATAGTGAAATCTTCTTTTAAGTGTGCGGTCATGGACCTTTAACATTTAACATGCTCAGTGAGGCCTATAGGGTACGGGATGCAGCTCTTCTTTTTAATTGTTTTTAAAATTCTCTGAGCATTGCATGGCCTGACCTTGGGATGAATATACTGAAACGTCCACTCCTGGGAACATTAGCAAGCGTCTTGAATGCTTTAACACTAGAGAAAAAACCTATTTAGCGCAGAACGTTAAACTTCAAATTGTTTAGAACCCTTACGTATGTATTTCCCTTTTCGGCTGTGTATTAACACACACCTGAATGCTCCAGATCTGCAAACTGCCCAAACTCCTGCTTTTATAGGGGGTCTGCACACCGGCTAATGATCAATTAGTCAACGGCTGATGATTAGCAGCAACTTACCCTCTGAATCCTGAACACTAAGAATACTTACTATTGCCTGAATGTTTTTTTTTGTTTTTGCCTACATTTTTGTTAAATACTGAATGGCATAGGCAGCACGGTGGCTTAGAAGTTAACAGCATATCCGTGCGACCTGTATACTGTATACAGGATAAAGCGGTATAGACGATGAGTGCGATAATGGCACAAAAAAAAAAAAAAAAAAAGCAATCTGTTGCTGTTCATCAGGTTGAATTTCCCTTATACTAAAACCTGCTACAATCAGATGATTTTTATTAAATTTTTACACAAAAAAAAACAGAATCATAAAAGGGGGCACTAACTTTTACACATGACTGTAAGCAACCTATATGGTTTCATTACGATGCATCTCGGAATCTTTTAAAAGGCTGTTTGATTGCGGTCCTCACAAATCCGAGGCACCTTTTCCAGCGGGCGAAGCTGTGAGTTGAGATCTTCCAGGCGTCCGATCAGCTCTTTCTCTTTGGTCAGCTGATGCTCCTCTATGCGCAGAGTAGTGTAAAGCTGCTGCACCAGGATCTTCACGTCGTTCAGCCGCTCCGCCTCCTCGTGCGGCAACACCTCTGATATACACACACGAAATAGAAGTTAGCGACGTGCAAGTTAAAGAAAAGACGGAGGAAACCCTTCACCCTCACCTCTTCTGGGTGGCCGGATGAGGTGCGTGGTGTCGTTGATGACCAGCTTGAAATCGTCCAGCAGCAAAACGTCGATCCCTGTAGAAGAGGCTATCCTTGTGCCATCTACACATAGTAGGAATGGAAGAGGATTAATAATAGCTTTAATTGCTATTTCCTTTGACTCGTCTAAGAAGAAAAAGAAGAATGAAAGCCATTTTCATACATAACTGCTAATGCACAGGAAGGTGTCAAAGATCACCTTTTTATCAACACATCTTGTGCGTGCTTGGTCCTTGTTTTGTTCACTTTCTTTTCTTTTGTCCTGCAATACTTCTTAAGGAGGAGCTGGCAGTAGCCTGCAGCACTACGCTAGCCTGCAATGCTCCATCAGTGTTGACAGGCATTAATAAAGCCCGACTAGTGCCAACACAATGGGCAGCGATCACCCACAGGCACAAGCATTTTTTATTTTATTTTTTTCACGATTTGAAAGCACGACTGACTTCAGGGAGTCAAACGGGTAAAACACATTCATCTGTGTGTGTGTGGTCATACCTTTGGAATAGATGGCGACTCGGTCGATGCCCCGGTCCTCGGCTTGCAGCTGCTGGAGGAAGATGCCCACGCTGTCGCTGAGGGGTTTTAGAGTGAACTGACAGCGCTCCCTCCGGGACGGCAGCCTCACCGAGATCACCGGCAGGCTGTTGTGATACACCACCGTCACCTCTGATGAGACAAAAAACAAAAGTTCGTGCTGAATCGCTACACAATCTGAGACTTTTTACTCCATCGGCGCTTCTTAATGATACCAGTGTGAGAATTTGCACCTGATCCTGATATAATCTTATAGCTTGTTCATGATGCGGTCTGGCATACAAACATCCAAAACAGTTGCCTAGCACTAGAGGGCAGTGTTGCAGTAAATGCAATAAGTCTTGTTTGAGGAGTGCTGCAGGATGATGAGTGAGTGACATCTGAGTTGTTCATACATGATGCATGAACACCTTTCAGGGCTGATTATTCTTATCACGATTCCAAGTAAATGGACGATGCCATCACGCCGGCGTTTTCGATTCTCTCCTCAGGATTTTAATCAAGGCTTTACGCCAATTAAGCTCAATAACCTTGATAAATAGATGCAGCGAAAAATTTACTTTTCCTCGTTGAGCAATAGCTCTACAATCTGTTACGGTTGATGCTTGATTCGTTTTAAATACCTTTTTTTCCCCCCCACCATTATCATTCACAGCGGCTTGTGTATACAAGCCCACTTATAAGCCATAGTTAAACTAGCGCACCTAATTTGAAGAAACCTAAGCAGCACTAATTACTCGAAACTGTCACATTAGAAACCTGGCCAGCTGTTCGTGGTGTGTTTTTTTAAGGGGTTTCCCAAGAAAGCTTTAGTGTGAGAGAAAAATGTAACAATTTGACCGGATTATCATTTTTTTTTTATAAGCAACGCTTAGGAGTCAATAAACCTGCTAAAGCCATTACAAAGCAAGTTTATTTCACTGCGCTCTAAAATCCCAGCTGTAATAAATCGATCTCTAAGGACGCTTGTCTCGGAGGCATCGTCAACAGGGTCTCGGTGTGCGTCTCTTTTTATGACTGAAGCGATCAGTTTTCTGGCTGTCGACTTAACATTCAGGAGCTTACATTCTCGGTTTGCCCCAGCGCAGAGGTGCGTGTGTGCGCTTTTTGTGTGTGGCACATTTGTAGCTTGCGTGAGGCTTAACAAGGAGCATTTTAGGAGATTGTGTTTGGAAGTGCGAACGTCTGAGGAGTACAAAGGAAAAAAAACGACTGCCTCGCAACCTTACAAACATAGGACGTAAAAGCAAACCGGTCACGTTTCAGACTTAACTGCCTGCTCGATGTACAGTAAAACACTCGGCTCGTTAATCTTCATTTCCCCTACTTAGTTTACCCTTTGCCTTCGTTGTGATTAGCGCCCACAAGAGGCCAGTCTTGCTGTCTTAATAGTGCTGCTATTAAAACACGCTCTTAAAAAGATAAAAAAGGGGGAAAAAAAACAACAACAAAAAGCAGCATCCCAGCTCATCTGCTGCAAACTGGTCATCCTTTACCAGGATCTGAGCCGATGTGAGCTTGAAACATACTCTGACTCATCACGCTTCCAGTGTGCGCCGCATCCCTCCGAAGAACTGGAAGGCATAGTATTCGTCTTATAAATATAGCAGGACTACAATGCACCACGAACTGTAAATATCTGCTTTAGACTAGAAACTGCAGTTTGTCAGAATACTGTCAAACTGCAGTTTCTAGTCTGAAGCAGATATTTAGGTTGAATTATTCTGTCTAGCTCTCAAGCATAACTCTAAGAAATAAACACATCACTTGTATTGCTCATTCAGTGCTTGTGAAGCACTATTGCTTCATATAAGTGTACATACGCTGGCCATTGTGCTGAAAGCATTCTGGTATTGATACAAATAATGTAAAAAAATGTAAATATCGGGCAATTATCAATAACGATCATTACCAATCTCTTTGTCAGAACACGCCATTTACTGTATATTCACTTCCCACTTAATTTGTTGTAATAGGACAACGACGTGCTTGCCAAAAAGTGGCGCAATTAAGCTCTCGACGGGGCGAGCGTTAAACTCCAGGCTATTACAGTTTGTTGTTGTTAACATAAACGAGGTTCATACTGTTAATGAATAATTAGCGAAATTGAAAATGCAGCAGGACGAGTGCATTACGTTGTCCTGTGTACTGCATCACTATGACTCAGCTCGTGTTGTGGTTTCGTGGCTGGGAAATGCACGACACTTCGACTCACAACGCGTTAAAAAACTAATTATGCTTCCGTGCTTGAACTTTGACGCTGGTGTAACCGCAAACTTGGCGGAAACGGACGCCTTGGGTCATTGGCTGGCAAGCACTAAGTAGAGGCGCGAACCGGGTCAGACGTGTCTTGTGAGGGCTGAGAACACTCGCAGAGGTGATCTGGGACATGTTCCCACATTAACATAATAAAAAAGAGATCTAGTCAGGTTTGTGGTTTTTCTGTGGAATCAAGTGCATTTCGAATCGTCTAGATGTGCTCTTGATACACACGACAGTTTTTACAGATTTTTTTTTTTTGCATATCTTCAAATAACAAATTGATTTTTATGTTAACTTGTGCATACTAACCACATAAACATGCTTTAAAAGTAAGGAATGAAGATTTACTCTCTGGCCACTTCTGAGTTGGAATCATTTAGTTGGATTCAACAATGTGCTGCAGACATTCCTTAGAGAGATTTTGTTCTGCATTGACATGATGACATCACATCCATAATGCCATGCCATCATCCCGTTCCGCCATATCCAAAAGATGTTCTATTGAATTGAGATCTGACGACTGTTGAGAGTAACAGTGAACTTTAGACCCATCAGACCAGACAACATTTTTTCCAGTCAACGATTGTTCAATTTTGTTGAGCTTGTGCAAATTGTAGCCTCAGTTTCCTGTTCTTTAGAGACAGGAGCGGCACCTGGTGTGGTCTCCTGCTGCTGGAGCCCATCTGCTTTAAGTGTTTATGTGTGGTGTGTTCAGAGATACTCTATGACGTACCTCGGTTGTTATTTGAGTTACTGTTGCCTTTCTATCAGCTCGAACCAGTCTGGCTATACTTCTTTGACTTTTGGCATCAACAAAGCATTTTCATTCAGAGAACTGTCGCTCACAGGATATTTTCCCTTTTTCAGACCATTCTCTGTAATTGTGTGTGAAAGTCCCAGCAGATCAGTGGTTTCAGAAATACTCGGACCAGGCTGTCTGGCACCAACAACCATGCCTTGCTCACTTAAAGTCACTTGAATCACCTTTCTTCATTATTCTGATGCTCGCTTTGAACTTCAGCAGATGGTCTTGACCGAGTCTACATGTCTGAATACATCAAAGGTGCTGTCGTGTGATTGGCCGATTAGACATTTGCCTTAACAAGCAGTTAAAAGGTGTACCTGATAAAGTGTCTATACATATTCATCCTAAAGACCGACACCGTAGACTGATTGCTTAACAACAACTTTTTTAATCTCATCATCAGGATTCCATTGTGATATCGATATTACTGTAATAGATATATTTTTTAATCCTTCAACACGTGTTCCTGACTGAATTTCTGTAATTTCCGAAATGCCACACAGCCAGCTAATATTATGAGCAAGCTATAGTGTTTATACGAATTGAATTGCTCGGTGATTAAATTAAGAACTGACATCCAGCTGCTAAATATAAATACACTGTTAGTCTTGGATACGGTTTTATAGACGTGAGCTCGGGTTGCGGATTTTGGCAATATCGCCGCCGATGGAACGAGAACTTAAGTGCTTGGTGGAGATGTGCATGTGTCGCAATAAATATCAGACGTGAGTGGTTACATGTCTCGGCTGTCCGTGTGTGTGATCGTATCACTGAGACGGATCACGCGCGTTTGCTCTTACCTTCCGAAGCAGCAGGTGAGCAGAGGAGCCTCTGAGCCTGCCATGTAGGAGTTCCCTTCCAGCCCTGCCAAGACAGAAATAAAAAAACTTAGCGTTAAACATTTCAACCTGATCAAGCAGACGAGCTGGTGATGACTTGAACAGAACATGATTTCATACCTGGGTGGGGACTGAATTTCCCCAGTAATACACTTTAATACATTTTAATTAAAGGCAATTACAAATCTTCAAATGAATTGCTAAACGATTTAACCAACAATCATCGCTTACATGTTACTTATGAAACCCTGAGTTGTTTACAGAAATGTACGGAGTGATCACTTGAGATGGCGTAGGCCATTTGTTGCAGGGAAACACATTAAATTACTGTCACAGGATCACTGCAGTCTGAGGAAAGAAAAATGAGGAAGATCTGAGAGAGAGATCCGAGAGAGAGAGAGAGAGAGAGTGAGAGAGGGCGGCCTGGGAAACTGCTCGACTTTAACCCTGGTTCTTCTTTCTATTTTGGTATAGGAGGTTACTGATGTTCTCTGGTGAACAGCATCCAGATGGGAACCGCAATGAGCAGTGAGAAAGCGCGTCATGTGTTCCACTGAGCTGTGCACAAACACGGGCAGATGGAAAAAGACAGACACACTAACGGGGAAGGAATTTCTGCACTGAGTGCCTGCAAATTGATCAGAAGAGCGTCCGGCGATTTTCACTCGCAACAAAGAAGCTGGAGTATTAACGCCGTTGCTCATGTACTACGTCTTTTGTTTCATCAGCGATTTAGTTTTCCCTTTTTTTTTATGCTACGCATAACGAAACCGGACCAAAATAAATAAAATACAAATTGAATAATAAAACAATTACTGCTTAAAAACACAGTGATGAGTGAAAAAAAGAAAAGAAAAAAAAAGACCAACTGTTGATAAGCACATACATCTCAACCACAAAAACATTCCTGGGGCAAAGTAATTAAATAAACCACTATTCACTATACAACATACTGTGGCATCTACTCAACATAACCTGCATGCAATCTCAGAAATGAAGAAACATCATCATTCATAAGTGGTAGTTCGGTGTCTGAGAAAAAGAAAAAGTCACATACAGTTTATATCCGACATCTACGGTATAGGCCATGGCGTGTTTTTCTTTTACAAGGTCTATTTAAGGTTGAATTATTGTCTCGCCGCAATCAAACCACGCCAGAGTCCACTTGGACATGGAGCGGGCGCACCCCGTGCAGACCCGGTCACGGATCGATTGATTTGGTACACACTCGAGTGTGATTGCTGTGTTCTCAAATAGCACACAGCACAGAGCGGATAAACACACCAAAGCTTGATTAGACACTCTTTGTGTAAACATGGGAAAGTATCCTAAGACCAGTTTATTAACACGTCTTGCACATGATGTAGCACGCCGCCGACACTGGATACCTTTTTACATGAAATGATGCATTGCATAGCAGCACAAAATCTCTTAGGAAATTGTAATTATTATTTAAAAAAAAAAATTTTTTAACGTCTCTCACAGCAACTAAAATTACACCTGAAACCTCTGCTAAAAAAAAACACTTTTGTGAATTGTGCACCAATTCGCGGCATTATTTCACGTACGCTATCCTGTCGTCTAACTAAACTAGCTGTAACAGCTGGGCGTGGCTGTTGATCAGATCTGGGGAGGATAAAATTTAGTATTAAATACAGATCTTGTGCATTCACGTCTGTTTTAGAAAATAAAAAGGAAATTGCACTAGAACACAATTGAACAAAACACTAAAGAATGTTGTGTAAAAATTTTCAAAATAAATAAAATTTTAACTAAAATGAAAATGCATAAAAAAATATATAAATTTTACAGAACGTATAATATAATATAAAAATAAGTGTCAAAATCTAAAAATATAGAAGGTTAAAGACATGGTGTGTGGGTATGACAGCAGGAGTACGAATGAAACACGAAGCATGAAATGAAACGCTGTGTATGTGTGTATGTGTGTGTCAGCCTGTCCAAGCAACCACACACCACACTTCGAACAAACCAATCAAAGCACACGCCAGTCTAAAAATAGACAACATAAAGGTGGATGGGTTCCTGCCTGCACACGGCTCCGTAGATCTGCCTACAGTTAATGACCATCAACCTGCTATTTAGATCCGAGAGCACGAGTTCTGCTCACGAGTGGAGCTTCTATAAAGTCCTGCCGGCGTTTCACACACATGCAAACGTTTTCACACTCCAGGCCTGAGGCTCCACACTCCGGTTTTAGTTTTTTTTTTTGTTTTGTTTTTCAGTCAGACTTCAGCGCGAGAGAACAGTTGTATAGTTCCTTTACAATGATATTTAATCACTTAAACTGTTCACATGTATTGAAATATTAATGGAGTTACAGTATCATGTTACACTGCCTCAGCCACAGCAGGCGTTTTACCCTATGCGCTCATATTGCGTCAACCAAGCACAAACCTTATAAGTGCTACATTTGATAGATTCTCATTCAATTTAATATTACAAACATTAAGATTCCATGCTGCTGATATTTAGAAATTTGGGACTGAATGTTAAGGTGAATGCAAAAATGATGGCAAAGTTGTTGTTAATATTTCAACTGCTCCTGCCCGGGGGTCGTCACTGCGGTTTCACGCCGGATGCCCTTCCGGACGCAACCCTCTCATTTCGGGCTTGGGACTGACACTGCATCCAGTGCAAGGCAAAGGATGAGCAAAAAAATATGACTTGAAACCAGTTTGCGCTTATCCATGATTGGAGAATGACTTACTCCTGACAATTTTTAGGTATGACAGGAAGAGGCTCCAAAGGGCATTATATGAACACATGCACTATGGCTAAAGTGTAACCAATTAGATGATTCAGAATTTAAATATTGTGAATACAGCTTATATGGCGAGTTAGTGGTTAACATTGTTGCTCCGCAGGGTTTGGGGATTGAATCTCACCTCCGCTATGTGTGCGTGGAGGTCGCATGTGTCTCTCTGTGCTCGGTGGGTTTCCTGCCACAGTGCAAGAACATGCAGTCTACAGTACATTGATTGGTATTTCCGAATCGCCCATAGAGTACGAGTGGGTGTTCATCTGTGTATGTGTGAGATGCTGGCACCGCACATCCAGGATGTACCCCACTATGGTGTCATATTCAGGAACAAACAAGTAACAGAACATCTGTAGATCTGAACAAATTGACAGACTCTTTTAGTTAGAAACGGTATACACACATTTGCGCTGTATGATCACTTACATAACATAATTACATTTTAAAGCAATCAGCGCACCCAACACCATGTCTCTGAAATCCAGCGAGAAAATAAACAAATAAATAAATACATGTTGAAAATTTATCCACTTGCATCATGATTAAGTCATATACTTTGTTTTTTCCAAAATACTTCTAACGGACTTGGATTGTTCAATAGAATGACAATGAAATTTGTACAGACGGTTTGAATACAATTGTGTGTGGGTCTGTGTGTGCATGTGTGTGTGTGTAGGGCTTCTCTCTGCAGGAGTTGCATTGGCACAGCAGGCAGGCTGTTGACTGCGGATCTTGACTCAGGACCGACATTAATTAGTGATGAAGAGTCAACAAGCTGATCTCGCAGCAGTGAGCCGTGTCAGCTCTTAATCTCTCATACTGTACAGTACTCACACATACACACACACTTGTGAAACTAAACTAGAATGTTCATACCGCATCTACCAATCAGTCACGCATCCTGCTGCATCATATCTCAAGAAAGGTTTCTTTAACTTACCTACAGTAAGTTAGGAGTAAATCGGTGAAAGTGATTCCATCACTCATATACATAATGAATATAATAAATGAAATGCTGGAAAATCGAGTCTGTGTGGCTGCTGTTGAAAAGGAAAAGGAGTGATGTGATGTGCATGAGCTGCATTCTGGAACTGCATGTGGTTCTGTGTGTGTGGTGCTGTGTGTGTTGATGGAGAATGTGGAGCGGGATCGGCCACTCCGTTCAGGAAAGCCGCTCATTTTGGTTCTGCACGACGGCACTCGTGAGCTGGGTGAAATATTAAACAGCGGCGCGGTCGATAGTACAGCAACCCTGAAGTCAATTGCATTCAGATAGAGTGACGGAGTGAGAGAGCGAGAGAGAGACAGAGAGAAGGGATGCAGAGAGTACAACAAAGAGCTTTGTGTGCGTGCGTGTGTGTGTATACTATGCAGCACAGCGATGGGAGGGAGGAGTGACTGCAGGAAATGCTGAGCACTGCAGCAGTGGAATCCCTTGCCTGGAGAGGGGGGTTACCCCTCACTTCTCTTCATGCAGGCATCTCCTCCTCCTCTCTTTCTCTTTTTTCTTTCCCCGTCTCTTTACCCTTGTCCTGCTGCTGTCTGAATCTCAGTGTTCCCCCTGCTTGCTATGCGACAACCCCCTTTATGCCGCACTCAGAAGACTTAGTGGAGCAGGCTAGCACGTCTGCGTGAGTGTTTCCCTTGTATCCGTTAGCAACACAGACCTTTCGCACTCTGCCAGCATTATTGCTCTTTACTGGATCCGTTTAACCCAATATGGCAGACCTATGCCGTAGTTTTTTATGTTTTTAAAACACATGCGTAACATTGCCACTGCTGGTGTTTCCAAGACGCGCCACAGGTGTAGCTACGGTCACTAGTAGGTCAATAAATTAAATGGTTGATGAACACTTAAAGCAATTTGTACTGTAGATTGTATTGGTGTGATGGAACTACTGCCATTTGTTGCAAATATCAAATGCATAAATAGAACACTATTCTTTAATTTATAGTATTGGGCATGAAAACATTAGAGCATTTTTTTGACCTAAAAGAGCACTGAATTGCACAGTATGTCATGGCATGGAGCCTTCAGCTCGTCTGTATCTTTGGGTCAGCTGTTTCTCATCTTCACAACAGATTCTTTATGAGGTTCAGGTTAGGTGAGCTGTCTGTGAATCAGACACAGTGATATCATGGTCAGGAAACCGGTCAGTGGGCGTTTTGGCAAATCCTGCTGGTAAAGGAATTCGGCATCTCTATAACCATTGTCAGAAGAGCATGTCATGCTCAAAAATCTTGTAAATGTCTGGATTGACTCTGGACTTGATAAAACAGTGGACCAACACCAGCAGATGACATGGCACCCCACATCATCACAGCAACTTGGATTCCATGCCTCTCCCACTCTGCCTGCAGACTCTGGAAGCTTGATTTTCAAATAAAATGCAAAATTTACTTTCATCTGAAAAGAGGACTTTGGACCATTGAGCAACAGTTCCTTTTTGTCCCTCCTTGACCCAGGTAAGACACTTCCGATGTTACCTCTGTTTCAGGTGTGGCTTGATACTACTGTAGGAATGCAACAGTTGTAGCCCTTTTGCTTAGGATGTTTGTGCGTGATGCTTCTTGATATACTCACTCCAGCCTCACTACACTCTTTGTGAAGTTCTCCCAAGACTAGGAGTTTCACATAAAAAAAAAAAAAAAAAAAATTATTATGGAATAAACTTTTCACACTATTTTTCATGCTGCTAAAACTACGATGTGAAATACTGTGCACTTTTTGAGCTGCAAGTGCACCCTCTTGTGGTGTACAAGTTAAATTATACCTGAGCTACAGAGAAACATAATGCAAAACATATTCAGTTAATCAGTTGATGATTTTTAGAATTGGTTAAATTGGCAATTGGTCAGTTAATAATTGATCATAACATTCCTCATATTGACTTATGTATGCTTGCGATATTCTTACTCATATTTCATCACCAAATTTGTTTTAATTTGGTATTTTGTCTCTTGCTTTTATTCCAAATGTCTAATATTTTGCTTTTATTTTAACTAATCAATTAAAAAATGTTTGCTTTCATTTTATATCAAATATTATACATCTCTTTTGATGTATCTACTTAAAATAATTTAGTAAAATTTTATAAAATTAAAAAAATCTAATTAAAAAAATATATAAAGAAACTAATGTAAAAAGCATGCGTCCATGTCATTTGCATAATCTTGATTTAGAGCCGAGCCAATTGACTTGAGCACCTGGGGTGGATGAAATCTGAATTTCTCTGCTAAAATATTGATGTCGTTATTGTTAGGTCTTTATTGCAAAATGCAGAATTTGTACACAGTTTCCATTCATCACATGGATCAGAAAGACCTCTATATTAAAATGCAGAAAATTTGCCAGTCTAGAGGGGAGGGAATAAAAATGCCTAAATTCAATCAATTACTATGTTATCTCCTGTTTGACCTCTTGCAGGATCTAGCATAATTTTAGTTTAATACATTTCTATACGATCCCAGTTTTCACCAAGAAATTGTATGAGAGAAAAGGAGAAGTAGAAGCTTTTATTCTCAATGTCATTCTAATGACCTGCTATTCATCTTCTAAACAGCCTCATTTATTTTTCTGATTAATATCACTACGCATACACACTCAAACACACACACACACAGGCATTTTACAAATGATCCTGCCCCAAGCTGGATGGCCGTCATCATCCTAATCACCCTAAATCACAGGAGTCAGCTGCCCTCTCAGAAATAACTGGCCCATTTCACTCAGAAAGCCATTTACAGCTAGAGATGGATTTCCCCTTTATATGTAGGTGCCTTTAAGAGTCATGAGTGGGTAAGTGAAAAGCTCAAGACTCCACACATACACACACTTCTAGCAGGGTGTTCATTGACTCTGTCGAATCAATAGTCCAGGCAATCCCTTGAGCTCAACTTGTGGTGCAAAATCTGTCCCATGAGTGGAATTGAATATAATCCTGTAGTAAAGATGCCTCCAAACCACATAAGTGTGTGTGTACAAGTTGCTATTAAATATGGTCAGACCCAAAGTCGAAGAGGTCCAAGAGTAGACCTGTTCAGTTGAATAGTAGAAATACTATAGATCACTAGATACACTAGATAGATCATTAAAAAATTCTGAAAGTTCTAATGACTTTTTTTCCATTTCATGACCAGTGGTACGGAATGATAAACAGATTTCGGCTTAGAATGAACAACATGATGTAAACAACAACAATTCAGTGAGCATACACCTCATCCACAATATTGTTCACAATTCCTAGACCTGAGAAAAGTTAATCTTCCGATGTTGCACCTTTTGCTGATTAACCGACAGAGCTCGGAGGACTGAGTGCTGTTTGTTCGTATGTATTTCACTGCAAGATCTCGAAATAGTGGCTTTCTGCTGCTCAGAAGAACTTGACAGAAGTGGAGGCATAGCTGCTAAAATACACACATCTGTGTGCCAATTTTTTTTTAAATACAGAAAAAGTGTTTGTTAAGTAATTAAATAAAAACAGAACATGATTTTGAAAAAATGCATTTCATTCTAAGTCACTACTTTTGATATTGAAGACCTAAACGTTTAAGCCCTGCTCTTAATGTAGACTGTCCGGTTTAAGGTGCGTGCTGAGCTTAACAGCGTACTGAGATCCATTCGAGAGGAATGCCTGTAATGCGTGTGCAGGAATAAATATTTACATGCTTTATAAGTCTTGCAGGCAGTCTTGCGGGGGAAGCGCGATTTATTTTAATTCAGTTAAAGAGGTCTCTGTCTATACAGCATTCGTCTGGATGCGTTTCCTGAGGTAGGAACAGAAACAGGGATCTGGCTCGATGAAGCTCTTCTGTGTTTTTCTTGCCACACCGACACATCTGGAATCACACTGGTACTATAGCTCCCAATATGTACCATTTTCAGTCAAGTTTAACTACTGTTAAAAATGTTCTTGTTTATCTTGTTAATCAGGTGATCATTAGAGATGGGAATCATCAGGGACCACTTGACTAATAACTAAAAAATATATATTTTGGAATTAAAATAATGTTTTTATAAAAATGTAAAAAAATAAATAAAAAAAAAAGCATGAAGATCTGGATGGGAATACACTACCTTATTATTAATGATTTTCCCCAAAACAACACAACCCTATGAGTCTTATTCCTTACCTAGTACAAGATGTATGAATTGTTCTCTTTGGTGCTGACTGAAACACTAAAGTCATTTAATTATTTATTTTGTGATGACATTAATTATTCATCCAAGCACAATGTGTCTGGAGTCACACATCAAAAAAGAAACAAACATTATAAATCTTTTAATGCAGGTCACTTCAGCTTGCCCAGTTCTTCAACAGTTAAGGTGATTATGGATGTCTAAGCCTCGTCTTTTTAAAAAGCACTTGAAAAACTATTCTCTTTCGTGACTTTCCTAATCTATGGGAGAAAAGATTTAAACAAACCCAATTAATGGGCTTCTTTTTTCTTTTATGAGAGATCAGCCATAACATTAAAACACTGACGGGTGAGGTGAATAACATTGATTATCTCATTACAGCGGCAACTGTCGAAGACCGGGGTATAATTACTCCTGATTTCCACTGGGAGCAGATCTCTGATGTCACCGATTGGCTTGACTTGACAACTGCCCTGGGACTCAGTTATCTCATGGTTGTTTGGAGACCTTTCTTTAAATGGATAAATACTCATCTAAAAATCACTTGGATGGTCCAAAAGCTAATGTCACCTACACATAATCTGCATCAACTTGGTAATCCCGAAATCGGTTCGTTTTTTTAATTAGCATTTATTAGCACAATAATAATTAATTATTAGCATGCATAAAAGATATGAGCTTTACACCAGGTGCTAAATGTAGCTGCTTGTTGTCCATCATCTTGAGATTACTTTATCTCTCAATGCCACTCTGAGACTTGTCCTTTTTTTCCTGATTTTTTTTTTCTCCTAGCCTGCGGATTGCTCAGTTTGATGCTTTGTATTTGCGTATACAGACAGATGGCGTTGGCCGTTGACAGCAGGTCATCCAAGCTGCAAGAACGTATGTTTCACATAGTGATCTGCTGCTGACTGATGCAGGACATGAAGTAATGCAATGGACTGCACCACATTTCACTTCGCAACACATCTTACCACATGGCAACTGCTCTCCCCTTCCTCTTACATACTGTACAGGGAGGGCTTTAAACCCAGCTGGTGCTGTGAGTGGAACGCGACAGAGCGAGATAACACTTTCAAATGTATAGCACTGATTTCTAAGTATAAAAAATGATCAGTCTAAGATTTTGAATACTGCGCTGGGTTCTTATTATTTAGTGTTTAATTACACCACCTTTATTCTTAAGGTAGTAATATTGAGGCGTTCCTTGATAATTCTACACGTGGATCGCTCTAAACTATTTACAATTTGTTTGTGAAATTTGTTTATAATTATAAAAATAAAAAATTAGGCAGTGCATATTTATTTATACATCTTATTTATTAAGATTTTTCCATTTTACTTTTGAAGAGATTTTAATGACTAACTGTGAATAAACTATATGCAAAAGACAAGCATCCAGGAACGTTTTCAGACCTTATATGGTAGAAACCACCCACTTTTATTATGTGCAGGGTTTCCCCATTCCGTCACACATTTATCAAGACGAAAATCGCAGTAAAATATTTTTATCATCACATACAGGCAGGCTAAACAGCTTTTATCCATAACAATGCCACCACAAACACCCACTATTTTCTCTTATGGCTGGCTGCCTTCACACAGTTTTATAGCGCTCTTAACTGTTTTTTTTTTTTTCCAAGCATTTTAAAATCAGCTGACTGGAAAAGAAATTCTTTTTTAAATCTGTCACGGAGCAGATTCTTGTTTAGGAACGTGCACAGGAAATACAGCCTTAGAGCTTGTACGCTGCTGCTGCCAATAAATAATATGCACCGGCATGCGCTAGGTCTTTCCTAGCTTACACAACAAATGCTTGCTCGGAGCGATCATTTAGCCTTGCAACATTAATTAAGAAAGATTTGGTCACAGCTTCAGCTTCATGGAAATAAACTCTAGGGGTGGAGGAGCAATTCAGTGACAAAGGATTAATTAAGGAAAAAGAAAAAAAAGCACACAAAAAAAGGAGCTTATTTTCATGAAAAACAATTGACTTGTAAGGAAACTGTGCCTTTGGATTGTTCCGTTTTGTTTCTTTGTTTTGTTTTTTTTCATATCAGAAAGATGACAGGTTTACTCATTTCACAAAAAAAAGTGAATGAATTCTTTGGGTATATGTTAACATTTTGACAAAAGTATGCGACCGGTCAGCTCTTACATGCTTCAAACATCGATCTATAATATACTGTGGGAATATCAATATACTTAATGCACATGCATTGACTGTGCTGCACCTAAATTTAATCAGGCAGTGTAAAGCCTGGGTCTGAACATGCCAGACACTGTCGTTAAGCACACAGACGTCTATCTGTGGAAAATCAAGACACGTTTTATTCTCCCATTCCAACGCCAGTCTTCTTTTGAGTACACTTGAAGGCACAGATAAGAGACACAACCAAGCGGACAAAGCCAGGCTCGCTCTGCTTTAGGCTCTTCCAATACGAGCAAAAGGGTTGAGTTTAATCAGCTGCGTCCTCTGTCGAGCCCTTCAACGAAAGACCCTGCCCGAGCAGCCGGGGGAGATTGTCCAGAATCTGTGCTCTGCACACAGACAGACACACAGTCAGACAAATAAACGCATCACACGTCCACTATATTTTCCCGTTTATTACATCAGGTCAAGGATTCACTCGATATCAGCGTGTGCCTTCGGGCAAGGAGGGCTTTTCATCTCAAAGTACATTTTACTTTCTCCATGAGACAGCGTGGGGATCCGTAATAACATGACCACTCCCTCGAATCAAACAACCTGTCTAACTCGATCATAAAAAGAAATCTGCTTTACCCCAAACAAATACGTTCATATCCGCAACAGCAGTGACCATATTCTGTACAAGGATACTGAAGTCGATGATGTACTTTATACTTGGGGAATTGATTCACGAGAAACTGGAAAGAACTGGCAGAAAACTGAATAGCATCCAAAACAAGCGGCCAAGAAATCTAAGTGGGATGGTTAAAGGGACAGGTGATGTGATATGAGCCAAAAGCAGAGACAAGGCTAGTAATGCGTACACATCCCAAGAAGTGAAAGTGTATCTTCACCGTGCTTCGAACATGTCGAGCGCTGGCTGGAGATAGAAAGGCTAAAGGCTGGATATTTGAAGAGGAAGAGCCCGTGACTTGTTTCAGTTGAAGAACTCATTAAAACAAAAAGAGAGATAGTAGGACAATTCACGCTAACTAATCTGACGGTTTTTACTAGTTTCTCCTTTGCACTTTATTAATCGTTTCATTCCTGCTGACATGGCCACTCACCCATTGTAAACTCACAGTCAGTATTTTATAATGCACTTTTCAAAAATATAAGGAATCGTACACAACAGTGTCGTGCGGTTATAGGAAAATAATCCGTGATGCAGACTTAGCGTTAACATTTTTCTATAACAGCCTGACCTGAAATGACCCATCCTTTTCATACCACATTTCTTTAATAACAATAAAATATTAATAAATGCATCATGCATTTTAACAGTTCAGTCACACTTAATGTTGCAGAACAGCAGCAAGACACATGATTTCCTGTATTCAACACTGTGATCTCCGCAGACGCAAAAGCACAATGTAATATTACATCTTCTGCCTACACAGAGGCATTTCTTTCAGCTCAGCACAGAGACAGAGAGATGTGAATAACCTGACACTCTTTCGTGACCTAAGAATAATAAGGAATATTAGAGCTTAGTGGAATAAAAAAAATAAAATAAAATGTTGCGACTTTTGAGTACTAAATATTTTGCATTGCCGCAATTAACACGAAAATGTTTGGCGGTATACACTGCAGTGTCTCCTGTAATCTCACCCTTGTTTGCATGATCCTTGGCACACATGCACATAATTTCCCCACACACAAAACATCCTACTTTTGCATATCATCCCTTAGCTGAGTGAAGCAGCATATTAAGCAGGAGCATAAGCAGCTGCACACAGTACAATTATCCCAGTGGCACGCCTTTTACTACACAGATAGAGAAATTACTACCGGGGGTCATTACCAATTTAACTGAATTGCGCTGTAATAGTAGCTGAAAGCCCAAAATGGGAAAGGGATGACTCTGCCTATGAGAGTGTATGGAAAGGTACGCATACTCTTCTCACCAATTTAACAAATTCCTCCAAGAAGTACTAAAAATTACACAGGTCTAGTATTTAAAAGTAATAAATAATAGTATAAGTATTAGTAATAGTACTACAGTCATTCATTAAAACAGCAATGCCATTACTACAGTAATTATTAACCGTGGTAACACCTTTACTCCTGCACTGTCATCAATACAGTAACTACAGTACATTACCACGGGAGCTGTTACTACATTAACACCATTATAGCAGCAACCTCACAGCTACGGCAATCCATAGCAACACCACAGCTACAGTAATCCACTACAGCAACAGCACACCTACAGTGATACGCTACTGCGGCAACACCACCACACCTACAGTAATACGCTACTGCGGCAACACCACCACACCTACAGTGATCCGCTACTGCGGCAACACCACCACACCTACAGTGATCCGCTACTGCGGCAACACCACCACACCTACAGTGATCCGCCACCGCTGCAACATCCCGCCTACAGTGATCCGCCACCGCAACAGCATCCCGCCTACAGTGATCCGCCACCGCAACAGCACCCCGCCTACAGTGATCCGCCATCGCAACAGCACCACGCCTACAGTGATCCGCCACCCAACAGCACCACGCCTACAGTGATCCGCCACCCAACAGCACCACGCCTACAGTGATCCGTCACCGCAACAGCACCACGCCTACAGTAATCCACTACGGTAACAGCACCACACCTACAGTGATCCGCCACCCAACAGCACCACGCCTACAGTGATCCGCCACCCAACAGCACCACGCCTACAGTAATCGACTACGGCAACAGCACCACACCTACAGTAATCCACTACTGCAACACCACACCTACAGTAATCCAGTACAGCAACAGCACCACACCTACAGTAATCCATTACTGCAACAGCACACCTACAGTAGTTCATTACCACAGCAACACCACACCTACAGTAATTTACAACCAAAGTAATAACATAACTACAATAATCCATTACCAAAGCAACACCATCTACATCAATGCTATTACAACAGTGATTCATTAGATTTGTGGGTCACTGTGTGTGTCTGTGTGTGTACGCTTTTATTCAAGTCATTTTTCTGCACATGCAGGACAATGAAACACACTTGGGGAAACACTGATAGAGGTTTCTGATAAGCGAAGAACCTAATGTCACATGTCACTCTACAGTGCTTTAGACATGCACACTCACACACACTCTCTCTCTCTCTCTCGTACACACAAACACAGTGTCTCTCTTTCTGTCTTCTTTCTTTTACTTATGATTAGGATTATGATACAGCTAAAGTAGCAGCTTCACTTCCACAGGCTGCCTTCAACTAAGCTCAAATAAGGCAGCAGAATGTGCTAGGCCGCCAGAGATGATTCAGGATCCTACCATACATGGAGCTCAGGCATTACAAGGTTTACCAAGTACGTGTTGTCCAGTTTACAGCCATTCGGAGACTGTGTCCACTGCAGCAGAAAGTGGCGAAAGATTTTTACAATATCTCATAAGTACTATCCTGTAACATAAAACCTTCTCCATTCAGAAAGACACAGTAATCTGTGAGGACACTGCTCAGCACGGATCTGACAGGACAGATAACCCATCAGCACAGCGCAGGCTAAGAGCCGCAGACCCTGGCGATCGATGGCACATCTGGCCCCTTCACTACAGCAATGCGGGAAGAGAAAAAGAGAGGGGGAACAGGGAGGGAGAAAAAGGAAGTTAGTGAGAGAGAGAGAGAGAGAGAGAGAGAAAGAGAGCATGAGATGAATGGAAGCAAAAGAAAAGCTGAGACACAATCTTACTAAATGTCTAGAGAGATGGAAATACACATTCATTTGGAACCCCAGTGGTACGGAATGAGATATTGAAATAGTTTCTGCGCAAAATTCTCACACGACATTAACCACAGAATGAAACACTTGTCCTGACTAATGCTATCTGATGCGTAGCGATACAGATCGGAAAAACAGAATTAATTTAACATGGCGGAATTTCAGACATATCATAAATTGTTATTAAATTAAGGAACTCGGTTTCAAAAGCTCAATTCTAAGTCTGAGATATAAAACGTTGAGATTCTCAGGTGTTAAAAGAGCCATCTAGTCGACAACAGACAAGTTAAACAAGTCAACCATTTCTCACCAACACCTGGGTGGTCCCTAATCCGAGGTAAAATTAGGTAAAATACTCACTCGCTCTCCGTCTATATACAGGGTTGCAGGAGCCTGGGGCGTATCCAGGGAAACGGCCCAGGGATGTGTTTGGACTATTGGAGGAAGCTAGAGTACATGGAGGAAACCCATCAAGGAGAAAATCAAACCTGGCTGGGAGTCAAACCCGGACCCTGGTGGTGCGCGACAGCATTACTAACCACTAAGCCAACATGCTGCCAGGTAACATTCTCATAATCTTAATTTAAAGCTATATAGTGTATTAAGGATACTGAATCAGGAAAGTACAAATACTTCAGAATAAGCCGATTCCAGGCTGCACCGAGTCTCCCTGCCAGTCTTGTAATAAGAACTCAGTCAGGGTCGAGTCAGTTGGGTCAGCATTAGCGGAAAATGCTTATATGTCATATTCTGAAGCCGATACATCAAACGTCATCATGGCACACCAGAGCCTCCAGAGAGGCTTATTACACCATGTTTCGCAAGAGTCACAGTCAATCGGAAAAAGAGAGAGAGAGAGAGAGAGAGAGAGAGAGAGAGAGAGAGAGAGAGAGAGAGAGAGAGTAAATAGAGCAAATGGAGGTGAGAGAGCAGAGTACTATACTCCAAGAGGAAAAAAGATTGAGGACTGATTATGTTTGCTGAACAGCTGTGAGATTTATGTGCAGCACACCACCATCACATTACAAAATGTTCTTTCATGAGTAGCTTGCAATGGGGCAAAATTCCAAAATCGTGCATCCTACAGCTTTAAGGTCGAAAACATTGTTGGCAATTCAAGACAATTACAGAGCCATTTGTTCAGAAATAACACAGTTTTCAGGTAACTTTTGTTTGGATAGTGTACCATACACTGTACATACTAGGGATGAAACGATTCCTCGAGTAACTTAAGTAAAAAAAAAAATGATAGAGGCAAAATCTTGAAAGCTTCTTTTAATTAATTTTAAAAGCTTGCATTATGTTTTTGCGCCATTATTTGTTTGCCGTGGCACAGCGCGCTTCCGGATGCAAGCCGCTAGTAAACACCGACGAAGAAAACGTCACCCACAAAGCGGAAGAAGACGCAAACAAGTTAGCTGTGTATTGATTTGAGGGAGCGTTCTGTTGTGGGCTGCAAAATAAAAGGGAGCAATAAAAAATATCAGCGAGCCAAGAGAAGAAAAAAACAGCAAGAAAGTTTTTTTGATACAAAGTCATTTGAAATCCCTTTTTTTTTTTTTTTTTGCATCTGAGAAAAAGGCTTTAAAATAATAATAATAATAATAATAATTAGAACTTTATTAATCCCAGAGGGAAATTGCTTCTTCACATATCCCAGTGTAACTGGGGTCAGAGCGCAGGGTCAGCCATGATACGGCGCCCCTGGAGCAGTTAGGGTTAAGGACCTTGCTCAAGGGCCCAACAGTGGCAACCTGGTGGAGCTGGGGATCGAACCAGTCAACTTTAAGCTATTCCTTGTATTGTGAATAATAACAATGTTTATTTTTGATAAAATGCTGTATGCATAAAAAAAAAATAAAAGTTGATTTTTGTTTCTCATATATTTTACATTGCTGTTTATTTAAACAAAAGTATATTTTATCCCATTAGTCGAGTAAATTTTTGGTAAAATACTCGATTACTAAAATATTCGATAGCTACAGCCCTAGTACATATCATAGACATGCACATTACACCACAGACCTTAACACATTAACATTGATCATCTACAGTAAAATTTAACTAGTGTAAACTTTTTTTTTGCAGTCTGATCCCACAAAAAAGCTAATGCTGCATTAAACCCCCGCCCCCCCCCAAAAAAAAAAAAAAAAACCCCAACCAGAACACCCAATACACCACAGCCTGCTGAGCAAGAGGCTCATTAAACCGGGCTCCAAATTCCCCAGATCCCAATCCAATGGAGCACCTATGAGATGCAACAGACAAATAAGTGCGATCTATGGAGACCCTGCCTCACCCCGCCACGCCCCGCCCCACCCCACTGGCCACAGCACCCGCTGGTAATGTCCTGCTGCCAGGGCCCACCGCACACCGTCATGCCAAGCATAATGTTTTGCATTGTATTGTCATGGCTGATCGGTGCACACACACAAATATACATGCGTTTATATACATATACTGTACACATTTACATGAAACACACACACACACATCTCTTGCTACTTATCCTGCCTGTTGCATTTTACAATGAATATTCTTTTAAAATAAATAAATAAATAAATAATTTTGTGCAACATCTTTTATATTGAAACAGAATTTAATATGGTGTATATAGGCCAGTGTCCCTTACATTCTAACCCATACTAAGCAAAATTGAGCAATGAAACACAAACACACACACAGACACACATTAGATCTTAAGCATTTGGAAGAACTGCAGTAAAACTAGGGAAAAGTAAGAAAGTAGTGATTATGCACTTCTATCATGGCACTACTTGTTCCTCTGCACTACACCAATCTCATCTTCTCTCCACTCTTGGCTAACTAATAATCACTCCTTACGCAGTACGTCTCTAGAATTCACTTTAGCGCACACATACACAAGCACACGCTCACTAATGTGCTACTCAGCTACGGAGATGGCACAGAATCAAATGGTCTATTCTCTATAAAGAAATTTATAGGCCATATGCCCGTTGGAACAGCCAGCGGAGGAAAGAATAAAAAAGCCACAGTATTAAAAATGCAGACACTTAACCTTGAGCTCATCTTCTGAGCATAGTGCAGCTGCTACACTGGGCCCTTAACAGCCAGCCGATCTACACTGAAATCAAAATCACTTTGTTCACAACCAGGTCAGGACAAACGGCCGCTTGAGGAGAAAAAGCCCTAAATTCTTCTAAACAAACACGCTAGACAGGAAGTTCACACCACAATTAGTTCTAATACGGAAAGTGTGAACAACTGAAATGTTTACTCAGGCAAATGACTTTCCTTTTTGAATTGCTGCAACCCTCAAACTCTTTCTGAGAGCTGGTCTCCATTTAGCACTGAAAATAAAAAGCTGATTGTACAGTCGTCATGAGCTGAAGACTTAAACAAGATGATTACATCTCAGGATTCCCAGATAAACAAGACAAACCTGCACAGGTTTTTCATGCCAACTGCACATCATATTTTACATTTATGCATTATTGGGGATCAGGAGTAGAACGTTCCTCTGTCATTCTGCTGCACCGAGACACAATGCCAGTCACTGTACTACACACAAACTCCACCTTCTTCCAGTACAATGTGTAGTCTGTCTATACATATCAGGGTTGTTGTGTTTGGAGTGTATGGAGAACGATAACAACAATGCCTCATTCACATACTAACTCAACCTAAACTCAAAGGAGTGGAGAGTCCCAGGAACTGCACACATATACACACTTAGACTTACTATGTACACACACCCATAGGACGAATCAGGGGCGGAGTAACAGGATAAGTGATTATACAAAAACATGTCTGATTTTCAAAAAGCACTGTCCCAGGACAAAACTGAAACAAATCCCTTGTACGTGCAAACATACTCGACAATAAATCTCTTTCTGATTCTGATGCTAAAAGCAGGTGCACAGTTGGGTGGGTGTTTCTGCAGGACGCTCAGGAAAACTTAGTAGTTAATATCCTAGTAAAACTGTACAAACTTTACCGGAGACTAAGCATCGTCACACCAATTACTGATGTTGCTTCATTAATTACTGTTTACTTGGCCTTATAATTATTATTTTGTCTAAGACTTTTGTAAAGTACAGCAGATATTTATTTTTGATCTGAGGGAATCCTTTTTTTTTTGCAGTTTCCAAAGTTTAGATTGGTGCTACGTACAACTGTCAAAGAAAAACACACAAGGGTTTTACAAGTACGCGTGACATGACGGCTAATATCGATTTGCTACAAGATCGCTACAGAAAAATGAATTGTCTATGCTGAGGAATTCCGATTAGGGAAATGATCGACCACTATTGTGTGCCTCATATACTACATGAAGGGGATATCAACCACGGTTATCTTTTCCCCCAAAAGGAAACTAAAACATTTGTAGCGGCTCTCAGAACCTCGTAATACATTCAGTAAGGCCTTGGTTATCCTTAAAATTAGATAAGGATTAGATTGGGAATCACTGTAGCTTAAAAAAACGACAACTTTAAACCACAGGTAGACCTCATGCGGGTTCTGCTTTGAAACAAGGATTGTTACATTCTCTCGTCATCCGATTGCACTAACCTGTGGAGACAGGGAGGCGCCGGGCTGGCTGAAAAGTGCTGCCCTGCTGGAGGACCTCAGGCTGTGTCCTTTTCTCACACTCTGGTGGACGAAGGGTCCAGATAGCGTCTCCTGCAGAAGACATCATTGGGTCAGATTAAAACTTTACATCATGGCTCTAAGTGGACACCTGACCATTGCAGACATACAGTTTGTGGTTACTGCCATAGAACTGGGAACCTACAATTGTCTCAAATGACCAGGCATTTAATGGGGGATTAATTAAATTATTCTTTCGTTTTTTTTAAACTTAGTTTATTGCTCACATTAAGCAAGTGTACCTTAATATCAGTAAACATAAGACAGACTTTGTCTTGAGCCAGTTGCTTAAAAAGTGAAGCTGGAAAAAAATAAATAATAATAATCATCTGAGCTTCTCTGAACAACTCTTCCTTTTTCTTCTAACTATAGCAATCACACCAGCTGTGTTCCAGTAGAGAAAACATCAATGGCAATTAGATTCCTTCTCAATTAATTACGTCTTCTGTATACGATGGAAGTCAGAGTTCATACAAAGCAAAGAGTGTTATGGTTT
The DNA here is from genome assembly GCF_024256425.1 of Clarias gariepinus. Classification (NCBI taxonomy): domain Eukaryota; kingdom Metazoa; phylum Chordata; class Actinopteri; order Siluriformes; family Clariidae; genus Clarias; species Clarias gariepinus. Next base: position 31,354,810 of record NC_071107.1, read on the forward strand.
GTAAAACTACTCTGGAGACACGCAGAGATGTTCAACAGATTTATAGAAATTATGGAACTAACAGGCAAACCTTAAACTTAAATGCGTCACCTTATTAGCTTTGTACAATAAACATAAGGTGTTCCTACAGCTGTAATAAAGCTATAAGTAGGGAAATAATCATGCCCCGTACTTTAATCATACAACTCGTACTTTTACTGAACATTGTGTTGGATAAAACACTAGCTCAGCCTCAATGCATAAGCAGATTTCACATTCAAGCTGATTTTGTTTTTTTTTATTCGATGTTGGCCAGAAAGGAGGTAGGCTACAATTAGAGAAAAAAATAATCTTGACTTCTGAGTAACTGAAACCCCTAAAGCCCTATTAGATAACTGAACAGCTGAAACTTTTTAAAACTTGCTTAAGGGCTCAACAACGACAGCAGTGCTGGGGCTTGAACCCGACACCTTCTGATCAGTACCCCAGAGGTTTAAGCATCTGAGCTATGACTCTCCTTAAGCATTACATCTACACAGTCCTCACTTCACTGTCACTGGGAGTTTATATCTCTCTGTAAACACGCTTATCTCTATCTAACTAGTTGTACTGTATGTTGTTTAGATTACATTCTCTGCACATTTTATCCTGTGGGTTACCCAAATTATGTACCTGGACATGCTTGGCCATCTAAGCCTTATTTACTCGCCATAATATTGATCACAATCTCATTGTTTTAAATCTTTTGAGACACCATAAGTATACCTCTAACCATGAAGATCTACTGTTATAACTCTGGCTAAATGCTGACAATGTTTTTAATAAACAAAACGTAAAAATTTCTCAGACAGAACATATTTAAACTGATGGGTTTTTTTTCCTTCGTTTTTCAGGTCTTTTAAGGTTTTAATTCAAAGGCTTCCTTCAAACTTCACGGGAAAGCCAGCACACGAGCTTGCCGCGGCTTTAATACATACAAAAGCCATCCGGCTGCCCACACACTCCTATACATGTGTGTTGACGCAATGCAGGTAATGGAGCATAAAATGTAGACGCGTGTGGGTAGCTGGGACTCAGATAGCAGCCTCCAATTAACCCAGTATTGAAGTACTTATTGTTTGTCGTGGCTTAAGGCTTGCTGAACATGTTTTATGATGACGCTTAACTGCACTCACAAGAGCTGTACCTCCCGAGATTCTACTAAGTGCCAGCGCCAAGAAATGTGTAAGTGTGCTGGGGTATGTCCGGTCCTTAGCGCCTTATCACTGTCGCCAGGCATCGGGTGTTGTCCTGAACGATTTCAGCTCTTTTACACGAGACGTACAGATCACAAGCGGCTGAATACCGCTGCTAAATCGTATTCCTGTGGAAATAAGAGCAGCGACGGAAGAAGCAGGCGATCCCTCTGAAAAGCCAGAGTGCCGGACCATTAATGACCATCAACACTGAAAAGTTCAGCAGCACTCGAGCAGTCAAGTGTCATTACAGACACAGGAAGATTTCGTTTTAATCGGGCTCTCCTCCCAATAGGGACAGCCCAGTCTATTGCCAATGATTAGCTTGTCACAGTGAATAAAGCGCCTGCTCCCAAAAGATTAAAATGACAAACTAAAGGGCACTGTTTCTTTAGCTGGTTTAGAGACGACCATTTTCCAGTAAATGTGTGCCTTGAGGTCGACGTGATGTCCATATCCATAAAAATAATTTTATGAGCACCTTCAGTCATCTCTGAGTGACACTTCGCATTGGATACAGTACAATACACACATACATATACACGAGCACATGCACACTCATACAGATATGCATTTACAATGGGAAAAATTATTATTTGATCCCCTGTAGATTTTCCACTGACAAAGAAATAAAGCATATACACACTATATATATATATATATATATATATATATATATATATATATATATATATATATATATATATATATACACACTATATATATTAAAGACGTTAAAAATCCATGTTCTTTCTCTGCTCAAGACTTAGCCTGCTCTTTGCCTGCTGCGTGCGTGTGTCATTGGACACTGTGCCTCACACACACACACACACACACACACACACACACTCATTCTCTCTGTTTTTCCATAAAAACACTGCTCTGTCACGATTCTTTTCAAAGGTAAAGTGCAGGTTAATTTGTTTTATGTTTACTTTACAGCAGTGATTGTGTTGGTGTGTTTTTACAAATTAAATTTGGTTTACAAGTGTTTTGGAATAAAAGCGAAACTCCGGAACAAATTATGCTCGTAATTCATGGTTCCACTATATCTATTTAACATACATGTCTTTAAAATAATAATCAACAGATTAATCGATTATTAAAATAATCATTAGTTGCAGCCCTTATATATAGGTTTTTCACAGGTTTATTTTAAAGAATAGAGACAAAATTAAATATCCAGACAAATAACATTGTATAAATCTTTTATATAATAAATTGAGTTGCATTTCAGTGTGTAAATTAAGTATTTGATCTCCTATCAACTAGTGATGGGTCGGTCATGAGCCTTTTGAAAAAGTCGTTAACGTGACTTAAAGGAACGAGTAGTCTCGGAGAGTGAGTCGTTCATTTTTTACTGGGATATGTACAGGAAACAGAATTGAGCGATTCTTTGTTAATAACTTTTCTACTCCGAGTCACGTGACTCCCATAGACCCTATGCGGTGCAATAGATACAAAAGAACGAACGACTTAGACTAAAAGATATGATGGTGAGCTTCTCATTCTGTATATTATAATATGTCCTTAGCTGCACTGTAATATTTTCATTACCGGACCTATAGCCAAAATGTGTGTATTTAGACATATTGTGGGTCTGTTTATTGAAAATGTAACATTTAATTTTATTTCTGATCAAAAGAACGAAGTGTACTAAATGACTCAAAAAAAGATTTGTTTATTTTGAGGAACAAGATTCAAAGAACTGAGTCACTAAAATGATTCAAACTTCCCATCAATACTACTATCCAACAATAATTCTGGCTCCCACAAACAGAGAACAGTTACAGTTATGGACACAGATTAATTTCTCCTAACAACAACTCGCGATGTGTATAAAAGCCATCTGTCCACAGAATCTTTATCTTCCGAAAGACTCGACAAAGAAGATTGTAGACCTGCACAAGGCTGAAATGGGCTGCAGGACCATCAGCAAGAAGCTTGAAGAGAAGAAGACAACTGCTGAAGCGATTATTCGACCGGAAGAAATACAAAACACCCATCAATCGCCCTCGCTCTGAAGCTCTCTTGGGGTAAGGATAACAATGACAAAAGTTAGGAGATCAGCAAAGAACTATATGGGAGGAGCTTGTGAATGATCTCACAGTCACAAAACAAACCATCGGTAACAACAGACCGCCACAGACTGAAATCCTGCAGCACCCTACAGGGCCGTTTGAAGTGTGCCAACTAACAGAAGGATTGGGAGAAAGTGCTGTGGTCAGAAGACCCGTGGATGAGTTTTCCAGCATGACAATGACCCAAAACATACCGCCATGACTCAAGAAGAAGCACATTAAGGTCATGGACTGGCCTAGCCACTTTATGGAAAATTTATGAAGGAAGCTGAAACTTCGAGTTGCCAAGTGACAGGCAAGAAACTCTAAGAAGAGAAGATCTGTATAGAATAGTGGACGAGAATCCCCTGAGATGTGTGCAAACCAGATAACCAAGCACAAGAAAAGTTTTATTCTCTGAGCTTGCCAATAAGGGTCTCTCCAAAAGTCATGTTTTGCTTGGGGATCAAACACTTATTTTACTCATTGAAATGCTACTCAATTTATAACCTCTATCATGTGCTTTCTCTGGATTTTTGTTTGAATTCTGTCTCTTTCCTTTACAATAAACCTATGATAAACATTACAGACCTTTAATTTCTTTCTAAGTGGGCAAAGTTTTTCTCCCCACTGTATATTCATCTCTCTTTATATACTGTATGTTTATATACACAATACGATTAACTGCACTAACCACTGCGAGGTCACTCCGCGTTTCAGTGTATTTGGTATGCAGACCTGTATGCAGCTGTCCCCTTACGGATAGTCGGCATGACGGTCTTTCTGACACACACACACACACACTCCTGGGAAATGGCACAAAAGAAGCCGAGCAGACTGTAAAGGGGAGCGTAACTGAGAAGTTAATAAGTCAACTGTCTCGTGAGTTTGTGGGCTAAACGGCTGGTAATGAGACGCCCTTTGTCACAAAGTTCTGAGCCAATGCACGCATTGCTAAATATAGACTATGACTAAAAACAAACCGCAGGCTTGTTCGAGGCCTGTGTGTGTGTATCCATGCAAGTCAAACACATTTAAAACAACTCATAGGGGGTCACAGAGTACTTTAATGTAGGCATGGCAACTTTTAGTTTTTTGTTAGGGTCAATAACCTACCCATGTTTATGAGGCTCATAAAATATTAATTATTGAAGGTTTTCTCTGCATGTAATACATGATTATGATGAGCATGATTATATACCTAAAAGAAAAAGCTTCGTTATTTAAAAATAAAGAGGAAGAAAAAGAAAACATAAATTAGTTTACATCTCAGAAAGCAGAACAATGTGCAGGAGGAAGCTTTGTTTCACAAATTGTGGTTGGGTCCATGGGAAAACCGTTTCACCTGCTGCACTGTTCGCCTGTCGTGTTTTTCTGTCTCGTGAAATTTCTGCTGATGTTTGTCTTTACTTTGCCTTTTTCCTACAGCATTAACGCAGCACCGCAGCTTCTCTGCCCCAGACATACAGAAACCATCTCTTGAGCTATTCTCTCTCTGTCTCTCTGCTAGTTCTCTGCAGTACACACACAATGAGATAGAGATGAGGTTTCCAGAACATTAAGTAACCTCTTACACAATATAAAAGACAGGGTGGCAGTAAGACGATGAGTGTACATGTGCGTTAAAGCTAGACAATTAAACCTATTGCACAATCTTATTAATCGAGCGAGAATTTTTCCACACTTAAAAAAATTAGTTCCGTTTGAGCAGAAATTAGCTGCTGCTCGGTGAACTGTGTCCCTAAGATTCATAAACACCATCACATTCTGTAATGAGAATATGTTCAGCGTTCGGCCAAATTATGGTCATTTAAATTAAATTTCTAATGTAAGCTTCTGAAAATAAAAGAAAATGGTTTACTCTTTATTGAGTAGTGAACTGTTTTTTTTTTTGTTTTGGTAAATAAATCTACTATATGACCAGTCAACACTTTATATTAAATATTTTAATAAAGCATGTGAATTAAAAGAATTCTGTGACGTGAGCTTGGAACAATCTAGATCCAGTGGTGGACAAAGAGCACAAATTCTGTCGAGGGTTCGATTCCCACCTCAGTGTCCATTGTGCAAGTTCTCCTCGTGCTTGGTGGGATCCCTCCGTGTATTCCGGTCTGCTCCCATAGTCCAAAGACATCCCAGTTTTAGTGTGTGTCTGTAGTGTGTGCGCATGTCTGCGCTCCCTGTGATGGATTGGCACCATGTCCAGAGTGTACCACACCCCGAGCCCAAAGTCCTTAAATTGTTTATCAGTACACCAACAATTTCCCTGAACATAGTCAGTTTCCCTCCCACTTTCAATAAATCTCTAGGACCGGATCGGTATTTTAACGCATTCTGATATTCTGCGATATTTTATTTGGTCCTTAATTCCTGAACCCCTGATGTTTAAAAACTTTTGACTGCCATTTGTGTGTCAAGGACACGATGTGATGAGGGAGGTCTTGCCTTGGCTGGCTTAAGTGTGGTGATCCATCATAGACACATCAGAGCTGCTCGTGCTCGGCAGGACGTGAAACACAAGCGGCAGGTTCTACACGTAAAAAAAATTTTACCGACGCGTTCAGTCGTGCCAGGGCAGAAGCTCGTCTGTCAGCCAGGGCACATTTAAAGCAGCATGGATGAATGACTGAGTCACAACCCTTCTTCATTCACAATACAAAGATCTGTATGGGAGAGACATGTAGACAGTATGTGTGAGAGAGAGAGAGAGAGAGAGAAAGAACAGATCGACACACGATGAGACCTAAAGAGAGCGACAGACAATCAGTTATACAGTAAGAGTTATACACGGGTATTCCCTTGACGCTTAAAGCAGTTTAATTAGAGTATGACTGCCAGCAATAACAGAGACCCATCGAGCTGCGGAGAAATAAAAAAAAAAAAAAAAAACAGCCAGATTTTATGAAACAAAACCCATCATAAGCCTCTCTTCATCCATGTGTACACCCTTACATAGATGTGAGAAATAGCGAACAAGTTTTAGTTCCTGTCTAGATAGTCTTACGTTAAGACTCTAACATAGCAGTGTAACAGATCAGACACACGGCTATTAGAAATCTTGCATCAGATTGCATAAAAGTCCCTTCAGAAACCACAGGCTCGATTTTTTTTTTTTTGGTCTTACTACTATAAAAATATCCACCGATTGCCTGAACAAGTTCCGAATCCGGACCTGGCACCTTGTCAGTGGAATGAGTCAGTCGTAGTTCGGTGCCAGTTCTCCGACCCAGACGAGCTCCATAATCAGTGTTACATTACTGAGCGCTCTAATAACAGGACGCGGCCGTTAGCAGTGCTTTATATCGGTTTAGGAAATCCTATGACTATGAAAAAACAATAAGCCGTTATGCAAGAACTGGCTGCCTTAAAGAGCGAGAAGGGAAAACGAGTATTGAGAAACAATAAGATGATTTTATAACGAATATGTTATCTTTAATTGTGTGATTTTCAGTTTGGTTAAAGTTGCGTTACGTTAGTCCTTGACTCCGTCAAGTTCTTTCCGTCCAAAGCTTCACCTTTCATGCTAATACCTCCATCAACATCACCGTATTTGTCATTTCACCCGTCATTCTGCATCCCGGGACATTGAGACCTAAACATTTGCTGCCTTCATCGGATCACTACATCGGATTTCTCAAGATTTTACATGACATGAATCGTCACCGAGAAAAAGAAGAAAAAAAAAAGAAAAAAAAAAAAAAAACATGCTCTTGTTCTCTCTGGATAATATTTATTCAATCTTGAAATCATTCCAATTACAAAATCAACTGAGTAAACGGATGCTGATCAGATAAGATGTGTGTTTACAAGCTCAAAGAATAAAAATTTCTTACAAGCGCCATAAAGCTTTTAATCTGCAGGATATATAACAGAAGGAAATGTTTTTTTGTCCAACTTTGTGGTTTGATTAGGCTTTTCCGATAAATCCCGCCTTTTTCGCTTTGATTAGTTACAAGAGTTCAGTTTCATCTGTAATTGGTCAGATGCTTTACTACGACTGAAACTTTGTCCAGTCAGTGAATGACGATTTTTCTCCATGGGCTTTGAGATTACGATTCTCTCACACGATTCTTTCTCTGTTATTTTTCTTCCAACAAACAACATTGATTCCACTTAAAATAAGGCTCACCACGAGTCCAACCGCATGGGTGTTTGACACACCCATACGCATTAAGCGGACATATAAAACATTTAAAGGAGTCGATCAGAAACAGGTCATGAGCTTATGATAAAAAAAGCTTATGATTAGCTGGAATCCACCGAGCAGAGTGTTGTGGTATTGAGCAGGAAATACAGTTTGAGCACAATGCAAGTGTGAGATTGATGGAGTATGTCAGCAAACAAAAATAAAATCAGTTTTTGGCATGAAAATAACAGCATACTACCCCGAATCATGAACTGAATGCAGGGAAACACACGCAAGTGAATCGCCGTCATTCAGAAATGAGATCGCAAGTATGTATAAATCGAGAACGTGATTTTTTTTTCCCCCGATTCATTATGCAGCTCTAAATGCACCTCAAATACGACCAACAACAAAAGCTTGCTTTTTAGCTTTCTTTTTAGTTTAAAGGAGACGCAGCAAATACCTGGTATCTTCTTTGAGAAGGGAAAAAAAAAAGCTTCTATTCAGAATACATGGCATGAATAAGTACACAACACTCCTCGAACCTCTCTTCATGTAGGAGGGCCTAGCAACCGTTGAGAACGCAGTTGAGCAGATTACATTTTTTCGAGGGAGGACAGCGTGCACAATGGTAAAGACGGAGTCTGTTACTCTGACTAACTGCTCAGACTGTTTCCTTAAGATTGCGTAATGTGGCTGAGGGAGGGAAAGGATTTCCTCGAACAAAAGCATGGGTTTGGTCGGGTGCCACGATGAGCGGTGATGATAAAGCCATCAGTCACGGGCTTTAATGAGATGAAGCGTCATCAGAGATTAATCATTAGCCTCAGCGGTCTCTGAGATCCTGTAGGAGGATACAGCAGCAGAGAAAGAAAGGAGTTTTTATTGTTTTTAAAATACTATTTGCCGATACTGATACCAAAAACGAGTAGCCTAACAATCAATCAGGGATGTGGCAAAACATTTGATTTAGATCTGTCGATGGTTTTCTGGTTTACTGTAGGATTCGAGTGCTTTTCTAGCAGGCCTATTTTTCTAACATAAGCTTCATGATTTTTCATTTTCACCACTATGATCTCGTTAAAACTTTTTTCCTGTGACCCCAGACTTTCCAAGCTATTCATGCATCACTAACAAAGAAGTCTTCATGGGGCTGCCAATAACTCTACCTGCCAATACGAATGTCACCTCTATAGCAGGCGATAAGATTTAAGCTATTGTTATACATCTTAACCATTTGGTCATTGATGATGCGAATAATATCCTCACACACTGTCCATTTGAGCACACACAGCACCTGAAAGGCCTTCTAAGAAAGACCTGAAGGCAGGATAAGTGAAGCAGATTTCAGTGGTTTCATCATCGTCATTTTCATTCACTTTTATACTTAATATTTTTAATGACAGTATTTTGTATTGATGCTGCAGTTCCTCCGTCTGAGATTTTCACCAAGCACGGTTTTCACCGTCTGCTTTGCTTTTATTGTCATCATTACTTGAGTAACAGATCCATGTGGTTTTATACTCCGGCTTACATCACACGGTGTCGTGTCGGTATCGGAGCATTTTCATAAATATCGTTAGCAGTAAATTAACAAGGCTGCAGACCAATAATTTGTTTGCCCGGTTCCAGCATGATTAGGAATGAGGAATGTTTGCTGTGCGGGGACTTCCTCAGTGTTGCTGTGTTTCCACAGCAACTCCATGGTGACTGAGAGGAGGCGTGAGGTCAGAGATGTACTGTAAAAGCTTTCTCTGTCACAAAAGACACTGAGCCCGCTTGTCACAGACGCACTCCTAGAAAAATTACAGTCTCGCTAAATTAGGTTGCTGTAAACGAGGTGCGTGTTCCTAAACTTGAAATTAGCTTCTCTTGTTTGCTTGTACACCATGCCCTTAAGCCTGTCCCTCTTTCTGTCTCTCTCAGCGGAGAGAGAGAGAGAGAGAGAGAGAGAGAGAGAGAAAAAGGGGGAAATCCCTCAGGACTGCCTGATGAAACCGAGCTTTGCTGTCATTGGCGCTGATCCGCTCTGTAGATTTCCCTCACTTCTTATTTCTCAGGCTTTCCTGTATTTCTCTTTCATTTGCATTGAATCTCGCAGCTCATCACCAAAAGCACAGGCGAGAAAAGAGCAGACGAGTCGCTCGAAAAAGAAAAAAAAAAAACGCTGTTCCTCAGAGCCTTTCAGCAGACCTAGAGTTAAAGTAAATGCATGTGGGTAAATATTTTAGAGCTTTTATCTCCTTTGTGAGAGCTCGTGTCCTCACGTAGCAACTGCGGTAAAAAAAAAAAATTTAAAATAAAAAAAAAAGAGAGAGGAGGAATACAAACACAGCCTCGCTGTTACGGTTAAGGGGCTTGACGCACCAAGCAGATGGTGAAAAACTAGAAAACTTGCTTTCCCATTCTGAGCTGAGGAACATGAAATATCTTTCCATAGCAGAAAATCAAAGTTCACTAGGGATGGGAGTCACCAGGGACCTCACGATTTGATATTATCATGATACCCATGTCCAGAGTCGATTCTGTACAAGTATCACGATTTTACAAGCACTCATCCTACTGCATGTTTTCAGTGTCCAGGTACCTTTTTTGGTTACCTGACTCAAACTGGTCAAACGTTCCAGGTCTCAATTTTGTGAACGCCGATTTCCTCGCAGGAGATTTCTGCACCACAGAAAGCAAGGTAACGTCGTCCAAATTGCTTACAAATAATATATTAATGTTTGGAGTGGCTTACTTCGATACATTTCTTCTATATAGGCTTTGAAGCGCTCTAATGTATCGTTTGGATCGAAGCCAAGCAAACTAGCCTAGCTATCATTTCAACATCGCTGCAAATCTGGGGCAATCTCTCCGTTCAGAAGTTTCGTTGCAAAATTAGAGCTGTCCGAAACTAAAGGGCAGTTATTGAGGAATCAGCCCTTAACTTTTGTTTGATTTGCTCACTTCTGTTTCTCTTCTGCTTCTCCAATTTACTAGGCTTAATGGTCAATCAGAGAGCACTCTTTCACAGCCTGCCAGTTCAGCACTGCAAAAAGATGCCAAGTTCAGCGAGTTGTTATTGTTAATACGGGACGTTCAAAAGATGATGATCTTTCAGTCGACTGTAGAAAGAATGCACGTTATGGAATCTTGGCCTTAGAACTTTGCAAAAATTCCACTACCATGCTCAGGCTAGCAAAACTGTTCTTCTTGTTGGAGAAAGTGGGTTATTCAGAGTGATGGTCTAAAAGCAGAGCGGTTTCTCGGGGGTTAGCTGACCCGTGCACATGATCTCTTTGGAGTCCTTTTAGACCGTGCTTCAAAGTCGTGGTCTTAAATAAATGCAGGCTGAATACAGTGCAGGCTCACCTTCACGGTTTCACAAGTACAACATCATCTGGAGCATGGACAGAGAACAGAACTCTGTTTCCGAAATTCAGGACAAAGATGCTTTGATTGTATATGATTCCTTTCAGATTCAACTTATTATTGGTCTGCTGTCGGTTTCCTACATGACACTTCCCAATATGCAGTAATTCATTAACACAAAAGAGAGAAGTGCTGGACCTTTATTGTTCCTTTTGTCTGTTCAGAACTCGGACCTCTTCAACACTACAGTACTTCACCTTTTTTCTCCAGTTAATCGGTGTGAATACAGTCAGTACGTTCACATTTACACTCAAGTCAAGCTATGCTTATAGCTCAAATAGCCTATTTAATTGGGAAACTGTCTATCTCCCAGTATACAAGCACAGTAATTAAAACTAATTATTGCCCAAAGTATAAGGTTCGAGCAACAAATCATCCACACTCTGGCTGTAGAATTGATTTTACTAAACTTTTAGAAAAGACAAATTCATGATATTTCGACATCATCTCTTTGCTTTTCAAAAAAACTTGACCATTTGTCAACAAGCTTTGGAATCCCCTTATAAAAGAAATGTTTTAGGCTGAGCTGTCGTTACTTCTTCATCAGAAGTGAACCTTCGTCCTTATTATAACGAGCACTGTTGATTGTTAAACCGTTTCCTGACAACGTTCCAATACTGGTGTTTGAGAAACCCTGAGCATCAATTCTCCAGCTAATGGCTGACTTGAACTTTTTCTTGGTCGGCAATTGAGGTCGTTTCTGTTCCGTACTCTGCCGTTTACTCTCAGGCTTGTAGTGATGAATCCGTGTCTCACCAGCAGTAATAATTTTCCCTAAGAAATTTTCTTTTTTCCCTAGAGTATCCGTCCAAATTTAGTTTGCAGATATCCAAATGCTTTAGTTTTTAAATGGTTTCGGCACCAGGTACACCCTCAGACCACGAAAGAATTACAAAATCACTTCAGGCTGCACTTTTTTCATGCGAATCCCTAGTGGGCGATCCATTTTTGCTTTCACCGTAAATACAAATGATACTGTTGTAACACATTCAGACTGTAGCTTCAAGAGTGCAAGTGCAGGAGGGCAATAGGAGTTTTAATTTAACCGGAGCACTATTACCCTGGTGTGCTTATTTGACTTTTAGAAGTTTGATTTACAACGGTTTCAATAAGACTGGCATCTTCATACTTATAAAATAGAATAAAAAAAAAATATTAAAAAAACGTTTAAATGGGACAAATACGATCACGGGGGTGAAACGAAACTGCGGAATCAGGCAACATATGGACACCAGAACCACGAAAGACATCATAAGCTGAGCAGCCCACTCTGGGACTGACTGTACCAGCTCATAAATCCATTCCAATATCATCAGTGACAGTCTGACAAGCAGAAACGCAAAGTGTGAAAACTCCCTCTCTCTCTCTCTGTGCGTGTGAAGCTGAACTTCTATCACCCTGACAGCTCGCAGAAAGAGCCAGGCGGCATACTTCCTGTTCCTCTGACATTCTGACAGATCAGTGCGATGCAAACATCTCTCACGGAGGAGCCTCCTTCCCCCACAAGACCCGCCCAGAAAAACAACAAAAACGTTGCTTGTTAACCCTGCAGTTGCCCAGGCACCGCAAAGCACTGCGTGAGCTGTCGTAACCGCACCCTAACCAAACACACACACACACACCATTTTGATTTTCCTCCTTGGGTTGACCCTGCCTCTTTAGTCTACAGTTGAGAGGGTGAACAGAGGGGCCGAACGCTGCAGCAGACTGAAGACCGCGTGTGCTGACTGAAATCCGACCCTCGTAGTAATTACAGAGAGCCGAGTCGGGGTGAGAAATGAGGAAGGAGGCAAGTGTTCACAGCTAGAGAGCCGCAAGCTGGAGTCACTCGCTCATCGAAAGCACTCACTGATGGCAATCCTACCATCTGTCTCAGCACTTCAGCACTTTCTAGGACATTTCTGAATTAAGTGTAACTGACTAGTGGACACTTTTTTTTTTTTCTTTTCATCATGATTCTGCGCGGTTCACATTCTCAAAAGAGACTTTAATACTGTACGTATTTGTGCAGCTTCAATAAACCATCCAGTCCAATGTTTTCTGTCAGCCTGTATCAGTTACACCCCCACAGGAACCTCTGGAACTTTCTCCATTATACTCCCTCTACTTTTCCTTATCTCTTAATATCTCTTCCTGTGCCTCCGTCAGATTCACACAACAGGCTCGTCTGTCTCTCTCTCTCTCTCTCTCTCACACAAACATGAAATCTAGCCCTCAGGGGAGATTTTAGCTGAGCTGTGAGACTGAGTTGGCCTTTCTTGGCATGAAACGCAGGCTGATCGACAGGATCGTGCTAATCAAGTCCCATGGATGCGGATCCATCTGATAGGCATCCTGCCACACGAGTGTCATGCGTAGATGAATCCGGATTACCGCGTGAGCTAATCTGAAGTTTAGCCGACGTGTGTATGATAGAGGTAGAGTGAGAGAGTGTTTAATGACGGCCATGAGAAAATGGCAAAACCTGAAGGAAATAAATAAATAAAATCAACTCAGGTCACATCATCATAATTATGGATCACACTATAAAAACTGGAGATGAGGGTGGGGGAAAAATTATGTACCGTTATTCTTTTTATCATGATCCAAAATCTTTCATATATGTTTGCATTTAAGATGGTAAAACGTTGCAGTTCCTCTTTAATCCTCCAGGAGCGCTCTAAACCGTTCACACATTGGCAGGCACAGCGTTATTTTTTGTAAAAAAATAATAGCGGATTGGGATATTTATATAACTGTTATACTTAAAGAATTGCAAGACGAATCAAATCGGCGTTTAGGTTTCGTGATACCGTATCAGGTGATCCCTAGCGGCTCACATACATATTATAAATCCTGGCGACATCTTTTAGGCAAAAATGTTCTAGTTACAAAAATAATAAATAATATTAATAAGAAAATTACTCTGCAAATGCAGATTGCTTAGGTGAGCACTGTCCGCGTCTTCATCATTCATGTGCGCGCGCACACCAACAAGACATTGTCCAGATCAGCTCGGATCCCAGTTCAGTGCCGACTGGTCGTTTAAAGAGAAAGTGTGCGTCCGGCAGGTGACGGATCTGATTTGTTACATCAATTTCCTTTCCTCAATCCATCAAAATCAATCCCTCCCCCCCACCATATACCCCCCCCCCCCACTCAGGAAAATCATTTCTCCAGGACTGGTAGATGATGTGCGAGTAATCATATTGATTTCCTGCTAAGATACAGGCGTTAAGTGTGTGTGTGTGAGAGAGGATCCTCTCTTCCTAATTTTTTCCCCTCTGTAACTTCACAGGGCGAGTGAATGCCTGGCTAAGCAGGGCAAATGGAACGAGACAGCTTGGCTGCGTCCTTGGAACTTTCAGGTCAGCGACACACACACACACACTCCGACACGAAGGGCAAACCCAATGGGGAGGCTGCACCGTGTACGGGTGTGAAGTTTGCAGGTGGTGTGGCGAGTGCAGGTAACCAGGGACAGGCAAAGTGCAAGCGATGTTAGGTGGGTATCCATGGCGCCAGCTCGAATACACGCCAGCTTTCCCTCCTGTAGTTGTTCTGGCGACTAAATCCAAGACAAACACAGATGTCTAGTTTTACTGTCCGACGTACTGCATCTCAGGGGTTTTAATCTCCTCCGGATCGGACTCGCTTGCTGGCATCCTGCAAACGTTATAGTCATGTGACCTACTTAGGCTCAAGCTACAAGCACTATAAACTACGAAGACTATAAACAAGATCAAACTAGTGTCTTGTACTATCAGATGTACGTAATCACGATTAACAACCAACATCCTAATAACAACGGTTGTGTGTTTTAAACCAGAACACACTGGTGGTGTTTGATGTTTAAACCTGTTCGAGCGGCTTGTCTGTCAGCGGGGACAAAAAATTATAAACCCACTTTTAAGATTAATGAATGAAAAGAATACATTTGCGGTAAGCATATCTCGGCTTGAATCTCATCGCTTGAACGTGGAACGCCGCAGGATCCGCTTTCGTGTTTCTCCTGCTTTGCTCTCTTCTATTGTCTCTCTTCATCATTATGGATTCCCCATTATATGTGGCCCAAACGATCGTGACATTTAAATTTATTTAACTACTTCTATTTGATTCTCAAATCTGCTGGCGTGGATTAATTTTCTAGCTCTGACAATAGGTCAGAACAGCTTGAAAAGCTAAAAGACTTTATTTTTTTAATCCTGACGCAGAGCCCGACGATCCCGCAGCTATCGATCGGCACGACGTTGCAGACACACGAACTGACAGCGCCGGACAGGAGGGGGGCAAACAGACCTGATCATGCAAACATGCTCACCCACACACTCAATCAGCAGGCCACAATTCCAGTCAGCTATCATCTCGAACTCATTTAACGCACAGACGAGCCAGGTAACCTTCCTGTCCGAGCTGAAATTGGCGAGCCTGTTCAGCTTTCCTGAAGCGCAGAGCCCGACGCAGGCATCGTCAGATGACCAAAGAGGACGCTTTAAGGGATCCATCAAAGCTTTGCAGCGGCTGCAGCGAGAGGTAGAGAGCCCGGAGCGATGAGCTTTCACTTAGCTCAATTACTCTGGAGGTGATTATCGTGACCCACACCTGCTCAGTCCCTCATACGGTGCCCAGCTCGGCTCTGTCATCCGTAACAAAAGTGCTGTTTACGCACTTTTTGTGATATAATATATAAAACTGAAACGTCAGTCTTAAATAATGTATCTTTTTTTTTTTTTTTGGTCCCCTGTGTCAGGGACGTGGTGGATGGATCTGGAACAGTGTGTGTGAAGGAAATTCAGTCTGCATAGAGCCTCTCTCACGCACTCATTCACACACACTCATTTACAAGCAGGGTCAGTTGAGCATAGCGTGAAAACTCTATATGACACTAACTGTATCTTACTGTATTCCCTTTGTGAGGGAATCTACAGGATGAATGAAAACATCGTGAGCAGAGAGTGTGTCAGGATGAATTCTTTCTTTAAATTATTATTATTATTTTTTTTACTGTTATACTGACGTCCACTCCTAAGCAAAGGCTTCGCACTAGATTTTAAAGTGTTGCTGTGGGGTTCGAGACGTGTTCAGCTAAAACAGAGAGGTCAGGCAAGGAAGCCTGTGTGATTTCAGTTCATCCCAAAGATGTACAGCAGAGTTGAGGTCAAGTGCTTCCACTCTATGTAGTTGCGCACTTCATACACAGGGGCAAAGTCATGCTGGAACAGGTCTGAGCTACTTGGTCTTAGTGCTACTGAAGGGAAAGAAAGCATACAAAGACATTCCTGACAATCATATGCCTCCAACTTGGGGAAAGATACATTTGGGTGTCCTCATACTTTTGGCCATATACGCCAAGTACTCAATGTCCATTAAAGGCATACTGAAACCTTCATGATGACTTTTTTTTTTACTTTGTTTACTTAAAGCACATGCAGTGTCACTTAATGTAGAGTATTGCATGCAAACAAATATGCTAAAGAGCAACTTTATTTAATGAAACAAAGTTATTATTTGGTGCGACATCGCTTAAGGCTTAGGTACAGTTCGTGCAGTTTTATAAGAAAATTAGCTACCAAGTTTTACTGAGCATCCTGCAGAACCACACACAGTTCTTCTGAGGACTTTGTTTCTTTTTTGCATGTAAAATGCGTCAGCTTCCTTTAGGTTTTTTTTGTTTGTTTGAAAAGTGGTCGCTTATATAATGTGCGGCTTTTTCCATTAAACTATTTTTTTTTCATTAACTTTTAATTTCGTGGGTAAATACTGATGTTTGAAAATCAGAAAAGTTTTTTGTAATAAATCAATAATAAAGATATTATTTAAAAAATAATTTAGAAAAGCACAAGTTGCCCAAGACTTCTGCCCACACTGTACATAATCAGTTCTCCAGTCGTTAAGATAAACCCAAACACAAACTTCACACGCATCTCAAAGAATTCTATCACAGAGCAACTTCTGATGAACACCTAATTAAAACGCTGCTCGAGGATGATTTCAGCATGGAAATTCCCAATCCCAGACCTCTTATGCATTTCAAAATCTTAATGCCAAAAGCCTCAGCCAGCATGAGTGTCTCAGCAAACGTTATCAACGATCTAATTAAAGGTCATGGACAAATAATCTTTTTAATAAGCTCATTAATATTGATGAAGAACAAAAATCATAAAACAAGGAGCTCATAAATCTTGATGAACCCAGTGTTATTTTAAACACTCTTCTCAGTGCAGTTCATCAATTAGGACCGTTTTGGAGTCTCTGTCTGAGACGGTACGCATCCTTTTCCTGCTGCCTGAACGGGAGGAAAAGACTAGAAAAGGCATGAAAAGACCAGAAGAAGCAGACGACCCAGTTGCTAGTATTTCGAAACAGCCAATACGTACTTACGTACATACATACATTGTAATTATATATAAATCGATGAGGCTAGTTCTCGATTCTGATTGGGCAGGAGATGAAATTCAATAAAAGGTTTATATTAGTGGGCGTTCCCTAATACATTACAGTTTCCATAGTAACATCTTATTCACCGGCACAAACTAAGGGAATATACCACTTCGAGCAGTGCTGTTATTAGAATATAATCAGTAACAGTAACTCCACCTTGTGTCCCAGACTCTTCCCAGACGTTTCAGATAGTTGCACATATCTTTGTTCAGACATGATTACATTTACATAGGATCTTATTTACATGAATTCTTTTTCTTTCCTGACGAATCATGTCATGTTTTTCCACTCACCTTCCCCTGAAAAATTTCAGGCTGAATTACCTACTGCTCAGCCTCATCATTTAAATCCCCTAAAAACATCTGTGATTTTCTACACAGATCTCACTTTGAATGCTAGCTAGTTTCCGAGTGTCCCTATTACACAGTTACCTAAGAGGAAAAAAAAAAAAATGTAATGCTAACTGGGAAACCTCTCAGAAGGCACAATCGGCAACAATTACTCCACTTTTCCAGGAGAGAAACCCATCATTTCTTTGGCAGGCTTGAGACCTGATTGTATCTGAGGGTGTTTTCACATAAGCATCTTTATCCCCAAAGTCTGCGTAATGTTGATCAGTATGAGCACAAGTATTCCGAGTTCGGGAAAAGATACTGTAGTCTCGTTGGCTTTCATTGGATATGAAAGACATTTAAGGATGATGTGACACAAACGTTAAACTTTGCAGAAAACGCAACCCTAAAGAGACTTGATTGTCACTGATGATAATGCATGAAAAGATTTTACCACAGACGTCCTGCTGATAAACAAATACAACCCGAATAAGGCTTTTTTTAGTGGTTCGATAAGATCCTTTGTGAGCATGGCATGTGAAAGAAAGCAATGCTTCTGATTGGCTTTTCTGTCTGATTCACATGCGTGAGACTAGGGTCTGTCCTTTAAGCGTATATCCCCCGTTGGCTGCTCGATATACTGAAAGAAAAACAGAACTACACCATCAAATATTAGGAAATGTGTTCTGACTTACACCACTCATCCTGATCAGCTTTGATAGCGTAATCTATATAAAAGGCAGGGTCAATGATTTTTAAGCTACACTATCGACGTTTGTTTAGCCATTTAAATGCTGCACTGAATGCTTGTAAGCATATTCTACCTGGGGCACCTCGGTTATTACCCAGGCGGTGCTTTTAGCCTGTAAAAATAAGGAAGCTAAGAAAATAAAATATAAAAAAAATTATAATTTTTTAAAATTTTAGAGCCTAAAGTCAAACTCAATATAAAAAAAAAAATCCTGTGAGCTAATTAGAGCTTTCTGATTTATATGATAAAGGTATGACAAATGGGGCAAGCTGTTCTGATTTATTTACTGTATGTTTTTTTGGAATTCTTTTGGTGACACAGGGCCTTCGATTATCAAAAATTAGAAAAGGGGGGGGCGGGGATGTGACTGCAGAGAATTGTGGATCTCAGTGGGGGGGGGTTTGCCAGATGGACAAGTTTGTGTATTTCGAGCAACTGCTGATCTCCTGGGGATTTCACACACAGCAAACTCTCTAGAATTTACACTGAACAGTGCAAAAAAAGTGGAAAAGGGTTGGGACGCCCAATTGTATCTGAGCACTTGGAGGTGAAGTGTGACCTTGATCAAGGGTCCAAAGGTGGCGACCCGGTAGCATCGGGGCTCGAACCGTGGACCTCTTAATCTGCGGTCCAACACCTTAACCACGGAGCCACCTCTGCCCCCATGTAATATAGATGCGGGGAGAAAACAATTCAGTATCACGGTTCTGTTGTGTGGCAGTTCATGTATCGCCGCACTGATTTCAAAATCCCTACTATTCACACACTGGCAGGCAGCACAGCATCTTTTGTGGAAGACATTACCAAATTCTGAAAGAGAATCTGAAAAACATTTAATATCCTATCAGGATCATTTTTTAACGGAATCGCAATACAAATCGAATCGCCATTTATGTATCGTGATACTATCGTATCAGCGGATCCCTGGCTGATTCCCGTTCCCAGTATTTAAAACAACTGCAGCATGTGTTGTATCGTGATTCATTTATCACCACCAAAGACAAAGGCAGCCTTTCAGTCCATGGCTTGAAATGTCAAAGAGGACGGACACCTTTAGATTAACCACTTTAGAAGGACAGGGTGTCACTTTTAATTGTATTCTTTCACAGGACTGACCTGCCACTTGCTTTCTGCAACTAATCCGAATCACCGTAGCTTCTCAATCAGTCAGAGTAGCAGGGGTTAATTAACTTACTCTGATGCTGATCGGATTAATGTGCCGTAAGGTTGTCAAGGATTAGTTCCTTCACACGTGTGTAGACAACAGAAAAAAATATATATAATTATATAATAATAATAATAATAATAATAATAATAATAAACTACAGGCAAGGCATTGTTTTTAATCAATCACACAGAATGTGTGAGAGAACCGAATTATAATAAGAAGGCGCTTGGGCGTAACGGATAGAACTGGGTCGAGCCCACGCCCACATTGTGATTTATGGCAGGTAGCTTTTCTGAGTAACTCTGTGTCTTTTTCTCCCCCCTCCATAATAGGGGCATCTTTACAGGCTAGCTGCATAAATACAGAGTCAGGGCAGGTTAAATGTGTGTCTCTTTCTCTCTGTCTGTCTGTCTCTAAGTGTCAAGAGCTGGGCTGGATCAGAACCCTAAGTACTGCTTATAAACCATGGGAATCTGAGTGCTTCACTGTACAGTATTTCCCATCATGCCCCTGCAGGTAAAGATGTACAAATTAAAGCCTTGGCACTATCCTTTCTGGATCGGATTAGACCACCTGAAAGCAAAAATGTCACCAAACTGCTCAACCTTCAGCCAATCGAGTGCTAACCCCGGTGCAAAGGTCACCGCTACAGCCGTGGACGTCCATCATAAAACCCTTCCTTTTCTTTATTGCTGCACTGCCTGAGAAAGGTTGTCACTACACAGTCCTGTAAAGCTCCACGGCATCTCCTCCTGTTCTGAGAAACCCTTGCAAGGGCAGCCGACGCTGAAAATATCACGCGCGTGACGTGAAACGAAACCTCTGAAATATGAAGCTACAGATGGATTCACGGTCAACCTGGGATTCGTTCCAAGTAGTGGAGAGATGAGTTACAGTGTCAGCACACGCAAAAAGGATACTCGCTAATGATTTGGCAGGAACAGACTGGCGTGCTTTAACTAATTGGATCTTTTTCTTCTTTTTTTTTTTTTAAGCTCTGAATGATGGTTAAATGCTGGTGCTCGGATCCCTGCACCTCACCTCGGGGATGGGCGCTAAGCACGACCTTAGAAACGTGGTCTAAATGGGAAAACCCAGGAAGACGTGAAGGGAAATCCTGGAACTGGGAGTCAATCATGTGTCAGGTATGTGGGATAATAAATACACGTCAGTGAGGAGGGAGGAGCGGCAAGTGTGTGAGACAGACAGAGAGAGAAAGAGAGAGAGAGAGAGAGAGATTGCTTGCTTGGGGGTCATCGAAGAGTTCTGCGGCACCATCTCCAGTCTCGCGCATACACACACATACACACACTGCAGTGGTTTAGGAAGCACACTGCTCACTTTACCCGATTAACAGGTTTTAACACAATCAGTGTCGCTACTACCAGGGAGCGTCCTCGAGCTGAAGCAAATCCCAAGGGATCCGGTGTCCTCACAAGGGGACATGTCTCGTCCTGGGGTGTCATTATTTTATTTTTTTTCCTTTTCTGTTTGTCCTGACCAAGGTTAAGGTGAGATTTGTAAGTGTATTAATTAATGCAACTGTTTCAATGCAGGGCCCTTACACAGATTGGTAGGAATGTGTGTACACAACCGTGTGTGTGTGTGTGAGGTTCTGCCACTGGGCACATAAAGTTGAGCCCCACAGTGTGCACTGACTGACTGGTACACACACACACACACACTGTTGCATTCAAGGTTATCCCGGAAAAAAGCCCCCTTTCCCATTTCGTCATCATGCCAGAGTTTAGTGCGATACGGAAACGTCTGTGTTAGCTTCAGCACCATTAGCTGTACATACAGTAGGGCTACACGCCGAGCAAATAGTGCAATGTCACAACTGAAGAATACACGACTTACACCGAGCCGACGTGTACCTCCTTACAAACACCAACTCGAATAAGTCGTTAGCGCGTTACTTCCTTATCGCCAGGACGGCAGTGTACTACCGGGAGAATCCACCCCTCCGCGTATCTCCGCTCCTTCCTGATTCCTTATCCCACTCTCTCTCTCTCTCTCTCTCTCTATCTCCGTTTTCCGTTTCGTCCACACACACACACATATATATACACATACACACTCTCGTTACTTACCGTTCCTGTGTGCTGGTGTTGCCGGTGTGAAAAGGAGAAAGGAGAAGCCACGGCGACGCTGTTCCGGGACAGCAGGAGTCTGCACACTTTCGCGGCCATGTCTAAGAGAGGGAAGCTTGGAGCCGGACGGCAACTGCTGCGGGGTGAACTGAGGGAGACCGTCGAGGGAAGGGAAGGGAGGGAGGGAGCGAGAGTAGAGTAGAGGAGAGGATAGGGCGGGCTGCTGCTTCTTGGGCTGGGCTGCTACACAGAGAAAGAGAGAGAGAGGGAGAGAGAGAATTTTAGTACAGAAATGCGGAACTACGGTAGCTGCAGCTTTTCTCCTTCTTGCGTTGCCATAACAACAACGTAACAAAAATAACGTCTTTTTTTTAATAACGTCTTTTTTTTTTTTTTTAAATTCTCAATATTTTAAAGTCGCGATTTGATTGGCGGTTACCTGCACGAGCGCGAGCTCGTCCAATCCTAGCAAACGCATCCGGCGCGTGCCCCGGTTTGTCAACTCAAGTAGGCGGTGCTTACGAGCCGCGCAGCCAATCAGATCACGCGGGACGCTGGACAACTCTGTACTCACAGGGAAGTCCTTCAGGCAATTTTTAGCCATGGAGACAAAAAATAGATTTTTTTTTTTTACTGACGTATTACTGTCATTTTAGCCATATGCAATTCAGTACCCAGTGAAACGAATCAACGTTCCTACAGAACCAAAGTGCTCCAAACAACTTTCCATCCATCTGGGAACCTCTGTAGTCCAACTTGGGACCTTGGAGGCCAGTAGCGATTACCATTGTATTTATTCCCATTTTTATGACCGTTATAGAACCTGCGGTCACAATTCACACTCAGATTCATACACTGGGAAATTTGGGAACACCCATTAGTCTAATCTGCATGTCTTTCTACTGTGGGAGAAAACCAGCGTACCCAGTGGAAACCCACCAAGCACAGGGGGAACATGAAAACTCAATGCGCACAGACCCAGAGGCGGGAACTGAGCTCAGAGCTGCCTCCATCAATACATCCATCCATCTAAGAGCCTTTGTAGTCGAACTGTGAGTGAACTTTGTAGTGACCGTGGAGGTCAATGGTAAACATTGTATTTTTATCCCTTTTTTACGACTGTGGTAGGACCTGCGGCCAACATTCACACAGGCATTTACACACTATGGGAAATTTGGGAACACCTATTAGTCTAATCTGCATCTCTTTGGACTGTGGGATGAAACCAGAGTTCCTGAAGGGGACCCACCAAGCATGGGGAGAACATGCAATCTCCATGCACACAGACCCCTAATCGAACCCGGAGGCTGGAGGTGCAACATTAAGTGCAAACAGTAAACAACAACAGAATACAAAACACTGTAACAATGTAGGGCCGACCAGTACACAAAACTGAAATGAGATAGGGCAAGTATATTGTTTATGAGATGGTAAATGCAGTTAACAACCCTCCAGTAACATAGAAGTTTTTTAATTAAATAAGATTTTTGTCTTTTTTATTGATAATACACATTTTTTTAAATTAACCAGAATCATGTCATGTCTCTGTAGCACTAGTCCTGTCCATGGTTGACCTGGCAGCAGTTTTGGCCTTTCCATTATATTATTGCTTTACTATTATTACACCATCCTTCAATTCGCTCTGTAGGGAAAATAGGTGCTCAATGTAATAGATCAGACAAACCGCTTAATCTCTGTACATGTGCACGAAAAGAAAATGACTCATTTTCTCACGCATTTTCTATACAGCTTTATCCTGTTTACAGCGTCGTGGGGGGGGGGGGGGGACCTGGTGTTTATTCCAGGAGACTTAATACACGAGGCAGGGAACACCATGAACGGGGTGCCAATCCATTGCAGCACAAAAGACTAATGTAAAAATATTGAGCCCATGTTTAGAGTTTATCAATATGATGATTCATTAGTGTATCTAGACCGGTTAATGAGTGCTTCTGTAGCAGGACTAATTACCGAAATGAAGAATAAGGTACCAGAGAACATCTTCCAAGTTGTGCCCAAGCCGAAAGCTTATTAAAGAAATGTTGGAGAGGGTGGAGGGTGGGGGCTTTCTAATATACACAACTGCTTGGGTTGTCTTCCTTTTTTTTTAGTTTTGCACTGAAGCTATGAGACTTGTATTACTTGTTAACCAAGTTAGCCTCATATTGCAAGTGCAAAACTGTAGAAGGAACATATGAATACCAAACATATCTCGGCTAAAATGCTGCATTTAAGCTGAGTAGGGGATGTTTTAAATATACGTTTGTGCTTACAGTATATGATGTTAAATGATTAATTCATTCATTCATTCATCTTTTATATCGCTTATCCTGTACAGTATCGAGGAAAGCCTTTGGGCACTGGGTGCCAGTCCATTATAGGGCACATACACACGCACGTAATTACACACGCTATGGGTAATTTTTTGGGAAGACCTATTAGTCACTAGTGCTAAGCACTATGCCACCATGTCAAATAATAAAATACCGCTTTATATATGTGTGATTATTTCTTTTACAGCATTTGGCAGATGCCCTTATCCAGAGCAACTTGCATTTTTATCTCATTATACATCTGAGCAGTTGAGGGTTAAGGGCCTTGCTCAAGGGCCCAACAGTGGCAACTTGATGGTGGTGGGTTTGGAATCTGAGACTTTCCAATCAGTAGTCCAACACCCTCTCCCATGGCCTTGGGTGTACTCCATGTTCTCTGTTTTTGTCCCAATTACCAAAATCATCCATGCATGTTCTTCCAAAATAGACTGCTCCAACTATCCAGTGTGTCCCCATCTCACACCCAGTTTTAACAGCTGTGGGAATTTTTAATCCTTCAGCATGCCCAGACCTTAAATGTTGCCGGTAGACAATTATTGATCCATCCTCCATCCAGCTTGATCAAGGGTGCGGATCGGAAATGATCCAAATGTCTCCCAGTACTTGTCTTGTCCCAGCTGTCCAGGTCTCATGGTGTGTATGGTGCTGCAGTGCAGGGGTGATGCAATTTAATTGCAAATCAGATGGAAGAGACAGGGACCACGATGCAGGCCACAGTGGAACTGGTCATCCCCAGAGTGAAGGGTGATGGATTGAGTTTGTACACGATTCCCCATGGCATGTGAGGCCTAGTATTCATATGGGCAAAACATGCTATCATAGGGTGTATTACATTATATAATGCAGACTTTCATTATGTTATACGGTTTAATTTCTATCCTCATTTAAAAAAAAAATCTATACCACTATATTGACTGATTTATCAGCTCAGTAAGTATACCAGTGTTGTAACTAATAGTGTAGCTTTTATCACATTTCTGTCCCTATGGACTATCAGCCCACTAGAGATAATGTGTGGTGTTTGCGCCTACAGACTGCTTTATCATGCAGTCTGATTATGTTGTTTATAAAATTGCATCATCAAAATGCAATTTGTTCTTTAGTCTTCTTTCCTTATATATATATTTAAAAAAAATATATCAATAAAATGCCAACTTATGAAAACTGTTGGACTTGCAGAGGGAATAATTTTATATTTAGTTAATCAATAGACAATTCACAAAAATCACACAACGAGCAAACGAACCGGGTCGTTCTGGACTTCCTCATCCTTGTGTGCAGTCGACCAAGACACTTCCAATAAAGTCTTAAGGCTTTTTATTGCTCTAGCTCTGTAGTGCAGCAAAAATTACGCCAGTTCACTGAAGAAAGCCATTGACATGGCCTATTCCTGGATTCTGTAATTTATATCTGAATGACAAATATATATCAGATGGGAAACTTAGCTTGCCAGATTGAATTTAAGTATCTCTGATATAAAAACATGTAATGATTTCAGTTTTTTTTTTCTTTCCAGTAAATCCTATATGCTGTGCTGAATGTGGATATGGAATATAGAAATACAAAGGATTATTAATGAGAGGAGAAGCTTTTATACTGTAGGTACATGCTTCAAACAAGAGATCACTGTTACTAAAACAGTCGCTCTGTTCCTGCCTCACAGCTGTTGCCCAGCATATTTGAGCCCTGTCTAACAACAAAGGCTATAAGCTCTTGGGTTATTTTGCCTCCAGTTCATTGCTCCTGGTGGTTGTCGCACTCATCAAGGTGGTAATACACTGCAGATATTTTACAGATTTGGCACTGATACCCAATACGTCAGCGTATGAGACTTTTTTTGCACTTTTTTTTTTTTACACACATACACGAATAAGCAAACAGAAGAAAGGAATGATCATGCCTGGTCTCGTATACTTTCCATAACGCAACACATTTGCACGGCCACACCTTACCTTAGAGACAGCATTTAGGAATGCACTACAACTAAAAGCAGCACCTGGCAGGCGTGGCTACCCGACAGAGAAAGCAGACGACATACCTCACTTAGCCCACATGAAATATTCATCATACTAAACTAAACCAAACAAACAAGACTCCGGTCTATTATTCAGGGACGTTGTAATTAGACACCCATCTGCACCTATTCCGCACCTGACTACCTTTGAACACCTTTGGTCATGAAACAGGAATACAAATTTGCACCCTTGTTTACAAATACAGACAACATCTAACATCTGTTGCATGATTTTACATTTGTAATTATTTATATTGAAACACATTAAACACATATTGATTATCTTATCTATAACACATAAAACACTAATTGATTATCTAATCTTTGATTATCTTTGGTGTGCACACGCCCTTAAAACTTCAGTTGAAAAACTGAAGTTTTCAGGGTGTGTGCACGCTAGACTCAGAGTCCAAGGAAGATAAGTGGACACTTAAACCTGCACTACTTGTTCACCTTTCTGAACAAACACGCACACACCCGCACTTCGCAGGTCGTGTTGCATGTGTAACTTGAGGGCTGGTGTGGCTTCCTCGGCTTTACCTGTGTACAAAGACGATTGTCTTAGTAAATTTAACTGCTGCACATATTGATCGTCGTATTCATTACTATGCGGTGCAGGCCTTCTTAAACATGCCAGCCCATGGTGTGAACTAGAAAGCCCTTGGGTGGGTGGTGCATACCACATTTACACTTACTTCCAGCATTGCTAGTGTGATTTGCCGTCAGTGATGAGTCAGAACGACAGATCTGGTGTGGTGCTAATCAGCCGTGCATCATTAGACAAAAGTGTGACAACCTTTGATCACAGCACAAAGAATTTTACTGGAAGGTTTTCTTCATCGTCATTCTTATAGCATTCTATAAAAAACAATTGCACTATTCAGGTGTTTTATGGCGGCCAACACTCTTACTCATGAAGAGACTTGTTCTATGTTTTCTGTTTTGTTTTTTATTTAAAAAAAAAAGTGGTACTTAGATAGTAACCTTGCAACCCAGTGTAAGGATCTATCCAATGACGGAAACTTAAGCTAAACTTAAACTAAATGCCTAAATGTAAAATGTCAATGTAAATTAAATCACAAGTCCCAGTTTGACTTAAACGTTTAATTCTGTATCTAAAGCTGAAAGTTGGTGTAAAACGTGTAATACTATAAGCGTGAATTCTGGGCTGGGTTAGACAGTTCCTCAACCTCAGTTATACCACTTAAGTTCATCACTGGTCTGAGCTTGGCCTGAGAAATTATTTTTATTTGTACCCACTTATATTGTGTTTCTTTTGAATGAATTTCTGTTGGTTTTATATAAAAAAATGTAAACATCATAGTAACCTTTTTTATCGCACAATGACTCATGTGCATAATACAGTAAGTGGCCTCTTATTTATATCTGAATTTGTGAATACAATGCAATTGTAGATTGTACAGTATGTTTATTCTAATTAATGGATTTGTGTTTTTTCCTCTCAACCAGATTTGCATATAAACCGATCATTTACTTCTCTCAAATCCAGCCGCATTTACCCAATTCGTTCGGGAGTCATCTAGGCTACATTCAAATCAAATTCAAAGCTGAGTTCTCTATTTTTTTTTTACCTGTTCGAATCCACCACCCTGTTTTACACTTGGAGCTTGTTAAGGGTTTGATATAGAATGACCGAAAAGTATGCTTCAGTGTAAGAGGATCGTCTTTCACACTTGGTTAATCGGCAAACAAATGTGCTGAAGAGGCCCTAATTTTACTCAAAGTGTGAGGTAACACCGCCCTACAAATTCCATCTCAGTGCAGTGCCAGATACCTATTCAAGTTCTGAGGATAAGAGAACGGAAAGTGGTGGAGATGAGGGCTATTTCTGTTCCCCTGTCTCACCAGTGAATATGCACAGATGGCTCTAGTCTGTCTGATCACTGTGCGCAATGTTGTGATACCACTGTAATACAGTATATTATATTTATGTAATTTATTAATTTATTCACTCAGGTCAGCAAATTGTTTGAGTTTTAATATTAGTAAAAAAAAAAACAGGATTTAGTATAATCTTAAAGACGCTTATCCAGTCCTTGGAGGGATTTCAGCAGATGGAGCTCCATTAGTTTCAACTGAGTGGTGAGAAATTACCCAGCATTTGATTCCCACCAGTGATGAAATACTGATTTGCTCTGGGTCAGAATTGAAGCTAGTGGTCGCCCCCCTTCAAAGAGAATTCAAAATCTGTCAGAATGGTAGAAAAGGACATTTAGGAAAAGGATGGCATGACAGCAGGCAAAGTTTACAGGAAGTTGTGTGTCCTATTAGACACTTTAATGCAAAATGATTCCACAATGTCGTGATCCAGCAGGTTACCCTGGTAGGAACTACTGTATTGGTGGTTAGCACTGTGGCCTCACACCCCAGGCTTGACAGTTTTGGAGTTCCTCTGGTTAAGCTGGCTTCCTCCCACACTCTCAACTGTTGTTTCCAAATTGCCCGTAGTGTGTGTGCTTGTGTGCCCTGTACAGGATTTGAACTCTATTCAGGATATACCCCAAAGGCCTCCCACAACCCTGTACAGAATAAGCCCTAAGGAGAATGAATAAGTGTTTATATTGTACATACTGTATACAGGTTCATACTGTAAACAAGTACAATGCAACTCATTTTTTCCTTCTGAGGAAGTCAAGGTCAGGACTCCATGTTGTGGCTTAGTTCTTGATTAAGGGCCTTACAACGATAGTGTAGAGTTTTGGAATACTCTGACCAAGACGACATTATCAGTTAACACTGTCAATTATTATAGTACAACCTACATCCTAAAGTACATCCTATGAAATATATACAGTATATAGGTGTTAATTGCTTTTATTAGGCTGATCCTAGGGCCTACAAGTTCACTATTAGATACTTATGTGTGAATGTGTCACAGTCAAGATTTTGCTGTGCATTCATTAGGACCTCTGTCCTGACCATCATAACCTTTAATAGCTTTTCCAATACACAGATACATTGAGATGAAATATTAAACCTCGGAGGGCACAGTGCATCATATAAGATACAATAAAACGTAATGCACTCGCTTGTACTGTATATACACAGCAGATAATAATTGTGTCATGATGAGTACAGACACTGAAAGTCACTGATTCTTATTAAAAATGTGTGTTTATAAGTATATAAATGTATATATATATACTTGTATATGTGTAAATTTTATATATATATATATATATATATATATATATATACACACACACACATATGAGTGCATATAAACTAGGCCTTTAGTAGTAAGTCGTTGAAGGAGACCTTTTGCATAGTCTTTTTGCAAGTCAAAAACACTAAAGCGACTGCGCCTTAAGTCAACACAAATTGCATAGAAAAGTGAAGCGAATGCTGTTGATGTAGCATTTCAGACATGGTCAATAATTCATGATAATGGCTGTCTAAGAGACCTGAAAAACATTACTTGTGCATAAGCGAGTGTTTGAGAAGGTGAGAGAGACTTCCTGTCAATCTTTCTTTAAGCAGACACCTGTAGATTACAGCTCACTTCAGGAGGATGTTATTAGCACCCTTTCAAAATTGTGGATAAATAAGATTGTTTCAAGCATGTGATGCTCCTTTAAACTCACATCGGGCAAGTAACAGGTGTGGGCAAAATTTAAAATCACACCTGAAAGCAGATAAAAAGGAGAGAAGTTCATTTGGTCTTTGCATTGTGTCTGTGTGTGCCACACTAAGCATGGACAACAGAAGGAGGAAAAGAGAACTGTGTAAGGACTTGAGAACCAGAATTGTGAAAAAATATCAACAATCTCAAGGTTACAAGTCCATTTCCAGAGATCTAGATTTGCCTCTGTCCACAGTGCGCAACATAATCAAGAAGTTTGCAAGCCTTGGCACTGTAGCTAGATCTCCCTGGGTGTGGACGAAAGAGGAAAATTGATGAAAGGTTGCAACGCAGGATAGTCCGGATGGTGGATAAGCGGAACTGATTTCAGTTATTTTTTTCCAAAGGGTGTGCAACCAAATATTAAGTTAAGGGTTCCAATAATTTTGTCCAGCCGATTTTTGGAGTTTTGTGTGACATTATGTCAAATTTGCTTTTTTACTTCCTTTTTTTGTTTTGTTCCAATACACACAAAGAGAATAAACATGTGTATAGCAAAACGTGTTAATGCAATACTTTTCTGTGAGAAATACTTGATTTTCTGGAATAAATTCAGGGGTGCCAACAATTTTGGCCATGACTGTCCTATTTTTGAAAATGCAGGTGCAGGATATTATTTAGTACCTCTGTGGTATCTGGAAGTATTCATAATGATAGTGTGATATTTTGGTGCCATAGTCCCTTAGTGTTTTATTCTGTATATAAAACATGTTTTAGGTAACTGACTACATTTGGTGTAAGCAAATCGGAAGTATTACAAATAGATTTTAATAGATAATTGATAAATTGCTCAGTAACTTTTATCAACCTATCCACTATCTATACTGGTTTTCTTGTGTAGGGTCTCCTGGGTCCAGAGCCTTTCTAAGGGCACAAGATGGCTGGGATGCTTACCCCCGCAGGGCACAAGCACACTTACAGACCCACACCCAATCGTACACTACAGGCAATTTGGAAATGATAATCAAGTAGAGGAAACCCACCAAGCACAGGGAGAACACGCAATGTCCATAAACACAGAGCAGAGGCAAGATTCGAACCCCCAACCCTAGAGGTGCAAGGTGACAGTGCTAACCAGTCCACTCAGTAACTTATACAGAGAATTCTTTTTGCATAAATACTATTGTATTTTATTATGTATTTATATGTATTTTATTGAAACATTATGTATTCTGTGAAAAAAGCATGTGACCAAATGTCAACAAGAATTAATTAATCACTACAAGAATAATTTTCAAGAGGTTTATACATGCGCCACAACAAATTTTATTTTATCAATTTATAGGTACATGGGCTACAGCAAAAGCTTTCAGGAGTTTTGTAGATGTACAGCAGGGCAATATAATGCTAGAACATCATTATCATAGAATATCATAACAACAGACTCACTTTCACTCACTCACTCGTCTTCTATTCCTCTTTATCCTGTATTCAGGGTTGTGGGGACCTGAAGTCTATCCCAGGAGGGTTAGGGCACGAGGCGGGGTATATCCACTTCATTGCAGGGCACAAACACATACACTCACTCACACATTCATCCACACTACTGGCAATTTGGGAATGCCAATCTGTCTAATCTGCGGGTCTTTGGACTGTGGGAGGAAATCGGAGTACACGGAGGAAACTCATCCAGAACAGGTAGAACATGCGTGTACAATGCACACAGAGGCGGTAATCGAGCCTGGCTGGCAATCGAAACACAGGGGTCCTTACAGCGGATTATCCAGTCCGCACAACAACTTTACACCAGACGCCTTTCCTGACACAACCCTCCCATTTTATCCTGGCTTGGGAACGAGTCGTGGGGGGCCTGGAACCTCTCCCAAGGAGATTTAGGGTATGACGCAGGGTACACCCATCTATCACAGGACACACACTACGGGCAATTAGCCGAATCTGCATGTCTTTGGACATGGTAAGTAAACCGGAGTACCCGGAGAAAACACACCAAGCCACATGTTATCGAACCTTGCTGGGAATCGAACCCAGGCCCTGGAGGAGCAAGACAACAGTGCTAACCACCAAGCCACCATGCTGCCTATTTAAAATTCTATGGAATGATACACACACACCACAATTATTTATGACATTATAATGAAATTTCTTCAATTTCAGTTCATTTCATCACCCAGTACTGTGTTGATTGACTCCCTGCTGCACAGCTCCACCCTAAAGCACACTAGCGCACTCAGCAGTATGCGAGTGTAGTACGCTACTGCAGCAGTGCGCGTGCCGGTGTAGTAGTAGTGTGCATGCAGCGGGGCGCGAGCGCGGAGGAGGATCTTCTGTCCCGTCGCGGTTCTGTTGCGACTCTCATGGACACGGAACTCCTCGTCTCCTGAACGGAAGTAAACACACACACACACTGACGGAATTATCCAAGCTGAAAGAAGAAATTAAGTTCTTTCTGCACTAATCCAGCAGATTGCGGCTTGTTTTCGCCTGCTTCTTCCCTCACCGTCGGGCTTTACCGGAGCAAAGTGAGTAAACTGCTGAAATAAGTGCGGGCTAGCGGCTAGCTAACATTAGTTCCGCTCGAGGAGCACGCTAGGACTGATACAGCTGGATTTCATCCGCGTCAGGATGTGTAGGAAGATGTGTTTAGTAAAGTCGGCTCGGCATAATAATAAGTGAAGAATCACATCTTGTTGTTAGAAGGGGAAATAAGCGTTCTAGCCAACACAGCTTGGTGTGTCAGTGTTAGCCACCATGCTAACTGTCAGCACAGACGTCCATCCCGGAGGAGAGGTGTCCTCAGCTCGAGCTGATCAGCTGATCACTCAGGTTACCTCGCACAGTTTACACTCTTCACTCCTGATCTAGGAATCGCATAATGATAATAATCAGTATGGATCAGACATTCTCATGAACACACGGTAAAAAAGAAAAAAAAAAACATTCTTAAGTTCAGGACATCTGGACTAATTATCTGGTCATTAGTGTTAACATGCCTACAGAAAGTTTGGACAAATATTAGTATTTAGGAGACATATTCGTAGAATTCCGCCATGTCTCTCGAAACAACATAAATTCCTTCATTTGATTTGTTTAAAAAATTTTCAGATACAAACTTAAAAATATTTTTTAAGCAAACAGCAGCAAGATAGTATTTATGTTTTATTCCTCTTACACAGCTGCGATTTTGGCCACAAATATTGTCCTTCTAACATCTGAATTATTGGAATGTCCTCAACATGTCCTGTAAATGTAATTTCCTTTTATACAGTTTTTAATTCTGACCAAGGGATCTGATCGGATGAGAGCCACTCCACAAAGTGGTGATAATAGATGGTAACAGAACTGGCATGGTTAAATGAATTTCACTATAAACAACTTATAGTCATGGGTGATCTAACAGTTGTTTATTATCCTAACTGTCGGTCGCAGCATGGGTGAAAGTAGGCCGGTATGATCGGCGGTACTGGTAAGCGCGGAGAGCAGCTGCCTGCCAAAACTCGCATTAAAAAAACATAATTGAAGCAGTTTCAGCAAGAAAACAAACCTGATAATGTCACGTCATCTTGAACAACACTTCGTCTCCTTAATTAATAATTGCTTCCAAGGGTCATTTCACTAATTTCCCCTGCATTGTTTTCAAGTACACTTGACCAGCTGATGTTTGAGGTTACCATGCTGCACAATTTACACTCTCCTCTCCTGATTCAGTTAATAATAATAATAACAATAATAATACCCTGGATATGTTAAAGAAAACAACCTATTCTCATGAATATACAGTAAAAATTATGCTGAAGTTCAGGACATCTGGACTAATTATGTGCTCATTAGCTCTTAAAATTCCTACAAAGAGGTTGGATAAATGTTAATATTTAGGAGACGCGCTATAATTCCTTCATGTCTCTGGAAACAACAGAAATTCTTTCATTCTATTCGCTTCAGATTATAATGTACAAGCTTATGAAAAAAATAAAAAACAAAACAGAGATGTCCTCAAGACCTAGATGTAATTTCTTTTTATACAGTTCTGATTAAGCAATGTGATTAGATGAGAGCCACTTCACAGGGGGAGCACACACAGCGTGACAGGACTGGGATGTTTAACTACATGTATCACTCCATGTCACAGGTAATCTTAAATGAATCATTAATTACACTAACTGTCTGTGAAAGTAGGACGGTACGATCTGCAGTACTGGAAAGGTGAGAGAGCACATCCCTGCCAAAACCCACATTCAAAATCCATCACTGAAGCACTTTTAGCTAGAAAACACTCCTGATATATTACATTACCTTAAACAACACCTACAGTAGTCTCCTTATTTATTGGATCCATATTTCATATCCCAAAGTCTGTCTGGTTCTTTTTGATAATTGTTTAGACGTGAGGTTTTCTATTTCGTTCTATATCCCAATTTTTTTGCGTGGCAATTCATGTATCGCGACAATGACTTAATATCTTAACATCTATGTTTGCTTAGTAAAATGTTGCAGTTCCTCTATAATCCTGCAGCTAAACTATTCACACATCTTATCACCCTGTGGCAAAAGCAAATTATTTGATAGATTTGTTAGCATTGTAAGAAAATCGCAATAAAAAAAAAATGTATTTAGGAATTGTTATAATATTGTATTAAAAGGACCCTTGTGATTCCCTTCCCTACAGTCCACACGTTCTAACCAATCAGATTTGAGAATTCACTGTTTTGCCATTTCCAAGTCCTGATGCACAGCTCCAGTGCCAGAATTTATATTATATAACTTTATGTATGAGTAGATGTTTATGTTTTGGTATACATTTTATACTTTGTAGTATTGTAGCATTGTAGTATTTAATAACAGATTTGCAGAAAGTGCATAATTTTAATTTTTTTTTTGTATTTTGCACAAAAAGAAATTGAAGAGAACACAGAAAATAACTGCAGAAATATAAGCAAAAAAAAGGTTTAAATGTCATCAGTGGTATTCATTCAGTTCATTTAATCTCCTGTGGGATCGTTTGGCTTGGACGTATCCTGTGTGACTTTTCAGTGCATTGTGTGACAGAATGAATTATTTGAAAATATCGCATTATTATTGTGTGACCTTTCATTACATTCCCAGCACTGCTTAAAATGTGTTATTATTATTTGGCTCAAATAATATATGACATATGAATTTAAAAGCGGCAGCTTCGAAAGGATATCATGGGAGTCCAAGAAGGCATAGAAGGAAATGAAGGCATTATATGTAGCATGAACTCCAAGGCTCCATGGCAATGTAGCATCATAACGAAACCCCATGCTATGTTAGATCACTTAACCGTGGTTAAGATTATAACCAGTGATTGTACCATGATAATTAGTAAAACCGGAGGAAAAGTTGATCGATAATGTTCATGTATCGCCAATCAAATCCAACATCGATTATTTGAAATTATTCATAATAGAGATGTACTGTCCCAGTCAAGCGTGGTTCTATGAACATTCGTAGATGCGAACAAATAGCTCTCGTGTATTGTACAAAAAATAGACACTGCAGTACACCATATATCAATGTGTGTGTGTGTGCGGGAGAAATAAGTCGGCCTTACTGGATTTCAATAAATCAGTTCGTGAGCACGATGTTAAAAAAATTGCTGTCCCGTAAAGCAGTCCTGATGGTAAATAATTGTCATTTCGGAAAATCCTTAACAAATCCAGTTCACAGTCTAATTCGGTAAAAAACTGCTCTGAGACAAAATGGCATCTGTTCAAAAACACAAACAACACTGTTGGGTGATTCCATCTCAAATGAACCAGTGGAAGAGAAATTTTCCACCATCACTTCTCAGATTTTGCTGATTTTTTCACCAATTGTTGGTATTGCCATGAAAATAAAAAAACCCCAATTTTTTTGGCCCAACTCCCGCTCGTTAAAAAATGGCAGCCATCTTGATTTTTGGCCTCGAGACGTGCCACGCCCCTTTTTGAAATCCTCTTTTCCTAGATAACTCACTTGCTGTATGTCATATGGAGATGAAACTGGGTATATTTATATAATTTTTTATGTCGATTCAGATTCCGTAATCAGAATTTGGCTATCTCCTGTGGTTATGGAGATATTTCTGAAAAACCATTTTTTTGGGGTACCCCTTTTCGACCCCCCAGAACCCAAGGCCTGCATGTATATATGTTACTCAAAAAAATAGGGGTTACTTCACATCACCTTATCTTGAAAATAAATAAAAACCAGAGTTGTGTTATGCCCTGTTTTATAGAAATCATCAAAAATGAATTGTCCAGGTTTTGCAAATGTTTTACGATTTGATACACATTTTATATACAGAGAATGTACATGGATCTACACAATAGGCCTTATCTACCAGTAAATGTGTCATTTTATGGTGGTACATGTAAGATATATGTATCACTGTCAAACAGTATCCTGTAACTGAACCATTCAGGTTCATACTGATCAGAAAGTTGAATCATCTCCAACCAACTCCATGAGTGACCTCGCACTCAAGGAACTTGAGGATGATTGCATCATCTTTTTCTTCGTACTAATTGAGTGTGTTTCATTTATGTTAATTCTTTTACTGAATCTTTCCAATGTAGTTTGTTGTCTTAATCACAATCTGATTACAAAGACTTGATGGCAAAGCTTGTCTGTTCTTTGGATCCTCGTGACTATATGTTGCACAGGCGTGAGCAGTGGCCCCCAATCAAAAGTATCTGATTATCTTAATTAGGGAAGGGCAATATGGCAAAAATATTTATCACGATATATATTTAAACATTTGCGATAACGATATAATTGACGATATGATTGACACGAGTCAAAATACTTTACAATTCCAAAACTTTATTAGTGCAAAAAAAAACCCATCAACTTACTTTCTATTAACTGGCAGCTGTTTGTATGTGCATTAAAGCTATATAAAATTTTAACAGTGCAAATGCAAATTTCTAATCTTGATGGTATATTTGAAAATGCTGATTTGGACCCAGATGAAACTGTTCAGTTCAAGCAGTGGAATCATAAAAGCCATGGCAAAATTTCTGACATGTCTTTGTGTCTGATTTTATTATGAGACTTTGTGAAAAATGTGACTCCTGCACAGCTCATCACTATACAGCCAAGGCCCAAACTGTTTATTTAAAAGAACTCCAAGAGAAACAGTCTTTGACTAGATATGCATTACAGAAGAATTTAAGGTTACTTTTACTTTGAAAGGAGCAGATTTTATGGGTATGCATTAAGTATTCTACAGATATTGCAGTACATTTCTGTATGTCAAATCATAAAATGTTGCAAAACCTGGACAATTCATTTTTAAAGATTTCTATAAAACAAGGCATAACACAACTCTGGTTTTTATTTATTTTTAAGATGAGGTGATGTGAAGTAACCCCTATTTTTTTGAGTGACATATATACATGCAGACCTTGGGTTCTGGGGGGTCGAAAAGGGGTACCCCCAAAAAATAGTTTTTCAGAAATATCTCCATAACCACAAGAGATGAATCTGAATCTACATAAAAAATTACATAAATATACCCAGTTTCATCTCCATATGACATACAGCAAGTGAGTTATCTAGAAAAAGAGGATTTCAAAAAGGGGCGTGGCACGTCTCGAAGCGTGTCGAGGCCAAAAATCAAGATGGCTGCCATTTTTTAACGAGCGGGAGTTGGGACAAAAAAATTGGGGGTTTTTATTTTCATGCCAATACCAACAATTGGTGAAAAAATCAGCAAAATCTGTGATCATGTGGTGGAACCCTCTGGTTGATTTGAGATGGAATCACCCTGTTACATTTCACATGTGTAAGATGAAGTACTCGTTAGGGATGTTTATAAAGGCTAACATGCAGGTATGGTTTTTCAGTCACATGATAGCAGTGTGAGGAAAGGGACAAATGCACCACTTAGATCTATCCAAGTGGATTGGTATGCTTTACATTGTATATTCATATCAAAGGTGTATAAGATTCACTTTGTCAGACTTGAGAACAAATACGACTTACGAACGTGCTATTAGAACTGAAGTACCCGTAATAGGCAAGGCAAGTTTACTTGTATAGCACATTTTATACACAATGGTAATTCAAAGTGCTTTACATAAAAGTAATAGTTATGACTGATGACAAAGATGCATGCTGCTCAGTAAAAAGTTTTTTTATTTTTATTTTTTTTTAAGTTACATGTAACACTCATATTTGAAGCTGGTTTGTATCATTTAAATGCTGTGCTTGGTTTTTAAGTAAGGAAACTAATGTTATACTAAACGGACTACTCATTAAATACTCATGTTCAATTCACTCGTGAAGGTGTTGAATAAAGCTAAGGTGTCGCTAAACCGTCGAGTTCTGGCACCTTTTTAAAACAAAATTGAAAGATTTAAGGTTTTAAAATTGTAACAAAGTAAAAAAAGTTATCTAATCGGGATATTTATAAAATCGTGATACTGTATTTACAGAATCTCTATTTCAATTGAATTGTCACCTGGGTATCAAGATAATATTGCATCAGGTGCTGACTGGTAATTCTCACTTTTTACTAATAGTAAGCGTCATGATATTTATATTATAGCACATGGGCTACAACAACTGAACTGACTATGATGTGGTGGGGGTGTGGTGGTGTTACGTGGAAAAACGCGAACTGCGGCATTTCAGGGATTTTTTTAACATGCTAATACCTGTAATCTTACTGTCAGGTGGAGAATGTTTGACAGTTAATGTAGTAACAGGACATAGTGATGTAGGGATTAACGACCGGGCGCTGGTTGGAAGCCTTTTACATACCTTTAGATATAGTTTCTTTGCATGTAGGTGATTTACAAAGATCTTTTGTCTTATTTCATTTGCATAATCTCTTCTATGTTGAACGTCTAAAGGGGTTTGGCATGTCATAATTGTTCTCCAGTGAAACAAAGTCTTTAACTGCTTATTAACTGCTTAGAAGTAAAATATAAAAGAGAACAGCTTTAGTTTTATTTCATTCATGGTTTATAAGAATGTCCAGGACCAGAACTTGCAGTGTTAATGTTGTTATTGTGTTGTTGCAAATATTTCTTTGTGTTAAAGGCTGTTTTAAGATTTCTGAGCAGGTAAACAGATGTAAAAAGCTAACATGTACACCGTATACACACTATCACTCAAAAGTTTGGGATCACTCTCTAACTCCATGGTTGTTCATTATTCTTTTCCTTTCTTCATTGTAAAACAATGCTAAAGGCATTTATCTAAAATACACAAAAATCTCCTTTTAACAGTTGATATTGAGATGTATCTGCTACTTATGATCTTAAAGCCTTCATAACAGCACTAATCCGAGGTGTTTGTTAATTAGAGATTTCTGAGACTGGTAACTCTAAATGAACCTTTTCTCTGCAGCAGGATTTAAGTTTTGGTCTTGATGAGAGCCAGTTTTATCATGGTGTTTGGTGGGTTTTGCAAATGCACTCGACAATACTGTTCTTGCATGAACTATTTCAGAAAGGCTGCCCTCCGTGTCGTAAAATAATCACTGACTGTTGTTGTTACATGACTAACTAATTCCATATGTTTTATTTTATAGTTTTAAAATCCCTAGTATTGTTGTTGAATGTGGAAAATAAATCACTAAACAAAAACAAAGAAATTTGCGAGGAATCCCAAACTTTTGAGCGGTTGTGTATGTACAGCTTTGGAAAAAAAAGAGACCACTGCAATTTAGTCCATAAAACTTGTGGAATGTCATCAGGGGAAAGATGGATAGTCACAAAGCTGAGCTGTTTGCTTTTTTGCAAAAAGGGTGATATGAAAAACTGATGGAGAGCATGCCAAAATGCATGAAAGCCGTAAAATTGTAAATCAAGGTTATTCCACCAAATACAGACTTTTTCCCCCTAATTTAGTCGTGTCCAATTCCTCCCCGTCACTACTGGTCTCCTACATTAAGGCTACTACTACCAGTCACCTGAGAGGGCCGAAGACGATCACGTGTTTTGGCCGAACCATGTGACGCCAGCCGACCACATCTAATACTGATTCCTTAATGTTATTTGGCCCATGCATTAACACAATTTGTTTACAAATTTATTTGCGATTTGTTTTGAGTTATTTAAGCTCTGCAAATAAATACTGCATCTTGGGTTATTTTGATGTGTTTTGATGTAATTTTTAATATCATATACATCACTACACTGTATATACATAAAAAAAACCTTTCTATTCCGAGACCTCCAGTATTTTCTGTTGCTGATTAATGATTAAATCTTTCAGCATTTTTTTTTTTGGTTACACACTGGGAAGTTCCTCCTGCTCCCCCAGCTGGCGTGTAGTAATTGGTTGCGCTCTCTCTCTCTCTCTCTCTCTCTTCCTCTCTCTCTCTTCCAACGTGATGAGAATCAGCTTTCATGACTGCAAAATGTTTGACTTGATAATGTAACCATTAGCTTCCTCTTTCTCTTCACCTTGTGTGTATTCTGTACTTCTAAAATCACATTTCTGGAGGTGCTGGAGGAAGAAAGACTGGCTCTACTACAGCACTGTGTGAGACGTGATGTGATGGAGCACTCGGAGCATTTTTTTTCTCTGATCAGAGGATTGATGGAGTCTTAGTGTTTAGCTTAGTTCTTTCAGTTCTTGTGTTAAGCTAGCTTAACCTTTGGAGTGATAAGATCCCTGCAACTCTTTCAAAACCGGTGCAATAGTTACTATAAACTTCTTAGATAATCATTAAAACTTTACAGTTAATATTCAGCTGCAATATTAATTATTAAATCTGATGTATTGTGCATTAAAAGTGCGGGACAGAATTATTTTCTTCATTATTAGGACTCGAAAGCTGAAGTGTCCTGCAACAGGCTGTCAGAAAAAACTTTTTTTTTCTTTTGGCAGTACTTTTTTCTTCTTTTTTTTTCTTTCTATGCGCAGTTGTCCTCAATCATTTACAAAAGACATGTAAATATACAAGGGCGAGACAAAAACGATCCCCACTACAGATATATTTAATGTATTTAAAAATTTTATATAACCCGCATGTATGGAAAAACTCTTGTTGGTCTTTACGATGCTTTTTGTTCGTTTGTTTGATAAAGAGAATCATTACTGGTGATAAGACATGGATTTATCACTACGAGGCTGAGAGTAAACAGCACGGAACAGAAACATCCTTAATCACAGGCCGAGAGAAAAAAGAAGTTTATAAGGAAATCATCAGCTGGAAAATTGATGCTTACAGTTTTCTGGGATTCTTAAGCCCCAGTAATGAAACATTATCAGGAAAAAAGTTTAACAATTAACAGCGCTTGATTGTTGAGATGCTTATTGAAGAGCTAAGGCTAAACTTCGATTTAAAAAAGGACTAATGTCAAAGGGCGTTGTGATCTCGCATGACAATGCTAGTCAAATAACCAGTCTTTACAAGTGTGGTGAGCAGGAAAGTATTTCAGACTGTTTAACCTTGAACAGGAATCTTTTTTTTCCTCCATTTTTTTCATTTATACCACATCCTTGAAGCAATTTCCTGCGGGATCAATAAAGTTTTCTGATTCTGATTTCTGATTCGCCTCACACTTCTGCCCATCTCTGCAAAAACTTTGAGGTGGTAAACCGTCCTCCCTACAGTCCTGATCTCGCTCCTTCAGACTTTTACCTGTTCGGTACCCTGAAAGCAGGAGGACGAAAATTCACTTCTGATGAAGAAATGAAGACAGCAGTGCATTCATGGATTGCAGCTCAGTCTAAAACATTTTTAATGAGGGAATACGAAAGCTTGTTGACAAGATGGACTAAAGTGAAAAGCAAGAAAGTTGTGTTAAATATGATGAATTTGGTCTGGGAATAAGTTGAATCTAAAAGAAATCATGTACAATCATCAAAGCACCTTTTCTAAAGGTGGGAATTTCTAAAACTCAAAAAAAAAAATTATGAGAGAATATAAAGCTTGTCGACAGATGGACAAAGTGTATTGAAAAGCAAGGACATTGTGTGGAAATATGATGATGTCTTCAAAAAGTTAAAGTTAATTAAAATAAATTCTACCGCCAGAGAGCAGATAATTTTAACCCTCTCTTGTAAATTTCCTTAAATAACCAGTCTTTACAAGTGTGGTGAGCAGCAAAGCATTTCAGACTGTTTAACCTTGAACAGGAATCTTTTTTTCCCCCATTTTTTTCATTTATACCGCATCTTGAGTGAGTTCTTTTTATTTATTTGTTTATTTTTGTTATTGATTAGAATATAAGCTGATGATAAACATACCAGTGTGTGACCATAAACTAAACAACAGTGAACTTTTAACTGCTGTTTTTTTTTTTTTTTTTCCTTTGTTCCACTCCACGTGTTCCTCACAAAGCCAAAATGTCTTACTTTGTGGACCGAGTGCTGTTGGCAGGACGTCCAAGAGCTAAAAAGCCTGCATTTGTCTGTGTAATTGTTTGAACAGCATGCTTGCCCAGTCTTTCTTCAGGCGATTAATCAGCACCTAGCAGCAGCAGCCCGGTGTCTTAATGCTGTCGTGTCACTCAGTTCAGTTTACTCTCTGTACAGGCTATTTTATATAGAGAAACATTGGTGGCTCACTAGTAGGTGTCTCATCTGCCATATTGAAGGCCAGGGTCCGATTCCCAGCCTTTGGACGCGGTGCCAGGCATGAGGGTCGCGCCAGGAATGGTGTCCAGCATAAAAACCTGTGCCAATGTGGTGACCCATTGATGGGAACAGCTGAAAGACAAACAACAGATTATTTTTCCATCGGCTTTCTAATTTTATGGTAACACGCAGATGGACTTAGACGTGTGTTATTGCAGATTTTGACCATAGTAACTCTTACTCTTACTGTGGATTAGATTTATTTCATCGAGTAGTGTGAATGATTGTGTGTATTAATGTGCAAGCAAAAACAAGCACGAGGGCTGTTATATCTTTCTCTCTCAGGACTGAGGCTCGTTTCGTTCGTGCTTTGTGAAATCACCACTCATCAAACACACAATACTGTTGGTGAGAGATTACTTCAAATCCTTTAAATGTAAAATTTAAAGGATGAAAGAAGAAATATTTTTGATAAAAAAATAATAAAATAAAAAACTATATATATTGCCAAAAGGATTTACTCGCCTGCCTTCACATGCATATAATCTTAACCAACAGGGTTTAATATGATGATGAGTTCAGACACTGATGTGGGACAAGCAGGCCTGTCTCGCAGTCTCCGCTCTAATTCATCCCAAAGGTGTTCTATTAGGTTGAGGTCATGACTCAAGTTCTTTTTTGCCAAACTCTCTCATCCATGTCTTTATGGACCTTGCTTTGTGCACTGGTACGCAGTCATGTTGGAGCTGGTCTGGGGTTGGTTTTTTAATAGTTGGGCCTAGTCCCTTAGTTTCAGTAAAAGCAACTCCTTATGCTTCGGCATACCAAGACATTTTGGACAATTTCACGCTGCCAATTTTTTGTGGGAACAGTTTGGGGATGGTCCCTTCCTGTTCCAACTTGACTGCCACTTATACACACGCCTAAACCTTGTGAAATGCCTTCTTAGCTGAGTTGAAGCTGTTATATCTGCAAAGGGTGGGCTGACATCATATTAAACCTTTAAACCTTGTGGATTTAGAACTGGGTGTTACTCAAGTTCACAGTAGGCATGTGAAGGCAGGCGAGCGAATACTTTTGACAGTATAGTGTATTTATTAAGGTTGTGTTATTTATTTATTTTTTTCCTGAATGCGGAATTCAGTTGCGAGAACACGTGCGTTTCCTGCTGAGGAAAAACCCACTCAAGTGGATTATCAAATTATGCTGTGCAGTTGTAAACTATACAGTATTTATTATGTGCTTCAGCCTTTTAACGTCAAAAAGTTCATTAGCTGGACAAAAATAAGCTTTAAACAGTGATGCTGTTCTCTTCTCAGTGCACTGGCTTTAGAAAGGACATCTATTTCAGTGGAGCTGCTTACGACGCTTCAGTGAGCTTTCACTCTTCTTAAAGCTTTACGTTTAAAAAAAAAAGCACGAATCTGGACGTGAGACAAAACAGTGCATTACATTTCTTTT
The DNA here is from genome assembly GCF_024256425.1 of Clarias gariepinus. Classification (NCBI taxonomy): domain Eukaryota; kingdom Metazoa; phylum Chordata; class Actinopteri; order Siluriformes; family Clariidae; genus Clarias; species Clarias gariepinus. Next base: position 31,398,340 of record NC_071107.1, read on the forward strand.
TTATTGAACAATTGTCATACATGAACATATCAAAAACAATTAATTAAATGTTTTATTATTACTAATATAAATCGAATTAAAAAGAAAAAATAAAAACTCCCCACCAACCATAACATGCACCAAAACCTACACACATACATACCCTAGCATTTCAGCTCACACGAATCTGTGTAAATTAGATTTGGTCATACATACACGGCGATGCATGACCCAGGTTAGATAATTATTCAGCAGTACCTGTAAATTTTCTAAATAAGAAATAAATGGTTGCCATTTGTGAAAAAAACATTAGTAGAACCTCTCAGTGTATATTTGATCTTTTCTAGCTTAGGAAAAAAAAAATCTTTAGTCTTCAATCTTAAATCTTTAATCCACTGAGAGATTGAGGGACAATTAACGGATTCCAATGTAAAAGTATTGTACGTCTGGCCAAGAAAGATGAGAAGGCGATATCATCTTTATGTGCAGAACTTAATGGAACTGAATCATCTGTAATGCCAAATATAGCAGTTAATGGACCTGGCTTCAATGTACCTCAAGTATAGTGGACATGAGATTTAAAAAAAAAAACCTGTCCAAAAGTTGTGCTAAAACAAACTAAAACAAAAGTCGCTCTCACAGTAATTGTGGCTACGACTCTGAGTAAGCCCAATGTAAAAGGAAAAAAACAACAACAAAAGAAAACAACAAGGCTCCCACAGATTAAATAGAACAAAAATAATGCGCAAATGGAAGTAACTTACGTCTTCTCGTCCCCAGCCTACAAGAATGTATAGATAAATGATTACCATCTTGAAAGAAGCAGAAGAAAAAAGAGAAGAGAGAAAAACAACAGCAACCAAAAAAAGAAAACCCTAGAGGTGAATACTCCTAGGATCACCCTCATACATCGACCAAACATGCATAATGATACATCTTTGGCATAAGTTAAATATTTGGTTTCCAAGACGACCTAGGAGCTGGAGTGCAATATATCTAGACAAAGACACAAACTTTGCTAAATAAGAAGCTTGCATAGACAGAGGTAGCATCAGAAAATATAAACAGATCGCACATTTTGCTTTTAAAAAAAGGAGAAAGAAAAGAAAACCCCTATTCATCAATAAAACAGAATTAAAAATACATATATTAAATATATCAAAACAGTGCATTTAATGATGTACGAGACTCGTATAAGGTTATGCTGTAAATCGCTTCACAGTACGGTGCCTTTTTAAACGGTAGGCGCAGTACAAGCTCCTGCATACTTTGTGAAAGAAGAACCTGCCAAAAACCTCTCATCCTCCAGAGAACATCTCGGTAATCCTCCGCAGTCACAGGCGGCAGCTCGCTCCAATTAACGCTGGGTCCCTTCTGCTGAATCAGGCGCTGGGATTGGTGCCGAGGCAATCAGTAAAAGGGTATCGACAGGTTGGCGTTTCCAGACCCCCCCTTTAATTACAGATCGACATGCTGTGACACAGCGCTGGCTTCGGTGACTCTGCAAATGAAATTTAAAGATTAGTGATCATAGTCAAGGAACACTGATCGTCTCTTTTTTAATATTTTTTTTTATTGTCATGTTTGGAAATGATTATCTAGGATATTACTTAAAATCAATGAGTCTCAGTGATTGAAGAATAAACTGTTTCCCTGAATGAAATCAAGTGCTAAAGTGGAGCTATTGTGTGAATAATTTATATATATATATAAATAATTTATATATATATATATTCTGTAAGGAAGTCTAATTGACCTGCTTCCCAGCGCAAACACTCGTCTGCTTCTTGTAGGTATGCATAAACATGAATTTATCTATAATCTATACCAGATAATTTAGCATGACCTTTTCTTAAACAAGGGTTTGTGTAAAGTGCATGCTTTGGAACGTGATTCAATGACAAAGAGTAAAGCAGTGCTCTACTGTATGCAAACTTGTGCATTTATTATCAAACCATTACATTTAGTTTACGTTTTTCAATAACGGTCATTAGCGTGTACAGTAAAAGACGTATTGCACTCTGGTTCCATTACGATTTTCTTCCTTGTGTGTTTTCAGGGAGTTTTTCTTTGCTGCTGTTCTTACTAGTGTTGATAAAATGCTAGTACAGGTAGTTCCTGACTTACAAACGAGTTCCGTTCCGGGAGCACGTACGTAAGTCTGATTTGTTCTTAAGTCCGACAGAGCGAGTCTTACACGCCTATAACACAAATGTACAATGTAAAGCAAACCAATCCACTTGACTAAATGTCTCTTCCCTTTCCACACAAAAACCGTAACCGGGCTTAAGAAAATGAATCTTAGATATGTAAGAGTGTTGTCTCTGCGTCTTTAAATCGTGAGAGGAATCCTAGACGCCATTTTATCTCAGAGCTGTTCTCCATCATATTATTCACCATCAGGACAGCTTTACAGGACAGACATTTTCTATCATCGTGACTCTATCACAGACTGATACAGTATATTGAAACCGGTGAGGCCGACCTCCCGCGCGCGCACACACACATACAATATACCGTATACAATGAATCCTTTTGACTTTATACATTTTATACTTTCACTTACAAGCTGAAGATATTGAATATGATTGTACATAAAAGTAATCAATCCTTAATGTTATCATCATCATTATCATCATACAGTGATATTAATGTTCAGGACATGGTATCTATGTTTTTTTTTTATTTAGGAATTAGTTTTTAAAATAATACCAATGCTGTTGTCACCTAGCGTCATCACCTTCGGAAAATCAGACCTAAGCAGATGCAATGTGACAAACTCAAAACCTGCAGACTTGGACTGTAGCTGCAGTTGGCATGCTGTGAAATTTCTTTCTATTACTCTGCTAATCTGGACATTTCTCTCACTGCCTGTGTGTGTGTGTGTGTGTGTGTGTGTGTGTGTGTGTGTGTGTGTGTGTGTGTGTGTGTGTGTGTGTGTGTGTGTGTGTTTGACAGCATGTACCGCGTGCGGGCGTTGACGGCAGTCTCAGTTGGGATGCTGCAGTGTTCACGCCGCATGCACAGCGGCAGCACGCGCTCTTCTCAGCATCGCAGATTGCTGCTGGCCGCTCTGGCAGGAGTGACTGGCATCTCAGCAACTACGGGACTCCTCTGGACCAAGTAACAACACATTATCACTCTTCACTCCGACCCTTACCGCTTCACACACATGTATATGATAGAAAGCTCGATGTATTAGATAGAAGAAGAGAAACAGGAAAGAAAAGGTTTTCATATAGGTCACGTCATATATATATATATATATATATATATATATATATATATATATATATATATATATATATATACACACACACACCGTCAGGTTCCCACTGCTGACAGATGTACATGCGGGGACATATTGCCAGCGAACTCATCACTTCATTGAGATTATTTATAAAATAGTGTGGTAAAGAGAGTGAGAGAGAGAGAGAGAGAGAGAAAGAAATGAATGTGCCTAAAGAGTAGCACAGCTCCAGAAGGGAGGCACTCAACTGAGAATAACAGCTGTTTGTGTTTGCTGCCATTTGTCCAGCTGCATTTTAATCAAGTTTATAATATTAGCATCTTCCACTTTATTAAAGATTGGGTGGGTATTAGTGTCCAGTATTATGTCCAATTGTAGTTGGGAAAAAAAATGACACAGTGGCATTAAATTAGAAGTTTGCCACGTTTTTGCTCTGAATCACTTCGCTGTTTGGAACCTCAGTCATATGGCAACACACAGACCAGTCAGATTCGATTTTATTTTGGTCAGTGTCGAAAAGCAGGTTTACATAATCAAAAGAAAATTATGAAAACGTGTATAAAAAGTAAGAGAAAATATGTGTGAATCATAATAATCAGATAGTCCCTGATGAGAAAGCCGAGGAACCAGACTCAACAAAGAACCCGTCCTCATTTGGGTGATAACAGACAGCAGCTATTGTTTTGCAGTCATACTGTGTGTTAGGCAGCTAGAAGGTTAATATAACATTCAATGTCTTTAAGTTAATATGGAGTCCAGTTTGTTACTGGAGGCTCAGGTAAAATGTAGGAAATCCCAGACCAGATGATGAAGTGATGATTCCCGAACGATGCAGCGCCAACTGGGTGACTGCATTTTATAAATGACGTACAGTGCACTATGTAGAACGCTTCATTTACACCAGTATTGTTGTGCACTTAATATGAGGAGGTAAAGCGATTCAATGGTCATCCCTTTTGGATATTCAGGAATCCAAAACAGGCAACACCCAGGGCGTTGTTAACATGTTAATAGTAGTGGAAAAATTCAATGAAGTCTTGACAGGTTGTTTGGGGTTTGAGAGAAATAGCAGTAGTTCTCGACAAGTCTCGACAGTGTGTAGCAAACCGTGTGGTGCCGTAGGTGATCTGTAAATCATGGAAGTTTGTAAAGTTCGGTTTTACGCGGTTCGTTGTGGAGTTCACTGTAAGTAATCAAAAGTACATCAAAACATTTTGTAGGTAGTGCATGGAAGTTTAAAACACTTTAATGGATACTCGTTGAAATATTGGGAAATTCTACATTTCAAGACCTTTTCCAGGACCATTTTACATTTACATTTATTTTTATTTTTGTTTTAATTGTTTTTATTTAATGTCAGTGAAGTTATCATTTATACCTCAATTGGGTAAAGAACCACATTTGGTAATCTTGGTGGGATTTGTACTTTTTTGTACATTTGTATGTTTAAATAAATGTGCCTTTAACCTTATCTAAATATATATTTTTTATATTCTTAGTCATACCTCCATCATTTTATTTCCTGATAGTGAACTGCAACCAGCTGTTCATTATGAACCAGGACTGGAATCATGAAGCTTAATCCATAGGCCATGCAGCATCAGGATGTCTAGTGTTTTGGCAGCTCTCCTTTCTGTCTCTCTCTTTTTTTTTCCTTTTTGTTTTGTAAATTGAGCATCGTTATTTCAAGTCTGTTCCCGTTGTCAAGATTTGTGTCCTGATTGGCAGGGCGTATGCCGAGCCAGCCTCGTCTGTCAAGCTCGAGGAGGAGCTGCGTGAGATGGGAGCGGGGAAAGACATGGACGCAGACAGCGCGGTGGAGTCCGCAGGCAGCAGTGATGAGGAAGCCGAGGATGGTGAGAGCTCGGAGGGCAAAAAGAAGAAGCAGAGGGTTGGCTTCCGTGACCGTAAGGTAATCATTGACTTGACCTGTATGTGACCTCTTCATCTTCTCCTCCTAAGGGCAGTCTATATTTGTAACCCTAATGTGATTAAACCTTGCAGTCTAAGTGTAAGGCTAATATTGAACTTGATTAGAAGGTAGTTGCCTGGTTACTTGATTTAAACTGTAGAATTTAAATTATTAAAGGACTAGAATAGCATACATATTAAAATACTGAAACATTAAAGAAACACCTGTACTGTTTCAGTCACAATAAATTTCAATAAAAAAAAGCCTTATACATGATGTTTGAATGGTTCATCTGCAGTCTGAGAATATGTCTTGTGGCAAAGTCTAATCTATTTTGCAAGCATGGTTAAATTTACATCAGTACAGTGTGTGTTTTTTTTTTTTCCTCTCATTTTCCTTTCCCTTCCATGTTTCTCTGTTTCAGTAAAAGAGCAAAATCTCTTCAAAGCAGAGTGTTGAACTGTCTGCCTACTAATGATGGCTGTTATATCACACAGCATTGTACTGGATTATTGTTTTTATTGTCTATGGGTTTCAAAGTATTGCTTAATTGACCATCTTTTCTATAATCATATTTTATTAAACATCTGCACGTATCAGGGAGTCGTTAACATTCAGTGTGAAAACAGATTTAAATGTCTAATCAGCTACAGATGAAAAAAATAGTGTTTTAAAGGTAAGTGTCAGATTTGGTCCCTTAAACAGAGAGGAAGGGGTTGGGATAATACTTAGCAAAATGGCCAAACAAATAATAAATATGATAAAGAAAAAGATGATTTTTGGTTCCCAGTTTGTTTTCCAATCAGACAGGATTGGAACCTGATGTGGTCTTCTGCAGTTGTACAGTAGCTTACTACGTACAGTATATGAAGAGTATATATTTGCCTTCTCCTGAGCTTGAACCACTTATGCCATTGACCCGCGGTGAGACGTGTTAGGCACTGTGATTTAATCTTTTATTTTATTTTGAATTTTGCCTAGTAGACCCCATTTAATTCAAGCTCTTGCCATGTATCTGGTTTGATAAATGTTTGAAAGAGCAGGGGTGCAGCTGTTCCTGACATAAAAAATGGGCTGGCCTGTGTGAGGTGAGTATAACACATGCACTTTAAACAAACTGGAACAGCTAAAACAAGGGAACAATATAAAATGGCATACATTAATCTGAATGAATTAGCATGTTTAAATCATATTTTAAGACTAGGAGCCAGCAAAAGGAGAAAATTTAATCTTAAATTGTAAGATAAATACAGTAAATATCTCTGCAGAAGTAGATCTGTAAATATGTGTCAATTTATAATTCATGGTAAACAGTTTGGAGGCTGTGCTGGCAGTCGTTCCCACAAACAGACACATATTTACAAACGTGCTGCTGCGTGAAGCTCCAGCAGGAAGTCGAATTGGTTAGACGTATTGACTTGAGCACTCGGTCTATTGACTGTTGAGTTCAGGATTATAACGCTGTACTCCATCATCCTTTCTCATCTGCTTAAAATGATTACGAGTCCCGGGGTAAAACGATTGGAGAGGATCTGGGTATAGATGATGAGGTGTGCATTGTTCGCCATTCACAATACATCGTACAGCTTGCTCAGATTCGCCTGTAGGCTTGTGCACGCCAATCGTCCATTCAGAGATAGCCTCTATTGGCAGGAATTAAGGTCACGCTGTGTAATCTGAATTTCGTTAATAAGCTGTTGGCCCCAGATTTACAAGCTTCAAAGTGACATCTATAATTTAGAGCTGAATAAATGCAATCTAGGATACAGCTGTCTTAATACAAGCATGAGGAAAGAGTAATTACTTTTCTCGCTTGCTCTCTCAAGTGCAAAGTTTACAGATGCTAAAACCAGTAGACTTGACACATTCTGTAGGACAACATACACACTTAGGTTCTCTCCTGTTTATATATCTGGTATATAAACTCAATATGCTATTTTAATATAAGCATCACTTTGGCAACACAATGCATAGACCCAGTCAGATCTTTGTGACTTTAACCATGGCATGGTTGTTGATTCCGGATTCTGAGTATTTCAGAAACAGTTTTACTCAGAGTGGTGTTAAAAAAAATGTTTAAAAACCATCCAGTGAGCAAAAATGCTTTTTGGTATGATAGGTCTGTGGAGAATGGCCAGACTTGTTCAAGGTGGCAGGAAGGCTATGATAACTCGTATGACAACTCTTTACATCCGTGGTGAGCAGAAAAGCATTTCAGAATGCCCAAGATCCCCTTTTCCCTTTTTACTTTATCGAGGACTAAGTGCACTTTGAATCATGGACAGCCACACTGCTGCCAACACACACATCAGTATCAGTACTATTTTATTTCATGCTTTATGTTTCAGTCATACTGCTCCGGTCACACCCACACAACATATTCTTACACATTTATACCTTAGAATTCCTTTTTTTTTCCAGTCTGTAAATCCTGTCTAATTTATACAATTCTATTTGAATTCTATTTTATTTTGTAACTTTAGCAAATATTTTTAGCCTAATTTAAAAAGTATATCAATATTTTTATTTAATAATGTTTTATTCTACTTTTAGTATAATTGTACTCTCTAGTGCAATTTTTCGTCATTGTTGTAAATTCTTTCTACTTTATTTACTTTTGTTTCTCTTTATATCGTTTAATTCGTCTGCCTTTTAGGTCAAGGCAGCTGTATAAGCGTTTCACTGCACATCATACTGTGTATGTTTGTGTATGTGATGATAAACAACATCAATTTGAAAGATTTCAAAGACACAGTAGTAATCTAAGACTACAGTAACAAGTGGTGCAGTCTAAAACGTATCGGAGCTGGAGATTTAATACAGTCGACCCCTGCAAAGTCGCGGTTCAGAGTTTGCGGCCTCAGTCGCTTACGCAATTCTTTTAGAACCTAACTAATAATGATTCGCGGGAACCACAAATATCCTCTACAATTTTTCATGGCTCTTTAATGCTAAACTTAATAAAAACAATATAATTTACTAATTTTGTAACATAAATAACAGCTACATTTCCATATTTATTTCCATATTTATTTCCGTATATTTGTTTAGTACTGTAGACAGAACACAAAGCAACCGTAAAGGAAAACAATGCGGCTTGGGATGGTGAATTATTCCTGTATTTACCCCACAGTACTTATACCAAAGAAAATGACCGAGCATACCAAAGAAAACAAGCTTGCATGAATTACAGTACATATAGGGGCAACATCATTATTTTACTGTACATTTTAGCACTGTGAGGAACATAGCAGTACAGTACTGTATAGTACACGCATTTACCTTTATATTTTTTTATTAAAAATTTTTTTAAGGGTAATTGAGCTTTGAGTTTGAAATTGAAATGAATGTTAGGGTTTAGGGACATATTTAGGGTTTAAACTGTTTAGGCATTTTCTTTTTTTACCACATCCAAAATTCATGGTTTTTTACAGCTTGTGTGTGCTCCAGGAACGTGACCCCCGCCAATTTCGGGGGTCGACTGTGATTAGTACTAGCCTGTTTAAGACTATTGATTGAAATATGCATTCACACTCCCTGTTGTCAAAATAGACAAATATAGCATTTTTTTCACTTTTGTTAGACCAGTTATGTTTTATTGTGGATAACATGACTAGTTGACTAGTTGACTATTTTAAATTATTGGTCAACTAGTAAAACTCACGCACCCTGCTCCATTATCACGTCATACCATAGATGGAAACTGTGGACTTTAAACACATAAAAAAAAAGATTTTTCCAAACTGGCTGTTTTTTTTTTGTTTGTTTGTTTGTTTGTTTGTTTAACAGAGGTGAAATTTCACAAACACATCCTTTTGTCCTGTGTTGTATGACATTATTTGATACCAAAATATTACTAGTGGTGTTTTGAGTCTTCTTGACAATATTTTCAGGGCAAAAGAAACGACAAGGAATTGCTCATCTTTCTGCAAGCCAGAGGGGCTTTTTATTAAGGGATTATTAATATACTTTGCAAGTTGAATATATAAATACTTCTAGTCAGAGAATCTAATTCCCAGTAGCAGATGTGACATTAAAGAAGTGACTAATTCACCCGAAATTAAAACTTTGACTAAAGCACAATCCAGACTTTGGGTTATTCTGTTTTAAAGTAGAAAAGCTTCACGCTTCATATATGTGCATTTGTATGTGTATGTGTGTGCATGTCCCTATGTTGTTGTTTTTTTGTGTGTTTTCGGGCCTTTTTTTGCGCCATCAGCATGCTCTAGTAGCAGATGGCACCTGTGCCATGATGGCAGCCTGTCAGAGTGTGTTCCAGTACCTTTTTTCCCTGTAGATCAAAACAGTGACAGATACACACACACACACACACACACACTGTTCTGATCCCACTTCCTGGCTGGCACATCTGTCTCCTGTGTGTGAGCCAAAGTATATTATGTACAAAGTAATTTATGCATACTTTTTTATTAGTTTTTAATTGCTTCATTTATTCTTATTTTTTTACATTATATACGTTTACAGCAGGTAAACCTTTCTTTTCTCACTGTGCCTTTTGATGTACAGTTAAACCTTGGATTGTGAGCATAATTCATTCAGGATGAGTGCTTGTAAACCAAAGCACTCGTATATCAAGGTGAATTTCCCCATAAGACCTAATGATTTACACACCCGCTAAACAGTAATTTTTCTTTTTGTCTGACTTTACCAAGAAACCTGTGTGATGACACTTGCTTTTGCTTCTATTTCCGGATTTTCCATAAATATGACATTACATTGTTGTTAAACAGATTCCACTCTCACACTGCTACATCCTTTTTAACTTTTTTATTTATGACTACTAAAGAACTGTCACTACACTTGGACACAATAAAAAAATGCTTTACACACGTGGTCATAATGTTATGGTAAACAGTACACTTCTCGCTTGCTTTGTTCTGGAGTTCAACCCCGAAAGCTGTGTTATACATCAGCACATCATCATCGCTCTTGTTTAACTTTAACTTTTTTTAATGTGTTCCTGTAGAATATTGCTCTGTTTTGCGTACCCATGATACAGATGTAATGTTCTTGTGTAACCTTCTCCAACATCCCTCCTTGTCCAGGTGATGGAGTACGAGAACCGCATCCGAGCCTACTCCACCCCCGACAAGATCTTCCGCTACTTCGCCACGCTGAAGATCATCAGCGAGCAAGGAGACGCCGAGGTGTACATGACGCCGCAGGACTTCATCCGCTCCATCACGCCTAACGAGAAGCAGCCAGAAAGTGAGTATCTCTAGGAGTTGCTGTATCTACGAGTAGTTATAAACGCGACAAGCTTATAAATACAACTTCGCACATGATTAACGTCCTTCTCTTTGGCACTTTGCCCCAATGACTGTAACCCTAGGAAGAGCAGATGTCTTCTTACTAGCAGTACATGGGATCATCAGGTCTAGGGTTTCCTCATGTGTCTGATAAATGTAGGCAGAGGCAACTTGACCAGACCTGTGTAAAACCCTGAGACTGACGGGTAACAGCTGCATACCGGAGAGTACTTATGTCTCAGTCAGGTGATCCCTTAGATGGGGTGACTGGCCGACACGCTGACCCGGGTTGTTCGAGCATACTGTATAAAAGAGACTCGCTGTTAGTCAGTGGGTAAATAAATTAGCAGCTCTAAATGAGTAAAGCTCTCAGGTGCTGAGAAAGCTGATGACAGAGATTTGATATCCAGCCTGCAGTGACTGGCATGCACAAGAGAATCATTCTGTGAATTCACATGGCTGAGGTTTATTAATTTATTTATTTAAAAAAAAACTATAATAAAATTCTTGATTCGTTAAGGCAACGCACACACGATGACCGAATTGTAGACGAGTCCATTCGGCCGATTTGGCACAGTGTCAAGATCTGTAAATATCATCTTTCTCTTTTGCTCAAATTAAATAATGCTGGAATCCATTGGTCTGCGTGTGAGAGTCAGGATTTAGCACCAGCTGTCAGTGAGGGTGGCAAAAAGGCAGACAGAGAGAGAGAGAGAGAGAGAGTGTGAATGTGAAATGCATGAGCGCTTCTTTCTTTTTTGCACCTCCCAGCTCAGTGAAATTACCCAACGCCGCCTTACTGTCGTTATTAGACTTTACAGCCTCACCATGGAACATAGTGAAAACCTTCCACCCCCCAGACACAAGCCTCTGCATTGACCCAGACATCGAATATGATCAAATAAACTGTAAAGTTTTTTGCGTTTCAAGGTTTTTGAAGGACGGTCCACAGGGCAGGCAATCAAAAAAGGAAAAAAAAGCCCCTCGTTTTTTATGATGACTGCTCATTTCTGAGTCGTGCGCGGGTTGGCACAGACGAGTAGTATTGCTTTTAATTCATTGATCCTCTGATGGCTTGCCGCTATCAAAGTTCGCCTGCCATCGAGTTTTTTGCCCGCAGTCTGTGCTCTTTAATTAAAAGTGGGCCAAGGAGACTTTGTCATCTGCAGCATGCCACTGATATCAGGCGCTCGCATGCTAGTGCTGACACGGTACTACAAGTGTGTCCCACACTTATCGTATCATTTAACCTAAATACCATTTATACGTGTTGTCTTCTTCGCAGTTCCTTTTTTGAGAGCTGAGGTGAGCTTTAATTTACAGAAGAGAAAAATTAATATTCACAGTCATGATCGTTACAGTATTGGATTTTAATGGGAAATGTAATAAAAAGTGATGGGTTATAAATCAATCAAGAATTATGTCCAGGCAGAGACGTGATTAAAAAAAAAAATAATAATAATTTATCTCCCCCATTGTGCGGTCATGTGACTCTCGAACAATGATGGAGTCGCTTAAGGCAGGCAGTCAGTCACACGTTAATTAGGAATACACCTGTCGAGAGCAAGGGCACTTTTTCGAGGACACACACACACACACACACACTTTCGACAATAGTCTTGCATCTCTTCACTGTCAAAAATCAAATTGCCCTAACAACCAACGATCCGAAGACATAGAAATCAGAAGGCGAATACATATCGTGTTCTCGCATCTGATTGATCAGAGGCTGTGTTTTCTCTAGAACAGCGGCTCTGACAGTCATTTCAGCCAGAGTTCGAATCACAGGATTTCTATTATCACTTTATCGTTTCCATAGTAACAGCTTGTTCACCAGATAGACGCCTAATGAATGATATTTAATGTGTAGACATTGCTGAGGTGAAGCGTTCTCTCTAAAAGATTTATGTAAGGAGTCTCTGGTGTCAGCATTTTTTAACAGCCAGGAAGTTTCCTCCATGGGTGAGTTTTTAGGATTTGGGACTCTACTTGTTCGTAATTTATGCTAGTGAGCTAGAAAGTTCATTACATAAAGAGAAAATTACAGGTATATCCTTGTAAGGCAACATCTTACCCTTTTTTTTTTAGCATCACTTTTTTTATTGTTGTTTTGTTCAACTTTAGATTAATGGACAGGTATTTGCTTCATTTAAAAAAAGAGAGAAAAAAAGAAAGACTAATGGGGAACATGAACATGTAATCTGTTATTCATTGGACTGCCAGAAACGCTGCTCCATAATTCATCATCTTTTGTGCAGCAGAATTACATTGATCTCTTCAGTTTTGGCTCTTCAGCATTGGCCTCCATTTCTCTCCCAAACCCTCATGCTTGCTTGGCTTCCCAAGTACCATCTGTGTCCTGACCTGTTATATCAATCATCTGCTGCAGAATAAAGAGCACCTTGAAGGAGAAAGAAGGAGGAATACGTTTCACACTAAAGAGTGAAATCAGGGGTTTACTGTATGCCTGTGTGTAGGGGGGTTTATGAGAAGGACGTGTTTTTGGTTTCTTATTCAGTACTGTGTTTACGAGTAACGGCTATGTGGATAAATTAATCAGAGGTACAGGATGTGTTTTCAGTAATCTGATTAAGATCCTTTATTCACTTTCAAAAGACACAGTGGCATTCATTTCTCTCCATGATCTTGTATTGATGATGGGCGAGTTGGACAAAAGGGGGTTACAGTCTGGACTCTGTCTTGGTCCAGGCAAGCCATGCTCTCTGAAGCACCGTTTCATAATCTGAATACTGGAAACGTCATCTAGGAATACGCCTGTGTCATCAGGGATGTAAAAAACAATCCATTGATGGAAAAACCCAGTCGTCAGCTGAGCCCATTTTATTGCCAGATAACATTGCTAAACCTCGACTGACCAACTGGATCAACCCCAGATCATAAACCTGTCCACACAGGCTTGTACAGTAGACACTAGGCACGATGGAGCATCACTTCATCCACCACTTTTTTTTTTTATGCAGATGTGCTCATCACCCTAAAACAGGGTAAATCTGGACTTTTCAGGCCTTTTGTTAAATGCTCTACAGTCCATTCTTTATGCTCCCTAGCAAATTTTAGACTCACTGATAAATGGTTTTCTTAAGCGTACGCACCTGTTTAGTCCCAATCCCTTTTATTCACTTTACATTGTGTTTGTAGAAATGTTCTTACTTTCACTATTAAACATAGATGTGAGTTTTAGTGTTTTGATTTCACTAACGCTCATTCACAATGTTTTTTTTTTTTTTTTACCTCCAAAATGGTGCCTTACCATTATCTTTCCAGGTCTTACAGTTCTCAACCTAATTTTAGTAGTTTTGCAATCTCCTTAGTTTTCTTTGCTTGATACAGGCCAATAAGTTCTGAAGCGTCTTTGTCATGAGGTGCATGGGGGGTTTGTGTATGTAAGCCAGACCCACTGAGGTAGAATAACCCATGTCGTGTTCTACAATAACTTAAATTACACTTATATTATATTAAATAATAACCTTTATTTAGAGGTAAAATACTTCCAACAGGATACAGTTATTATTATGAGAATATTAACGAAGCAAAGCCAATTCTAATTATGCAAGGTGTGAAAATTATGTTCACACCTTGGCTTTGCACTATTTACCACACTTAATATCACAGTGCATACAAAATGCAGAGGATAAGAACTTATACTGTGTACATAGTACGCGCCAAAATATACAGTACGGCAATAAAAAAGATAAATAGTTTTACCTTGTTGTCACCTGTGGGTTTATTTCTTCTGAAAGAAACTATCATACACACCGCGGTATCCGTAATGGACATGTTCAAAATGTTTGTGTGCCGCCTCCTCGGTTTAGACGCTGTTCATATTGTTCACGCAAATTCTCAAACTTATCAGCAAACGAAAGAGACGTAATGTTGACACATACGAAATTTTCTTAACGATAGACATAACTGTGTTACTTGGTGCCGTCTTATTAAATCTCTCTCGAAATCGTTCTGCCAACATTTTCAAACTCCGTCACCATTCACAACCGGAAATGAGCGGAAATAATACTGCACTATCTATACTTTTTTTTTTCTCCATTGAGAGACCCAGTTCCAACAGAAACTACACAATACAGCTTCCTTTTCCACTACCGGGAACACGCGCAGCTGGACCTACGCCATGTCGACAAAAGCACATGCACGTTCGTGATGCTCAACTTTCATTACTGAATATTTTGACGCATATTGTGATTCAACGCAAAATGCTAAAAAAATGAGAGTTCATTTATTTAAAAGCATAAGAGAATGGAAATTCCATATAAATCTATAAATGTACTTAAATAATCTATGGTACTTTTTCTCATGTTTTGCATGTGACGTCACAACATCTGTTTGCCATAGTCCACTTCTGGATAGCAAATTACGTTATGTTACGTTATCTGATGCCAGTGCCAAAAACCCACATTCAAAACCGGTCACAGTAGTGTTTTTGTCAAGAAAACATATAACGCTATGCCATCTTAAACACTACTTTGTCTCCTTTTTGCCTCCTAATTGCTTTTAAGTTCTTCTGTATTGCCTCTGAACCGCCCGTGTTGTCTTCTATGCCTAACCAGCTTTTAACACAAGACTAAATCCTGAATTCCTCTCTAACCCCTGATCAAGGACACTACTTGGTGTGTTGAACAAGGGATTGTAAACCCTACACAGTGCACTAGCTTTCCATTTGGGATTCACCCTGAGCGGGTAGTTAGTTAGCTATTAATTAGAAAGCGTGAAATGTCAGTATTAATTAACGTTACCTGCACATCATTTCTACCAAGCATAAAGCACAGCATATCATTTAATTTGCACCACCAAATCATATATTTGTACACCCTCTGAAACTTGGTTATATTAATATAATATCCTTATAACTTTTATCTATTTATTTTTCTTTTGAATAAGTCCACCACTACATACTGCACATGAAAATAAGCTGCAGAGCGGAAGCTATCGATTAATAGGTTCGGAAATATTTCTGTTTTTAAGCTGCAAAATACACCTCGAATTCATTTATCAACAAAAATACACAGTAGCATAATGTTCTTTGACGCTGCGTCTGCCATCCACTGTTTTGAATGATGTCATAGTAGTCAGGTGTCTGTAAAAGGTCAATAGATTGTGTGCTATTGGTAGTACGTGTAATTTGGACTCCCTAACATTTGTCTTCCTTTCTGTCTTTTTCACTTTCTGTGTCTTAGGCCTGGGACTGGATCAGTTCGTGGTGAAGCGCTATGATGGAAAGGTAAGCTGCGAGTACTGTGCGTGTGTGTGGGCGAGTGGGTGGAAGCAGAGAGGTTATCTGGCTATTGTTCAGCCCAGCGGGATGTTTCTAGAGAGCGTGTGTTTCAAAAGCCTCTTCTCATAAAGCCATTATTCTCTCTCTCTTTCTCTCTCTCTCTCTCTCTTCAGAACGACCAAGGCCTTGGATCTTTCATGATGTCTTACTCTTGCTTTCTCTCTGCCTTGGTCATTGAATCATGGAAAATGGCTGTTTTGTGTGTGTGAGAGAGAGAGTGTACCTAAAGTTAATTGTATGATCTTTCTAAGAAATTCGGACAGGTTTTAGACAGAATAAGTGTTTTCTTCTCTGTCTCTTTGTCTTTTTTATTTGTAACAGCTAAAGCACTGCTGCTGATGCGTGGCAGTGTTGAGCCAGACACATTGACGTTTAGATTAAGGATATAGGTTAATTCTTTACACCGTTCTGTTGTTTAAATCTCAATCTCTCTTGTTTTGAGATGACTATTAACGGGTGACCGAGACACATCCAGCGTCTGTCACAGACTTTAAGCAATTTCAAAAATGATTTGGATTCGACTCTACATAACACATTACTTTAAGAGTGAGCTTTGTGAGTTCCTGCAGAAAACTCCAAATCCAAGTCTTTTGGTCTTTAAACAGCGTCAAGCCCGCGCAAATGAAGAGAAACGCGAGGCTTAGCCTTGCTGCTCTTCCTCTCTCCAGCCATTAGTGTCATTATCCGTGGGAGGCATCCAGTGAAGTCACAAGTGCAAATGGAGAGGCTCTTTATGGGCTGAACCTTGGACTACGCACTCGTCTTTGGCCCGAGCCGGGCTTGTCTCATCCACCCACCCGCTGATTAGCCACACTTGAGAGATATGATAAAAACCGTAAATCAGAACTGTGAAATCGTAATGCTGAAGTTCTGAAGAATCTGAAGAATGTGAACAACATTTTATAGCTTTTTAATATTTTGTAGATGTCATTGGTGCATTTTTTTTTCAACAAACACTTGAGCTTGCTTGATGAAAGCAGAGCGTGTTATGATATTTTAAGTAATGCTTATTTTTCATTTTGCTGTTAGTGCAGCGAGTCTTTACCAGCTCAGCATCAGCTCACATCTGTTTAAACTGATCTCACTCTTTTCTGTCCTTTTATTCTTTCTTTTTTTTATATTTCTTATTTCGCTTCGGCTTTTACATTATTAAAAACCGTAACAGAGTTGCACACATTTGAGTAAACCTCTCGTCTTCCAGTTGTTCACCCATTATTTCAGGATTATATTTTATGGTTTATATGTATGTGTGTGTGTGTCTCCCAGGTACTTTGTAAGCAGTATTATTTATTATATATATTTATATAGATTTATTCAGTACTAGTCTTTTGCTTGTTTAATGAAATGATCTGTAGAACCTACACGTCTCTCCTGAAGGTTTTGTCAGATGCATAACTTTCACAAGTGCCTTGCATACACATGCTGTACTGTATCTGTGCCTTTTTGCCACCGGTAATTTAATGTCTGCTGGTTTTTCCTCTTCATTAGGTAAAGGTCTAAGGAGGATGCCCTAAAGCTTTTTTTTATTATTATTTATTTTTTTATATATAAAAGAAACGACTTGTGACGAGGTCGTGCAGCCAAACACAGGAACGTTTTCTCTCTCTCTCTCTCTCTCTTTCTAATGTTCTTACTTTTTATCCTCCTTTTTCCATTTCCTTTTTGCTGAGTCTCAGCTTTGCACTTTATGGCGCAAGAATACAAATGACTCCGGTCTTCTGCTTTTTTCTTCAATTAGCTTAA
Source organism: Clarias gariepinus (assembly GCF_024256425.1). NCBI lineage: Eukaryota > Metazoa > Chordata > Actinopteri > Siluriformes > Clariidae > Clarias > Clarias gariepinus. Next base: position 31,415,799 of record NC_071107.1, read on the forward strand.
GTACAACACCAAGTACATGAGGAATACACAGTAAGGGGCTTGTCTGATGGCATAGACACAAATCTCTCTCTCTCTCTCTCTCTCTTTCTTTCTCTCTCTTTCACTCTCACACACACAAAATTCAATGTCCCTGAGGAGCAGATCAGCTGGGATTTAAGACCCGCCCCTCCAGCTCAGCCAAATATCTGCATCCTCAAGGGTTAGTTATTTTCCTCACAAAATTTCCCTCCACAGAGTTTTTGCACTGCACATCATTCTCTTTCTCTTTTCTCGTTCCTGTTCCTTGCCCTTTCCAGTTCTTTTTTGGCTGTATGGAGATGGTGCTCATCATTTTTGTTATACATTTTTTCATCCAAAACCTTTTGTCTCTTCTTCAATTCAATCCACCTTCTCCCTGTTCCTCCTCTCGTCTCGCTTATTGTGTAACCCATCTTGTCTCCGTATAATAGGACACGGTAATGGATTTGGCCCGACTGTAAAGAGTTTGTCGCAGTCTAATGGGCCCTGTGTTATGGATGCACAACAGTTTTGTCTTAACCTTTTTGTATTTTTCCTTAACAGCGCTTTACAGCTCCGCGAGCGCTGCGCTCGGCTGCCTTTTAACACCGAATTACAGCATTTGTTCAGGCACACGTTAGGTGTGTGGAGTGCTCATCAGGGGGGAAAAGTGCTTTCTGCTGCCTCAACTGTATATCTGTACTAAAATAACAAAAAATAAATAAATAAAATCTTAGCATTTTATGCCCAAGTGCTGTAACATATACTCGAATTGTCTTGTCTGTGCTGGATAAATATTGTGCTCTTACAACAGTCTTCCACCTTCTTCTCCACTCATCTAACCAATGAAACCTTCCATTCTCTCTCCTCCCTGTCTCTCCATCCTGTCCCTCCCTCCATTTTGTCCATCCTTACACTCTTTCCCATTCATCCTATATGCCTGTCCGTCTGTGTAGGACTTCTGGCAGGTATGGGGACGATACTAAGCTGCATGAACAAGAGCACGAGCGTGTATACATGTGCTTGTGTGTATATGCAATTGAGAGCCTTTGCACTAAAACAACTCCCTTCTGTCACTCTCTCTTTCTTCGTTCAGAGTTGTCCAAGCTCTCTTTGCCTGAGCAAGCCTTTCACCTAAATCGTAGTCTTCAATTACTTCCATGCAGGAGCGCAGCCAAGCAACGCATTACAGCCATCATTAATAATCTTTGGTTTGAGAATGCATTGGGCAGAAAGTTCGAATTTCGGATTCAGCGGAAAGGAGAAGGGAATAATTACTGACAGCGCATCTTTCTCCTTATGTTAGAGAGACAGCATTACATAGACAGATAGACAGGGCTCAGCTTTCCACAAAAATCATACTAATAGTTTTACTTTTTAAGACTAATAATAATATCAAAACCAAGGACTGATCTTTTATCCAGTGGATCCCTATTGTGGATCCTTCCATAATTTATTTTGATTGTGTAAAGCTGCTTTGCGACAATGACAATTGTTAAAAGTGCTATACTAAATAAATTAATAATAATAATAATAATAATAATAAAATAATAAAATAATTTATAGCACATTGTTTAAAGTAGGACTCGAGGGGCCCCCCTGAGTGGCTCAGTACTTGTCCTATAAGCCGGGTATCGCTAGTTCGATTCCCAGGTGATGCTGTAGACATAGAAAAATTGACTCGGATTGTTCTTCTGAAAACCAACACAAATCCCACACAAAGTGTAAACAGTAGTGTGAAACTAAGAAAACGCAAAAACAGAGCAAAAACATTTTCATGCCGAGCTTTCTCAGGCAAATCATTTGTCTTTTATTTTATTGACGGGTGCACCCTTTTTACACAGTGTTACTAATATCTGATATTAATATCTGTTAGTGTATTAGACACTGCTGTCGTCGTTACTGCTTTAGTGGAAGCGGTTCTTGGTAGAGGATTCTGCTTTCAGGCATAGGACAGGTGTACACACACACACACACACACAAAGATAATACAAAGGGAAAGGGGAGCAGTTCTAAGATGTATACAGGTGTTCTGTGAACTCAAACACACACACGCACATTCAAGAGACACAGCTGACGCTCGCATAACTGAGCTCTCCATGGTAGAACAATGCAGCTGACTGTAGCTTTTAAATTATTAACCATGCAAATGCATACATATCTGTGTGTGTGTGTATGTACAGTGCTGTGAAAAAGTTTTTGCCCCTTCCTGATATTTCCCCCCCCCAGATTTGTCAAATCACTTTAATCGAACATGTTAGACAAAGTAAAGCATGCCAAAGGATTTCAAAAAGCAACACATCGTACTGCAATAAAAAAAAAAAAGAACAGATGAGACACAAAGTACTTGACGTGTAAGCTATTTCTAAGGCTTTGTGACTCGTGACATAATCCACAAATGGAGAAAACTAATGACAGTGGTGAACCTTCTCAGGAATGACTGATCCACCAATATTACTCCAAGAGCACGGAGACTCACACAGGTGCTCAAAAAATAAGCCAGGGCAACATTTAAAGAACTGCAGACCTCACTTGCCTCAGTTCAGTTCCGTGTTCATGGTACAAAAATTGGAAAGAGACTGGGCAAAAATGGCATCATTGGGAGAGGTTTAAGTTGAAAGCCACTGCTGACCAAAGAAGAGCACTGATGCTCATCTCCCATTTGCAAAAAATAAATATATAGATATTTGGATATACTGTATTGAACTTGTTGGAAGGTATGCATCCTGTCTGGCTTAAAACTTCCACATCATTTCCTAAAAATAATATCATACCAACAGTCAAACATGGTGGTGTTGGTGTGATGGACTGGGAGAATGTCCACCGACCATCAGTTTGTGATATTAAGCTCAAGTGCTCTTGGGTTATGCAGCAGAACAATGATCCGAAACACACCAGCAAGTCCACCTCTGAATGGCTCACAAAAATAAAAAATTAAAAAATGAAGGTTTTGGAGTGGCCTAGTCAAAGTCTGGCCTTAAACAGGCCATTCATGCTCAAAAATCCTCCAATGTGGCTAATTTGAAACAATTCTGCAAAGAAGAGTGGTCCAAAATTCCTCCACTGCGATGAGAAAGGTGGGCATTAATTTTTTCACATGACGCCAGGCAGATTTGAGTGTTTTTTTTTTCTTTTAATAAATAAAACCATTTAAAAAAAGGCAACTTAGGTTATCTATGTAATATAAAAAATTAGCTTGATGATTTGATTAATTTAAGTGTGACAAATATTTGAAAATATGAAAATATATACACACAAAAACACACAGACAGAGTAAAGGTCTATGCGCATGCATAAATAATTCAGAAATGGATCTGCTCGAGTTTTCTAAACATTATACGCGTGCAGGCTTCCCTTAGGCTGGAGCAATACTACACCTGATCTCGGACAACTCTGAGCTGCCCCCCCCCTCTCTCTCTTTCTCTCCCTCTTTAAATTCAAGGTCTTTGACAGTTTCAACACTCTCTCTCTTTCTCTCTCTCTCTCTTTCTGTTTGCGTGTGCATGCCCTGCTGAATGTGTCTGCAGGACTGACAGTGTGATCTGGGAGTGGGTAGTAGAGTTGCCTGTTGTGCCCCCTCTCTGCGTTCTGTGGCACCACAGTTTGCCCTGACCTCAGGAAGCTCGCTCTTTCCTTCCATGTATGAAACTAAAACCCACGAGCCCACATCCTTTAAATGTGGTTAAAGTGTCATTTTTTGTGACAAAGTAATGCGCGGCACTCCCCGTCATCCTCGTGGTCACAGGGCACTGTGATGTCACATCCTCTGCCTAGCGTCAGGTGACCTAGGTAGATGGGCAGGTGGGGGGGGCGTAGGGGTGGTGCAGTGGCGAGCCTGTGGCATGCTAATAGAGCTGCTGCCAGTGGAAAATGGTGTGATGGCTTGTGGCTGAGTTTGTGGACCTTATTTTGGGCTTTTAGTCTGAGCAGGACCCCTTCGATGACAGTTGGGGGTGTCTCTCACACACACACACACATACACGCACGCAAACACACATTCGCATGCTGGTCTTAATATTCATATGAGGTCACAACTGCCAGGTTTGTTTTCATTTTTTTGGAAATATGGTTCCCACATTGACATAAAAACATGTCCACACACACACACGCACACACATTCCCCACTCTGACTGTAAGTTAATGGTAATGGATGTCTTTGACGACCTAATATCACAAACACAATTGAACACCTGTTTTGAGATCTATTCTGACACACACACACACACACACACACACACATACAGAAGGGTTCTTCAGAAATACCATTTGCAATTCATTTGTTCCCAAATGACATTAAGATGAAGGATGAAATGAGTTTTGTGAAAGTGAGCTCTGTGTGTGTGTGTGTGTGTGTGTGTGTGTGTGTGTGTGTGACCTTGATAGTAAAAGAGGGCTTTTTCCAAAGTCCCTGATGGATGATGTGAGATATTGATTGGTGTTTTCCACTGTCCACGCCTTCCATGCCTTCCCAGGATTCCTTTTTTTTTATATACCTTCTTGCTTTTAGTGTGTGTCTTTGTTTATTTATACATACAAATGAAGGCATTATCATAAAACAGGTTCATAGTGCATTTCCACTTGAATAACGTGAAAGGTAAGGATAAACAGGGAAAAGTCCCTGTGAGGAAAGAAGCTCGAGAAGATCCAAATTTCAAATGAGACTCATCTTTTACTTTTTTTTATCAGCTCCAGTCTCTTAAGCCATAGTGTAAGTACACTGGTTGTTTTTTATTCAGCAGTATCCACATGAGCAATGCGAACCACAAAGAGAATGAAATGAAAGAGAGGCAGGAATCCCCCTCCAGAATCCCCTCAGTCCAGCGCACGCTGCTCTTTTACTTCGCATCCTTTTTAACACAACACTTTCTTCACCAGAGCTTAGCTTCAGAGCGCTGACCTTTTCGTAGCATAAACCCTGCTTTTGGAGGACCTTATTTACAGCTTGGTTTGGATTCACAAAATTCCACTGCTGCTGCTCCTGTTAGATACAGTGACCACCTAACCATTTACATCAAGCTAAACGTTTATGAAATGAGATGTGAAATAGTTTGTACTCTGGAATGTACAGCACCGTCATAGACAGTGATTGCGTGCAGATCGACAGAGACATGGTGTAGCTACTTACAGTAAACATCATTTTGCTCTTGTTTTTACTGACAGTAAAAAAAAATGTGCCACGAGTAATTGTTACAACAGTACAAGTATATTTTTATCCTTTCTCATTTTATAGTCTCAATGTTGTCTAACACATTCTGTCCCCATACAGTACCATCGTACTGTACATCGTACAGCGATGTCTCTGTACTGTCAGAGCTCTTTCTCAGTGCTGTCTTTGTAATGCCTCAGCTTTATCTCAGGACACAGATTATGGACAGTATGGAGACAGCACTAAGACACAGCTGAGACAGTACAGTACTGTCTTATTGCTGTCTCTGTACTATCGGTGCTGTCTCTCTACTCTCTCAGCTGTGTCTCAGTACTGTGTCTGTACTCTCTCAACTATCTACTGTCTTACTGCTGTCTTAGCTGTTTCTCAGTATCGTCTCAGCTGTGTCTTGGTGCTGTCTCTGTACTCTCTCAGCTGTGTTTCAGTGCTGTTTCCAAACTGTCTCGACTGTGTCTCAGTGCTGTTTCTGTACTTTCTCAGCTGTCTCTCAGTGCTGTCTCAGAGCTATCTCTGTACTGTATTAGCTGTGTCTCTGTGGAGTCTCTGTTCTCTATCAGCTATGTCTCTGCAGTCTCTGTATGTCTCTGTATGTCTCTGCACTCACTTGTTTCTTTGGGTTGTATTAGCTATGTCTTTCTGATGTCTCTGTGCTGTTTTTTGCTGTGTTTCTGTTTAGTTTGTGTACTTTTTAGGCTGTGCTTCAGTTCTGTCTCCATACTATCTCAGCCTTTTCTCAGTGCTGTAACATCTCAGCCATTTATCGGTGCTGTCTCCATACCGTCTCAGCTGTGTATCAGTGTGCCGACATATTGTCTCAGTGGTGTGTGTACTGTCTCAGCTGTGCCTCTGTCATGTCTTTATACTGTCTCAGCTTGTCGCAGTGCTGTGTCTTTACAGGATCAACTGTGTTTCTGTGCTTCCTGTGCACTCTATCCGCTGTCTCCATACACGTCTACAGTGTTTATTAAGACTCTTACTATGTCTCAGTATATCATTCATGATCTCTCTACAAAACCTAACTGCGTCAATCCAGTCTACAGTTTTGACTTGGTATTCAAGTCGTCTCTGCCGAGTCTCAGCGGTCGCTGTCATGCTTTTTCTGCCGAGTCTCAGGACATGTCGTCTCTTCTGTGCTCCGGTGTCGTCTACCCGCTGTGTGTTGTGTATCAGCTTGAATGCTTCAGGCCATGTGATGCTGAACAGAGCAGCAGCCATAAGACATACAAGTCCAGCTGTCAGTTTCTCTTCTTCTTACCTTTCTTGTTTTTTTTTTTTCCTCCTTTCTTTCTCCCTCATCTGTGAGCCAAGACTCTTTCTGATGGAGCGGGATCAACTTGCAGGCTTTCATCACCTCTTGTTTTGCTGTTGTGTGTGTGTGTGTGGTTATGCTTGTGGGTATTGTTTCGCAAGCATTGCTCCTCCTTTGTGTTAATTTGTAGCCTGCTGAGTGTTGTTTGTGTGTTTCCTGGCTGCAAAACGTGCTGCATGTTCCCTGAGGATCTCTCTGAAGGTGACAGCAGGGGCATGTGGTGCCTCGAGCTCTCTCTCTTGCACACAAACAAACACACACATACACACTTTCTGATCAGTTTCTTTTGCTGCAATAGGTACTACCCAGACTCCTCTGTCTGCAATAAAAATAACTCGTGCTCTCCTGGTACTTCAACACAAATCACACACTCATGCGAACACCATCTTTAGGCTTGCACTTAGACTTAATTATTCCAGCATCACTCCCCTGAGCAGGGGAGTTGTGTTCTTAGTAAGCGTTTTGATGGGGTAAAACTTATAGCTCTATATTTATAGCACAGTGATGTTCATAAATGTAAGTGTGTGTAGGCTCTAAAAAAAAAAAAAAGGTGTATTGATTTTAAAAAAAAAAAGAAAGAAGAAATTTATGTAATTTCTTGGGAATAGTTATTTACTTAATTCTGTATCATTTTGTGCTTTTGAGAAGTGTGAAGATCTGTTTAATCAAAATGTCCAGAGGACAAAGTGAAACAGCTGGACAGACTAAAGGGTTGAAGCGCCGCTGCATTGATCTTTAACTAGAGATGAAGCAAGAGCTAAATCCCACTGGCACCACTATGAGCTGGTAGTCAGACGGCATCATGGGTAATGTAGAAAACCGTTAAAGGGAATAAAAGTGGACAAACACTGAAAAAGCGAAATTCGGGGGAAAAATTTGGACTTCGTTGATGTTAATGTTTTATTTAAATACTATTTCTATGCATTCACTGGACTTTTCTTTGAAATGTTACATCTGCTAGAATGGTTGTGACCATAATTGCAAAAAGGGAGAAAAAATAGGTCAACTGTCAACATTTCTATCAGTTCTAGACTTACAGTGTGCCAGCACCTCGTTCTGAAGAACGTTTAGCGCAACAAGGACTGTATGTCCTCCGAAGTGTAAAATCTAGGTCGGCCATTGCTTATGAAGGCATACAGCTGTGTAGTCTGTAAGAATGAACAAAGTTTTTCTGTCGAGTACGGATATTTTTTCGCAGAGTTGACTATGGGATAAATAGCGTATATACATTTGTTTTTGTCAGAATATTGCAGATGGTATGTAAAAAGTTGTACTGTTCCAGAGTAAAAAGATTTAAAAAAAAGAAAAAAGACTTTTACCGTGTGGGTGGGTAAAAAAAAAAATTTATGTGAGGAAAAAAATGTTCGAAATGAATCATTATTATGAATGAACAAGTGTTTAGGCATCAGTGATGAAGTCAGTAACAGTGAGGTTGTTGTGTGTTTTTTTTTTTTTTTTTTTTTAACCCTTCGTCTCTTCCTTCTTGACACTCTTGATGGGCTCTCCAGCAGACGGAGGTAACACGCAGACTGAACTGTGGCATGTTGAGCGTGTGTGTCGAGAGAGATTCAGTCACCAGTTGTTTAGTCACTGTGTGTGAAAATGAAAGTAGGACAGACCACCTCACTGTGTCCGTGTGACTATTGTGTAGTCTTTTGTTCCAGTATACACAATCCTGTGGTAGTGTTTTCACGTTTGTGTGTTGTACACTGATTTTTGTGTCACTGTGATAATGATGTTCATGATGATGACGATGTTTAATAATATTAATGTGTTCTCTTCACGTTCTCCACATGTTCCCTCATCCCCCTTGTCGTGACTGCCTGAATGAGTACTGCACTTGCATGCTCGATCAGTGTTGTGTATTGTGTGGTGTGTATTGGCATGCTAGTGTGTGTGTCTGGTGTTCTAATGCCCGTAGAGCTCATACTGCAGTAAGTTGTTATGCATTGTAACCACACGCAGGCTTCACTGTCTTGTCTTTCTCTCTCTGGAACAACAGAAGATAGCTCAGGAGCGGGAGAAGTTTGCAGACGAGGACAGCATCTTCTATACACTCGGGGAGTGCGGCCTTATATCTTTCTCCGACTACATATTCCTCACCACCGTTCTTTCGAGTGAGTGTTTTTTTTTCTGTCCCTTTAATCATCTGGGAATTACTCGTTTTGAGTCAGTTGCCAAACGAACGTGACGAAAGGGCGTGATAGTGTTGTGAAAACATCTGCTGCTCATAAACATTTATACAGAACTCCTTCTGGATGTGACATCTCTGCTTAGTGTCTTTCCGTTTAACACCTTCCAAATGCTGTATTTCAATAAGAAGAGAGTCAGAGGTACAGGCGTCCACTTAAAGCTCCTGGAATCAAAATGACCGCTTTAGAAAATTTTGTCTCTTTCCCTTAATGTTATACAAACTTTGTTTATAAATTTAATTAATTAAACTGTTATGTCTGTCGATTATATAATAACATAATAACATAATATCAGCTCTTTAACACTCAGTTGTGTCGTACGCTTCCTGATATAGTCGCCGTATCTTTCCGTCCCTCTGACAGTCTTCCTAGGCTCAAACATGTAGGACGAAACTTTAAAAAGGCCCCTGTGTCATCTACGATATTGCCTCGTTAAAACTGATGGCAGGGAATGAAAGAGACAGCGGTGAAAAAAGACAAGAGAAGCTTGTTTTTCCTTTCTGAGATCTGTCGTGTTTTTAGACTCTCGCGTATATAAAACAGTCATTTTACGCCATGCCATCTTGCGTCACATCGTCAACATACGGAATCAAATCATGACTCTCAGGCCTTATTAATGGTGACCTTTAAAAATTTAATATTAAAGAGTGGAAACACTGGAAAGAGATGCCACAGAGAGTTTGATTCATCTCACTGACAGATGTGTCGCATTAATTGTTGTGCTGCACTCCAGCAGATGCAGCTGAGCGGGATCACTAGCAACCTTCAAAGTAATGATCCGAAATGTGTTTCAGTCAGTTTCTTTAGTCTGCACACTCAATGGCAGGGTTTTTTTTTCTAATCTGCTCAATTATATCAGATTCTAACAGATTCATGCCAGCTTTTATTTTATTATTAGTAATGTAGTTTGTTATTTATATTTACTCTAAGCTTTTTTTTTTTTTTTCTTTTAGCACCTCAGAGAAACTTTGAGATCGCCTTCAAGATGTTTGACTTAAACGGGGATGGTGAGGTGGACCTGGAGGAGTTCGAGCAGGTACGTAAGAGCGCCAGTAAGGTTTAACGGTATTCCACTCCTCCTTAACCTGGAGATCTATACACCCATCTGTTGTGGATTCTCATCATCCACATGATTTTTTTTAAAGCAGAGATACAGGCCTAGAAACAGCTTGACATTTCCCGAAGCTTTTATTTCAAACGTGACTTTTTAATTGTCAAGTTACACATAAACAGGCACGCTCAGGGCTTTGTGTTCTGATTGTTAAATTAGCATATTCTCTTATTAAATAAGCATATTCTATTTAAAGCTACATGAAATGTTAATTATTTTAAGTCTTTTTAATTTCGATAAGTCCAGTATTCATAATATTCGAGAATAAAAAAATTGTTAGTATGAATACAGTGCATCTTTTAGTCTAGTTCAGTATACGCATGCTGACTTTGTGTTCAGTTGTTCAGAAGATGATCATCGACACTTGTACATGAGCACGATAGTCCACGGAAGGTGCTTTATCCAAACACATTCATAAAAAGTTGACTGAATTGGGAAAGGAGTGGTAAGAAAAGGCGCACAAGCAACAATTAACAAGGATTGTCAAGCAAAGCTGAATTAAGCCTTGGGAGAGCTTTACAAAGAGTGAAGTGAAGCTGGAGTGGGTACATCAAGAGCCACCACACACAGGCATCTTCAGGAAATGGGCTGTTATATCCTAGTGTCAAGCCACTACTGAACTAGAGACAGGAGTAAACCAGACTCCTGAACCAGCACCGGAAATGTCAGAAGTATCTTACCTGGACTAAGGAAAAAAAAAAAAAGGAACTGGACTGTTCCTGTTCCTTTTGTATAGTAAATCCTTTTTTTTTTTCTTTTTTTTTAATTGATCTTAGGACATATTCTGATTTTTTTGAAATACTGGCATTATAAGTAATAATTTATGAGAAATTAAAAGAAAAAAGGCTTGAAATAGTTTACTTTACGTTTAATAAAGGTACTTTTACTTAAAAAGTTAAAAAGTTTACATACAATGTAATAAATAAATTTACATGCTGAAGAATGTATAATTATAAATTGCTCTACTTGTATGCATGCTGCATATATTTACCTAAAAAAAACAAAAAAAAACGAATGTGATGGTCATTTGCCTTAGTGATTTTATGGCTGAAAGTAGTGTGTGCACTAGAGTGTGCCTTGCGATACGGTTTTTGCTAATGGTTTTGTAACACAAGTTGCCAGCGAGGGTTAACCCAAAGTTGCACTATGCAATCGAAATACATTAGTAACCCTCTCATCCTTTTCAGCAAAGAGCTCCAGGTAACAGCAAAGTCAGCCATTTCCTATGCGTCATCATACTTAATCTTTAGATTATTCTAATCGGTTCTAATCGATTATATCTGTCACACATCTGTACCATGTTGCGAGTAACACAGTCTGCAGGTGCACTATAGAGTTTGCTGACAAGCTTTAATTGGGTTGAGTTTATCCTCTATTAGACTTTTTACCCCTAGGAGGTTTTTACATAATCAGGGTCAGGAGCAGTTCTGAACATCATCGAAACATTTTAATGATCTAATAATTCACATCCTATGTACTGTATAAAAATGCCTGATCTTACTGAAAGATCTTAGCCAAGTTACCTATCAGCAAGTATTCACTTTTATTTTTGTCCTAACTGCTATCCAAAGACAGAGCAGAGCCTTAAACAGAGATGGACAGACCAAAGCATTGTTCTTTAAGTGTCTATAAGCGTACAGTCAGACATCCTGTGTGGCTCCAGTAGAAACCCTGCATTCTTCTCCTCAAGCTGTTGAAGTGTGTCTTGGACCATATTTCACATTTTCCTAGTGCTTGCTTTCGTCTCCTACTCCAGGGAATCCTAAGATTTGAAAACCAGGAGCTTGTATTTAGTGATACTGCAACACAGCTCCACTTCTAAACGCTCCCATGTATGCATGTGTTCCAGGTGCAGAGTATAATCCGTTCTCAGACAAGCATGGGCATGAGGCACAGGGATCGCTCCACCACGGGCAACACTCTAAGGACAACTGGCTGCAGCTCGGCTCTCACCACCTACTTCTTCGGGGCTGACCTGAAGGGCAAACTCACAATCGGAAGCTTTCTGGAGTTCCAGAGGAAACTGCAGCATGACGTGCTCAAGCTGGAGGTACAGCAATCTCAGAGCAGTCCAAGAAATTACGAAACAAGTGAAGTGACATGCTCATTGTAGGGTGACGTCAGATATTGATAGTGGGTTATAATAGGGTCTTTGTGATCCTGTATATGAGAAATATATTTATACAAGGGGTGTTCAGGTCAAACTGGGACTTTCAGTATTGTTTCAGTAGTGCTTGGATACCATCAAGTTAAAAAGGTTTCTCAGAATATTAAAGCCATGATCAATCTGCCTGCTTCCAGGAACAGGAACTCCTTTAATGCTGTGCAGGTGGCAAGTGTTTTACTTGCTGAATATTCACAGTAGTTCACAGATAGAAAACGTTTGACCCATTCAGATTTTTTATAACTAAGAAGTCTTATCACTCTGCTGTGTCGATAAATTTCATGACAGGTCCCAGCTTGACTTGAACGGCCCTCGTAAATCTAACATATATATCGAAAGCATACTGTTTGTAGCAGATTGTCTCTATGACGTCAGCACAAAGACAGGATGTGTCATAGGTTCAGGTTGGCTTTGTCACTAAAAGCTGTTTCCACTCCTTTAACTGAAGTGCTGAGAAGACAGGTCTAACCGGGTTAGTTTACTCGCAGTCTCGTTTGTTATGATTTCCCCCTATCTCCCACTCGTTACTTCCGTTTCCTGTCTCTCTTTAGCCTCTTTCTGGCGCCAGTGTCCATTTGATGGACATCCTCACTTAAGGGGATTGAGTTTTAGTAAGAGAGAGAGAGAGAGAGGGGAGACAGCTCTGGCTGCTTATCTCTGGTGCAGTGGGACGCGACTCAACTCACAGGACTTGTGAGGATTTGTAGGCACAGCGATAACGCAGGAATTGATTTGGGTTGACGTTCTTCTTAGTCAAAAGATAGCAATTTTATTATTTTTTTTATACACCCTACAGAACAGAGGTTTTAGATATATTAAGATTAGCCTCATAAATCACAAGTTTATTTAAGTTCACATCTTGTGCCTTTACCAGTTAGTTGGACTGATGGATAGATCCCTTCCTTAAGTCTGGTACAAGAAACCTGTATAAAGAAACGCTGCCGTGTGCAGAGTTTCTTAAAAATTTTAAAAGTCATAAAGCCAAAATGCATTAATCTTAAAATATGTAGATGTGATTAGTTAGAAACGTAGTTAGTTAGAATGTTTATTTTGTATTTAAATAAATAGAGCACACAGATTTGTGTCACAGATTCCAATTAATCTCTAGATTTTTTTTTCCTGTGCCTTGATTAATGCCACGTAACTTTCATGAAGAAAGGGGGGGAGTGTGTGCATGTGTGTATACAGTATGTCTGAACAGACCTAGGTTGGACTCCCAGATCCCCCGGTCCCAGTGTTGCTCTGCTGTCTGGATGATGCATGACTGTGCTAGCTCATGCATCACCATGCAGCACTGAGGGGATTTACATACAGATAGGGTGGAGCTTTCAGAGAGAGGGAGAGAGAATAAAAAAAGAGAAAGGAAAGCTTCAAGAGGCCAATTTTATCCAATAATATATAACAGACATACAAAAGGGTTAGCTATGCATGTGATTAAAGTAAAATTTGTCTGTGTGTGTCCAGTTTGAAAGGAATGACCCGGTGGATGGCAGGATCACAGAGCGACAGTTTGGGGGCATGCTGCTGGCCTACAGCGGCGTTCAGTCGCGCAAACTGAAACAAATGCAAAAAGGCCTAAAGAAGATGTTCAAAGATGCGCAGGTATGCCTGAGAGAGGACCAAATAATAATAATAATAATAAAAATAAATAAATAAATACGTTTAGGATGGCCCTCTTTTTCACACACTGTCCGAATCATTACCCACTTCTGCCCCATGATTCACGGCTTACCGCCAAATTGTCTTTCAAGTCTTCATTAGCAAGGCTGTAATACGCTGCTGTTTGCTCAAGCAGCTGAGCTTAAAGGTGAAAAGGTGAGCACAAGGTTATTATTTGTTGGTTTTCTTTTCCTTTGTTGTACACACACAACAAAACAGCCTAATATTCAAATTCACTGATGACTCAGTGCTTACGGATATGAGGTTTTGACATGGCAGGACTAGTTTTACTGCTTTCCATTGATGAGTTTATGAGCTGCTTCGGCAGGACGTTGAGGTTCATTGACTCTCTGAGTGATTAAGCACTAGTGGTGACGTGGAATCTAACAGGCGGGCAAACAATGGAAAGCTCTGTGTTTGTAACTGTGAGCCGACTTGGAATTGTTTTGTGTTTATACAGTACGTGTATTCGGCTTATATCTAAAATCTTTTAAATAGTTTGCAAGGGCATTAATATTTATTCATGTATAGTCAGTTTTGATATTTCATGCATTTCCTGTTTGTTGCATTGTCTTTTTCTTTTTGCATTTATTTTAGTTTTACCCAAGTTAAGTGGTGTACAGTGAAGGTTTTTTTTTTTGTTTTTGGTCCGCACAATAGATCACAAGAAGCTCTTTATGACAGCACGGCCAAAAGCGATTCCACCTTAGGAAATGTTTGATGTATTTATTTCGTTTGGAAGAGCTGCAATAAAATGATATCAGAATGAGGTGAATTTGGCGTTGAGAAATTGAGAATGCACCTAACTCAATTTCTTATCTTCTGTTTTGGGTATATGAAGCACTTTTATGCCGGTCTCTTTTTTTTCTTTTTTGTTGTTGTTAATGACTGTAGTGAGGTAATAATCCTGTAAAGTACAGTATTCTGCTCACCTTCTCACCTCTTTGGAGGTGTTGCGCCTGTACATTCTCTCTCTCTCTCTCTCTCTCTCACACACACACACACACACACACACAAACTATTGCTTCTACTGCATAGAATTGAACCTGAAGCTGTATCATGCTTTTTTTTTTTTTTTGATCTAGCTAGATAAATCAGTAATACATCGCTTTCAGCCGAAAAGAGGGAAATTCTGTCATTTATTTCTTCAGGTGCAGGTTTTTTTTTTACGAAAGGAACCTGATATCGTAAAACAAATAAACAGCCTGTTTAATTTTACTGCCTCCTGTTTAGGCTTCACTGGATAGAAACCAATAAATTTTTTACCCCTCGCTTGCATCTCTCTCTTTGTATAAAATAGGGCATCACGTTCGAGGAAGTGGAGAACTTTTTCACCTTTCTGAAGAATGTAAATGACGTGGACACGGCGCTGAGTTTTTACCACATGGCAGGTGCCTCTATAGACAAAGGTATACACAGACACACACACACACCTTTTTGTTTATTGCAGACATCATACTTTTCTGGAACTGACATTAATTAATTTTTCCAAGGCAATGCTGATTTTCCTTTTTATCTTTGTCTTTTTATCTGTCCTTTATCTCCTTCTCTACTTTTGCCATTTTACTGTTGATTATTATACTTAATAACAATTTCTATTTCATGTTGGTCTCATGCACTGATGCTTCAGGACACTAAATGAGTCAAGAAACCGTTTGCAGTGCAACGTCGGAACCGTTTCTCTTTTCCCTGCGTGTTTTCTTTCCATTCATTTCACTCTTATGATCTCCAGAATCGAGAACAGATTACCGCGCTCTCTTTATCCGCTGTTCCTTTATTGATCTGGAGAACCGTTCATCTGCTACTCTTCATATTATACAGCACTTTCTCTTCTGCGCGCTTCTCTTCTGAAACGCTCGCAGCCCCTCACTCTGTGACATAATTAAATATAGTGTAGGCGTGGAGGTGTGCGAGTCAGGTGGCAGCGTGCTGTAGCTATGGCAGCGTGACTGTGTGTGAATCCTGACCCTTTAAAGCTTTCAAAGTGTTTGGAGCTATTCAATTTGGCTTTGTGTCGCACATCTTCGAGGACAGATGATAGCAATGCTGTGTATTTTAATGAATGGTTATGAACATATTATTCAGTTCATGTTTGTCAGACAAAAATGTGTGCGGACACACAATACTAAATTTATTACTATATGTTCTATATTGATATGATACTATTATGATAAGTATTGATATAATATTTTTTTTTTCCTTTTCTTAAAGTGTTTGTAATTTTTTTGTTTTTTTTTGTCTGACTCTCTAAAATTCAAATATTTCTTCAGGATTTATTATGTCTTTCCTGACTATGCATTTACAGCAAACCATGCCTTTCAGACCTGAGCCTTCATGGAGATTTAAAGCTATAAGCTTTCTCAAAGCAAACTTTAAACCACTTTTGTACACTGACTGCAGATGATTTGGCCATTATTAAAGATTTTTTAATGTACTCTACTGTTCAAAAGTTTTAGAACACTTGCAAATTTCTTTTTTTTTTTGTTTAGTGATTTATTTTCTACATTCTACAACAATATTGGGGATTTCAAAACTATAAAATAACACATATGGGATTAGGTAATTACGTAACAATAAGAAAAACAACAGTAAGTTGTTATTTTAAGACACAGAGGTCAGCCTTTCTGTAATAGTTCTTGCAAGAACAGTATTGTCAAGTGCATTTGCAAAATCCGTCAAGCACCATAATGAAACTGGCTCTCATGAAGGCCATTTCAGGAGGGCGAGACCAAAACCTACCTCTGCCGCAGACGAGAAGTTCATTTAGAGTTATCAGCCTGAAAAATAACCAATTAACAGCACCTCAGATTAGAGGTGTTATGAAGTCTTTACAGAACATAAGTAGCAGAAACATCTCAATATCAACTGTTCAAAGGAGATTAATGCATTTTTTGGACGCCTTCAGCATTCCTTTACAATGTAGAAAGAAATAAAATAAGGAAACATCATGGAGTTAGAAAGTGTTCTAAAACTTTTAAACAGTAGTGTATGTAGGCTCTGAAAAATTAATTATTTCCAATCAAGCATTATATTTATAGGTGCATTGCTGCCACACTGCACCGGAAACAATGCTCCGCCCTTTTCCCCCCCGAGAAAGGAGGGAAACGAAAGTGTCCGTATACTTCAGTCAAAATTCACATAAATTTTTTATAGCTCCTGCAGCAGTAAAGTGTTTGTTCGCCACCATCATCCGGGGGTTGGGTTCGATTCCCAGTTGATGCCATGCAGATTGGGAGGGAAGGCATACTCACAAGATCTCATCAATCATAGTGACACTTGCCAATCATGGGTGTCTGTGAGCTCACATAAGCATTTCTTAAACACTAATTCTAAAAGATGATGTCGGCTGGAGTCGCATCTCAAAAAAATCGTGCAATTGTCTTCATCCTCCCTTGTTGGTGCTCGTTGCCTTGATGGGAGAGTGCCCTAACAGTGAAGGGGTGAGAATTGGCTACGACCAATTTGCGGAAAACATCTGGGAAATACTTGCTTGATAATAGTGTCTGAAGATCCAATCACTAGTAAAGCGTACGTCATGCAAGAGAACCAATCAACCAAAACCAATGGTCGTAGTTAAATTTAAGGCATTGATTGATTCACAACATTAACAGTTGCATTGAGTAAGATGCAAGAAAACATTTCCCGTTAACCCTTTAAGACCTGCCATAGATGAGCTCCGCCGGAGTGTATGTTAGTATTTTTACCCGCTTTACTGTCAGTTTTTACATCAATGCCATCCTTCCATCCTTGCCTTTAAGAATAAACTATTTCTAAATTTAATAAACTAAAAAGAGGTTTTTATTTTTCTTGCTTTTATTTAAATTTTTTCTAAATGGAGACATGCCACGAAAGTCCTCAAACCTTAAACTTAAAAAATAACAAAGAAAATACTAGAAAATACTTTAAAAATTCTTTTGGTCCATCTGTCTCATATAGTTTTTATTATATACCTATTTTTATAAGTGGTGTTGTTCGGTCACCAATAAACAGACACAAAATTTAGATTTAGATATTCAAATGTAATCGCCGGCGCTTCTGCCGGGTTTTAAAGGGTACACGGATCCTTTTAAAGTAGCATAGTGAATATAGCTATATTGCCAGTTGAACCTAACTAATAACACCTATAAAAATTTAATAGCAAACGAAAATACGTGTTTACACATGTACCCAGCATAAGGCTGCTCTTATATAAAAATATAGCACTACAACTCTGATAATAGTCTAAGTAATATACAAACAAAAAAAAGGAAAAACATCATGCCTTAAAACACAATTTACTAAACCACAAAACAATTTAAAAAGCACATTACAGAACTAAAACTGTTACACAAATTTCATCAAACAAACAACAGCAAGGGAATATATATAATATACCGAAAATAATGAGGTCATCTGTGTTGTTTACTTGACATAAAAAAAGCCATCCTTTTTTCATTCTGAATGAAGAGAGCAGTAACGCAATCATACAGATGATCGTTGACTTTAATAAATCCAACTCCATGTCTTTTTATTTCAGAAACTTTTCATCTTTGGTGGAATGTCACCCACAACCCTCTAAAGTTTAAAAAATCCAAGGTTGAATTTCGATTTCCTTTCAACCATCGACTACTAGAAAGCTAGCAAGGAAAACTTTCAGATTAGACGCATCTGACTAGTTACAAAAAGTCCTGTGTTGCGATTGTAATTTCTTGCAGTAACATGAATTTAATTTGCTTTCTTTTTCATTTCTTGACTTAGTTCAGTCATCTGTGAAAGAAAGGTATCTGCAAAAATGAAAGGTGAAGTTTACAAGACGTTAGTGAGACCAACAATGTTGTAGACGTTGCCTCTGACAAAAAGAGGTGCTGCGAATTGCTTTGGGAGTGACAAGAATGGACAGGATTAGAAATAAGTATATTAGAGGGACAGGGCGCAGGTAAGATGGTTTTGTTGACAAAGTTAGAGAAGCCATTAAGATGATTTGGACGTGTGCAGAGGAGAGATATCGGGAGGAGAATGTTAGAAATGGAGCTGCCAGACAGGATGAGAAGAAGAAGACCCACGAGAAGGTTTATGGACACGGTAAGGGAGGATAAGGAGGAGGTTGAGGTGTTGAGGCAAGATGTGGAAGACAGAGTTAGATTGAGACAAATGGTTTGCTGTGGAGACGCCTAAGGGGAGCAGCCAAAAGAAGAAGCAGACTCTTGGAGAGATCTTCTAGTGGTTCAGTAACCACATAGCAACAGCACAAAAAAATCTTACTTCCCTGGGTGCTAAAGACACAGATGTTGCATCGGATGAGAGTTTGTATTGAAATGTTTGAAATTAATAAATTAATTCGACCGTGAAATGTAATGCCTTCACTGAAGCCTTAATGTGTTGGCACTGATTTCCAGACACTAACAGGCTGAGACTGGCGTATACATTCACCCGCCTTTAACATAAGCATGTGTTATCCTATCACCAGTCATGTGGTATAAACACAATGCATGAAGATACAGAGCATAATGTTCAGAATGGTATAAAATGTGATCCATGTTCGTTCACATTGTAAGCACAATTAAAAAAAAAAAAAAAAAGATTAATATGTGTAATACCTGACAGATTTTAGATCTGGGTGACTGTTTATTCAGCAAACATCCAAGGATTAGAGGCTGAGTGCACATTAGAGATGCAGGCAGTATAAAAACACACACTGGACAAAGTCTCAAGGGACAAGGGAAGTTCCTGCCATCACACCGGCATCTTGTCTTTCTCGAATTCATGCTTTTTACTCCCTTTTACTCTTTCTCTCCACCCTCTCCCTTTCCCAGTCTATTCTGGTCTGAAAGAGAATTACATTTTCTGCTCAGTGTCATGCAGAACTGATAATGTAGGAATTGATTCGTTTTGGCGCAGAAATCATAACCCGGCCTCCGTCTCTTTTCTCTCTCTCATATCTCATACATCTCTTTGTCTCTTGTCTCCCGTGTGTCTCATTGAAGAACAAACCGAATCAATGGTTCTTATGGAGACGAAAGACCGTGTCATGGACTTTGGTTATTTTATTTTTGTTCAGTTTGGAATCCAGGCGCAATTTTTTGGTTACCCTGTCCTTCTCTGATGTCCTCAGTGACCGTTTTTCTGATGCTTGATGCCCATTTTATTCTTTTTCACACACCCCCACACCCCCACCCATTTTCTCCTTTCCTTCTTCCATCTTTGTCCGATGAAACTCCTCATCAGGGAGAAAGTGTCTTTTATTGATTCAGCTAGAGAATCATTAAAGACACAAACTCAATATAATCTACTCTGCCAGACTTTCAGACTTCATGAGTTATTGCTAGTATAAATTTGTGACCGCAGGCAAACGCAGTAGGCTCCTGAGTACTAATATTATTGTCCTTCTCACCTTCTCTCTCTCTCTCTCTAGCTACTATGAAGCAAGTGGCTCGCACCGTAGCCAAGGTGGAACTGTCAGACCACGTGTGCGACGTGGTGTTCGCTTTATTCGATTGCGACGGTAAGTGCGTGCTTGCTTCCATTCAGAAATGAAATACGAAATGAAACCAAAATGCGATCATGAACTCCGTCTCCGTCTCAAGGTAACGGCGAGCTGAGCAACAAGGAGTTCATCTCCATCATGAAGCAGAGGCTGATGCGGGGGCTCGAGAAACCCAAGGATATGGGCTTCACCCGCCTGGTGCGTGCTATGTGGAAGTGTGCACAGGACACAGCGTGGGACTTCGCCATGCCTAAACAGCAGTAGCAGGGTATAGAGAGAAAGAGGGAGAGAGAGAGAGGGAGGTGAGAGTGTGAAGAAAAAAAATTAGAGAGAAAGAGCAAGACAAGAGAGAGCAGTTTTATCTGCAGCCGACTAAATTAAGAAATGAACTTGTAATAAATCATGCACATGCTGTAGCGTCCACTGCTGCCGCATGAGCTACTGTATCTGCTGCAGTATATGTGTGTGTGTGTGTGTGTGTATGCGGGTTTGTGTGTGAATCTCTACATATAGGCTTTTTCAAAGCTGACACTTTTCAAACATCTGTCTGTCACATCTGTATCATATCTGGAAACACCACAGGCAGGAATTTTAAAACGTCTTGAATCTATTAAAATTGTTCTTGTAAAAGTTGTTTGATCATTTTAACACTGCTGGGTGACACGGCTGCAGGGTGACAGGTTCAACCCTGAGCTGAGTCTTGCATGTTCTCCCAGAGTTCCCCGTGTCCTTTCAGCACGCAAATGGCTGTAACTACAAATGAGGAGTGTGCTGCACGGTGCCCAGTGATGCATTGCTGTCCCGCACAGAATGAATTCTCACAGCTAACGTTTCTGAGATGGCCACAGCAACCCTTTACCGAGGATACAGAGGCTAATGAGGATAAATTAAAGGATGAATATATTGTAACGGTGATTATCAGGTTTTTTGTCATGTAGGAGCAAGACCTAAACCAGAATAAATCCTAAGTGATTACAGGGATGGATCTGGGATTAGCGTCACTAGTGTATGTCCGTTTATGCACGGATATGTATTCCAAGTAATCAAAATTTAACCAGCATTTTATTTTGCTCCACTTTCGAACAGTTTAAAAAAAATGTCCAAGAACAATTTAAGACACAGTGTAAGAGCGATAGTGTTAAACTTGAATCGCTAAAAGACTACTGAATCAGGTTTGGATTTAAGGTCTGAGTTTTGGGTGAACATGTTTCTTTACTTGTGACATATGCTTCAGGTGTGTTCATATTGCCTAACATGCTGCAGAGCTCCTCTCAGGGCTTTGCATGCGTGTGGTTGATGTGCGGTGTAACACTGCTATAGATCAGAGCCGTCTGACTTTGTATATACATATCCAAACCTTTTCAGTACTTTTTAAAAGATATGTATAGCCGAACCCCTAGCACTCTGCATTACAGTGTATTATTTATAATCACTAAGAGACACGCTTGTTTTTTTTATTTAATAAAGTGGGTGTGAGAAAAGCTCCACTGGCAAATTATGATGCACTTGTATGACTGTTATTGAATGATGCGCAGAGTACCTATATTAAACCATTTTTCATGATGTGGTGTGTGTTCATGGGTTTAACATGCATGTGGAGGAGGGGGTGTAACTTATTTGGAATGGGGAAAAAA
The DNA here is from genome assembly GCF_024256425.1 of Clarias gariepinus. Lineage (NCBI taxonomy): Eukaryota > Metazoa > Chordata > Actinopteri > Siluriformes > Clariidae > Clarias > Clarias gariepinus. The sequence goes on from NC_071107.1 coordinate 31,437,495, forward strand.
AAGATTAAATGAAATTCAGTGAAAACTTTTTTTTCCTGCTCTTTCCAGGGTCACAACAACAACAACAAAAAAAATCACGTAAGCGGGAGGTTTTTATGTTCATGACAAAATATATTTTGTGTCATAGGACAAACACTGTTTATTGATAGTGGCGTGTGAAGGCGTGTAAACCATCCATTTTGATTGGTTTTAGGCCACCTTGATTGAAATTACGTTCATATGGAGGAGGTCTGAGTCAGGTCTGAATCAGCCAAGCACTTGAATAGTCGGATGACCCTGGAATACAAGCAGCACTATTGGCAGGATTTCTCAAATGACGCCATCAAATTAATCCGTCTTGTCTTGCTGTTCCAGGGCAGAACAAAAACAATCAGTGGTGGAACCAGTTGTACAGAATCTGTTCCACAGTCTGGAAATTATATTTCTGGTGATACTTTAAACCTTCTGGTGATGTCTGCTTGCTTGATATTTTTGATATTTCCGGAACTAAATTTGATAGAAAACTTCATAGTTTTAGCTAAGACCAGTTCTGAACTGGAGTGATGTAGCTGAGCTTGAGGAACAGTCAAAGTCAGAAAGACAGAATTCATTCATGAATAAATAAAAATGTTAGATTTTATACTAAATTCTGTCTTCACCAGAACAAAAAAAATCACAATTCAGTCAGCATTGACAACGAGTCAACTCTGGCCCATGATACAGCCTCCTTATATGTCCAGGAAGTTGAGCTGCAGCCAAACATTGTTGAATAGTCTGATGACCCTTGGAATACCGGCAGCAGTATTGGCAGGATTTTCTGTACTATTCTTCAAATGACGCCATTAAATTAATGTCTTGTCTTGGCGTTGCGCTTTTTGGCCTTCCAGGGCAGACCTAAAACGATCAGCGGTGGAACCAGTTGTTCAAAACCTGTTCCACAGCCTGGAAGTGATAAATCTGGCAATTCCAAACCTTCTGCTTGTGTTGCACAAAGATGAGGCCTTTCTCTGCTAGCACTGTTTAAACTGGGCATGATAGAGTGGAGACAAAATTGCACAATGTTGTCATATGTTTACTTTTCATACCAAGACATGGCAGATTTCATGCAAAATGCTTAAATATGATGCGAGTTGGGTTAAATGTGCTTAACCATGCTAAAGGTGATGCAAGTTGGGTTTTCTATGATAAAGTAACACTACATTCTCTTATCGTACCCATATTCTTAATGTAACAAGGCAAACAAAACTATGAATTAGGTTTCAGGGTTTCATGAAAGTACATTTTTTTTTTTTGTCCATGAATACACGTGATGTAATGTAGGCCTTCTTTGTGCACACATGCACAGGCACTGAGCAACAACCACAATCACACAGTACATTTCCGGTGTCCTCAAGTTTAATGCTCGCTGCATGCAGATTCTTTAAACCACACAGTGTTGCAAGAAGTCTAAAGCAGCTGCAGAAAATAACGCAGGTTCATGCACGACACAGTAAACAAGGCTTTATGTAAAACAGTGCCGGAGCCCTCTCCAAGCTCACGATGTGCTGAAACTGCATTACGGCTCCATGGCTGGGCTTTCGTTTGCATATAGAGTGTCTGCACTATGTAGAGATGATTCATGAAAGTAAGAAGGGTGCCTGCTGCTTCTCAAATAAGGTTTTAATAGCAACACAGCATATGACAAACACCTATAGGGAGAAATAAATGTGCAGCGTACAGTAGTAGAGCAATGTTGTTTCTGGTGTAGTGGGCTTTTTATTTACTAGCTATGCATTTATATATATATATATATATATATATATATATATATATATATATTTGAAGCAAACCTGAATAGAAAATTCAAATTTGACTCAATTTATGCTACATTTTCCGGGACAGCTTTCTAGGCGGTACTGTCCTCTAGCATTTCAGATCAGTCCTTCAAATAAATCTAGGGAAAAGGTCTCAGACAGTCGAATGCTTCGTCACGCTAATTAGAAATTAAATCCAAAAATGCCACGTGTTAAGATTCGGTCAGGTTTTAATTACAAACTCATGAGTACATCAACAAATGAGACAAAACCAGATAACTGTTACAGCCGTTAAATAAGAGTCAAAAAAACTGAAATTGCAACAGTAGGAACAATGCGAGTGCTGTTCATCAAGGCTTCATATGAGACACAAGCACCACACTCGAGATAATCCAGATTGATAATTAATATAGAATTGAGTCGATAAGCTTGACTCAGCAATCCTCACATCATCCAACACCAAATATCGGGTTCTAACAGAGAGGTAAAAGAAATCATTTATTTGTTTAATGTCCACAAGAGAGAATATAACCGCTTCATTAGCACAATAAAAAAAACAACTCCAAAAAAACTCATGAGACTCGGGCTCTGACGCAAGAAAAGTCGTACAAATAAAAAGTATGATATAGAAGACATATGATCAAAACGAGGTCTCCACCTAGTGGCTGGGAAAGGAAACTGCAACTGACATGTCTGTATCTCTGCTCAAGGCTCTACTGTCTCATTATTAATAATGACCCGAGTACAGCACTAACACACTGCAGTAAGTCTGGGGGGCCAGATCCTATTAGATGACACCGCAATGTCGGAGAAGAGAATTAGTCCAGGTATATAAAGGAAGCGGGAGGCTTGTGGCTCCGCCTCTTAGTCACTGTCAAATTTGATGGAGTTAATGGTGGTAGAGATGGCGCCTCCCCTGTAGCTGCCGCGCTTCTTTTTCGTCTTTTCGTGTCTGAAGGATTTGCCTTTGGTGTATTTCAGCACTTCGTTGGCCTTCTCCCCCCAATCACCACTCGCTCCCATCTTGAAGAGAAGAAAAGCGGGTCGTTAATAATTAAAAAAAATTAACTTAAATAGCAAAAAAAATAAAAAAGTGTAAGAAATGTATCGCTGTGACCTACCTTGGCTGTGAAGGAATTGTCTGCCAGACGTGGGTCTACCTCAACGTCCTCTTCTCTTATTCTACGGAAAGGATTATTGCCATTCTTTAAAAGATACAACAGAAAGACAGACACAAGGAAAAAAAAAAAATTAGTAACCATGCTTCATCACAACTGATAGTGACTGAAGTCTAGTAGTAAACATGAACGTAAATGCTTTTCATTTACAAGCAGCCGACACTCATTTCACACTCACAGACCACCACGTCTAAGCCGAACCCGCTAGCTCGCTTTGCCATGATTTAATACTCGGCAGTGAGTCATGCTGCTCAAAGCACTACAGCAAGCACTGCGCATCACTTCAGTCAGTGGCAATCATCACCTGTTGCACTTATTCTGAGCGCCCCACAGACATACAGCTCCAAATTAGTATGCTCTATGTGTTTACTTGAAAGCCTCGACCTTACACTTAAGTGCGTAGGAAGACGTAAAAAGAGGCAAAGTAGTAAAACAGATGAAAGAGCTTTCTCTGTCTTGGCTCTCGTGCAAAGGTGTCTGAAAGCTAAAAAGCTCAGCTACGCTCGCCAGGCTGTCATTATTTTTACCTTCTGATTGGCCTTGGGGAAAGAATGAGGCGTGACGTTAACCGGCTTCTTGTTTTTTGGTGTTTTCTTTGAAGCTTCTTCATCCTCTTCGTCTTCCTCAGTCCTTTTTCTTTTGCCGCCTGTACCTGAGGTTTTAAAAGGTATAAATAATTAGCAGTGTAGGAGTTTTTTTTTTTTTTTTCATTTTTCTTTTGGAGGGGACAAAAGATAATGATTGATGTTTGGTCAGTGTGTCAGCAAAAAGGACCCAGGCTGAGTAGTAAGAGACCATGTAATATCTGTTCATTATCCTCACTAAAAAATGGACGCTCATTTTCAAATAAATAATTTCTCTCATCAAACACTAAGCGGTAGAATAATTTAGGTGAGTAATTTAAGTAATTTAAGGTTGGAAATGACCATGCAATGTGGCGGACGAGGAAACTGTCTGAGCTCCAATGTTGTGTCAATAATATAATAACCTAAGCTCCTAATCTTAAACAGAATGGGAAAATTTCTAACCACTCTTTTTAGGTAGAACTGCCCCGCCCACTTAAATACTAGCAATATGTTGGTATTCTTTATTTGTACGCGTACTCGGTATTAGTGAGGACTGCAAGGATGTCGCAAGAAGCAGCACTTCGACATAAAAATATGGCTTTCTTTAATACTGCTCAGACTGGGTTACAAGAGAAAGTTTTTTGTTTGTTTGTTTTCTTTAGTTTCTTGTTACCATTCGCTGGAGTAGCAGCGGCAGTCTTGGGAGTCTTCACCTCCTCCTCCTCCTCAGATGAAGAGCTCTCAGATGAGCTGCTCTCAGGCTTCGGCTTTGCTTTAGCAGCAGGTGTGGTTTTTGCAGCAGGTGTGGTTTTAACAGGTGCCTTTGTCGTCTCCTCATCATCAGAACTGTCCTCACTTGAAGACGACGAATCAGCGGCCTTCGAGGCAGGCGTCTTCACTGCAGAGGCCGGAGTTTTGGGAGTTGCCGCTTTCCCGTTGGTCACGGAAGGTTTGGCCGGTGTGGTTTTGGGAGCTTCGGCCTCCGAGTCCGAGCTGTCTGACGAGTCCGAGCTGCTCTCTGCCTTTTTCGTGCTTGTTGGAGTCGCAGCAGGCTTAGCGGCCGCAACGGGTTTCTTTTTAGTCTTCTCATCCTCGTCGCTGGAGCTCTCGGAGCTGCTGCTGCTAGACTCGGCTGCGGGTTTAGACACTGTGGGTGTGGCTTTAGACACTGTGGGTGTGGCTTTAGACACTGTGGGTGTGGCAGCTTTAGCAGCAGGTGTGGCGCCCGGTGTGGACGATGCAGGCTTAGACTTTTTAGCTGCTGGGGTCTCATCTTCTGAGTCGGAGCTGTCACTGTCCGAGTCGGAGCTGCTTGCGGCTGGTTGAGATTTGGTCAGTGCTGGTTTAGCGGCCGGGGTCGGCTGTTTAACGGCGGGAGACGCAGCAGCAGCTTTTTTAGGAGGCTCGTCTTCGTCAGAAGAGCTGTCCGAGTCCGAGCTGCTCTCTGCAGGCTTGGATGGCGTCTTGGTGGTAACTGGAGTTTGTGATTTGGCCGCTGGTTTGGGTGTAGTTTTCGGTGTTTGGGTTGCAGATTTGGGTGTAGTTTTCGGTGTTTGGGTTGCAGGTTTGGCAGCCTCGTCTTCTGAGCTATCAGAATCTGTCAGGAGAAAAAAAAAAAATGTATCAATCACTACATGAAAGGACCAACCTATTGAACTCTAAAGACTTCAACCCTGAAAGTCAAATTCTATTTAAAAAAAAAAAAAAAAAAAAAAACATCTTCCTTTCTTTTTTTTCTTCTTTTTTTTTATGCCATGCCGGATTCTACGGCTTAATTCATGGTCGAGAATCAGATTTTGTTATGCAATATTAAAACTAGATAAAATGTTTTAGACTGTATTTTTTCTAAGAACGTGTTAAACACCAAAATTTTGAACAAAATTTAGTTGTTGGAAAACCTTTTGGAAAAGTGTCAACAGTACAATGTGTAAAGTTCCTCACAGGAGTAAAAGCACATGTTTGATGGACAGAAGGGTTCTACACGACTCTGTTGAATGATGTTGAATTTTTTCTAGATAGTCAAAAAATTGGTGTGTAGCTTCTAAATGTGTCCTAATAGTTTGTTATTTAGACATGGGTCTGAATCTGATTGCCATTTAATTTGTATCTACATTTAAAACTGGTTTCAAATCAGTGAAAGGTATATGAAAAAGAGCATTTTATTGGTTTTATTTTTTAAAGATAATGCTTCAAACTGGGGTCTAATATTACAAATGGTGTCTTCGAAATACAATTATTGGCACCTTTCATAAATGTGCTGTTCCTACCTGAGCTTGAGGATTCTGCCTTCTTCGCAGGTGCAGCCTTGACTGGAGGAGTCTTAACTGGGACGGCTTTAGCTGCTGGTTTTGCTTCCTCATCATCCGATTCTGAAGAACTGGAAGAGGATGACTCCTTTGCATCCTTAGGGGTGGCTTTAGCAGGGGTGGCTTTAGCAGGGGTGGCTTTACCAGGGGTGGCTTTAGCAGGGGTGGCTTTAGCTGCGGGAGTTTTTGCTTTCTCTGCTTCATCATCTGAATCCTCGGAGCTAGACGATGAGGAAGAATCCTGCTTGGCAGGAGTGGCCTTAGCAGCTGGGACAGCTTTTCCTGGTGTTGCTTTAGAAGGTTTCTTTGTCGCCGTCTCCTCCTCTTCATCCTCCTCCGAGCTAGATGAGGATGAGGAGTCTGCCTTCTTAGCAGGAGCTACCGCAGTCTTGGCGGCACCTGCTGGGGCCTTAGCGGGAGCTGCTTTGGCTGGAGTAGCTTTGGCAGGTTTCTTCTCTGCTTCATCCTCCGAGCTTGAATCTGTAAGACAAAAGTTAGCATAAAAGAAAATATCTGTGAGACGACTCATAATGAGGTTAGCACTGGCCCAGACATTGGTGCGGGTTATCATACCAGAGCTGTCAGAACTAGACGACGACTCCTTCTTCTTCTTGGCTGCAGGTTTGGGAGCCACGGCCTTTTTAGGGGCTAAAAAAAGATAATCATGGTGAGAAACGAAAAAAATATAAATGTCATGTTTAAAAGGAGAGTCTAGGGTAATAGAATTAGTCATACCAGGGGCTTTCTTTTCTTTCTCATCACTGCTGTCCTCACTGCTGTCTGATGTGTCCTGTTTAGCCGCTTTAGCTGGGGCGCTCTGAGCTGCAGGTGGAGGTACCGCACTATACGTACCTACAAGTAAAAAAGCAAAACCTCAGCCTTCACTGCAGGATTACTTTCTCTACATGGGCATTTTCCCCCCACTTAGTGTTTTGAAAACCAGTACCTGCTTTGGGCTTTTTACTGGGCGGAGCCTTCTCTTCCTCATCCGAGGAGTCATCACTGCTGCTGCTTGCTTTCGCCGGAGCAGGAGCCTTTGCTGGTGTAGGGGCTTTTACTGCTCCCTTGAATGCACAAATCAGAACTACATTAAAGCCTTTGAAGATGTAATTGTATGCATCAGAAGTCTTTCTACAGGCTACAAGGGGGTATCAATATTTTAACAAAATAATGTCTCAAAAGCGCTACGATTCATGAACCCCCAAGTTGATGGTGTATTATTGATGAATGAGATCACACCTTCGCTGGAGCCTCGTCTTCAGAGTCACTTGAGCTTTCCTCACTGCTGCTGCTCTCTTGCTTCTTCTGAGCCGGGGCTTTAGGGGTCACAGTCGTGGGCTTGGCCCCTGAGAACAACAAAACATATCTATTATTTATTGAGAGCCAGCAGGCACCAGTCCTTTGAGTCTCTTGAGCAACATGCTGTATTCGATAACAATCTCAGTGTCTAATAGATAAAAATAAAAAAATCTATTAAAATTTAAATTGTATTTGTCACATGGTAAATGATATGCAGTTAAATGCTTACACAACTGTTCGTGGCTGAAAGATGGTTTAGGACCAGTTATGTATACTTTTGTGTACATCACCATCCTTCATTATTGTTTAATACCTTAATAAACTAAAATACCATTAAAAATGTTTTGTTTAGTAATTCAATTCAAAAACTAAAACTCATTATACAAATTAACTACACTTAGATTGATTTATTTCAAGTGTTTTTTTTTAATTATTATTATTATAATGGCTTACCGCTAATGAAAAAACAAATTTCTGTATCTTAAAAAATTAATATTGTTAAAAAATCCAATACTTGAGACTCATGGGTTAAATGGTCTCTCAGTCTGGTTCTTGAGGCTACACAATCATGAAGAAGACTGCTGACTTGACACCAAGATTAAATGTGGTAAAAAAAAAAAAAAAAAAAAAAAGGAGCACAAGCAAGAGGGATAACCACAACCTTGAGAGGATTGTTAAACAAAGCCCATTCAAGAATTTGGGGGGGAATTCACAAGGAGGGAAAAGCAGCTGGAGTTAGTGCTTCAAGAGCCACCACACACAGATGTATCCAGGACATGGGCTACAACTGTAGCATTCCTCGTGTCAACGACACGTCAGAGACATCTTACTTGGGATAAGGACAAAAGGGCTGGACTGTTGCGCAGTGGGCCAAAGTCCTCTTTTCCATTTCATTTGGAAATCGAGGTCCGGAGAAAGAGAGGCGAGGCACAGAATCCGAACTGCTTGGGGTCCAGTGTAAATTTTGCACAGTCAGTGTTGGTTTGGGGAGCTCTGTCATCTGCTAATGTTGGTACGCTGCATTTCTATGAGTTCCAAGGTCAGCACAGCCGTCCACCAGGACGTTTTTGGGCACTTCAGGCTTCCCTCTGCTGACCAGCTATATGGAGATGTTGATTTAATTTTCCAGCAGGACTTGGCACCTGCCAAAAAAACTAATACCTGGTATCCCTTTGCTTGATTAACCAGAAAACTCACCCAACCTAACCCTTCTACAGAATATTCAGACCACCCTGGGCTTCTATAAAATGTCAGCAGTGATGCAGACTGATCACCTCAATGCTACGCCGCACTGCTCCAGTAATTCATGCTAAGGGAGGCCCAACCAAGTACTGAGAGCTGTACATGTTCATACTTCTCATTAATCCTACTTAGTAATACTCAAATTTTCAGACATACTGAATTTTGGGTTTTCATTATCTATAAGCCATAATAATCAAGATAAAAGAAATAAACACTTGGAATATATCTGTGTGTAATTAATCTATATACGGGTTTCACTTTAAATGAATTACTAAAATAATTAAAATGGTAAATTTATTTACAATTCTAACCAAAAAAAGAAAAAGAAAAAATAGTTAAGTGTCCAAGATTTTAAAAAAGGCTATAAAACAATTTCTGGGATCGCTTACATCAGGATTACGGCGTTAAAGTGTAAGCAGTTCTGGTCAATAAAACTTTATTTGAGCCGAGATAAAAAATTTATATTTGTGTTAACATTCAGATACATGAATATGAAAGGACTTTGGTCGCTCTGACATACTGGGCTCTCAGTTCAGGTATTTTGTTTGCCCTCACCTCGGATGAGTGCATGTTTAAGTGTTTACTTGTTAAATATAAGATCAAAAAACATATATTAATCTGTCCATTCATCTTTAAAGGTTCAGTTTTCATGGTCTAATTTAATTTTTTCTTTTTGGAGAAAGCCATGCTGTGGCGAGCTTTTGGTTCGGTTTCTTCCACACACTGTCCATTAGGCATGGGAATCACCAGTCACCTCCTCATACGATATCACAATACCTCGTGCTTATTCAGTTAAAATTTAGATTTTATTAAGCATCACAATTTAGTAAATATTCAGATTTGATACTTAATTTCCCCCTGATTTTGTTTATTTTAAATTTTGTTTACAATCTTCTTACAGTTCGTAACAGTAACCTAAAATGCTTTAAAAGTCGCAAAACTCAACAGGAAGTAAGCAGGTTGCATTGTGTGCGGGTGTGTGGCTTCTAATGCATGATTTTCAATTAATTTGCCCTCACTGTGTTTTAAGGCTGTTGTAAGTAGTGTATTGTTTTTTTTTTTTTGATAATGTAACAATATAAAAAATGCGCCTGTGTTGTGCCACCCGGCCGACCACCCAGTCATGGCTAATTAAACTAAAAACCAGCCAATTCCGTTCACTGTCTGATCAATCAGTTCATCTCTATTAAACCATTATTTTTGTTTAAAAGGTAATTTTGGCGTCAGTATGGTGATAGTAAATCACCAGAACCATCACAAGACCCGGATCCAGACTGCGGTCTGCCGAGTAGTAATGACTGGTTTAGATAGCGCTAATAATTATGGTTGCTCATATAAAATAAATCTAACAGTTACAGATTATGGACTATACTATATGACATCAAGCCGTGGCCTGGTAATCTCCTACTGGAAAAATACTGACAGTAAAAGAGATTTTTGTGGGAATTAAAAAAAAAAATCTATATTTGACACGTTTTATACAAATAATTGTTTATCCTTTTCTACTTCTACGTTTTTTAACGATTGAAGAATTTTAAGAGCTCGTGAAATTTTTAGACTAGGGCATCATAATATACCTGCACACTCGTTTTATTTATTTTTTTTACCTTAAAAAGACCAGAAATTTACGGAGGGCTATGACCTAAATATACACCTCTTTCTCGTGGGTTAAAAAATTTAGCTTCTGTGACTTTTTCTAACGTGGCGTAGTGTCCCTCAGCATGACGCTGACAACCTTTTACCTTTAGCGGCCGCAGGTTTGGCCGATTCGTCCTCCGAGTCAGAGTCCTCACTGCTGGAGCTGGTGTCCTTTTTCCTGGCTGGCGCTGCAGGGGACGGAGCTGCAGGCTTCGCAGGCGTGACCTTCTGAGATGCCTGAAAAAACAAATGCCGGATTAGGAAGCGGCATATTGAAAGAAAAATACCAGAAGTGCATCAACTTTGCACAAGTTGATCATTTTACCTTTACTGGGGCTTTGGTGGTGGCTTCATCGTCAGAGTCACTGCTGGAGTCATCACTGCTGCTCGACTCAGCTGCCTTCTTTGCCAGTGTTGCAGCAGGTGTTACCTTCTTCACTGGCGCTGAAGCTGTAAGTGTACACACATTTATTTATGCTGAATGGGCATGTACTTTTATCACCTCCTGATGCGCCATTATGATTTCTAATTCTAATTCGATTAAAAGTGAAATTATGTAAGTGAGATATCACGATTTTCTAAATATCCCGATTTTGTTACAATTTTAAACCTTTAAAAAAGTTTAATAATTAATTAAATGTAGTCCGTACAACGGACTTATAACGTTTTTTTCCACATTTAAAAATCAAACGCAGCATTTAAAAAACAAAGGTATTTGACATTCATCTTAAATAAAGCAAAAAAAATAGTTTACTGAGCTGCACGCATTTGAGTCATCTGCTATTAATTATTACTTCTAAACAAACTTTGCAAATAATTGACTCCCACCACACAGGATGAAAAAGTATAAAAAGTATAAAAAGACTCCAAGGTCGGTGTAGCTGTGTGGTGATCCATGGACAGGCATAGAAAAACGCAACTCATAACTAAATCGATCCATCTGCACCCCATCTCTAATCACTGTGCTTCGTGTTTAATGATTTGACAGATGGTGCACATACATACAAAAGGGGCAGATGTGTGTTTTAGGTTATAAACCAACACTGTATTCTCAAACATAGACTTTTTTTAATAAGTTGAAGTCTATAAATGAGATTTATACAAGTGCGAGGCAAGACAACGTGCAAATGTTGTACAAATTTAACACCTAAAGCACATAATCTAGGTTCTAAGTGCTGTTTAGATATTGTGACTTAAGCATTCACCTTGAGGTGTTTTCTGTACAGGTGCTGCATCCTCTTCGTCACTGCTCGAGTCTTCTTCACTGGAACTCTCGGCGTCCTGCTTTGCCTTCTTCGCACACGGCCCGTTAACCTCAGGACCTTTGGTGACCGCTTTGCGTTTCGTTGCTCCTCGAGAACTAACATTAGTACGAGGGATAGATTAACTGTCAGAGGACATTGATTGGCAAAAGAAAGTCATTTATTCATCGAGAGGGTTTTTCAACAGATACTTACTTAACCCAAAAACTAAAAACATCAAGGAGTCCTTCTTCATTTTGGTCCTGAGGTTTCTAAACAGGAAAGGAGGTGTTAGTAAATCTCAAAAACATGTCTAACCCTGCTAAAGAAATGCTTTCCCTTTCTTTTAGAGATTATTGTAAAGGTATTTAAAGGGCCTTCAGGTGTCACGTGATGAGGTCCCTCATAATTATGCAGATTAAAGAGAATGATTGCAAATTTATTTCTGTTTTTTTTTTGTGATCTATGATTCACCACTGAGGTATTAACCACGTGTTAAAACATTTAGATTGGGTACTACTGGAACAAATTTAAAAACAAAAATAATCATTTTCAAAATGAAGTGAAATAATTCCTGGTCAGTTCCCAAAAGACACAGCAGGTGTTACTTGGTGTGACTCGGTGTGTTACAGTCTCAGGTAAGCGTTACACTTAAACACACCACACTGCTTCTCAAGTAGACACGTGTTTCAAACGCACGGCGCGTGCGGCGTGCGCGCGTGGCCGCCGGTTTAACCCTCCGTCCTACACACAGACACGCTAACACAAGACCACTCGCGTGTACTTACGACTTTTGCCTGCTTTAAAAACTCCTTGGCGGCTTTAGTGAACTTGTTCTCTAAAAGAAACGTGTACACATGTTGGTAGAGATCGCTGGGTACCGAGCTTCCCGCCGCCATCTTCGCTGCACTGCTGCTGCGCATGCGCGACGCCGAGGCACCTCTGATGACGTGAAGACAGGAATTGGCGCACAAGAAGACGTCATTGTCTGTTTGTTTTTTTTGTAATAAAATAAATTGTGGCTCGTTTACTACACAATTACTCACTTTATACCTTTAACACTAATAAATGTATTTTGAGGCACGGTGGGATGTATTGCCTTTTATTTTTTAAAGGAAATTATAGCGAGTGTAACACGACCTCAAAACACGACAGGGGGCGCTGTGATCTCTCTACAGTCAGAGCACTTAAATAGGGAGTAGCGAAGTGGGGATTTCTGCGGGATTAATAAAGTATCTATCTATCTATCTATCTATCTATCTATCTATCTAATCCATTATTTCTAAAAACGCAAGTAATTTACCTATCTCCTTTTTGTGGTTCTTACATTTATTTTTAAATATAATTTTCTTTATTCCACTCTAAAAAAAACACATGGCTTTACCGCTTTAATATCACTTTTTAAAATAGGACATTAAATATTTAATATATTTTAAATATTTAAAAAAAAATAAAAAAATTATTATTAAATGTCTTCTTTAATCCATACCCTACACATTCCAGTCCAGTAGGTGGCGGAAATGCATCAAACATGTGACAATCGTCACGAAACTAGTGAAGAAGAGGGAAAAGTTGGGGGAAACAGGCGAAGAAGAACGCTTCATGGTTACCTTCAAATTATAGTGGCGGCGTCGTGTGTCTCATAGTGAGTTCACTGTTTTATTTTTGCTTCCAGGAGAGATTATTAGTCCTGCGTGTGATCCTGACCGCCCTGATCCAGGTTTAACCCCCGGGTGATAATGCCTCGTTACGAGCTGTCTCTGGTGCTGAAGGCCATGCAGAGGCCGGAGACGGCGGCGGTGCTGAGGCGCACGGTGGAGAGTCTGATGGAGCGCGGCGCTGTGGTCAGGAACCTGGAGAACCTCGGGGAGAGGAGGCTACCGTACAAGATCAGCAAACACAACCAGCGGCACACGCGCGCAGCATACTTCCTCATCGACTTCCACGCCTCGCCGTCAGTCCTGACCCCCTTACTGAATCACCTGGAGAGAGACGTGGACGTGGTGCGGCAGACGGTGTTGAAGAAGGACACAGAGCTCCCTACAGCCCCGTGCTGCGGTCCCCCACCTTCACACACCAGCACCAGATGACTTTGCATAAAAGTGAGCCTTTACACTTACCACATGATGTGTTATGGCACGAGCTCTAGGCAAATCATCCGTCTTTATATGAATTCCCTTGATCTAGTAATGCCACCTTGCAGCTTGTTCCCTTTGTGTCTGGGTTTTTTTCATGTGTCTTCAGGTTTCCTCCATGTCCTTCGGTTTCCTCTTACCGATTAAAAAGCGTATGTAGTTGGTTTGGCTTCAGTAAATTGCCAGTAGATGTGAATGTGCATGTGCAGAATGGCCTGTGATGGACTTTAGATTGGTTTTACCACCTCATACCCAGTGTTTTCAGCTTAGTGATGCGCATAACGCTTATTTTGGTACTTTGTATCTAGCACTATCGCCTTGCACCTCCAGGCTCGAGGGTTCATTCCTCCCTCAGGTCTGTATCATTATCATGTACTAAAATTGGCAGATGCCCTTATTCACAATGACATATGTTTTATCTCATTACACTATCTGAGCAGTTGAGGGTTTTCCAAAGGTTGACATACTTATAAAAATCGCTAATGCATTAACCAGATAATGCCTAGTATTAAAAAGTACTAAACCATTATTAACTAAATTGCGATTAAACGATTAAAACGCATTAAATTGGCCTGGAAACTAATAACATTGAGTTTAGCTGCATAGATTCTTTGTAGTCAGTTCGTCAGATTCTAAAGTATTAAACTGGATTGAACAGTTAATTCGATCTGTCATCCCTGATCTCCTACAAGTGTCCTAAGTGGCTGGAAATCACACGGTCACTGAAATTTTGTCATCTTCGGCCCACAATTCAAACCAAACAGTGATTGATTAGTTTTTGGAAGGCCAAAGCTACCCCAGAATTCATCTCGTCTAGTATGAGCATCATACCAATTGATTTTTTAATTAAATTTTTATTGATGTATATATTTTTGCATTTGAAGTGGTGAAATGATGTTGTTTCTGTCTAATCCCCCAGGTGGCAGAATAAATGTAAACTATTCACACATTGGGAGGAAGCACTCCATCCAGTGTGATAGGAGTAAATTATTTATGAAAACAAAATATTTGATATAAAATTGGGATATTTGTAAAATCATTATACATATAGAATCACAATACAGATCAAATCGGCACCTAGGTATAGTGATATTGTGTCGAGTGGTTCATGGTGATTCCCATCCCTATGATAGTGACATAGAGGTGTTTAAAAATTCCAGAAAGACCGTTTGACCCAATAAATTAATCTGCAACTTCTACCGATATTATAAGCTTACCTAATAAAATGACCAGTCAGTAAATGTGAGGGGAAAAAAGACAGACAACTGAGTCACACTTTTGACCCTGAATCTGCACTTTTGTCACATCCTTGTCTGCATTTTAGATATGCAAAGTGACTGACAAAGCAATATCAGTGACTCCCTGCTGTCTAAGCATTGTGTGTTGTGGTGCATTATGAGCATAATTTTCTAACAGTTATTTATTTTAAAGAAGACATTCAAAATTTCACTTATTCTCACAGTTTCACACTGTCATACTGGGTTCAAGACATCAGTCTTATGACTGTTGGATTACAAAGGACAACTCCACTGGTAACACATGACCACTGGAACAATACGCAGTCTCATTTGTGTATTGTTTTCCAACCTGAGAAGTGAGAGAAACTTATATTCCCTCTTCCTCTTTCCCCCTGCTCAGGTCTATAAGGAAGAAGATGAGCTGCTGGGTTTCTCCCGAATTTCAACTGTTTGTGTGAGAGTTTATTATGAGAAATGAATAAATAAAGTAATCTTTTTAAAATTTTTGTTTATTTTGTGTCTAATAAGTCAACACTTTAAAAAGCTTTACAGAAATATATGTACATGCTGCTGACAAATGAATAGAAAATTGTACAAAATAAAACTTAATAAAAGGGATAAAACCTAGGCCTTTAGGCTCAATTATATAGTTGTTAATTAAATTATACTAAAGCAAATTGAGGCACTGAGTTTGATTAAGATTGAATGTTTACCTGCGCAGTAATGCCATCAACTGTAATCACAGATCTGATTAAATCATATGAGAATGTTGGAACAGGAACTCTTTAATGTGTGAAAATGTTTCCCTTGTTCTCTACTGGGCCTGCTTAAGTTTAATAACTATTACACACCTTGCCACAAAAAAAGTTTCACGCTCTAATATTAAATTGATTGCCTTTACTTTTGATTTTTACAGTTCATGTGTAAAAATGATTCTTCATGCTCCCCGAACCACTCTTTCAGTTTCAATTTTCCAGAATCCCCCCTCCCCACACACACAGATGTAATATCGAATACTCCCTAGTGTGTTGCATGCCTCCCTGTTAAATAAACACACACATGCTCCTGTTCTTCTTTTTTTTTTTTCTTTTTTTTTTTTACAGTGTTAGAAAAGGGTGTATTGATGTGCAAGTAACTACTGACTGAGGTTTGTCAAGACACTGAATTAATATAAAGGAATTTTCCATATGAAGTGCTGAATGTCCATGATCACCTGAGTACAGTGTATATTTATTTCTCTGTTTTCATGTCACTTCTCTCTTTTTATATAATCGATTGACCTTACAGCTTCAGATTTCCCATGTTTTAGCCTTTTAAATGCATTGTTACAGAGATAATCTAAAATGTTATTTTTAGATTTAATGCAAGTAAAATGGCCTTCGGAGGAGCCACCAAAAGAGACAAGTTGGCTCAGTGACTGGAACAGTATTACCTAAATAATCAACATCTATATAAAAATAGAACCTCTTAAACTAATAGGATGCCTTCACACTCAATTTGATCAAACAAACTTATTTGTTAAGGCAGGTAATCTTGATTAAGTAGCCTTTGTCGTTAGTGATGACTAAGCTGTGAAACTTGCTTTATTTAACGTGATTTTTTTTTTCTTTTTGGAAAGGAGCTTAGCGAACAGAACAGCTTTCACACTCAACAGATCCACTCACACAGACAAACGTATCAGAATCCGGTTTATTGGACGAGTATGTTGATGCATAGTCACACAAATTTTTAATTTGGTTTCAGCTGTTGATGACTTTTAAAGGTACTGAAATAATGACACTACATTTGTTGACAAACAATCCACAGGAAGCACCCAACATTCAAGAACTATACAGATTAAATGAACACTACAATATAAAGTTTTATAATATAATTACACCCTCATTGTGCTTCCTACTGTAGAGACTTACATGATAACAACTCCTGTAGCCTGTACTCAGGTAGAATATACATCCAAACAGCTTGTGTCTGCTGGAACCCTTTTGGTTAACCAGAAAATCTGTTTCCGGTCTCTCTATGACTGATTAATTCTTTTCATGTACAGAATGAATGTGACACAGACACAAAACGCCGGCCTGGCCGGTACGTGTATCAAGGTGCAGTGAACACAACGAACAATAATCCTTCTTTTTTTAATCTTAAAACTTATTTGAACTAATTTGGACACACTCATTCGTAAACCCAACAAAAAGTATGCAGTAGATTAGCAATGTAAATAAATTGTGTGCATCACAAGATGAGGAAGTTTTTTTTTTTTTAGGGAAGTATTTAAGCAAATCTGTGTTGGTTTGTCTAGGAGTCCTAAAGTTTATGTTTTACCGGAACTTAAAACAGACATTAAAAGGGACATTTTGTTCACTGAGTGTTCTCATTAACTAAACACATCATAAATGACACTTGCGTGCTACCATTACCTGCGGTTGATACTGTCTACTGTTACCGCTGAGGGATGCCCGCTGCACGCCGGCGTTTCAGTAGCTATGCTCTACGTGTTTTTTTTTTTGTTTTTTTTGGGGGGGGCGGGGTGGTTGGACATGTAGACAACATGTCCAAGTGTCTACTGTTACAGTCAGTAAGGAATGCCTGTGACACGTTCACAGTATGACAGAAGTTGGTGAAGCTGTTGTCGACTGCTCTACTTAAACAAACATTGGTTGCCATTGCATAGCAGCAAACAGAATTTTGGTATTACATCCCGGGTTTAAACCTGTTGTTTATTGAATTCAGGCATTTCAATCATGCCCCTTATCCCAGGCCCAGTGCATAAAGCAAGGTCAATAAAGGCATGGTGTGATGAGTTCAGTGTGGAAGAAATTGACTGCCGCGCACAGGATCCTGACCTCAACCTTGTCGAGCACCTTTGTGATAAACTGGAACGGAGATTGTGAGCCAGGCCTCCTTTTCCAACATCAGTGCCTGATCTTATAAACGCTCTGCAGAATGAATAGGCAGAAATTCCCACAGAATCACTTCAACATGTTGTGGACAGCCTTCCAAGAAGAGTGGAAGCTGTTATAGCTGCAAAAAGGGGACCAACTCCTTATCAAAGTATATGTATTTAGATACAATGTCATTGCAGTCATGTGTGTGTGTACAGCTCTGGAAAAAATAAAAAAATAAGAGACCGCTGGCAAAAATAATCAGTTTCTTATGTTTTTTTTCTTTTTCTTGCAGGTGCATGTATTGTTGAGATGACCAATTTTGTTTCATTTTTTTGTGAACTGCTGACAATATTTCTCCTAAATTCAAAATATAACTATTCTTATTTAGAGTGTATAATAAAACTCATAAATCGTATAGATTCATTAAGTACAGATTTATATATTTTAAGTGTTAATTTCTTTTAATTTTGATGATTATGACTTACAGCTAATGAAAACCCAAAATTCAGTGTCTCAGAATATTTGAATATGACTTAAGACCAATAAATCTTGAAGCTAAATGTTGTAGGAATGTTGGATTTCCTAAAGTGTGTATACATTTATTAAATTTTTTTTTGGCTGAATACAAACACAAAAAAATCTTGTGAACAGCCTTCCAAGAAAAGTGGAAGCTGTTATAGCTGCAAAACAGGAACCAACCAAACGTAGCAATCAAACACACACACACACACACAAATGTTTAATGTTAAAGCACCTCAAGGTTTGTTATTTCTTATGATTTGTTTTTTATTAAGTGTATTATTTAGTTAACACACACACACACATATATATATATATATATATATATATATATATGTGTGTGTGTGTGTGTGTGTGTATGTGTGTGTTAAACCAGTTCTAGTTTATTAACCATGATTGTCCGTTATCAAGTTAACCGGTTAGCTAACCGGTTGAGTAGTCACGCGCCTCTTCGAGGTCACGTGGTCGGGCGGGTCTGCGTCACCTGACTAGCAGAGGCTTAAACCCAGAGTTGTGGCCGCTGTACCGCAGTGCAGCAGCGTCAGGAAACCGACGAACTCCGCAGTACTGAGACAGAGAGAACTTACACTGGATAAAGGAGCTCAGCACTGAGAACTCAACATGCTCCTTCTTACGCTTCTTTTGGCCTCCACGGGTAATTCATTTACTCCGAGTGTTTTTCACACAACTGCTTTTGGTGTGTGTAGTGACATGATTGTGTAACGCTGATCGGTTAGCTTGCTAGCTAACATGGCGGAGCTCGAGCCTTTGTAACGCAAACAAGTGACGCGAGTTTTGTTGTTGAACCCTGTTCGGGTGGTGATGAGAATTTTATTAAAAGAACATATTTAGGATAAAATATTTTTTTAACTATAAAAAGCCGTACATTGTGACGCAGTTTGATTAGTTGCTAGGTGTATTTTTAACTGCGCGCGAGCTTTTTTTTTTTTTTAATCGGATGGGGTTTGAGTCCCTATAGTGATTTAGCAAAAAATAAGGCTGGGTAAGAGTTTTTAAGGCTATCTATTTTTTTTTTTTTTTTTTGCCGTTTCCCCCTAGTCTTATGTTTAAGCCATTAGTTTTCCATTACTGTTCCGTCAACAGCTATTACGCTACTATAGTTCTTATATATTCTCGTTTACCTCTACACAATAGACAGGTCTACTCCTGCTTGTAAAAACTCCTGTCCAATGACTCAACATATCGACGCCTGACTGCTCTTACCGTGATTGGTCAGCTGGTGTTGACTAAATCTCTACACCAGCAGCTCTGAAAATAGATTAATCAACAGACCTGTTCAGGAATCACCTCAGGTATATATTAACAGCTCAGGTGCTTGTGTGATGGACACTCCATTTAGAAACACCTTGTGGAAGGAGCCTCCTGTCTGAGTGCTATGTTAATCTACGCTAAGCAGTGTCATTTTACGGTGTGTTTAGCCTCAGGGCAGGCGGGGTGAGGAAACAACCTACAACTTAAAGCCGTCCTGTGAAACATTGAAGCCTTTAAGCCATTTCACAATGTTAAATGTAACTGTAATAAGTTTTATATATGCTCACAATGTGCTGTTCCTTGATTTCACCAAGTTGCTAAAGAAGGAAATGGTTACAAAAAAACAACAAAAAAAAACAGTCCTTGCTGTGAAGGTGTCATGTACAGTATGGTGATAAATCAGGGTCAAGCGCCGCTGAATGGTTAAGGTGTTTGTCACATGGGTAATGCTGAATGCTTGATCAGAAGACATGGGCACTACATTTAGAAACACCTCTTGTCAGTCCTGTGTAAATCTATAATTTTGCAAGTTTTCGGGAAAGAGTTTTCACAAAATGTTGCCATTTTGCAGTGTGCTTAAGAGATGTGAAGGGGTTAGCAGGTTAGCAGCACCCTGAAATTTTAAGTAAGATGGTGCCATTTTGTCCCAAGGATGTTTAACAGCGTTACATAAAACTGTAATAAATAAAAATACAAACCAATGTGCTGTTCATTAATGCCACCAAGTCACTGATGTATTTTCTTATAATAAAAGGAACAGTAAAGAAAAAAAATCAGGCTATGAAGTCAAGTTGTCTGGTGTTAAATCCTATAGAATGGTGCTATCCATAAGACTGAAACACAGACTTTAATGTTGTGACGCTTCCTCTTTATTTTTTTTCTCCTCAGTCTAGTTACCTGATTAATATTGAATTTGATCTAAAGCCCAACACAAACAGTCCTTAAATGAGGATATTTGAACAATATACACACAATGTAGTTTGGTAGAAAATGTAATTTCTATATTTGAATGCAGTGAGGTCTTGAGGGGGCCAAGTCTGAGATCTGAAAGTAGTTCCACATCATTTTTTCTGTTCCCTGTTTTGTGATCTTCACTACACCCACAGTTTCACTTCAGGTTTTGGTGGGGGGAGGACTTGGCAATGCCAGACTTTCTGCCATGTGATTATGAATGTGTCAAGGGTTGTGTCTAATGCAACACTGTTGCATGCAGGCTTTTGTGTGTTCTCTTGTGCTTAACTTGATAGCCTTTGACGGTGTTTCTTGATATGATGCATGTGAAAAGAGTGACGCCAGCTTCGTGCTACTCTTCCTGTAGTTGTGGTATGCAGCAGAGCATGACTGATGGTACAAAATAATCTGTGGTTTCTTTTATTTTTAATAGTTGGTGACTGTCAACTATCGACTACAGAAAGTACCCCATGGTCAAATTCTGTTTTGTTCATTTGACAAGTGGATCAAAGTCAACAGCCTGACCATGGATTGTGCCCTTTTTTTTTTTTTTTTGTCTTTATAAACTCATTTAGGTCTCATGATTGAACTTTGCAGCTTAAAAGACTCTCTTTAGGTTTTGTAGGGCTATTAAAGCCTTAATAAATGCTGACTATCTTAACAAGGGCATTTTGTGTCCCATCATAGACATTGGGCCTCATACAGCAACATGATGAATCCCACTTAATCGTATGTTTATAGCCACATTTCAAAGGTGCATGGATTGAGGGTGTAACCTCTGTTACACATGTTAGTTTTTAAAGTGTTTTTTTTTTTTTAAATACATAACTATTGGCCTGGATAGTGGCTTTCATAAATGTCTTGCGTGCTTGTTGTGGCAATCTGAAATGACTCCAGGTTCATCCATCTTAAATCTGTACAATATCTAAAAAAGCACTCTGTGTGATGTTCAAAGCATCTAACAGTAATCTTTTGGCTTAGTTTGCCTCAGTTGCCCTATATCTCTTCAGCACACACATTAAATGATCTATTACAATTTCTGTAAAAACATTATCTGGTAATATGACTCTTCTTTTTGCTTCTCAGTTATGTAAATAAATTTGTGCATCACAAGATTATTTTTTTCTCCCCGTTCAAACTGGCAGCATGTTGTACAGGGCAAGCAGGTGCAGGGATGGATAAACATGTCTGATAAATTGCATGATGTCTTATCTCCATTCCAATATTCAGCCTTAAAAATATAACCAAATCAAACTTTGATCACTGTTTACAATAGTCAGTCAACTGTAATTTGGGCAGTCAGTTTCTTCTGTTTTTTTGTTGAACCAGGGTGTGTCTCTGATCATTTACATGTAACTAATGCATGGCTCTCCTTAAATTTATCACTCAATCTGTCCATTGGAGTCCAAATTAGGCCTCGTGTAGGCCTTGTATAATTTTGTGAAAGCAGGCATCATTCTTTAGCTGGGTTAGTGGCCTACAGCACAGAGCTTTTATTCTGATATGGCGCAACAACACTTTAACCAGTTTACAAATAAGTGCAGCAGCACTGAAATGGCGCGCGATTGAAGCAGCCAGTACTGGTCCGTAAATAAGCGGAAACTTATTTTCTAAATGTCAACTTTGTAGTTGCCATTGCTCATAGTGCTGAATTGCATGTCATGTGATGGAGTCAGTGACAGACTTGTACTCATATTTTAATCTCGTCAAATGGTTTCAGGTTGTTTAAAAATTTCTTTAACTGTTCCCTACTTATCTGCTGTGATAATTCCATGCTTGATTAGCTGAAGTACTGAGCTCAGAGTGTAATGAATACACTGGCTTATCTGGAGAGAGCTGATTACTTAAAAAGTACCTTTTTCCCCCAGTTAACGGTCTTGTCACATGTTTGCCCAGGGTGATGTTCTCTTACTCAGGGAATTTTTTTTTTAAATATATATTTTTTTTATTATTGAACTTTCAGCTGCATAACACATGTTTATAATTTCTATCCGTTATCACCCATATGAGGATGGGTTCCCTGTTACGTCTGGTTTCTCTCAAGGTTTTTTCCTATTGCCATCTGAGTTTTTCCTTGCCACTGTTGCCATCACCCTTGGCTTGCTCATCAGGGACAATCTCACTATTATCTAGACACATTTTTCTCACACATACACACTTCCATGAATTTTGTTTTTGTGAAGCTGCTTTGAGACAATGACCATTGTTAAAAGCGCTATATAAATAAATTTGAATTGAATGCTTTTCCTGAATAACTACATGCTTGTTTTAAAAATTGTATTAATGTGTGGAGATCACTGGTTGGCTAAATACACTATTCGCTAGACGATTCGGCGACAGCAGTGAAGGGGGAACTTTGAGTTTCTGCTTACTCAGAAGATAACTACCAGGATTAATTTGTCTGTAGTGACCAACTTGATTTGTATTTCTCTAGCCTTACCCTGCAAAGAGTTTTTTTTTTTTTTTTTTTTTTTGGGGGGGGGGGGGGGGATTTCTCAGAGCCTCTGGAGTGCAGGGTAAAAGGAAGTATAATTACTTAAAACTGTTTGGGTTTGGAGCATGATATTATAAACCCAACACCACTGATTGTTTAGTGAAAGGTAATGGACAAATTAATATTCTCTTTCAGCCTTGGCCAGCCCTCTGCTGGGAACTGAGCAGTGTGCTAATGGACCTCCGTACTGGTGCCAAAACGCCAAAACTGCTTCCCTTTGTGGCGCTGTCTCCCACTGCCGTCAAAACGTCTGGAACCAACCTCATATGGTCAGTTTAGTTTTTCTATGTGGCCCATAACTCGTGTGTGTATATGTATGTGTGTGTGTGTGTATGTGTATATATATGTATATATATATATATATATATATATATATATATATATATATATATATATATATATATATATATATAAATAAACATTTTGGGGGTGGGTCAGTTTCTGAATGACACTCTTCTTTTGTAGAAATCAGTGCCATGTGACTTGTGCAAGGAGTTGTTGGTTGTTGTGGACCAGCTGATTAAGGACAACTCCACAGGGGTGAGGGTTCTGTCTTGATTAAAAAAAAAAAAGACATTACACTTGGCTTTAATGAATTTATCATTACTTTTAATATACCAAAAAGGCAGTCTTTAAGCTTTTAATGTGTGTAGGCTGAGATCCTGGGCTACCTTGAGAAAGCATGCCAGCTGATTCCAGATGAAGGCCTGGCTGCTCAGTGCAAGGAAATCGTTGACAACTACTACCCTGTCCTCATTGACATTATTAAGGGAGAACTGGTAAGTTGGACTAAATGACAACTCTGACCTCGGCCTTTAGTTGAGTTTCTCAAGAGCCAACACCTGATTTGCTGTATTATTCGAATTGATGATGACTGAGCTGTCATTAATATTTATTAAACCCCTGTGGTTTAGTGTGCTGCTTATTCCAGTGTGCATTTAACCTCTGCTGTTTTTAGTCTTGAGGAAGTGAAAGAATCTCAGGCTAAAGTTGGCTGCAGCAACAGGGCCAAGCCACTCTTTGTTCCTGTCCTATAAAAAGTTGAAATGCGTCTTCCTGTTTCATGTGCGCTAAATGATGTTAAAATTGCTTTAAAGGTTTTTTTTTTTCCGTTCATGTTCTGCCATTTTTCAGGATGACCCAGATGTTGTATGTAGTGCCCTAGGCCTGTGTAAAACCCAGCAGGAGGTTCTTGCCAAAGCACAACTCATGTCCAATGAGATTCCTAAGATGGATTTGTCCAAGAGGGTTGGTCCCTTACTTCTCAACATCCCTCAGCTCCTTTACCCCGAAGAGAATGCCATTAAGGAGAAGGAGACCACCAAAGGGGTGAGCTTAGACCCTTCAGTCTGTTTTATGAGTGCATTTAACGTGTTGTATGAATAACGACCGCTGATCGGAACTGTTTTGTCAGGAGAGTGGCGTTTTGTGCGACGACTGTGTGAAGTTCATCACCGACGTTCAAGACGAAGCTAAGAAAAATGCCTCCTTCATCAACTCACTGATTGAGGAGATTGAGAGCCAGTGTGACTTGCTGGGTCGTGAATTTTCTGATCTTGTAAGAGTTCAAGTTTCTTTGTAGTTAGGGGTTTTCAGTCATCATGGTCCAGGCTCATTTACAGGGAAATCGTTTTCACATTATTTGACTTGGCGCAATAATTTTATTGAGTAACTTTTCCTTTTAAACAATCGCTGGGATAAAGTGACCTATACAAAATGCAGGATTGGACACACACAAGCAACACACTCATTTTTACGGTCAAGAGAAAATCCACCACAATGTTCATCATGCAAAACCCAGATTTTTATTTGACTGCAGCTCTTTTACTCCTTTAAGGAACTTGTTTTATTCTGTTGATACTCTAAAAAAAAGTTTTTGAACAAGTAAATTCAAATATGGTTTTAAAATTCTTAGAAAAATTAAAACTTCAACATCATGTCTACAGTAGTTTTTAAATAACAAAAATGCTTCTCGCCATGAATATAGCCATGGAAGCTGGCATGGCATTTAAAAAAAAAAAAAAAAAAAGTAATAAGTAACTATGGCTTTCAAAGCTTACTGTGAATTATAATCTCTGTAGGATTTCCTCGGCACCAGTAATAAACACCTTCTGTGGTATTTTAAGCATCCTCGGTTATGCGGGGACCGAGATTAGCACCTTGAGTTAGTTTTTAATGATTAGACTTGGGGTTTGCCCATATTAATATAATACTAATCACTACGAGTCAAACTGTTTATCTGTTTAGACTGCACTTAAATCATGATCATCTCACATGCCCCCCTTTGCTGTGTCTCTCTTCCACAGTGCAAGCAGTATGTCGGCCAGTACGCGCCTCTTATTTTACAGCAGCTCATGTCCATGGTGAGTGCCGTCTGGTTCATTTCGCCTTTGACACGAGAGCAAGGATATTTAATACTTTTTTTTTTTTTTTTTTTTTTTTTGTCTAGCTTCCTTTTTTTTGTATTTAATATGTATCTGTACACTGAGCCTGACTGGCCCTGATGATAAGCCCATGTCCAGTCTTACAGCCACTCAGCCTGTCTGCTGGTCTTAGACAATTTTCTAATCACTTTTCTCTTTGCTTTCCCTTTGGCCCACAGGAAAAGGTAGGTGTCTGCATTCTGCTCATTTCATACTGATTAATTTATTTTTTACCCCCCTCATCTTCTGGCACTAGTGGCTGATCTGTGCTATTTGTAGATAGATGGCCTGCATTATAAACCAACTATTGTTAGTTTTTTCTTGAGTTGTGCTTTCATTTCACCTGCTACAGCCATAAGTCTTTTTCAGAGAATGTTCAACACATTATAACATGTATTAACATTTTTTGGTAGCATGCATCCATTAGTTTTGATGTGTTTTTTTTTTTTTTTTTTTTTTTTTTTTTTTTTTAACACCAGGTAGCTCAACTCAAGTTTAATAGTATTTGTCTTTAGAATTAAGGCTGGAATTGACACTTGCTATTTTGTGCCAAATGAGAAGATTTAGAAAATAACAATCATGCCATTTTTGGAAGCAGTTAAACTGTGGCTCTGAGACTGGAGTTGGGCTTCCGTTATTTTCTTTTTAACATTTTTATCAGATTTTCCCTGTTCCATCTTTAACACATTACAATCACCCAACATATTTTGCATGTCTAGTTACACTGGAGGCTATAAACTGCCCTGCATGATCCGACAGTCAAGAATGTGCATGTCTGACTCGGAACCAACATCTATCTGCTTTATTTAAAGCATTTTGAAAATGTGTCCTAATACAATTCTAACACGGCGCTAAACTACATAGGAACTCCATGCACACTGAGGCTAGAATCAAACCTGGCCGGTAGTCAAACGCAGACCCTGGAGGTGCAAGGCAACAGTGTTAACCACTAAGCCACCATGCCGCCTTATGGAAATAACAAGTCATGTTTATCTCTATTGGAACTTATGTAGTTTTATTTTTTTATTTTTTTATTTAAGTCATTTGCTTGAACGATAAAACCACAGCCCGAATTATTGAACTGACATGCCAAGTTTCACTACTTTAGTCAAATTCTTCTATTCATTAGCGCTGTTGGAGCTGTGATGCACCCAAACAGGTTAGTTTGCTTTTGGTGCAGAAAAGGTGCTTAATTATACCGCATTTCTGCCACAAAGTTGTTTCCTTCTTTTTTCCCATTTAACTGAAATATGGACTATTTCCTTTTATACTAAACCAGGGATTGTATTTGTGATCAATTCACAACCTTAACCACTGACTGAATCTAGAACTGCTCTAGCTTTAATACAGACCAGGTGTTTCTCGTTTGATTGCACATCTTCCAATTACTAATACTCGAGCTACATTATATTTCCTAAAAATTCTCATCTAGTCCCTCTTTGCTTTGTGTAGCAACCCAAAGACATCTGCTGCCGTGCTGGTTTCTGTGACTCCACCCCTGAATCCGTGCCCATGCTGAATCTGCTTCCTGCTAAATCCATCGCTCCAAAGAAAACCATCGCGGCCATTAAATTGGAAAAGGCGTCTCTTCTCAAGCCTGCCAAGGTAAATCTTCAACTACAGTTATCAATCGCACTACAGGATGAAGATTGAGGAAGCTTGAGGACCTCCGACTGTATTTTTTTTAAAGTAAAAGCGTGTTGGAATGTGATGTCCTTGCAGTAGTAATAGTTTCTTTCTGAAGCATGTTAAATATCAGGTTATGTTTAGTACTCGTATTGCGGGTATGCATTTCAATTTGTTTCAAACATTTGTTTTTGTTTCTGTGCAGAAGATGGTGCGTGCCCGTGAGTCCCCTCAGTGTGCCATCTGTGAGTTTGTGATGAAGCAGCTTGAAAGTTTAATCCAGGACCAGACCACTGAGGTATGTCATTCTGCTCTGTACTGAAAGGCTTTCCCTGTACTTTTCACATAGTTTAATCATACTAGTATTAAATAAATTCTTATTTCGCCTAATATTCCTTATCCATGCCCTATAGTTTCCTATTATAATGTTCTGAGGCTTTGATATGGACTTCCAGGAAGAAGTGGTGCAAGCTGTGGAGAAAGTGTGCAGCCTCCTGCCCTCCACTCTTTCTGCTCAGTGCAAAGAACTGATCGAGACCTATGGCCAGGCAATCATTGAACTGCTGCTTCAGGAAGCTGATCCCAAGACTGTTTGCGGCATTCTGGGGCTTTGCAAGGACGCAAGTCGCAGCTTTATCCGTGAGTTTCAGTCTGTGAACAAAACCGTTTTGTTTGGGCTGCCTGTTATCTCCTTATGACTTAACTCTCCCCGCCTGTATGTGTTCTCTTTTAGCTGTAATGGAGAAATCTGAGTTTAAGGCCGGTGGATTCTGTGATGTGTGCAAGATGGCAGTGCGCTATATAGATAACCTCCTGGAGAAGAACGCCACAGAAGCTCAGATTGAGGAGGCTGTGAAGAAAGTCTGCAACTTTCTGCCTGATGAATATAAAACTCAGGTGTGTTGAGACTTTGGTGCATGACCTTTTACCATTTTATTCAACTTCATGTAGATAAATGGTCATTAGTAATAAAAAAAAAAAGCACTCAGGGATGCTGCGTGCCCATGGTGCAAGCTAATCATGATTTGTTAACAGTTTGAAGGGCTGATTTGCATTTAATGAATGTGTTCTACTGTGTGCAGTGTGACCAGCTCGTTGAACAATATGAGCCTCTGCTTATCCAGCTGCTGCTCCAGGCCCTTGATCCTGAGTTTGTCTGCATGGTAAGATCCCCTGGTACTCGTTTGTTATATATGCAGTTTTATGCAGTGTCTTAAAGGACTTGTGTAGCGTGATGCCTGTTATTGAAAGTAGTTTAAACCTATATGCCAGTAGAAAGATATTGCTTTTCTTGTGACTGTTAAAACATAGTGTAGGGCTTGTTTTGAATGTTCTGTGTTATGTGCTAATGCAGAAGCTGGGTGCATGCCCTGGTGCACTGAAGATGCTGCTAGGTGTTGAACAGTGCAGTTGGGGCCCAGCCTTCTGGTGCAAAAACATGGAGACTGCCACCCGCTGTAATGTGAGTATACCCCCCCCCCTCCCCCGTAGGATTTTCATAATAAAATTCAGGTTATACAGTACTCTTGGACAATGTGAGAAACTTGCATTTAAACATATAACTTAAATTAAACCAAATTAGGACATCTGAAGGCTTGCTCATTTTTATTTATTTTTTTTTTTTTTCCTAATCATTCAAAGCTGTACAATCCATTATATACTGCAAATACGGTAGAGTTTTGGGTATTAACGTGGGCGGTGATCAAAAAATGACATGATTTACTATACTAAAGGAACTTTTTGTGTTTCAGGCGGTGACCCACTGCAGACGTCATGTGTGGAGCTAAAATGGAGTGCACAAACTGATTTTAGGAGCAAAAGGAGACTTTCTGTAGCGCTTTGTCGCTTTTACAAAAAAAATGAAATACAATTAGCCCTTCCTCTATTTTTAGATGGTGAAATGGATTTATAATAGTGTAATCAAAACTTGAGTAATTTAGCCATCCAGGGAGGGATCAAGTTGCCACTTAAGGAAGGAAAAAAGTACTATGGAGAAGGGTGAATTTATTTTTTCCCTACTCAACTGAACTTGAACTGAATCTTCTTGAACTGCTGACATTTTGAGAAGTGTGTGTGGGATAGATTTAGTTTTCTTTTTCTTTTTTTTTTTTTTTTCCCCTTCCCTCCCTTTAAGCTGCTTAAAAAAAAGAGGAAGTAAATGACCTTCATAATAGATTTAATTTCCTTGTGGACCCTGACTGCTATAGCCATCAGGGAGTAAACTGATTTATGAGCTTGTTTTTACTGACAAATTTTTCACCCTAATTAGGTTGTGTTAGTCATTGTTTTGTAAAGCATCTATTGACTTTAAGGCCCTAATAAGTTCGTCTGACTGCACGCCCAGTTTGTGTCTTTTTTTTTTTTTTTTTTTTTTTTTTGGTCAGTCACATGATCCTGAGCTTTATTGTGCTTTAAACTTACTCGCCTGTTTTGTTGGAATCTGTAAAAATTTTTAATGGAAATTAAACAAATCTAAATCTACCTTGTGTGGTCATTTTAATAAGCTTTAAAATGTTAACATTCTTAACATAGCTTGAACCCTGTGCTTTTGCACCTGCTGATCAAAACGAGCATCTAGTGACCTCTTTAATTTAATTTGCTCTGTTGCTTGAAACAGTTGGACATTTAAAGAAAATCCCCAAATGCAACTGCTCTGAAAGGCTCTACAGAATTTTGCAGTTCATTGCTGTTTATATTCAGCCCAGGAGGACTGTTAAGATTAAATATTGTATCGAAGGGGTAAACTTTGGCTTTAAAGGAATATACAATCTCAACGTAGTTAGTGAGTCAATCCCCATGTTAAAATGTACAAGTTTACCACAGAAGTGGCCTGGTACAAAAAAGGCAGTGCAGCTTCAGTAATTGAACAACAATGATCAATTATATTCTTGTATCAAATTCCTGTTTTTCATTGCTGTTGTGTATACAAAGGATTTATTATTGGCCATTCCCTCAGTGTGGTGTACACTGTGACCCAGGTTTGTGTCGGCTCTTGTTTTAGATTTTCATCCCAGCAAAACAAATGTAGGCAAAATGTAATGAGCCACTGAAAAACAGTAAGTGTCGTACTATGGATGGTTTTATCAAACTTAATTGAAAAAAAAAAAAAAGGTCTGGACCTTTTGATTTATTTTTTTTATTATTATATATCACAAATGTAAGTTTGATAATTAGTATACCTCTCTTTCTTGTATTCGCAAATGACATTTAGAAAATTATTAAAATAAAAAATCCAAAGCTGTTGGAAGAATAAAGATGATAATAAAAATAAAAATAGTACAACTGACCGCCTGGGGGCGCCAATTAACATTCAGCACGTTAACTTCAGTTCCTTTTTTTTAATGAACTGAATCTTTGGACTTGGTATTTTTGTATAAATTAAGTGTAAAAACCAATGCAATAAAATATATTTTTAGAAATAATTTTATTAAATCCTATTGTATTTTGCTTACTAAATACATTTAAGGCACTCTGGTCAGGTTAGTGGCACATTGGGAGTCATAAATGGATTTATTACAAATACAAAGCAGGTGGTGTTTATTTCTAGTCGGGACACTGGTAGTTATTACTGGACATACAGTGGGTACAGAAAAAAATCACCCCTTTTAAATAAAAAGTGGTCAAAGGAGAAAAAGTGAATGTCCTTGCGTGGCCTAGTCAGAACCCAGACTTAAACCCTATTGAAAATCTGTGGAACTATTTGAAGGCTGCAGTCCACAAACAGTCATCAAATTTAACTCCCCTTAAGCAGTTCTGCAAAAAAGAGTGAGCAAATATTACAAAGTCTAGATGTGCAAAGCTTCGTGTGCCATTAAGATGATTATCTCCATCTGATTGAGTTTACAAGTCATTTTTAGGAGGGGGTGATCCTTTTCCAAATCAGCGATTCTGTTTCAACTTTTTTTTATTTCTGACATAATGCTATATCTTTGACATGGATTTTAAAGGTTGCAATGAGTAAACAGAAAATGGTTTAAAGAAAAACTGTGTCTATCTTCATAATCAGGAATGATGTGATCATTTTTAAAAGGAGGTGATTCTTTTCTATTCCCACTGTGTCTTTTACAAGCCAACTGTAACAGGTGAAAACTATTTTTTTTATATTGTGTGTTGATTATAAGTTAGCATGCATCCTTTATAGTATTTTGGTTCAATCGGAAATGATTTCATGTGTACACTAAATGTTTTTTTTTTGCCAATCCATCGCTGAGTACACACAAACAGACACAATGGGCAATTTGGGGACTCCAATTAGCCTAATTTTATTGTAACAATATAATTCACATGTCTTTGAACTGTGGAAAGAAACCTGTCAAGCTCAGAGATAACCGTGGAAAGCCTTAGTGCTAATCACTACACCACCATTCTGCCTACTTTCTCCCCCTGATGAAATGCTTTGATGTGGTGGCAGGGTGTTTTTGAGTCATTGTCTAATCTTTTGTTTAATGTCGTGAGCAGATGTGTGCTGCACTTTGGCCTCACTTTGGTAGAGGTTAATTCATTTAATCACTCACTTATCGTCTATACACTTAATCCTGTATTCAGGGTTTCCTGTATTCATGGGGGGTGTTGGCCTGTGGGGATAAGGGAGCAAATTGCGTACCCTCCACCTTAGGCAGTTTATCTACTCAGCAAAACATTTTTATAAGGGCCACATGACACATCTTGGATCGAAATCAATGTCAATCCCCTGTTGTTGGTTGTACTGAGCAGAAAAATAAAAATCCTTCTTTTCCCTCCCAGCTAAAGAAGTAAAGACACAGTCGATTAGTTATGGTGGATATGTTTTTTACAGACGGTCCCAAAAGACTGTATTTACGCTCTACCCATATCACGTTTGGCTGCTTTACCAATGAGGAAGTTGGATTGGATTCAAGATCTGGATCAGGAAGTTCAGGAATGGTTTCGGTTTTAATGTGACTCAGCCTAAACCGTAAGTTATATTATTGCTTGATTATCAAGTTGGCAAGTTCATGTGTTGAACTTGTTCAAAATAGTAGCTTGTGAAAAGAGAAAAACATGCAGGACAAATCTTCTGGGTTGTTGTTGTGAGGACTGTACCAGAGCCAGCTAGTTAGCTAATGTTGCTAACATTGCTAGCTGTGTGCATCTTGCTATCATCGTCTGCTCATCTTCATACACATAAGACACGGTCCAGACATGAGACCCGTTTAAAGAACTGATCCATTTTACACCCAAAATGAAATAAACGTTTTTTTTGTACAGGAGTTTCAAATTTACAATGTTATAATAATGATAACAAACTAGCTTGTTTATATGGCTAACCATACAGTTCCTTACAATAAGGTGGAGCAGGAGATTTAGCCTGATATTAGTTGTGTTTTAAGTTTTTTGTCATAAAGCAGGTTAACATCCAGAACGTTCTGGATCACATCATTTCAGATGTGACTGAAGCATGCAGGTTTTTCATGCCTGGGAGAGTCGAGGATCCCATAGTGCTTAAAATAAAATAAAACAGCTATTGTTAACAAGTAGCTTCCAACTCTAGCTTTACTTGTTCATATTCGTATCACTTGGAGACAGTTGTAATAATTATGGATTGGATAAGGGATTTAAACTTATATACAGTACTCGCTTTTTAAGTACAGCTTCATTCAAAAACCAATAAATATACAGTGAGTATAGAAAAAACAATCACCCTCCCATTAAAATAATCAAATTTTGTTGCTGTGCAGCCTGAAATAAAGGCATTTTGGATTTTGTTTTATCCAGCTATATTTTACTCAGTGCAACTTTTAAGCCAAGTAAAAAAAATATAGCACCAACATGTCAGAAAAAACAGAATCACTGATTTGGAAAAGGAGCACCCTTCCAAAAATGACTTGTAAACTCAATCAGGTGGGAAAGATCTCAATGCCGCAGATTTGTCCCATTTATTTTCCATAAAAAAAAAAACAGAGCACAAAACCAATTTAAATGGCACCTATTATGCAATATTGAAATTATTTATTATTAATTGTTAATTAATATTGAAATATATTATGAAAATATTACAAACATCATTCTGCTTTTTTATCTTCAAACCTGTGGTAAAATAATTGCATGAACATACCATTCAGCATCAAACGAGGTAAGAGCATAACCTTCCCTTAGGAATTTTATCTATTCAGCAAAACATTTTATGAGGACCACATATACATATCTTGGAATCAAAATCAGTTGAAAGTCAAATGGCTTTGTGTGCCACTGAGAAGGTGATTAGCTTCATCTGTTTGAGTTTACAAGTCATTTCTAGGAGGGGGGCGATCCTTTTCCAAATCAGTGATTCTGTTTTTTTTTTTATTTCTATATTGTCTGAAAGGTTGGTGTTATATCTTTCACCTGGAAGTTAAAATATTAGTTACTACATGTCCGGAACTTCTTTCAACACTGTCAGACATTTACATAAATAAATAATGTCAGCCAATCTATTGGTCAACCAAAAGCCCAAGGACCCCTTCATGACTCCTTGTTTGGTTCAACTGACCTTTTTTTTTTTTTTTTTATTTAAACATTTAAAATTAATACTGGTGTGGTCACAACCATAACATGCAAATACCTTACATTACATTACATCTAGGGTAATGTTTAATAAAATTAATGAATTTAAAGCATAATAAATATGAATCTAGCAAATTATTTAAAAAACAAACTGGTTACATTTCAGATGTTAGCAAGCATATAGTGGAATTTTATCAACATTGTCAGACATCAACATAAAAAAATTCATCTACGGTAACTTTTTGTGTGACAGTGTTGACAAATACATCCAAAGTAGGATTAGTTTGCTACCTAAAATACTTTTTTTAACATTTTCAAAACATGGCTTTTTGGTAATTTTCTTGTTAATATTAAATTATTGTTTTGTTTAAAGCATGATTCATTGCTTTAAAAGGGGAACACACATACATGCTCATTCACACACTACAGGCAGTTTGGGAACACCAATTACCCTAATCTGCATGTCTTTGGACTGTGGGAGGAAACCCACCAAGCATGTGATGTAAGAACATGCAAACTCCATGCACACAGACCTGAGGAATCGAACCCGAGCCTGAGGTGCAAGGTGACAAGGTGACAAGGTGACAATGCTATTATCATGATCCTGGAAGGTGCAGACATTAGTGTAAAGATAAAGAACACATGAAAGAGGATCAGCGTGACTGCCTGTATACACGAAGTGTCTTTCCCCTGTTCTCACCCCCTGTTTCCTGTCAGTCAGAAGCTGGCGATTCACTGACATATGGGGGATACAGTGAGCAGGTTAACAAGGGATACACTACATACTGTATCTACATACAGTGGGTACGGAAAGTATTCAGACCCCCTGAAATTTTTTCACTCTTTGTTATATTGCAGCCATTTGCTAAAATCATTTAAGGTAGTTTTTTCCTCATTAATGTACACTCAGCACCCCATATTGACAAAAACACAGAATTGTTGACATTTTTGCAGATTTATCAAAAAAGAAAAACTGACTTTGTCACTGTCTTCAGTGTTCGTGGTAGATTTGTTTTCATTTTGCTTGGGAATTTCCACCCCAGCAAACTGACCGTGGACAAGCATATTAAATTGCAATTTATCCTATTTAAGGAAACATTTTACCATTTTACCATTTTGTGGTGTATTTTAATATTAAAAACAGAACTACAGTACATCAGTGACCTATAAATGATTAAAAGCATTTTAAGAACAATATATTTTTTATTTCTCTGCCCACTTATCTGAAGTTTAGTCTGGTCAGATGTATAATCTGGTGTCTAGACCCACTTGTGACATGACTATTTTCTTCTTCTTCTTTTTTTTATTGAGGTCCTAATGCATGGCCACAACTGTGTGCAGGACTGAAATAATAATAATAAATCTAGGTATTTATTTGGTCACAGTGATAAAAACATTCAACCACTCGTTCTTGAGATATGACACGAAGAAACATATGCAATATAATCACACAACTAAATCAAGAGGTGCAGGAACATTCTGTGGATTGAGTGAATATATATTAATTTTATATGTACTTTACTTAAACATAATCTGGATTTATTATGATTGTGACTGAACCTCATCAGCAGGGTCTTTGCACAACCATGAAGTTGCTGAACAAGGAGGAACTAAAGAAAGCAGAAGAAGTGCTCAGGCATTACTTCCCTTATTCGCAGCAGGTCTGTAAAAAGCTCAAAATCAACGTAACATTTTTAAAAACTCTTTGAGGTTTACACACAACACAGCTGAAACCCAACATCTTTGATCTTTCAAAGCTTCTCATAACGCCATAGGCTTCGGCATTAAAGGCAACACAAATCAATAAATGTTGAAAACGTCTCTTTCATAACACACAAAGTATGGTTTAATGCATGTGCAATAACAAAAAATCTGCATTTGCAAGATGCAACCCCTGCATCAGTACGCGATCGGTTCCAATAAATGTCTTTCTTTCTAGTTTTGTAAGCACTTGCAAAATAAAAATATATTAAACCTAATAAAGGACAGAAACCATATACTTTGAGTTTTGGACAAACATTATGCATGAAACCAGGGATTAAAAAGACTCGTTTATTTTGGAGCAAATTTTACACATTTGCTACTGCATTACAAGGTGTTTAATGCCGAGCCAAAAAAATAAAATAAAAATCACACACAGTAATGTTGCCCTGCCCTGCCACAGACATGGTCTTCTGCTACAGTTGTTTAAGTAATGAGAAGCTGCTTACTTTATTAGTTAGTGGTAAAGGAACTATGGCAGATGAAACATATTAATCACTGCAGTAATTATCTATTAACAGACTTTTGATTATTTGCTTATTTAAATCCAAATGGTGACTTTTTTGGGGCAGGAAAAAAACTGTCTGGTGTCAATCCATATTTGCTAACTTTATCTGTATGCCAATAAAAATACCAACCAAAAAACTCTGATATACAAGAAGCAAAATAACACAAATATGTTATTTGTCTTGAAACTAAAAGGTTCAAACCTGTTTAAAATTTTTTAGCAGATTTCCCCCAAAATATAGTCTTGGCCGTTTCCACCTATTCCCTTGATTATCTATTGTTACTGTCACCTAGAGAACCGGTTTTGCCCTCTTCTACTCTTAGGCCATAGAAATGTACAATTAAATATTTTATTTCTGTATAGCATAAACTAGCATGTATGAAGGGGGGCTCAGGGCTGCGCTGGTGCTCACGTTTTAGGAAAGCCGCTTCTTCTGGCCTGAAGAAAAAAAAGATTAAATTTGTGTTTTAATTTGACTTAACCTCCACTTTGTGCAGAAAGTACTACAGCACTTCTGTTCTGTGCTGATTGGGCTGCCAGCTTAGGTGTTGTTGTATTATATAATTAACATCAAAGGCTGTGCTTGAATTGGTGATGTACTACCTTTACCTTTACTAACAATTATATATTGTTGATACATATATAATTTATTCTTCTTCTTTTCTGTCTTTCAGGCATATGGATATGTTTGTGTATTGAATAGAAAACAAGCTGACCCCATAGATGTGCTGGTGGACCAGTGGCCAGATTTTAGTGTGCTACTCATCAGACCACAACGGCGTGAGGTATTACAGAAGATGTAATGTCTTCAATCTCTAATTATCGTAAATGTCTAATGTGGTGTATAATATGCTGTACTAAAATAAGAAACAAAATGCTAACCAAAAAGATCTAATACTTAGTTGTTTTTACCTTTTTTTTTAATCACATTTACAGAGAGCAGACCTTTTTAAACTCATAAGCATTTACACCAAGGATGAAACAGCTCTCAAGAATGTGCTGACCAGGACAGATGTTCTTGATTGGAAGCAGTACTTCCGTATAAGTATTTACTTCTTAAACTTTTCATTAAGGCATTATAAAGGTCCCCTAATACTTGAAATGTGACAAAACAAAGTGATATGTTCTTTTTTTACCTAATGGAGTCCATTCAGTTAAAAATGAGAACTTTCTAATGACATTTATGAATTAATTTTAGTTATCTTAAAGAAATTTCTGAAACGTGTGCAGGTGTTGACCAGCGCTTTGAGGAGGTGATAAAGGCTGTAGCAGTGAGCAGAGGGTTACCAATGAATAAAATTTATGTCTGCCGTGTGATGAAATTGCAAGATCCTTCTAATCTCACGACTAAAAGGTAACTGATTCACCATAAGCATGTTTAGTTGACCGTGGATTCATTCTTTGTTGTTCAAATGCAAAACAATCATTGTATAATTTATTACTGTTTTTAATTACATACAGAATAATAAATTCTTATTATTTGTTTGAATTAAAATGACCCATTTCTCTTTTACTAATTCTGTCCATGCATTGAATAAATATTATACTTAATATCAGGGTAAATTTTCTTCTTGATCTACCACAGGTTACCGTTAGAAATATCCTCGCTTAATGAATCTAACATGAGTCTGGTTTGCTCCACATGGAAGTATAACCAAGGCGAATTTAGCGAAAGCTTTATCAGGAACATGATAAGGAACTTCCCATCGCTTTGTGTGCTGGATGCAGAGGGTCAGCCGGTGTCATGGATATTAACCTATCCTTTTAGTGCAATGGGAATGCTGTACACAATGCCGGAGCACAGACAGAAAGGTTATGCCAAAGCCCTGGTCACCATAATGGCAAAGAAACTGCATTCAGAGGGTTATCCAGTGTACTGCTTAATTGAGGAGGATAACGAACCATCCCACAGACTCTTTACCAGTTTAGGTTTTACTGCAGATCCATTGTACAAGATCAGTGGTTTTACATTTAATCAAGCATGAACGGGCTTTAAGATGAATTCCTGTTATGATCTCATAAATGTGTACAAACTGATCTTGTAGAATTTGTACCGCATCAAATAAATAGGGTATTTGGATTTAATTCAATTTCATACAAATTACCTGAACCACACACTAACCCCAACCACCTCTAAACGTAAAGTGTTATATATCCACACACTTTACAGTAGTTAAGTACAGTAGTTATTATACGATATAAATTATTTTTTAAAACTATTTCATATTAAGCAAGTTCAGTTGATATTTACAAGTTCCGAAATACATAACATTAGTTTTGAAATTAAACACTGATTATCATTTATATACCAGTACACTGGCGACAGGACCTTGGACACCCAAGGCTCACCCACACCCACAGAGACCAAAGGCTAGCCTGTCTAGTCTGATTCAATCGAAAAGGCAATTCAGCACAAATCGTTAAAAAAAGTATATTCTGGCTGCAATAGAAATGTATCAGAAAACCCAGTGCACCACAGCCTGCCACACACTTGTCCCAGCAGACAAGAAGCCCAAGGCCACCGACTTTCACACTCCCCAGATCCAGATCTGATCATGCACCCATGAGATGCACTGGACAAACAAGTCAGATTCACAGAGGCCCCTTCCCGCAACCAAGAGCACCCAAAGCTTCCGCTGCCAGTGTCCTGTTGCCAGACACCACAGCACACTCCCAGAGGTCTAGTGGCGTCATTCACCACGGAGCCAGACCTGTCCTGGTGGCACAGGAGAACCTAATCAACAGTGTAAACAATGTTTATGTTGCAATGTTATGTCTAATCAGTGTGCAGTAGAATGGCCAGGTTATATTCGTGCATATGCAGTAAATCATCTTTTATTGTAACCTGGCTTTTGGTCTCCTAATTCTTTCTTTTTTGTGCTATTTTCGGTTTTTCTTTAATTACTTGTTGTTAGCAGAACATACAGGCTAACAAAAAGTAATCAAAGAGAACCTGGTATAGCACAAATTCAAACTTTGTAATAATGTTAATGTAATGTAAGGAAATATTGTAGACTTTTCTAACCCAATGTAATAAAAAAAGATAAAATGTCAATCATATTTAATTAAATTGTGTTGTTTGTGTATTAGTTTGATTGTGTGTTTGATTGTACAAGTACATTTTTTAATTTGTGCTATACCAGGTTCTCAAAACTAATGGTTGTGAACAATAAAAATGTAAGCATCCTAAATGAAAAAAAAGCCGTTTTCTCTCAGTATTTTCCAAAGATAAGGCGAAGTGGATGGATAAGAGAATTCACTCACAAGTAACTTAGTTATTTTATCTTATCTGTTGATTCTCAGCTAAGACCCTTTAATATTCATTCATCAGTATTCTAGACCACTTATCTTGTACAGGGTCACGTGGTCCCTGGAGCCGATCCCTGGAGACGTAGGGCAAAAGGCCTTTGACAGGGTGCGCACCAATTACACATATACAGAATGGCCAATTTGGTAATGCACAATTAGTCTAATCTGCATGTCTTTGGACTGTGGGAAGAAACCCACCAAGCACAGGAAGAACATGCAAACGTCACGCACCCTAACAGACCCAAGGCAAGAATCGACCCCTCGACCCTGGAGGTGCGAGGCCACTATGCCGGTGTTCATTATTTATAATTTAATTAATATTTAGATTTTAACATTGTCCACCCATTTTGTACAACAAATAGGTCAAACTGGCTTTAAAATCTAAACTTATTTGATCCACAACACTGAGTAGTGACAAAGGTCATATTTCAAAGATCAGTGATATAAATCTAAAACCTGTATGTGTTCGGGTTTGCAGATTCCAGAAAACAGTTCTAAACCCTATCACCTGAACCTGTTTTCACACTTAATGGGTTAAATACTGAAACTGAATGTACAGTAGTGCAGATGTGCAGATTAGTTTCAATGCATTTCATAATATAAAAGTCTTAGACCCTAATCCATAAGAACCCAGACCTATTAAAGAAAATGAAAGAAAAATATAGGAAATGTAACACACACCAAACAGACCTCATGGAGCGCATGTGTGAAGTTTTTTTTTTTTGGGAAATACCACCCCTAGTGTCAAAGATCTGAAATGTTACATATTGTACATATATATATATATATATATACAGTGGTGTAAAAAACTATTTGCCCCCTTCCTGATTTCTTATTCT
This sequence comes from Clarias gariepinus, assembly GCF_024256425.1. Classification (NCBI taxonomy): domain Eukaryota; kingdom Metazoa; phylum Chordata; class Actinopteri; order Siluriformes; family Clariidae; genus Clarias; species Clarias gariepinus. The sequence continues at coordinate 31,477,195 of NC_071107.1, forward strand.
TTTGCATGTTAGTCACACTTAAATGTTTCTGCTCATCAAAAACCGTTAACTATTAGTCAAAGATAACATAATTGAACATAAAATGCAGTTTTTAAATGAAGGTTTACGTTATTAAGGAAGAAAAAAAACTCCAAATCTACATGGCCCTGTGTGAAAAAGTGATTGCCCCCTTTGTTAAAAAATAACTTAACTGTGTTTTTTTCACGCCTGAGTTCAATTTCTGTAGTCATCCCCAGGCCCGATTACTGCCACACCTGTTTCAATCAAGAAATTACTTAAATAGGAGCTACCTGACACAGAGAAATAGACCAAAAGCACCTCAAAAGCTAGACAGCATGCCAAGATCCAAAGAAATTCAGGAACAAATGAGAACAAAAGTAATTGAGATCTATCAGTCTGGTAAAGGTTATAAAGCCATTTCTAAAGCTTTGGGACTCCAGCGAACCACAGTGAGAGCCATTATCCACAAATGGCAAAAACATGGAACAGTGGTGAACCTTCCCAGGAGTGGCCGGCCGACCAAAATTACCCCAAGAGCGCAGAGACAACTCATCCGAGAGGCCACAAAAGACCCCAGGACAACATCTAAAGAACTGCAGGCCTCACTTGCCTCAATTAAAGTCAGTGTTCACGACTCCACCATAAGAAAGAGACTGGGCAAAAACAGCCTGCATGGCAGATTTCCAAGGCGCAAACCACTTTTAAGCAAAAAGAACATTAAGGCTCGTCTCAATTTTGCTAAAAAACATCTCAATGATTGCCAAGACTTTTGGGAAAATACCTTGTGGACCGACGAGACAAAAGTTGAACTTTTTGGAAGGTGCGTGTCCCGTTACATCTGGCGTAAAAGTAACACAGCATTTCATAAAAAGAACATCATACCAACAGTAAAATATGGTGGTGGTAGTGTGATGGTCTGGGGTTGTTTTGCTGCTTCAGGTCCTGGAAGGCTTGCTGTGACAGATGGAACCATGAATTCTACTGTCTACCGAAAAAACCTGAAGGAGAATGTCCAGCCATCTGTTCGTCAACTCAAGCTGAAGCGATCTTGGGTGCTGCAGCAGGACAATGACCCAAAACACACCAGCAAATCCACCTCTGAATGGCTGAAAAAAAACAAAATGAAGACTTTGGAGTGGCCTAGTCAAAGTCCTGACCTGAATCCTATTGAGATGTTGTGGCATGACCTTAAAAAGGCGGTTCATGCTAGAAAACCCTCAAATAAAGCTGAATTACAACAAGTCTGCAAACATGAATGGGCCAAAATTCCTCCAGAACGCTGTAAAAGACTCGTTGCAAGTTATCGCAAACGCTTGATTGCAGTTATTGCTGCTAAGGGTGGCCCAACCAGTTATTAGGTTCAGGGGGCAATTACTTTTTCACACAGGGTCATGTAGGTTTGGATTTTTTTTCTCCCTGAATAATGAAAAACCAGCATTTAAAAACTGCATTTTGTGTTTACTTGTGTTATCTTTGACTAATAGTTAAATGTGTTTGATGATCAGAAACATTTTGTGTGACAAACATGCAAAAGAATAAGAAATCAGGAAGGGGGCAAATAGTTTTTCACACCACTGTATATATATATAGTATAAATGCAGATAATTTACTGCTTTCTGTTTCACCCAAATGAGGATGGGTTCCCTGTTGAGTCTGGTTCCTTTCAAGGTTTCCTACTATTACCATCTCAGGGAGTTTTTCCTTGCCACTGTCGCCCTCGGCTTGCTCACCAGGGACAAACTGACCATTTTGATTCATACACATTCACATTTCATACAAACTTAAATAATTCTTTCGATTGTGTAAAGCAGCTTTGCGGCAATGACAATTGCTAAAAGCGCTATACAAATAAAATTGAATTGAAATTGAATTACATATACAATGTGTTACATTCGGCATTTGTGGTAAATGTATTTATTATTAAAAAAGAAACAGATAATTTCCTTTTTATTTGCATGTTAACTGTAAATTTTTACTTTGTTCATTAGGTTAAACTACAAATAAAATTTTAGCTTTGTTTTACAGTCAAAAATACCTAAGACTGTCTCAGATTGGAGGTCCAACCTAGCTGCAGGAAACTGAGCAACCAACATACCATACTGTATGTAGTGGACCTGAAAAAAATATGTACAGTACATAGGGGAAACAAAAAAAAACAATGCTTATTAACTCCATGTTGGAACCATTGTTATCAGTTCTTAACTTAACATTATGACCATCCACCTTATATTGAGTAGATCCCACTTTTGCGTTGTGCTACTTTTGACCTGTGCTATTTGTAGATAGATGGCCTGCATTATAAGCTAACTATTCTTAGTTTTTTCTTGAGCAGCCATAAATCTGTTTCAGAGAATATTTAACACATGTATTTAAATTTTTTTGGATAGCATGCATCCATTAGTTGATGTTTGTGTTTTTTTAACACCAGGTAGCTTAACTTAAGTTCAATGGTATTTGTCTTTAGAATTAAGGCTGGAATTGACACTTATATTTAGGCATTTGGCAGACGCTCTTATTCAAAGCGACTTACAGATTTATCTCATTATACATCTGAGCAGTTGAGGGTTAAGTGCCCAACAGTGGCAACTTGGTGGTTGTGGGGTTTGAACCTGGGATCTTCTGAACCATAGTCCAATGCCTTAACCACTGAGCTACCTCTGACACTTTGTATTTTGTGCCAAATGAGAAGATTTCCAAAATTAACATTATGCCAGTTTTAAAAGCAGTTAAACTGTACTGTTTTTAAAAAAAAAAAAAAAAAAAAAAAAAAAAAAAAAAAATCATAAGGCTTGTAATTTTCTTTTTTTTTTAAATGATGTAATCATTAAATTATTAATCATTAAAAAATGTTTTTCTGTGTTTCTTATAATATATTAAGAACATTTCACTAATAAAATTAAGAAAAAAATTATACCTTTTTTTAAAAAAAGAAATTAGTGCAATTTTTAGGCTTAATTTGAAAACCCATTTAGTCAAAAATTTTGAGGTAAAAGGCTTCATATTTATTTTAAGAGAATTAGCCCAATTATCCTGGTTGATTAAGTCACCTTTATTTGAATCTCAACAATAGCAGTGATCAGTCGCCATTTTGAAGGAACAGATGAGCAGTGTAAAATGTTAAGAAGTAAATTAAGCCCCTTACTAATTTTTATATTTTATTTTGATTTCTTAAGTAAGCCTCTTTGTTGCACTAGTGTCAGCAATATAAATAAAATAAATTAAACATTGTGAACATTTCTAAAAACATCCTGTCCACCATTAGCATGCTTGCGTTTGTTGTAGTGTCAGTCTCCACAGTTTTTGAGTTTTGGGGAGTTAGTGTTTTACAAGGTTACAAAGATATGAACCTAGAAACGGTTTACTGTACAAGTTCTCTCAGGTTTTAGTACAGAATGTGACTATTCCCACAAGAAGAGATGTTAGCATATAATGCTAAACAGTTGATTTCAATGACAGAAATTGTCAGTTACAAACTGTTTTACAAATATAAAATATTTTAATATCAGTGAAACATGAAATAAAAGCAAACATTTTTTTATTAAGTAATTTTCCTTAATACATATGAGTACCTTCTGTTTTATCTGATAAAACTAAAAAAAGATTATTTCACTAATAATGGTAAAATCATGTGTGTGGCTAAAGAATTTAAAATGTTTTACATGATTTATTCAAGTTGATTCTGTTAGGCGATAAAATCAATTAAATCACTTAAAAATAATATGCATCTGGCTAAATAATTTAGTCTTTTTTACATGATTTATTTAAGTCAATTCTACTAAAAAAAAGATAGCACATAAGATATTTTACAGTGTGTGGCTCTGAGGCTGGAGTTGGGCTTCCATTATATTTTCTTTCTAACCTTTTAATCAATTTCCCTGTTCTATCTTTAACGCATTACAATTACTTAATCTTCCATGATCAACTGATCCTGAGCTTATTGTGCTTCAAACTTACTCGCCTGTTTTGTTGGAATCTGTAAAATGTTGTGACCCAGGTTTGTGTCGGCTCTTGTTTCAGATTTTCATCCCATCAAAACAAATGTAGGCAAAATGTAATGAGCCACTAAAAAAACAACAATTGTCAATATTAATTGGAAAAAAAGTCTGGACTTTAAACATATTTTAATAAGATTAGAGAAGTCTCATTTAAATTTTATATATATATATATATATATATATATATATATATATATATATATATATATATATACTACCGTTCAAATGTTTGAGCTCACCTGCAAATTTCTTTGTTTTTGTTTAGTGATTTATTTTCTACATTCTACAACAATACTGGGGATTTCAAAACCATAAAATAACACATATGGGATTAGGTAATTACGTAACAACAAGAAAAACAACAGTTAGTTGTTATTATAAGACACAGAGGTAAGCCTTTCTTTAATAGTTCTTGCAAGAACAGTATTGTCAAGTGCGTTTGCAAAATCCGTCAAGCACCATAATGAAACTGTCTCTCATGAAGGCCGTCCCAGGAGGGCGAGACCAAAACCTACCTCTGCCGTCGTTTAGAGTTAACAGCCTGAAAAATAACCAATTAACAGCACCTCAGATTAGAGGCATTATGAAGTCTTTACAGAGCATAAGTAGCAGACACATCTCACCATTAACTGTTTAAAGGAGATTAATGCATTTTTTGGACGCATTCAGCATTTTTTCCTGTAAAAAGAAATAAAAATCTGGAACCATCATGGAGTTAGAAATTGACCTTTCTGTAACTAACTGTATTGTGTGTGTGTATATATAGTCACTCTGCTCCTGAAAGTTAAATAATAGTATACCTCTCTTTCTTGTATTCAGAAATTACATATTTAGAAAACATTAAGTTTAAAAAAAAAAAAATACAAAGCTGTTGAAAGAATAATAATGATAATTAATGTGATAATTAAAAACACATAGTACAATTGACCGCTTGGGGGCGCTGATTAACATTCAGCACGTTAACTTCAGTTCATTAGTCTTTTGACTTAATTACAGTATGTGGTATTTTTGTATAAATTAATGATAAAAGTTTAAAAAACAATGCAATAAAATTTATTTTTTAAAATAGCATTTACTAAATCCTATTGTATTTTGCTTACTAAATTCATTTAAGGCACTCTGGTCAGGTTAGTGGCACATTGGGAGTCATAAATGGATTTATTACAAATACAAAGCAGGTGGTGTTTATTTCTAGTTGGGACACTGGTAGTTATTACTGTACATACAGTGGGTACAGAAAAGAATCACCCCTTTTTTAAATAAAAAGTGGTTAAAGGAAAAAAAGGGAATGTCCTTGCGTGGCCTAGTCAGAACCCAGACTTAAACCCCATTGAAAATCTGTGGAACTATTTGAAGGCTGCAGTCCACAAACGGTCATCAAATTTAACTCTGCTTAAGCAGTTCTGCAAAGAAGAGTGAGCAAATATTAAGTCTAGATGAGCTTCGTGTGCCATTGAAAAGATGATTATCTTCATCTGATTGAGTTTACAAGTAATTTTTAGGAGGGGGTGATCCTTTTCTAAATCAGCGATTCTGTTTCAACTTTTTTTTTATTTCTGACATAATGCTATATCTTTCATATGGATTTTAAAGGTTGCCATGAGTAAATATAGCTGGATTAAACAAAAACTGTGTCTATCTTCATAATCAGGAATGATGTGGTCATTTTAAAAGGAGGTGATTCTTTTCTATTCTATTTCTGTTTTCTATTTACAAGCTAACGGTAACAGGTGAAAACCATTTTTTTCTATTGTGTGTTGGTTATAAGTTAGCATGCATCCTTTATAGTATTTTGGTTTAATTGGAAATGATTTCATGTGTACACTAAATGTTTTTTTTTTTTTATTAAACATTGTACATTAAAAAAAGGCTGATAATTTAGGGCAACTAATATTTTTTTTTGTAACAGAGTTCATAACTGCTGGTGTGCTTTAGTTATGTGCATCAGCCTGTGTGTGATATAGAACAAAGTGATCAGAAACTTTTGATTTGCTGTGCACAATAGCACAAATGTCTGATTTTGCTTATAGTATTTCTTTCTAAATCATCTGTCAGTTATTCTTTGTTTTAGGGTCTCTCTCTTTCTCTTGAGTCTCTTCTTCAGTAGGTAAGTTCAACTGAGTGAAGGATCTGACCAGTATAAAACTTTTTTCTCATTCTACTTCTATATTTTTTTATCCTGTACAGGGTCACGGGGGGTCTGAAGCCTATAGGAGATTTTGGACACAAGGCAAAGTACACCCTGCACAGTGTGCCAATCCATCGCTGAGTACACACAAACAGACACAAATCAAATTTCAAATTCAAATTCAAATTCAAATTTTATTTGTCACGTACACAGTCATACACAGTACGATATGCAGTGAAATGCTTTTTCGACTACCAGTGACCTTAAAATAAAAACTAAAACATAAGAATAAATATAAATAAAAGGTAATACGGTAGAAAATAAAGTTAACTGGTAAAATATACTGTACAAGTAAAAATAAAGACATATTGCAGTAAAAGAAATATTGCAGGAAAATGAAATTAACTACTAAGAGTAAAAAATATACTGTGCTACCTAAAATAAAATAAGAATAAAAATATACTGTACAAATAAGAACAAAATATATATAATATAGAAATATGAAAGAAGAAAATAGATATTTGTCCATAAGTAATGTAAAAAATGGCTGAGGTGTGCAAATATGCATAAAGTGACAATGGGCAATTTGGGGACTCCAATTAGCCTAATTTTATTGTAACAATATAATTTACATGTCTTTGAACTGTGGAAAGAAACCTGTCAAGCTCAGAGAGAACCGTGGAGGCCAAAGTGCTAATCACTACACCACCATTCTGCCTAATTTCTCCCCCTGATGAAATGCTTTGATGTGGTGGCAGGGTGTTTTTGAGTCATTGTCTAATCTTTTGTTTAATGTCGTGAGCAGATGTGTGCTGCACTTTGGCCTCACTTTGGTAGAGGTTAATTCATTCAATCACTCACTTATCGTCTATACACTTAATCCTGTATTCAGGGTTTCTCCACTTCACAGGGTTATCCACTGCTGTTGTTTCCTTGACCAGCCTGTTCAATGTGTGGTTGTTAGTATGCCAGTGGTTTCTCTAAAACAAACAGAGCACAAAACCAACGTAAAGGGCAACCATTATGCAAAATTTAGTTGTTGAGTGTGAATATGAAAATATGAAAAACATCACCCTCCTTTTTCATCTTCATACCTGTGGTAAAAAAATTTGCAGGAACACACCATCCAGAGCATCAAACGAGGCGGGGGTGGGGTGGGGGGTGTTGGCCTGTGGGGATAAGGGAGCAAATTGCGTAACCTCCACCTTAGGCATTTTATCTACTCAGCAAAACATTTTTATATGTCATTTTCAATGTCATTCCCCTGTTGTTGGTTGTACAGAGCAGAAAAACAAAAATCCTTCTTTTCCCTCCCAGCTAAAGAAGTAAAGACACAGTCGATTAGTTATGGTGGATATGTTTTTTACAGACGGTCCCAAAAGACTGTATTCACGCTCTACCCATATCACGTTTGGCTGCTTTACCAATGAGGAAGTTGGATTGGATTCAAGATCTGGATCTGAAGTTCAGGAATGGTTTCGGTTTTAATGTGACTGAGCCTAAACCGTAAGTTATATTATTGCTTGATTATCAAGTTGGCAAGTTCATGTGTTGAACTTGTTCAAAATAGTAGCTTGTGAAAAGAGAAAAACATGCAGGACAAATCTAGATTGTTGTTGTGAGGACTGTACCAGAGCCAGCTAGTTAGCTAATGTTTACATTACTAGCTGTGTGCATCTTGCTTTCATGGTCTGCTCATCTTCATACACATAAGACACGGTCCAGACATGAGAACTGATCTATTTTACACCCAAAATGAAATAAATGTTGTTTTTTTTATGTACAGGAGTTTCAAATTTACAATGTCATAATAATGATAACAAACTAGCTTGTTTATATGGCTAACCATACAGTTCCTTACAATAAGGTGGAGCAGGAGATTTAGCCTGATATTAGTTGTGTTTTAAGTTTTATTTTGTCAGGTTAACATCCATAACGGATGTGACAGAAGCATGCAGGTTTTTCATGCCTGGGAGAGTCGAGGATCCCATAGTGATTAAACAAGAGAAGAAAACCTCATCCTGATTAAACAACTTCTCCACCTAGCTAGCTGATGTACCTGTCTAATGCTGTTTCTGGAGATTCAAATATGTGAATAAGGTAGCATGAATTTTAAAGTAAAGACTAAATTGACTAAACAGCTATTGTTAACAAGTAGCTTCCAACTCTAGCTTTACTTGTTCATATTCATATCACTTGGAGACAGTTGTAATAATTATGGATTGGATAAGGGATTTAAACTTATATACAGTACTCGCTTCTTAAGTACAGCTTCATTCAAAAACCAATAAATATACAGTGGGTATAGAAAAAAACAATCACCCTCCCATTAAAATAATAAAATTTTGTTGCTGTGCAGCCTGAAATTAAGGCATTTTTTATTTTGTTTAATCCAGCTATATTTACTATATTTTATATAAAAAAAAAATCCAAAAATTTGTTTGTAAACTCAAGCAGGTGAGGAAAATCATCTCAATGCCGCACAAAGCTTTGCACATCAAGACATTGCAATATTTGCTCACTCTTCTTTGAAGACATTTACATTTACATTTAGGCATTTGGCAGACGCTCTTATCCAGAGCGACTTACAAAAAGTGCTTTAATGTTTACATAATTGGATACATACTTACACTGGGTTAACTAGGTTAATAACTAAGTGCCATTAGTCCAACACAACTAAGAAGATTTTTTTTTTTTTTTGGGGGGGGGCGGAGGTTAGTCCAAGTACTGGAGAAACAGATGAGTCTTGAGTCGTCGTTTAAAGATAGTCAAAGTCTCTGATGTACGGACATCTAGAGGAAGTTCATTCCACCACCTAGGTGCCAGAACAGAAAAAAGCCTGGATGAATGCTGCCCTCGATCCTTGAGAGATGGTGGGATGAGGCGAGCAGTGCTGGAGGATCGAAGGGGAACGTGGTGCAGTGCGTGGTGTAATTAGCGCAGAGAGGTAAGTGGGTGCTGGGCCATTTTTAGCTTTGTAGGCAAGCATCAGTGTTTTGAATTTGATGCTGGCAGCTACAGGAAGCCAGTGCAGGGAGCGGAGGAGTGGGGTGGTGTGGGAGAACTTGGGGAGGTTAAAAACGAGACGTGCTGCTGCATTCTGGATCAGTTGCAGAGGACGAATCGTGGACAGAGGCAGGCCTGCCAAGAGTGAGTTGCAGTAGTCCAGTCTTGAAATAACAAGGGACTGAACAAGCACCTGAGTAGCCTGTGAAGAAAGAAATGGGCGAATTCTTCTGATATTGTAAAGAAGAAATCGACAAGAGCGAGTAAGGTTAGCGATGTGTGGGGAAAATGACAAATGATTGTCCACGGTTACCCCAAGATTGCGGGCAGTGGCTGAAGGAGTGATTTGGTTGTTGTCCATGGATATCACAAGGTCTTGACCTGGAGATGAGTCACAAGGGATAAACAACAGTTCGGTTTTTGAAGAGCTGCTTGAGTTGAGTTCAATTTGATGGTGACTGTTTGTCATCTGCAGTCTTTCCACAGAGTTTCGAAAGAGTTTAAGTCTGGGCTCTGACTAGGCCATGCAAGGACATTCATCTTTTTCTCCTTCAACCACTGTGTGGTCAGTTTTGCTGTGGTTTTGGGTCATTGGCATGTTGAAAGGTAGACCTTCTTTCTATTGACAAATTTGTGGCAGAAGGCAGCAGATTTTCCCAGAGGATCTGAAGGTTTCTTTCTTTGACAGTGCCTTGCCAACCACAGTTGATTGTTTGCTTTAGTTGCACTACCAGGGCCTGAACTGCTCCAGTTCTTCATGCTGAGCTAATCACTATGACTACAGCCGAGCACAGAAAGTCAAATGGCTTTGTGTGCCACTGGGAAGGTGATTAGCTTCATCTGTTTGAGCTTACAAGTCATTTCTAGGAGGGGGCGATCCTTTTCCAAATCAGTGATTCTGTTTTTTTTCCTTTTTATATTGTCTGAAAGGTTGGTTATATCTTTCACCAGGAAGTTAAAAGTTAATCCATGTCCTGAATTTCTGTCAGCACTGTCAGACATTTATATAAATAAATAATTTCAGCCAATCTATTGGTCAACCAAAATGACTCCTTGTTTGGTTCAACTGATCATTAAAAAAAAAAAAATTAAAATATTTGAAATTAATACTGGTGTAGTCAAAACCATAACATGCAAATCCCTTACATTACATTACAGCTAGGGTAATGTTTAATAAAATTAATGAATTTTGAGAATAATAAATATGAATTTAGCAAATTATTAAAAAACAAACTGGCTACATTTCAGAAGTTAGCAAGCATATAGTGGAATTGTATCAACATAGTCAGACATCAACACCATTTAGGTGTACAAAGATGAATGCAAAAAATGCAAAAGAGCTAATCTATACTTTAATTAAAAATAAAGTTTTTCCTTTCAACCAAAGTCTATATTCCAATTTTTTCATTGAAAAACATGTTTCTATAACCTAATGGTCAATTCAGTTGTGGCACCATTATGAGTGGCACAATGCCCAGGACTGGCAACAACCAATGCATCTTTATTCACAGTCTCTATTATTATTGTTATTGTTATTATTATTATTATTAATAATAACATTATTATTTGCATCATACTGAGTGTATAAATCACTTTGTCCATGATCTTAAAAAGCTCATCTAATACGGTAAAAAATGCAGTTCAAGAAGTCTAGCTCAGTCTCACAAGTCAACATCTGTTAGTTACAGTATCTTAGACAATGTGACATATGTGCAAGAAAAAAAATCATTGGCTGGTTATGGTTATGTTGGCTGATTATGTGCCTATTAACATTTGGAATAAAGTAATGAAAACTACATTGATATTAAATCCAAAACCATTTGACCGAACTCACGAGTTAAATCTCTATGAACTTTCATATTCAATACATAAAGGGTGTGTTTAATTAATATTTGAACCAGGAAAAGGAACTGATGCCAGTGTGTCGGTCTTTTATTCTTCCAGACAGTGTGAGCATGCGGTGACACTGTACCTGCTACAGGAGCTTCAGAAAGTGTTGAAAAGGTAAGACACTTTGGGGTGAAACTTTTGGGGTGAAACATAAATTCGTTTTCTAATGACTTGAAAGTTATAGTAGTTAAGAGCCTGCCAAGGAGAATCTATCTTTTCTATCTACAGATATCTATATCTATATCTTATCAGTTCATAGACATAATATGCTTGTTTTATAGCTGACTGTCATCTGTGCCAGTGTACAATACGTTTGCAGATTTATATTAAAGATGTGCTACTTAGTTTTTTATACTACTTTAATTCAACCAGTGATCATTAACAATTTAGAATTTGCATTCAATAATTAAATTCTCAAAGAATCTCAAAGTTTCTGGAAAGCTTCTGAGGCCTAAGGGGTTAAAGCCATTGTCACTGTCTTCAGTGTTCGTGGTAGATTTGTTTTTATTTTGTTCGGGAATTTCCACCACAGCAATCTGACCGTGAACAAGCATATTAAATTGCAATTTATCCCATTTAAGGAAACATCTTACCATTTTGTGGTATATTTCAATATTAAAAACAGAACTACAGTACATCAGTAAATCATTATTATAAATGATTAAAAGTTTTATAAGAACAATATATTTGTTTAGATGTATAATCTGGTGTCTAGACCCACTTGTGACATGACTATTAAAAAAAATAAAAAGCTGGCTTTGACCTTTTTTTTTTTTTAATTGAGGTCCTAATGCATGGCCACAACTGTGTGCAGGACTGAAATAATAATAATAATAAATCTAGGTATTTATTTGGTCACACTGATTGAAACATTCAACCACACGTTCTTGAGATATGGCATGAAGAAACATGTGCAATATAATCACACAACTAAATCAAGAGGTGCAGAAAAATTCTGTGGATTGAGTGAATATATATACATTTTATATGTACTTTACTTAAACATAATCTGGATTTATTTTGATTGTGACTGAACCTCATCAGCAGGGTCTTTGCAGAACCATGAAGTTGCTGAACAAGGAGGAACTAAAGAAAGCAGAAGAAGTGCTTAGGCATTACTTCCCTTATTCGCAGCAGGTCTGTAAAAAGCACAAAATTAACGTTACATTTTTTAAAACTCTTTGAGGTTTACATACAATACAGCTGAAACCCAACATCTTTGATCTTTCAAAGCTTCTCATAACACCATAGGCTTCGGCATTAAAGGCAACACAAATCAATAAATGTTAAAAACATCTCTTTCATAACACACAAAACAGGGTTTAATGCATGTGCAATAGAAAAAAAAATCATACCCCTGCATCAGTACACGATCGGTTCCAATAAATGTTAGTTTTTTCTTTCTAGTTCTAGCACTTGCAAAATAAAAATATATTAAACCTAATAAAGGACAGAAACTATATACTTTAAGTTTTGGACAAACATTATGCATAAAACCAGGGATTAAATTAATGCATAAAACCAGGCATTTTGGAGCAAATTACATATTTGCTACTGCATTACAGGGTGTTTAATGCTGAGCCTAAAAATAAAAATCACACACAGTAATGTTGCCCTGCCCTGCCATTTGGTTTGACCGTGAGACACATTTGCCATTGCATTGTTTTGACAACCAATTTATTTCCAGCCAGAGTTAAATTTTATTGATGATGGGAGAGTAAAACCACTCTGTAACGTCGTCTCCAGCGCATCCGAAGACTTTGATTATTTGCCTGTTTAAATCCAAATGGTGACTTTTTTGAAGCAGGCAAAAAACTGTATAGTGTCAATTCATTTTTGCTAACTTTATCTGTATGCCATTAAAAATACCAACCCAAAAACTCTGATCAACAAGAAGCAAAATAACACAAATATGTTATTTGTCTTGAAGCTAAAAGGTTTAAACCTGTTTAAAAAAATTTAGCAGATTTTCCCCAAAAATTTATTCTTGGCTGTTTCCACCTACTGTACCTCTTGACTATCTATAGTCACCCAGTGATGGGTCCTTCATGAACGATTCATTCTTTTTGAACGAGTCTCACATGACTCAGAAGAACGAGTTGTCTCTGAGAGTGATTCGTTCATTTTCTACTGGGCGCGTATGTGCAAAGCATCACAAAACCTCAGTAGGTTATGTACAGGAAACAGAAATGAGGAGTTACCTTTGGGTCTTTGGTTCGAATTGTTCGTTCTTTTGTCACGTGACGTAGACGCTATGCAGTGCAATAAATTCAAAAGAACAAATGACTCAGATTGGAAGATATGATGGTGAGCTACTCATTCTGTTCATCAACATGTCCTTAGCTGCATTCTAATATTTTCATTACTGGAACTATAGTCAAAATTTGCGCACTGTATGTAGACGTGTTGGCGGTCTGTTTATTGTAAATGTAACATTTTATTTCTGAACAAAAGAACGGAATAAACAAAATAACTCAAAAAAAGATTTGTTTAGACCTCTGAAGGTGTGTTTGTGGTATCTGGCACCAAGAAGTTGTGGGGTGGGGCCTTTTAAAATATTTCCATATGTTTATGCATACTGTACACACCTGACTGTCCACATCATGTAAAAGAAAAAGTTATTCATCAGACCAGGACACCTTCCATTGCTTTGTGGTCCAGTTCTGATGCTTGCATGCCCCGAATAGCTGCTGTTGTCGGTGGACAAGCAGTCAGCATGGACACCATGACCGGTCTGTAGCTACGCTGCCCCAGATGCAATTAACAGCAATACACTGTGTGTTCTGACACCTTCCTATTAAAACCAGCATTAACCTTTTCAGAAATTTGATTTACACTAGTGCTTCATTTGGATTGGACTAAACAGGCCAGTCTTTGCTCACCACATGCGTTGATCAGCCTTGGTCGCCCATGTCCCTGTCACTGGTTTTCCTTCCTTGGATCACTTTTGGTATGTCCTGACCACTATAGACCAGGAACATCCCACAAGTGCTGCAGTTTTGGACTTGCTCTGACCCAGTCATCTAGCCATCACAATCTGGTCCTTGTCTAAATCACTGCTTTTAACACATTACCTTCAGGAGAAAAGGCTGACTTGCTGCCTTATATATCCCACACACTTCCAGGTGCCGCTGTAATGAGATCATCAGTGTTATTCACTTCACTTGTCAGTGGTCATAATGTTATGGCGGATCTGTGTTTTTCAGTCCCCAAAGGTGGGGCTTTCACTTCAAATACTGCGTTATGTGTGTCCCAATGAAGGACACAGATTTCTCATTTATAGGGTTGCACTCCTCTGGGGAGGGGAACACTTTATAAGAACACTGTAAAGTCTGACACACCTGAATTTGATCATTAACAGGATTGGCCAAATACTATTTGTGCATATGTTTTGTCCATACATCACTCACTCACTCATCGTCGTCTATACTCACTCCATCGTCTATTTAGGGTCGTGGGGGGCCTCGAGCCCATCCCAGGAGGCGTAGGGCATGAGGTGGGGTACAACCGGGACAGGGTGCCAATCCATCACAGGGTACACACAGAAGAGAGAAAAGAGAGTGAAGAGAGAGAATGGCCCACAAGACCTTTTTTTTCTGTTTGGACTCTTGGGCATGAATGGCTGTGGCATCATCGGATAAGTTAGAATGTCAGTATACTAGGGCAAATGCCTTGGGGGAATGTGTTTGGGAAAAAATATTTTTTTTTTGGTTAATTTTGTATCTCCACTGTGTGCACCGGGCAGCACTTCCATTCTATGCTGAATGGGCTACCAGCATGGGCATGATAGTATCAAAGAACATATTTGAATGTGGTGTAAAGCACAGCTACTGAAACATAGTCAGAAAATTAAGTTATTTTTTTTCGCTATAGGTATATGGATATATTTATAGATTTAATAGAATAGAAGCTGACCCCATAGATGTGCTGGTGGATCAATGGCCAGATTTCAGCGTGATACTCATCAGACCACAACGGCAACAGGTATTACAGAAGATGACTTATGTATTTAAAAACTTATGTACAATATCTAACTTATCTTGGCTTAATGTATAATATGCTGTAATAAAATAACAAATAACTAATAACTAATCTTTAGTTGTTTGTTTTGCTGACGTTTTTTGTCGCATACTCAGAAATCAGACCTTTTCAAACTCATAAGCCTTTTCACCAAGGATAAAACATCTCTCTTCAACATGCTGAACAGGAAAGACGTTCTTGATTGGAAGCAGTTTCTCCGTCTAAGTATACATTTTTTAGACTTCTCCTTATAATATTGAAAATGAAATAAAAATAAAAGAGATATTGAAGATTTTTTTTCTCCTTTTTTTCTGGGGTCTACTCCCATTCTCCTGACATTCATTAAGTAACTTCAGCTCTGACTATCATAAAATGTGTGCAGTTGTTGACCAGCGCCATGAGGAGGTGCTAAGGGCTGTAGCAGTGAGCAGAGGGGTGCCAATGAGTAAACTTTATGCCTGCCGTGTAATGAAATTTCAAGATCCTTCTAACCTTACAACTGAAAGGTATCTGATTCACCTTTAAAATGCTTTCTTTAATAATAAAAAAAAGATATCCATTTTACTTTAACTAATTCTTTCCATGTATTGTTATATTCTAAAGATATACCAGATATAGTGAACAGATTTTAACAATAACTCTACTAGTATTTAAAAGAAGTAGAACCCCTAAACAATAGAACCATTACCAAATATCAGGGCAAATGCACCTCTTGATGTATCATAGATCATACTTTCCACAACTCTCTACAGGTTACCCGTACAAGTGTCCTCACTCAATGAGTCTCACGTTACTCTCGTCAGTAGCATGTGGAAGTTTGGCATTGCTGAATTCAGTGAGCACTTCATCAGGGGCATGATCAAGAACTATCCTACATGTTGTGTGCTGGACTCAGAGGGTCAGCCAGTTTCATGGATGTTAACCTATAGCTCCTGTGAAATAGGAATGCTGTACACATTGCCAGAGCACAGAGGAAAAGGCTACGCCAAAACTGTGGTCTCTGTATTGGCAAAGAAACGGCATTCAGAGGGTTACCCAGTGTTCTGCCTAATTGAGGAGAACAACCAGTTGTCTTATAAGCTCTTTACAAGTTTAGGTTTCACTGATGAACCGTCTCACATGGAAGCTTGTTTTATATGTAATCAAGCATGTTTTGAGTCTTCGGGATAACTCATTATAGTGTTTATTATGATCTCATGAATGCGTGCAATTCCATTTTATGTAAATGTGTTTGCATTTTAGTCAGCATCATATAAATGGCCAGGAATACACAAATTGACCCCACGCACCTTTCTAAAATGATGAGGTCATACATTAAAAATATTTGAATTTCAGTTGTTTGAATTTGCAGGAGACCATGCTGGTCAGAATAGTTTACTATCTAAGTATATTTATACTCGGTATAACTATGTTAAATTTAGAACAGTTCAGATAACATGAAAGTAGTATCATTAAAAAAAAAATTACATTGTGTTTAATTTGGTGGAGAAATACAACAATCAACCACAAGGCCCCTATTCGACTGAGCCAAATTTTTTAAGCCGAATTTGTTAAGACCACTGGAGAGCTTGGTAGAAAAGGCTAACGGCTGCTAAAAGCCTCTTTTGGGCTTCTGACTTGCTCGTCAGCGACCTTACTGTTGGGAGGGAAGTCGGAGCATGTTCAAAAATTTCATCTGCCTCATCCTAACTTTAATGCCTTGTTTATGTCTTGGTATTGATTCATAAGCGCCATTATCGGATCATTATTGATTTTTAGGCATTTATGGAGTTATGAGTTTGGGTTTTTATCGCCTTCTTATTGGTAAAATCCATGTATTAAATGTAGATGAAAATAATGACAAAATTATCTGATGCACAATAAAAAGATTTTAATCTAAAATCTGTGGTTTGATAATTTATTATAATTTATATATATTTATTCCTAAAATACATGTGTCATAGCTGCCAACCTTTTAGAAAAGCTTGGACGGAGATTCTGAAAATAAGTGCATAATTTTGCACGCACATGCAAGCAACGCTCCCACTGTGCATACACCATACACCTTACACCCTGCATAGCCCAGGTTCTGTATATCCTAGGAGGACAGTAAAAATTACAATCATCGTTTGATGAACGATGAAGAAGGAAAGCAAAAAGCACAGGTAGTAATAATAATAATAATAATAATAATAATAATGATGATGAATGGAGAAAGCACAGTAAAAAAAGAATCATTATTGATACAAAAGAAAGAAAATAAATGAAAAATAATGCCCGATTATGCTGCATGTATGATTGTGAATCTCTCTCTTTGTCTCTCTCTCTCGTAGATTTTCCTCTTAATAGTTTCTTAACAGTAAAATCCGAATGCTTAGCAATGTAACGTCTATCTCTTTTAGCTCCCAGCTAGTCTGATAAAATGATGCTTTCACAGAATTGCTGAATGAATTCACTGTGGTTATTCATAATGAAAAAATAATCCAACAACGACAGCAATTGTGTAGCAAGGTATGGTAGTGTAGTGGTAAGCGCTGTCGCCTTCAACCTTCGGGGTCTGGGTTTGATTCCCGGCTCGGCTCGATTCCCGTCTCTGTGTGCATGGAGTTTGTACTGTATGTTCTCCCCGTATATATATATCCCTTATATAATAAGTCTTTGAGTGTTACTATGGCTATAAATTTACATAGGTTAGTGTACATTTAAAAAAAAAAAAAAAGAAATCAGGACGTATGTCATATGTCTATTATACAAATAGGGACTTGCAGCAATTTAGGTGACACCATTGTCAATGCTGTTTTCATCATTTTCACGAAATTCAATGCATGGAATGTGTTATATACTGTATATACTGATACAGAAAAAACACTACAAAAGTGAAATTAATAACATTAATTATCCTATTACAGGATACGAGCAAAGGTGGAAGGTGACTAAGGACAGTACATTTACTTCATTTCTTTACAGTTTTCACAGATATGAAATTTCCTTGAGTAGTTTCTGTAGTGGATACTTTTTACTTTTACTCCACTACATCATACAACTAATTTATGTCCGTTCTACTTCACTAGATTTGTGCATGGCATTGTGTTACATAACCACAGTGATGTGTAGCATTTGGAGTTGTAAGATGCTACCTGCTGATTATTATACAGTACCTAATTGTGTGATGTGCTTTTCTTCCATTCTTCCATTCTTCTTCATACTAAGTCATGCAACAGGTGTTTAAAATCATAAGTGGAGGTACAGTAGTTTCAGCAACAAAAGCACAGCACACTTACAGTCTGGGAAGTGTAATCATCTCATTTTATGAGCACTTGAGCAAAATGATAATAAATGAAACTCAGTAAATTAAAGAAACTCTACACTTTGGCTCTTGGCCAAACTGTTACCATGATTTTTTTTTTGTAAGAACTTTAGTAATTCTGATAATTTGCTTTGTTGCATAAAAATTAAATGTTTTTGTCAAATTTACTGAACCACTGAATGTTTTCTCAGTGACTGACTCATAAAGAAGTCTAAACTTCGCTGTCAATATTAAGGTAATCAGAAACCCTCTGTTAGACATATTTATAAATAAATTGACAGGGATTTCATTTATCTTAGTTCATTTTAATAAATTTTTGTTACTGCATTACAAAACGATACAATAAAACCCATGAAATAACCTTAATATGCATCTAATTGTCTAAATTCATTATATAATACTTAATAACTAATGTGTTGTGCAATAAACAAGTAATTAATATCACTATGTAGAAAGGAATGACATACTGTACATTAACCCTCCCGGCAAAAACACTGATTAAAAAGAAGTGGAAGACTTAAATGTCATAGCACAAATAATAATAATTTAAAGTATAAAATAAACTTTATGGCCAAATGTTTGTGGGTATTGATATTTACTCCCACATGTGGCCTGTCCCCAAATAGCTAAAAGCACACGCATGATTTAGGTGTCATTTTATGATGTAGCATTGCAATTACCTTTTTCTAAAAGTCCCAAACCTATTTCAACATGACAATCCCTTTGTGCAAATACATAAAAATATTTACCACCCCTTTTTGCATGGCCCCTTTTATTAGTATGAATTGTGGCACAATATATACTTTGGTTACTTTGGTAACCACAATGCAACCAGGGGTTAAAATGTTATTTTTCTCATTTTTCCTTAATTTGTCTTGACCATTTCCATCTCTAGCCAGGTCTTCCCTATTGCACAACAACTACAAACCAGAAAGGGCAAAGGCTGTCATGTGCCTCCTCAAGAACACAACTTTTTGACCTACTTCTCATGTAGTGTCCAAACTTAAAATTGCTCAGTGGTTCAAATTTCTCTTTTCCGATGAAAGAAAGTTTTGCATTTAATTCGGAAATTAAGGTCCCAAAGTCTGGAGGAAGAGTGAAGAGGCTGTTCTAAATTAATCAATCCAAACTGGTTGACGTCCAGTGTAAAGTTCCACAGTTTGTGATAATTCCACAGTAGATGACTGCATGGCATTATGAAATGCCATGTCATCTGCTGGTGTTGGTCCTCTGTGTTTCACTCAGTCCACAGCCAATGCAGCCATTTGCCGGGGGAATTCATAACACTTCATTGTTCTGTCAAAGATTTATGGAGATGTCGATTTTCTTTCCCAGCAAGACTTAGCACCCGCACACAGAGCCAAAACTACCACTGGTTTGCTAAACATGATACTACCATGCTTGATTGGAGAGGCAACTTTTCTGACCCGATTCCCCATAAGTTATTGTCAAGAGGAAAATGAGAAATACCCAACTGATGGCTGCTATCAAAGCAACCTGGTCTTCAAATAGAGTAACTAATCTTTGCTTTTTTTTTTTTCTTTTCTTTTTTTTTCACATACTTAGAAATCAGACCTTTTGAAACTCATAAGGACTTACACCAAACAGCTTTCTGGAAGATGCTAAACTGGACAGGTGTTCTTGACTGGAAGCAGTTTCTTCGTCTAAGTATAAAGATTTTAGACTTCTACTTAGGACATTATAAAAGTTTCATAATAATAAAAATGTGACAAAACCAAAGAGATGTTGAAGGTGTTTTTTTCCCCTTTCTGGGGTCTATTCACATTCCCCTGACATTTTTTACAGTTTCAAGGCTGTAAGTTATTGTAACAGTGTGCAGTTTTTAACCATGTGGAGTGCTGTAGCAGTGAGTAGACGGGTGCCAATGGGTAAACTTTATGCCTGACATGTGATGAAATTGCAAGATTCTTCAAACCTGATAACTAAAAGGTAACTGATTAATCCTTAAGTGCTTTGTTTGATAAAAAATTAGCCATTTCACTTTTAAAATTTTTTTTCATGCATTGTCGGTTCCTAAATACATTAGGTCTATCCGTAAAGTATCCAGCTATTGTAAATATAACAAAAACGGTTTGCCCAACATTAATGTAACCTGTAGCCAAGGAGAGTAGATTACACGTGCACATGCATGAACAGTGACAGACAGTGGGGCGCTAGACTCCATTGAGTGAGTATGTGTACTGGGTAGCGGTCACAATTAAAATGACTGCGTGAGTAGAGCAACAAATGTGCATCAAATTTTGCATTAAGCTTGACCATTCCTGGCCTGTCCATGCATCATGTCTCATGCAGTGTTTTTTTTTTTTTTGGCAAAACATCAAATCACCCAGATGGCTCAACCCCTCTACAGCCCAGATTTGATGCCCTAAGACTTCTGGCTTTTCCCAAAACTATAAAATCACATTTAAAAGGAAAGAGATTTCAGACCATCAATGAGGGTAATATCAACAAAGGAATTTAAAGGATGTTTTGAACAGTGGAAGAGAAGTGTGTAAGGTCCCAATGTGTCTAAGCATTAATGACCTGTGTACAATGTTTCTTGTATCTTCTTCAATAATTTCTTTATATTTTTCACATTACATGGCTGGATACTTTCTCTTATCTCTTATAACACATTTTTGGGATAAAAACAAAACATACTGTAAATTTACTTTTACTGTTATATTCTTATGAGTTTAAAAGAATTGGAATCGAGTAAAAAGTATAAATGGTACCAAATATCATGGCAAACCCACTTCTTGATCTACCACAGGTTACCTATTCTTATGTAATGGGTCTCATATTATTTTGTTTTTATCACTGTAAAATATTTATTATAATTTTTTTCTCTTTTTTTAGGATACAGTAAGCCTCTGACTTACGAACAAGTTCTGTTCTGGGAGCGCGTTCATAAGTCGGATTTGTTTGTAAGCCTGACAAAGTAAGTCTAATACGTCTTTAACACAAATATACAGTACAATGTAAAACATTGTTTGGTTTTGAGTTTTGGTTCTGCATTATACTCTCGCAAGACTGCCATTTAAAATTCCATGGGTATTCCCGGTGATGTAGTGTGGCCAGCTGACCTCGTTTAAAGGGAGCCCAACAACACTACAACACTACAGTACATGTGTAGTGTAGGACAACACTACTCACACAACACTACACTACAACCCTACAATTTAGTGAGAATTTCATCAGGGACACGATCAAGAATTATCCTTCATGTTGCCAGTTTCATGGATGTTAACTAGTGCTTCCTGTGAAATGGCAATGCTGTACACATTGCCAGAGCTCAGAGGAAAAGGATAATATATATATATATATATATATATATATATATATATATATATATATATATATAGTAGTATTTAGACCCTCTTGAATTTTTCACTCTTTGTTATATTGCAGCCATTTGCTAAAACCATTTAAGTTATTTTTTTCCCCTTATTAATGTGCACACATTGTTGACATTTTTGCAGATGTACTCATATATACTCAGCAAAAAAAGAAAAGTCCCTTTTTCAAGACTGTGTATTTCAACAATAATGTTGTAAAAATCCAAATAACTTTATAGATCTTCATTGTAAAGGGTTTAAACAATGTTTTCCATGCATGTTCAATTAACCATAATCAATTAAAATGCACCTGTGGAATGGTCGTTAAGACCTTAACAGCTTACAGAAAGTAGGCATTTAAGGTCACAGTTCTAAAAACGCAGGACACTAAAGAGACTTGTCTACTGACTGTGAAAAACACCCAAAGAAAGATGCCCAGGGTCCCTGCTCATCTGCGTGAACGTGCATTAGGCATGCTGCAGGGAGGCATGAGGACTGCTGATGTGGCTAGGGCAATAAATCGCCATGTCCGCACTGTGAGACGCCTAAGACGGCGCTACAGAGAGACAGGAAGGACAGCTGATCATCCTTGCAGTGAAAGACCACGTGTAACAACACCTGCACAGGATCGGTACATCCGAATATCACACCTGCGTGACAGGTACAGGATGGCCACAACAACTGCCCGAGTCACACCAGGAACACACAATCCCTCCATCAGTGCTCAGACTGTCCGCAATAGGCAGTCCATGAGGAGGAGACGCACTGCAGTACTTCAAGCAGCTGGTGGCCACACCAGATACTGACTGGTACTTTTGATTTTGAGCCTCCCTTCATTCAGGGACACATTGTGAAACATTTTTAGTTTATGTCTTATGGTGTTGACTCTTTTAGTGTTCATACAAATATTTACACATTAAGTTTACTGAAAGTAAAAACGGTTGAAAGTCAGAGGACGTTCCTTTTTTTGCTGAGTATATTTAACTCGGGTGCTGTCCATTTCTTCTGATCATCCTTGAGATGGTTCTACACCTTCGTTTGAGACCAGCTGTGTTTGATTATACTGATTGGACTTGATTAGAAAAGCCACATCTTTGTATACATGGTATCTCTCCTTTTACTCAAGTACAGAATTTGTGTACTTTGTACCACCACTGGTCAAGAGATGGTAATTATTACCAAGGAAACTGTCAGTTCTTAAAGTTCATGTGTTAAACCTACTGTAAATGGTGAACAAGCAACATGGTCATGCATGCCTCAACTGACCGAAATCTCTTTCCATATTCTAAAAATGTAATCTTTATCCCTGAACGGCACACAAAATGACCATTGATTTTGTAAAAACGCTGAGTCCATCAGCATTGCCTCACAGTCAGCTCTGACCAATTGGTTCTAGAATCTAGATCTAGGTTTCTAGATTGATGGTTTACTTGCTATGTAATATATCTGACTCCTTGACATGTGACCTTATAACAAGAGATTTCTGACTGATGTAAACTTTGTATGCTACTTAACTCCATTTTCTGGTGATTGTCTACCTGTGGCTAAAGTTCAGGTTGCAAAGAACTGCGTAAAGGATTTTTCATTTTTGGAAGGAGCATATCTCATTTTTAAAAAGGGGTGCAGAATGGACTGAATTCACTATCGACAGAAACTTGTACTGTATTGATTTTCCATACGCATCATAGTGGCATTTTAAAAGGTATGACATAAAGCTTTACAAAGGATTCTAAAGATTACAAGACAAAAATATGTTTTTCTTCCTTCGATGGCGAAAATTCGCATTTTCAAGACTTTCAACTCATATTGAAGAAGTTTCAATAGTGTACATTCAAACCCTATTCATCATCTGCTGAAGTGTTCACCTGTGTGAATGTTTGACGCATTGAGCAGAGCTGTGCCAGTGAGCAAAGATCATGTCTGCAACATTTTGAGACAGCAGAGTCAATCTACCACTAAAACGTAACTGACTTACCATTAGGATCACTAGGATAACTTTTAATAGTCAGCCATTTATGTTATATTTTAACCTGCAAATGCTTTCATTGAATAGACAAGCTATTTCATTGAGTGAGGTTCATAGCATTTTTTTTTTAACTTAATGACAATTCTTATTGTGTTTGGTTAAATAAGTTTTAGCTTGAACATTCCAAACATAACCCTTATATTGCCAACTAATGTAAGTACTCATTGTTGACAGGAAAAGAGTTTTTAGAAATAGTTAAAAGGTTAAAGCTAAAAATAAGCTGATCAACTTTAATGTAATCAGTTATATTATTATTTGATGTCAGCCTGTTTTTCTTTACTTATTCATTCAAAAAGATAACATTTTGTAAAATTGTTGTAGTTCTTTCATCGTAAGCCAAATACACTCCCTGATTGGTAATCTGAGAGTAAATCACAGATAAAAAGATTCTTGCCAGCCAGTTTTGCGTGATTAAATTCACTTGTAATATACATATATTTTTATAGCAATTGCATAGGGGGGCAATCTGTGGCAGGGGGCATTTTAGCGCATAACTGGGCTCTCAGTTCGGGTATTTTACACACCCTCACCTCAGACTGCTACAGATGTTTTTGCTTTAATGACCTGTGCTTTATCTCTTAATGGCGCTTCCCAAAATTGCTTGTTATTAGCACAACGGTTTTGGAACCTATAAGACAAACGTCCTGCAGGAAGAATAAACATACATTTATCTGTGCATTCATCTTTGAGGGTTCAGTTTTCATAGTATACGTTCCTTTTAGTAAGCCATGCTGTGTAGCACTTTTGTTTCAGTTTTTAGAAGAAGTTGACGTTTCTGTGTCGTCCACATACTCTATACACAATAAACTATCGCGTTGACTGGATCTGTTGAGTGATGCGTATAGCCACGCCCATCTTGAGGGCAAAAGTGCTAGATTTGAAGAAAAAAAAGTGCTAGATGCTGTGACTTAATGTGGCACATAACTGCTCATAACTTCACTTCATTTTGATTTAATGTATGACTCAGGTTAAACTTTAGGCAAATACCAAAGTACTACCAAAGTTTCATTAAATTCTGTCCAACCAGTTTTTAGTCAAAATTTGACAAAATCTGGACATACATGCAGACAGACAGACAACCAGAAAATGTTCTGAGACTGGTTTCAAGTCCTCAAATAAATGAAATGTAAAGACATCATTGAAAGGGCAAGTTCTGACCACTGTACAGACAAAACCTTTCTTTAACCTTTTTAGATACTGTATCTAAATATATACCTTAATGTAAACGTTACTTAGCAGGCAAACTTCTTTGTACACATTTTTTGTAAAGCTGTCCCTAGATAAAAACAAATATGACAATCCCAGCATAATGCTAGTAAACTACAGTATCCGTGACATTGAAGGAAGTAAAATAAATCAATCTGGGCAGGACTTAAGGACTTAAAGGCTGCTCCAAAAGAACCCAGCCTTTTCCTATAAATAAGCTCCTCTGCAGGCTATAATAGCATTGTGCTACAGCCAAAGCTTACAATCATTGAGACAAAGTTCTTTTTTTAGTCTTTTTCGTTAATTTGCTCTTTTTTTATTTGGATATGAAGGTGCTGAGCAGAGAGGAGCTGAAGAGAGCTGAGGAAAAACTCCAACATTACTTCCCCCAGTCACAGCAGGTCTGTACACCACACCATTAACGTGCTGTAAATGTGTCTAGGAGATCGTTGTTAGTGGCTGGTGAAGATCCTTGTTTTGGGAGCTCAAAGGTTGTAGTTTTTTTTTTTTTTTAGAGAGAGATTTACCACCAGTCTTTCTGTCGTTCGTGTGTTCACCAGTCTCTCTCTCTCTCTCTCTCTCTCTTTTTCAGCAGTTTCACTCATCGTCTATATTGCTTTATACTGTATACAGGGAACACAAAATGTGAATGAATACAATGGTCACCATTGGCCTCCACGGTCCCTTGTTGGACTACAGACGTTCCTAAATGGATGGATGAATGATTTTCAGTATTGTACATTGAAAGAACACATATGGAATGTAAACAGAATAGTGTTTAACAAATCAGAAAATGTTATATTTTTAACTGCACGGGACACACATGGCATTCTCTATTCAGAGAATTTCTTGCCATCATATTCTTTAGGCCATCAGATGTTTTGTGCAGAGGAAGGGTGGGTACAGAGTCAGTAGCTATATTAGTCTTACGACTTGTTAACTGCTGTACAAATCCATATTATGGCAAAAGAAACAAAAGACAGTCCATCATTACTTACAGTAATAAATGTTAGTCAATCTATCCACATTTTTATTGTCTACTGCAGTGGAAAATCACATTTTATTTGTGTATTAATAGTGCCACGTAGACTGTAGATGCTTTAAAACTTGCCTTTTGAATTGTTGAAGGACAAGTCTGAGAATAAAGTAGAAACAAACTGATTGTAGTCACCACTGCTATGATAAGGTGAAGATATCTGTTCAGAGACAGATATGGAAATCAATGCCACAACTGTTTTCTGTGTGAGCCTAGTCCTTCTGCAGAAGTTTAAATAAACCTTGTGACTTTGCTCTTACCCAGTGTGAGAATTACTTGCGTGCTCATTGCTTAATTATGTACCCATCTTAAACGTCCACTTTTATCTTTAACGTCTATAACTATATTGAAAACAACTGATCTGTGAAGATTACATGGCAGAAATTATATGCAAAACTTAAAAGATTTAAGTCCATAAACAATTATAAACTTTTTGTTATGAAGTTTTGTTTTGTGATTTTTTACATGCTGAAATGTCTGTCTGTTTTGGCAGACAGAGAAGACACCACAGTATGAAGCTGTTCTTTTGCACTGTGTGTAAGCGAAACATGCTTTGTATATGAGTCCAGGGGTGTTCATCCTTTTCTGTTGTAGCACTGGAGACAGATGCCGCGGCTAATTTTATGTTTTTACACCACGACCGAAGCTAAGCCGCCAGTTTCTATGTGGTCACGTGACTACATGTGATTATCGTTGCTATGTCAGATTGGTGAAACACAGTCATGTGGTGGATCCACTGGCTGCATGTGTAGAATAAATGGTAAGAAAAGTAACGAGTGGAGTATAGCCGAATGTAGCGGAGTAAGAGTAGCGTTTCTTCTTTAAAAATCTACTTAAGTAAAAGTAAAAAGTATGGTGCAGTAAAACAACTTTTTTTCCCCAAAATGTTACTCAAGTAAATGTTATGGATTACTACCCACCTCTGGTGATGACTATAGCTAAACTAGATCAAGATTGTGAGTCTTTAACCCAGCTAACACTTACCTTTATGTTTTAAGTTTAGTAAAAAATGTTTAATTGATATTTAAATCAGAACATTACTAATAATAATTAATTATTTGTTTTGCTGTGGTCAAATGAGTTAGAATATAATGTATAAGTTCGAGTATAAAATATATTAAGTATTTCCACATACCAAGTATTAAATGCATAGTTTATATAAATCTTTAACTGATATTTTATAGTGAATGCATGATAGGAACATCTTGGCATTTCTAGGTATATGGATATGTCTTCATGATGAATCGAGTAGAAGTTTACCCCGTGGATGTGCTGGTGGACCACTGGCCAGATTTTAACGTACTACTCATCAGACCACAGCAGAAGGAGGTATTGCGTAAGGTGACTTAGGTGTACAGTATCAACAAAACATGTTCTTTTATATTGACTTGCTTCTCTCACCTATAGAACGCAGACCTTTTCAAAGACAACTACATTTTTACTAAGGATGAAGCATCTCTCAGGAACATGCTGATCAGGACGGACATTTTTGACTGGAAGCAGTATTTCTGCCTAAGTATTAAGTTAACTTCTTTATTTGTAAAGGTTATAAAGTTGTTAGCTATGCTAGTTTTGTATTTAACTGTGGGCTGCTGTGTGGGACCTGGGTACCACCCTGTGCTTGCATTTCACCCAGCAAAACTCACTGGACATTCAATGTTTTAGCAAATATCTGTGTAAAGTCAAGACACTTTTAAAATACTCAGAACAGCTCATCTGGCACCAAGAACCGCGATACACCACAAAAAGTGACTGAGCTCACGCTGATGTTTAATGTGAGCTTTAACTAAGACTCTTAACCTATAGCTGTTTAATTTTAGCATGAATAAACAGGTGTACCCTTGTCCCCAATAAAGAGGCCAGTAAGCCATGAAGGAGATTTAAAGAGCATTTCCTTATATGCATAATGATGCCTCGTAAAAAATTAATCTCCAAGAAGCATCCATATGACATCGTAATCATTTTTTTAATGACCAACACCAGCACATTCTACCTAGGGCTTCTTGAGTGGAATGCCATAAGAGAAAACCCAGAACCCATAACATAAAGAGGATTGCACCAACCACACCAGGCTATGAGTATAAACAGAGCTGGTCCATATTCTGGGCAAGATGGTACCTGGAGTGAGGATGCAGTCGAATGCTGTACAGTTTGATAGAACTGCTTACTTAAAACCATCAGGGCATCAGATTCAAACCCGAGCACCACACTTGGG
Organism: Clarias gariepinus; assembly: GCF_024256425.1. Classification (NCBI taxonomy): domain Eukaryota; kingdom Metazoa; phylum Chordata; class Actinopteri; order Siluriformes; family Clariidae; genus Clarias; species Clarias gariepinus. The sequence continues at coordinate 31,505,341 of NC_071107.1, forward strand.
CAACTGCTCAGATGTATGAGATAAAATGTACAGTAAGAAGCTCTGGATAAGGGGTCTGCCAAATGCCATAACATTTACAATGTAAATTTAAGTAGGTTGCTAATGGGTACCATACCATGTTAAACTGAATGATATTTGTGGTGAAAATTAAATTGACAACTCTGGAGACTTCAAATAGTATAAACAACAAAATTAGAGATTTAGAAACAGCGCTGGACATCTCTTTTACCCTTGTTAAAGGGTGGTATTGATCTTCCGCATTTTCTCTTCTCTATGTTTATTTTTCATTTCCATCCTCAACGTGCTTTAGCACGGTGTAGCCTTTACCTGTTAGTTGCTTGGCATCAGGATCTGCTTGCAATTTTGAGTGTGACACATTAACATGCACAGTAGTGTCTTTGGTTTTACGCAGGGCCCTGAGCTTTTAAAAACAGTTGTTTAAGAATGTCCTTAGGGCTATTTATGAGGTGCCGGTGGGGTCGGCACTGATCTAAGCTACCTGTACGGTGAGCTGTCGCCTTTCTTGATGATTATTGGTGCTCGGAGTGCGGGCACGCCCAATCTGCACTCGTCCCACCTCAAAACACTGTCAGGGACCACCTGTGGCTGTCTTTAACTATCAGTTGACTTTAAGCCTTGTTCTGGAACCCGTTTACACTGGCTTGCAAGGATCCATGTCGCTCGTTCTGCGACTTTAGCTGCTGTCTTTGTCGTGAGTAGAATCTGGAAGCGTCCCTGCCACCTCTTAGCTCGCCAGCTCTTTTACCTGAAGTACTTCACCAGGATCCAATCAGCAAGGCTTCAGGTTGCGAAGTCCCCAAAAGGGGTTGCCCTTCCTCATACTCTAGTCCACATGTACATGAGAACAACTGGGATGGCTTTTACCTATGAGAGTGCTGTCTCTGTGCAGCACTTTGCCAATTTGTTTGTCAGCATGCCATTTTCTCTCTTCTCTGCTCCGCCACTCGTCAATCAATCCAAGGGGAACAAAGTTGTTTAACACTGGGCAAAGTAGCAGTGGTGTTTCCTTTGCCTTCTGTAGAAAGAAGCATTACAGTGTTTAGAACTATACATCTTTTCACAGTGAAGTTTATAATTTAGCATTGTACTTTAAATACTGTGTTGCAGATAAATGTGACGCTTTTCTGTAACTTAAAAGCATTAAATTCTGTATATATCTTTATATACATAAAGACATATACATATACATATAACACCTGCCTTCTCTGTGGCTGGTACTGCACATAAACACTTACAGTAAGTGATCCTGCTGCTACATGATCTGATTTGACTAAGAAGTAAGCTACAGATCTAATTTTTATTTATTATTAATATTTTTATGCTCATATAGTAAAAATGAAATCATGCAACCATTTTTTGTCCTTCTCATCTACAGTTTTTTTTTAAAGGCCTTTTATGTTTTGCGAGGCCCAATACTGAACATGAGGGATGCATAGATCAGAATAACTTTTCTGCAGTAAACCACTTTTATAACAATGATGTCAAATTTTTTCTTCTCTTCTTTGTTTTAGAATTTGGAATATTTTGGATTACTACTTGAAACCAAAGTTTTATCTTGTGCTAAAACAATTTAAAGATTTGACTTGTGTTTGTATGAATTGTAGCTTTGATATGGCTTGCTTTATGACCTTGTTCCACTAGACAATAAGGAGATGCTGGTGTCTATTATGCCAACAGTTTTCAATAAAAAAATTAAACAGTGGAAATATTCCAGCTAAATAATAGCTTTAGCTTTTGGGCCCATAACATGTCAGGAAAATCAGCTGGTGGATCATCTGGAGCAACCTGTGCTAGATGAGCCCATGGTGGGCTCCCAGTCTCAACCTTTTGCTACTCAAAATAGCCAAGGACCAACGTCCTTCCACACAGAGTCATCCCACATGGCATGGTTACACATCACGCTTAACAAACAGATAGAATAATTATATAATCCTTAAATTACTTACCATGCGAGTAGAATCTCATGGAACCCAATCCAGCAAGGAACAAACTTGCAGGAGAACAGAACTCTTACACTATCTGGAAAACAATGTGCATTACAAAAAGGCTGAAATGTCTATACATCCGTCAGTCAAAAAAAAAAAACACACTACCATGAGCTGCAGCCTACCACAAGCAACCCACCCAGCTTCACTCCATATACCTGGATATTGCAGTGATGACACGAAGGCCAAAGGGCAGGACTTATGACACAAGGCTACCTTGCCACCATACAATGCTTATATCTTCCCAAAGCCCCATCATAGGACAACCAATAAATTAAGTAACAAATTAGATGTAAGTGGGTGGAGCCTCAACCTGCCACATGCAGCTGCTCCGTGGGTAGTGGTGATGCTGTCGGTGGTGGTAGTGGTGCCATCGGTGCAGGAGAAAGGTTCATCCATGTCAAGATCTAGAACAGGCGTAGGACACTGCAAACCAGCATTATGTGCAAATTTATGAAGATAAACATTTTTATACTTAGGTTGAGGGTGCTTCTCTACTGTATGTTTTATCATTTTCCGCATTTTGCAGCTTACATTTCAACAAATCTAGCTGTCTTGAACTAAAACTTACTTTCTCAGGGACGCCACACCGATCCACTTACATCACATACTGGCTTATAGATTCTAAACCATAGTTAGTTTGCATATAGGTCACATTTGGATTTAAAACCAATTCTATTAATTTTCTCAGCTCTTCACATCTTGTCTTGTTGTGTACAAATCCCAGGTATAAGAAATGTCTCACACTCGCACTTATAATCTACAGAAGCTGCACTTACTTTTTAATCGCTGTAAACCAGCGTTGAGCAGTGTGGAGTGAAGGCCTTGATCTATGTACGTTGATAGAGACTCGGCGCCAGCAGGGTCACTTGTCTGCTTTTCAACACCCAAGAAAACAGCTCCGTTGTTTTCTTAAACATTATGTGTTTTATGAGATGTCACCACGACCTGCTCTGTTAGAATATACAAGGCACTGTGAAATAAGGGCAGGTTACCTGTCTCTTGCAGACTCTTTGGCGGTGTATGTAACAGAGATGTGTGATACATTTTGAAGTCCCCAGAGTTGTTCATTTAATTTCCACCACGTATTAACCTGCATTATGAGCTTATATTTACATTTTTTATGAGCTTATATATTATTTTATGCTTACACCCATGCATGTTGCAGGTTACACTCCTTGTGCATGTTCTTTCCAAAAAACACTTGGTCTTGAGAACATATAATGTGCACCTTAATACTAATAACTCGGTCTAATCAACAATGTCACCAAAAATCCTAGGTGTTGACCTGCGCCATATGGAGATGGTAAAAAATGTGGGTTTGAACCAAGGAGTGACAAATATAAGAAACTATATGTTCCATCAGATGACACTGCGAGATCCATCTAAGCTTACAACGGAAAGGTAACAGATCCAATCATATGCTTCTCATTAAACCACAATTTTTAAAAACATTTTATTCTAGGTTCACAATTGAGTCATTACTTTTTTCAGTAAACTTTAATAATTGAATATTAATTGTTACTCATAGAATTATAGTAAGTATTATTATTTATGTATTAATAATAATATGATATTAGAAATATGATATTAATATAACCGCTGAAATAAAATTACTGTATACTAGTTATTAATAAACAAATGATTTCAAATACTTTAATATTAAAAGACACATGGTACTATTATTGCTCGCTATTGAATCTCAGTGAACACTCCTAATTTTCCTACAGGTTACCCTTACAAGTGTCCTCACTCAATGAGTCTCACGTTGATCTGGTCAATAGAACCTGGAAGTATGGCATGGGGGAATTTAGTGGACGCCTCATCAGGAACATGATTGTGAATTTTCCATCGTTTTGTGTGCTGGATGCAGAGGGTCGGCCGGTGTCATGGATTTTGACCTATGCTTCCGGTGGAATGGGAATGCTGTACACACTGCTGGAGCACAGACGGAAAGGTTACGCCAAAGCCCTGGTCACCATAATGGCAAAGAAACTGCATTCAGAAGGTTATCCAGTGTACTGCTTAATTGAGGAGGATAACGAAACATCCTACAGACTCTTTACCAGTTTAGGTTTTACTACAGATCCGTCTTACAGGGTTGCTTGGCTTGAATGTAATGATGGCAATAGTCCATAACGATTTTGATAGACAAGACATTCTTGTCAATAATGCAAGTGCTTATTAAAACACTTGCCAAACCTGCTGTGATTTTTCCTATAATATACAATGTAATGAATGGCACAAAAAGATGACATTTTGAGGGTGTTTTTTTTTTATTATTATTATTTCTGAGGCATTTCTGACATTTTGTCTTCTTCCAACCTTTCACTTTGGTTTGATCATTAAAAAACATTGCATCAAAAATACACTATTGACAAAAGTATTTGTCCAAACCTGTACTTTTTTTATTTAGGTTTCAGTCCGGCCCCTCATTCCAGTGAAGGGCAGTCTTAATGCTTCAGTATACCAAGACATATTGGACAATGCTATGCTTCCAAAGTGAGAGCTTTCATACCTGCAAAAGAGGGAACAAATCCTTATTGATTTGTATATGTATTTGGATACAGTGTCATTGCATGTTAGGCCAAACACCTTTGTCCATGTAGTGTAGTGTCCATTATGTTTTTTTTTTTTTCTGGTTCCTGGTGCTCCTGACCAGGAAAAAGCGATAATCAGTACTTTCATCATTGGTGTTTCTCTATTATCAAACTTCAAGCAACATACAATCTGAAAAAAGAATGCTTTTTGTAGATAAATAATTAGTATCAGTATCACCAAAAGCTTATTTTTTATTAGTCTAAACTAAACTAATAACATAAAATATGTAGACCAATATATCAAATCTTTATTAATTATAATGTTTGACTACAAAAGAACTAGCCGTGAGAATATCAATAAACCTGAATATCAATAAATTCCATAAGCTCTATGTACAGATTACTATTTAGCATATTGACTTTAGCTCATTAGTCTTTTTTTTAATGCACTGAAATTTAATTTGGACTTAAGTTTAAGTCATAATCTTGTATAAGTAAATAATATGTCACATGTATAATAAAATAAAATGATTGTACGAAATATATTTTATTTATTTCTATTATAATTTGTTAATTAATTAATAATTTTAAGCTCTCAGGCCATGTGAGTGCATGAAGGAATTCACATAATGTCATGAGTGCTCACAAATTAATTTATTACAAACCCACAGGATGCAAAAAAAGTTGTTTATTTCTAGCTAGAACACTGGTTAATTAATATATATCTTTTACAAACCTAATGTTACAACAGGTGAACCTGTTGCTGAACATTTTGTAATTTTGTGTGTGTGTTGAAAATAAGGCCTCATCAGTTTTGTCATCTATGTTAGATGATTTTACATGATTTATCTTTGTTAGATATCTTTGTGTCTTATTTATTATATATATATATATATATATATATATATATATATATATATATATATATATATCCTGTTGTAAATGTATTATGAATAATAATAAAAATAATAATTATAATAATTAAATAAATTATAAACCAAGAAAGTGTTCAATTAAATAACAAATTTTTAAGTGGCAGTAATTCTAATCAGTCCTTTGTGGAAAACAGTTCACACATCATTCACAGTCTTTTACTTTGTCGAAAGGCCATATAGCTTATTTCTTGCATCCTTGGTTTCCTCAAGAATTCTGATCTTCTTAAGTAGCTGATCTTCTGGTATCCTTCCAGATTTTGTCCCAATGTGAACGTGAAATAAACTGCACAATTATATACCGGGACGTGTTTCTCTGATCCAAACGCGAACCCAGTCTGTGCACAACATCCACAGAATGGTGAAGTTGGTCAGCGATATTTGAAGAAATCTCACTAAAGAGGCTCTGGTTCACCGCAGTAGAGTTAGTTTGATATTTGCACATAGGGACAAATGTCTGTACGAATTAAATGTGGTACTTGTTACTTATCTGGCTACGTACCCCATTTTATTTTTTTTTACAAATTAGTTCACGTGATACATAATTAATATGATCTATTAATTCAATTATTATGAATAAATTAATAAAAGCCTTATGCAATGACACATCTTATATGTATATTATTATGTTTTTCACTACGGCCCCACACATGCTATGACAACTATGTGTGCTAATGAAGGAGAGGAAGAACCAATGAGCACTACTATGGTCAGAATATTAAATCCAAATGAATTAGAAGCAGCTAAAAATACTGGGAAATGTATCTGGCCAAACGAGATCCTTTATACTTCTTGAGGAGTTAAGAGGAATGTGCTGAAGTTTACAAATTTACAGTCACATGTGTTTTGTGCTTACCAGATACTTTGCATTGTGCTTTAGATCGAAAAGTAAAGGCGAGAACTGTGAATAGATCAGAGAGAGAGGCATTACTTGGAGTAGTCTTAGGAATTATGTCAGTAAATTGGGATAGAATATAAGAGATGCAAATAAGAAACGTGGAACACCCAGCAGCGGTTTCTGAGTGATTGTTATGAACTTCTTAAACTGATTGTGTTCAACTCAAACAACATGCTTATAAGTAATGTCATGCTGGACCGCCTGACAGTGGAAAGTTCAGGAATAAAGAACTCCATTAATCCATGCAGGATACACGTGCAAAATACTTTATACACATTTTTGTAAAGCTGTCCCTGGATATGAAAAAGAAACAGCATAATGCTAGTAAGCTATCTGTGACAGGCAAGGAAGTGAAACATAACAATCTGGGCAGGACTTAAGAAATGCTGAATGAGCTCCAATAGGCTGTTCCAAAAGAACCCTATAAATAAGCTCTTCTGCAGGCTATAATAGCATTGTGCTACAGCCAAAGCTTACAATCATTGGGACAATCAAAGTTCTTTTTAAGTCTCTTTTGTTAGTTTGCTCTTTTTTATTTGGATATGAAGGTGCTGAGCAGAGAGGAGCTGAAGAGAGCTGAGGAAGAACTCCAACATTACTTCCCCCAGTCACAGCAGGTCTGTACACCACACCATAAACGTGCTGTAAATGTGACTAGGACATCGTTGTTAGTGGCTGGTGAAGATCCTTGTTTTGGGAGCTCATTAAGGAGCACAATAAATATCCTGGGTGCGATTCCAGCATAACGTCTGTATTAATTGGTTTTGGCATGTTCCCCCTATATTAGGCTTATTGGCATCCCAAATTGCCCATAGTGTGTGAATGTTGACCGGAGGTCCTACCACAGTCGTAGAAAATGGTAATAAATACAGTGGTCATCACTGGCCATTCACGGTCTTAAATGTCCTTGTTAGTTTTTATCAAATTTAGTTAACCTTAACATATTTTTGTTTAGACAAGTTTTAGTCAACTAAAAGTCAGAGGAGTTTTAGTCAGAGGAACGCATAGTATTTTAGTCTAGTTTTAGTTAAAGGAAGCCTATATTTTAGTCTAGTTTTAGTTCATATAAATGTAACATTTTAGCAATAAGGTTATTAGTAACTAACTCTACAGTCTATTTGGTATAGCCACAACCCATTTTTAAAAAAGTGTTTTTACAAAATAATAATAATAATAATTAATTTTAACATTTTAAAATGTATCTTTTCATCTAATGTTTTTAGCTAATTATATTTATTTTTAACATCACAACAACTGCTGCATGTCCATATCCTTTTAATTACAAAACAATAAAAGCGCATATAAATTTACACACTTGGAATGGCAACGGTTTAACATATTAAAAAAAGTAAATAATATAAAATACATCACAGCATAATCATGGTAGCATGTGTTAACATCATTAGTCATGAATTAAAATATTGGATTAAATGTATTGTTTTACTAATTTGGGTACCTAAGATATTTAAAGATAAGTAAATAAATACACGTTTCCTTTAAGTCTAAACAACTAAATTACAATGAGGTCGTTGTCTTGCACCGAGGTGGAGACAGTTCTTTTTGTAAGTGATAGTGCAAGAAAAATACTTATATACACCATGTGTGTGCTGTTTGCTTTTCTGCAGAAAAAGTTGTATAAAGTTAACCAACAGCAATGTGAAAAACTGGTGAGGAGCAGAGAAGCATGCCAAAACACATGAAAGATGTAATTGCAAATTAATTATTTAATTATTCCACCAAATACTGATTTCTTAATGTTATTTGGCATTAAGACAATTTGTTTACAAATTATTTGCATTTAGTTTTATTTGAGTTATTTAAGCTCATTTTGATGTGTTGTGATATCATTTCCTTTAAATATACACTCTAAATATCAATAGTTTAAATTAGTAGATATATTGTCAGTGGTTTAATGAAACAAAACTGTTCATCTCATCAATACATTCACTTGTTAAAAAAAAATATGAGAAACTGATTATTTTATTATAAAGGAGGTGGAGGTATGCTCTGGAAAGCAGAGGAATGAAGGTTAGCTGTAGCAAGACAGAATACATGTGTGTAAATGAGAGGAACTTAAGAGGAACAGTAAGGCTTCAGGGAGCAAAGGTCAAGAAGGTGCAGGACTTTAAGTACTTGGGGTCAACGGTCCAGAGCAATGAAGAGTGTGGAAAGGAGGTGAAGAGGCGGGTACAGGTGAAGAAAAGTGTCAGGTGTGTTGTGCAATAAATCAGACAGAGTAAAAGGAAAGGTGTATAAGACAGTGGTGAGACCAGCGATGCTCTACGGCTTAGAGACAGTGGCACTGAAAAAAAAGGAGGCAGAGTTGGAGGTAGCAGAGATAAAGATGTTAAGGGAGGTTCTCTTTGGAGGCAAATGATTCGCTGTGGCGACTCCTGAAAGGGAACAGCCGAAAGAGAAAGAAGAAGAATTTTTTAATATTATTGTTTTCCAGAGCTGAATAGAGGGAAAAATAAGAAGGTTAAACAAGGCTGTCTGTGGTTTCTAAATTTATTTGGATGCATAGGATGGCCTGGGTTGGTGTGGGATTTCCCGGGCTGTGGGTAGTCAGCACTGCTATGATAAGGTGAAGTTATCTGTTCTGAGACAGATATGGAAATCAATGCCACAACTGTTTTCTGTATAAGACTAGTCCTTCTGGAGAAATTTCAATAAACCTTGTGACTTTGCTCTTACCCATTGTAAGAATTATTTGTGTGTTCATTGCTTCAATATGTACCCATCTTAAACGTCCACTTTTATCTTTAACGTCCATAACTATATGGAAAACAACTGATCTGTGAAGATATATGGCAGGTGTTTCTGAAACTGGAAGCACAGGAATCATATGGAAATAACTATCACTGTGTGAACATTTAAGTCAAAGAAAAACGATGAACTTTTTGTTATGAAGTTTTGTTCTGACTATCAGGTTACTTCTTGAATGAATGCCATAACCAGTGATTACAATAGCGAAACTAGATCAAGATTGTGAGACATTTTAAATAGTTAAAGAAGAATGCAATGTATAATTTAAGTATAAAATATAAAAGAATCTTATACATATTAATATTAAATACATAATATTTATGAATCTTTCACCAATATTTTATAGTTAATGCATGGTAGGAACAATGGCTTATCTCTGCATTTCTAGGCATATGGATATGTCTTCTTGATGAATCGAGTAGAAGTTTACCCCATTGATGTGCTGGTGGACCAGTGGCCAGATTTTAACGTACTACTCATCAGTCCACAGCGGAAGGAGGTATTGTATAAGATGGCTTTGGTATGAAGATTAACAAAAATTAGCCACTGTTCATTTTTCTTTTATATTGACTTGCTTATCTCACCTACAGAAAGCAGACCTTTTCAAAGACAGCTGCCTATTTACTAAGGATCAAACTTCTCTCAGGAACATGCTGATCAGGACGGACATTTTTGACTGGAAGCAGGTTTTCTCCCTAGGTAATAAGCTAACTTCTTGATATTTATTTATAAAGGTTTCCTAGCACATTAGCTATCCAACATGCTAGTTTTTGAAAATTTGGAGAGGTGGAGGTACGCTCTGGAAAGCAGAGGAATGACCGTTAGCCGCAGTAAGACGGAATACATGTGTGTGAATGAGAGGAACCCAAGAGAAATGGTAAGGCTTCAGGGAGCAAAGGTAAAAAAGGTGCAGAAATTTAGGAACTTAGGGTCAACGGTCCAGAGCAACGGGGAGAGTGTGGAAAGAAGGCGAAGAGGCGGGTACAGGCAGGTTGGAATGGGTGGAGAAAAGTGTCAGGTGTGTTGTGCGATAAAAGAGTATCAGCGAGAATGAAAGGAAAGGTGTACAGGACAGTGGTGAGACCAGCGATGCTCTACGGCTTAGAGACAGTGGCACTGAAGAAAAGACAGGAGGCAGATGTTTTGGAGATAAAGTCAGAGAGGCCAGATTGAGGTGGTTTGGACATGTTCAGAGGAGAGATGGTGAATATATCGGTAGAAGGATGCTGAGGTTGGAACTGCCAGGCAGGAGGTCTAGAGAAAGATTGAAGAGATGATTTATGGATGCATGAGATTTATGAGATGGTCCATATCCTGGGCAAGATGGTACCATCAAAAAGATTTAGGATACAGTCAAATGCATTTGGTGGAAAGTTTCGTGGAGCTGCTTAATTAAAGCCGTCAGGGCATAATTATTGGCTTAACACAAGACACACAAATACTTATGAAGGCATATGTAAAAGTGACATAATTGGTATTAATCAAATTTTCATAAAGGCATCTAATAGTTAGAAAGAATTGTAGCAAAGCAGCAATTATAAGTCATCAGGGACAATTATCATTTTGATTTGTACATATTTAACTATACTTATTATACACTTTCCCTACTTTTTTTTTTAATTGTATAGTTACTTTGCGACGATGACCATTGTTAAAAGGGCAATATAAAACTGAATTGGATTTAATAAGTTACAGGGATCAGGGGTAGCTCAGTGGTTAAGGCATTGGACTACTGGTCGGAAGGTCCCAGGTTCAAACCTGAGCATCACTCTTGGGCAACGCCCTTAACCCTCAACTGCTCAGATGTATAATAGGATAAAATGTAAGAAGCTCTGGATAAGGGTTTCTGCCAAATGCTGTACCATTTACAATTTAAATGTAAGTTGCTAATAGATACCATACAGTGTTAAACTAAATAATTAATGCTGGTGATATTGACCTGAGCTGATATATAAATGGATTGCTTAGCATGCTTGCACCCATGCATGTTGCATACACCGCCCTTTCGTAATTGGAAGTGGCGAACTAGGACAAATGTCTTGTGCACATTCTTTCCAAAAAACACTATCTTGAGAACATATAATGTGCACCTCAATACTAATAACTCAGTCTAATCAACACTGTCCAAAAAAATCCTGTTTAGGTGTTGACCTGCGTCATATGGAGATGGTAAAAAATGTGGCTTCAAACAAAGGGGTGACAAATATAAGAAACTATATTTGTCATCAGATGACACTGCGAGATCCATCTAAGCTTACAACTGCCAGGTAACTGATCTACCCATATGCTTCTCGGATAGTTGTTTATTCTGAAAGCAGTCATTAAACCACATTTTTAAAAACATTTTATTCTAGGTTCATAGTTGATTCATTACTTTTTTCAGTTAACGTTAATAATTGAATATTAATTCTTACTCATAAAATATAATAATTCATATTATTTATATAATTCATATACATATTTCAATTGCTATTAATCTTTGAAATAATACAGCTGAAATAAAATTACTGTATACTAGCTATAAATAAACAAATGATTTCAAATTCTTTAATATTAAAAGATAAATGGTACTATCGTTTCTTGGTTTGAATCTTAGTGAACACTCCTAATTTTCCTACAGGTTACCCTTACAAGTGTCCTCACTCAATGAGTCTCACATTGATCTGGTCAATAGTAACTGGAAGTTTGGCATGGGGGAATTTAGCGAACGCTTCACCAGGGACATTATTGTGAATTTACCATCGTTTTGTGTGCTGGATGCAGAGGGTCGGCCGGTCTCATGGATATTAACCTATCCTTCCGGTGCAATGGGCATGCTGTAGACACGGCCGGGGCACAGACGGAAAGGTTACGCCAAAGCCCTGGTCACCATAATGGCAAAGAAACTGCATTTAGAAGGTTATCCAGTGTACTGCTTAATTGTGGAGGCTAACGAATCATCCTACAGACTCTTTACCAGTTTAGGTTTCACTACAGATCCGTCTTACAGGGTTGCTTGGCTTGAATGTGATGATGGCAATAGTCCATATCGATTTTAATACACAGGACTTTCTTGTCAATAGTGATTACAGAAATACTTGCCAAACAAGCTGTGATTTGTCCTATAATATAAAATATATAGAATGGCACAAAAAAAAAAAAAAAACTGAGGATGTTTTTGGAATTATTATTATTTCTGAGACATTTTTGACTTTTTTTCCTCCCTCCAACCTTTGGCTTTGGTTTGATCATTAAAAAACATTGCATTAAAAATATACTATGTGGACAAAAGTATTTGACCTTAGTTTGGATAATACAATAAAATAAAATAATTGTAAGAAATACATTGTATTTATTTTTATTATAATTAGTTCATTCATACATTTATTTTACATCATTTTATGTAAGTGGCATGTTGGAGTTCAAATAATGTCACGAGTGCTTACAAATTAATTTATTACAAACCCACAGGATGCAAAGAAATGTGTTTATTTCTAGCTAGGACACTGGTTAATTAATATATATCTTTTACAACCCTAATGTTACAACATGTGGACCTGTTGCTGAACATTTTGTAATTGCGTGAGTGTGTTGAATATAAATTATTATGCATGCATAGTTTTCAGTTTAACCCGAAATTTGTTAATGTACACAATGTTTTAAAAGAGTTAATAGAAAATGCAAGCTAAACAGTATAATATAAACCAACTGATATTTTACAAACTTAATAACTGCCATTGTGCTTCGGTTATGTGATTATTAATTAGGATTAATCAATTATTAAAATTAAATGTATAATGAAATATTTATCCTCCTTCTTGTAATCTAAAAACATAACGCCTTTAAAAGAAAAACAAAAATCAGCAACAAACTTTGAATAAAACCCAGAATATTTGACCAAACCTTTTCAGTTTAATGACAGGTGCGAAACAAATGCGCAATGATCTCTGGAGCAGACTGGAGCAGCTGGTGTCGATATCCTTCTGAAATCTCAAAGAAATAAAAGATATGGAAGGATAATATTTATATAACATTTAAATGACTTCTCTTATTTTGTTTATCAAAATATATTTATAAGGTAAAGTCCAGACTTTTTTTTTACTTTTTTGTTAACAAAACTATTTCAATATGACGTCATATAAAGTACACTGACATTAGGTTGTTAAACTTTTTTATTGTTGTGATGAGCATCTGAAAAAGACTCATTTGACCAACAAGTGTTTTGCTGGGATGAATATCAGAAACAACAGGAGCTGAAACTGAAAACCCTTTTAACAGCATAACCAACACCTGCAGAAATGACATCAAACACAACGGAGAAGATACAGGGATGGAATAAGCAGAGGGGAATTCTATATGTAAGTATATAACTGACCATCTCTCTCTCTCTCTCTCAAACATAAATTATAAATCAAGAAAGTATATATACTGAACAAAAATATAAACGCAACACTTTTGTTTTGGCTCCCATTTTTTATGAGATGAACACATTCTTACCCGTTTGCTCCTTCGCGGCTGCAACTCTCTGGTTCACCGCGGTGAAGTAAGTTTGATATTCACAAGTGGTACTTTAGGGATCGTAGACAAATGTTTGTACGAATGTAATGGGTACTTGTAACTTATCTGGCTAAGTATCCCAGTTTATTTTTAATTGCAAATTAATTTAAAGGATACATCATTAAAATGATCTATTAATTCAATTATCATTAATAAATTACCAAATGACGCATCTCATATGTATATTTAAGAAGAAATTAAAATAACTGGAGTACGTCGCCAGAAAAAGAACAAGTACCACATTTCATTCGGACAGAAATTTGTCTACGGTCCCTAAAATACCACTTCCGAATGTCTGCCTAATGTCTTGTGGGTATCAAACTTACTTCAGCGCGTGCTAATGAAGGAGAGGAAGTACCAATGAGCACTACTATGGTCAGAGGATTTAATCCAAATGAATTAGAAGCAGTTTATCAAAATACTGGGAAATTTGATCTGGCCAAAAAAAAAAGATCCCTTTTACTTCTTAAGAAGTTAAGAGGAATGTGCTGAAGTTTACAAATTTACAGTCACATGTGTTTTGTGCTTACCAGATACTTTGCATCGTGCTTTAGATCAGAAAGTAAAGGCGAGAACTGCGAATAGATCAGAGAGAGAGAGGCATTACTTGCAGTCTTAGAAATGATGTCAGTTAATTTGGATTGAATATAAGAGATGCAAATAAGAAAAGTGGAACACCCAGCAGCGGTTTCTGAGTCATTATTATGAACCTCTTAAAATGATTGTGTTCACCCCAAACAACATGCTTATAAGTAATGTCACTTTGGACTGTCATAATGCCAGTGGAAAGTGCAGGAATAAAGAACTCTAATGCTCCAGCAGGCTACATGGGCAAAATACTTTACACGATTTTTTTTGTGAAGCTGTCCCTGAATGAAAAAAACAAACAAAAAAACAGCATAATGCTAGTAAGCTATCTGTGACAGGCAAGGAGTAAAATAAAACAATCTGGGCAGGACTTGAATGAGCTCCAATAGGCTGTGCCGAAAGAACCCAGCCTTTTCCTATAAATAAGCTCCTCTGCAGGATATAATAGCATTGTGCTACAGCCAAAGCTTACAATCATTGAGACAATCAAAGTTCTTTTTAAGTCTCTTTTGTTAATTTGCCCTTTTTTTATTTGGATATGAAGGTGCTGAGCAGAGAGGAGCTGAAGAAAGCTGAGGAAGAACTCCAACATTACTTCCCCCAGTCACAGCAGGTCTGTACACCACACCATTAAGATCCTGGTGAAGATCCTTGTTTTGGGAGATCATTAAGGAGCGCAATATAGGTTGTAGTTGTTGTTGTTTTTTTCAGCATGGCAGGAGCATTACTGTCATCTTTCTTTCTGTTGCTAATGTGTACACCAGTTTCTTTCTCTCTTACACACAGACACAATTTGCCTAATCTGCATGTCTTTGGACTGTGTGAGGAAACCAGAGTACACAGAGGAAACGGTGGTGGCTGCTACTGTAGCTTTTGAAACAGGGGAAGCTCTTATTAGGCCTTCATCATAAAATTCATTATGTTATTTGTACGTAAATTCTGCCCTGCCGTTTAATTCTGAGTCTCTCCGCAGCTTTCCTTGTAGTCTTAGAGCAGCCGCCACTGAGAGGAAACCTTCCAAGCGTAGGGAGAACATGAAAACTCCATACGCACAGAATCGAACCCAGGTCCCTGTAGGTTTAAGCCCACAGTGCTTACCACTAAGCCACTGTATGGCTCGATCTATTATTTTCTTCTTCACAAAAATGTATCCTGGGGGAGCATTAAAGCCCCCCCCCCCAGATTTTTTCCCTAATTTAGTCGTATCTAGGCCTTCCTACATTAAAGCTACTACGATCATTCAGTCGGGAGGGCCGAAGACAATTACGTGTTTCCTCCAAACCTTGTGACACTACCGACCGCATCTTTTCCACCTGCTTGTTCATGTATCAATGGAGCCTACAGCATCTCCCAGGGATTGAACCAGCAATCACCAAATGATAGGGCGAGCACTTTACCACTTTACCACTTTTCACTGTCATAAGGTCCAATGTGACATGATTTCTAAGTCTGTTGATTGGGGTTTACACATTCATAAATACATATGAACCACCAGTCAAAATTCTTGTGCCTTAATTTGTATTATTTTTAATATTAGGTGGCACAGTGGTGGCCTTGCACCTCGAGGTCCTCGATGTGATTCCCGCATCAGGTCTGTGTGCATGGAATTTGCATGTTCTCCTGGTTTCCTCCCACAGTCCAAAGACATGAAGATTAGGCTAATTGGCATCCCAAATTG
This sequence comes from Clarias gariepinus, assembly GCF_024256425.1. Lineage (NCBI taxonomy): Eukaryota > Metazoa > Chordata > Actinopteri > Siluriformes > Clariidae > Clarias > Clarias gariepinus. Next base: position 31,521,285 of record NC_071107.1, read on the forward strand.
CCCCTAGTGTGTAAATTTCTGACAGTTTTTTTTTAATATGCTGTAGACCATCAGTTGTTTTGTGCAGAGGAAAGGTGGGTACAGAGTCGATAGCTATATTAGTGTTACTACTTGGTAACTGCTGTACAAATGCATATCATGGCAAGAAACACTGAGTTCAGTAAAAACACAAGACAGTCCATCATTACTTAAAGTAATGAAGGTTAATCAATTCATCAACATTTTTGTTGTCTACTGTAATGGAAAATTACATTTTATTAATAGTGCCACTTAGACTGTAGAAGTTTTAAAACTTGTCTGTTGAATAGGGGAGGACAAGGCTGAGGATAGAGTAGAAACAAATTAATTGTAGTCACCACTTCTATATACATTATGATAAGGTGAAGATATCTGTTCTGAGACAGATGTGGAAATCAATGCCACAACTGTTTTCTGTATAAGACTATTTCTTCTGCAGAAGTTTCAATAAACCTTGTGACTTTGCTTTTACCCAGTGTACAAATTAGATGCACACTCATTGCTTCATTGTGCATCTTAATCGTCCCCTTATTATCATTAACATTTATATTGGCTTTCATGAATAATTTACTAGAACGCTTCTGTGATATAACTTGAAAACAACTGGCCTGTGAAGATTACATAACACATGTGAACATTTACCTATGTCAACATTTGAGTTCATGAACAATTATTAACTCTTAATGATTTTTCAACAAAGTTTTGTTTTGACTGTCAAGTTATTCCTTGAATGCAATATTTCTTTTACTGCAATATATCTTTATTTTTACTTGTACAGTATATTTTACCAGTTAACTTAATTTTCTACCGTATTACCTTTTATTTATATTTATTTCTTATGTTTAAGCTTTTATTTTAAGGTCACTGGAAGTCGAAAAATGTGTATGACTGTGTACGTGACAAATAAAATTTGAATTTGAAATTTGAAACTAAGAGACAGTAATAATAATAGTTAGAATAGATCAAGATTGTACTTTACCGACATTCGTGTTTCAAGTTTAGTAGAAATTTTAAATGGAACATAACAGATGATACTTTTTAATGAATTATTTCTATTTTGCTTTGTGTTAGGATATAATGTAGAATTTTAAGTATAAAATATATAAAATATTTTATACATACTAGGTAATAAACACATAATATTTATACATCTTTTACCAATATTTTAAATTGAATGCATGATAGGAACAATGGTTTATCTCGGCATTTCTAGGCATATGGATATGTCTTCTTGATGAATCGAGTAGAAGTTTACCCCGTAGATGTGCTGGTGGACCAGTGGCCAGATTTTAACGTACTACTCATCAGTCCACAGCAGAAGGAGGTATTGCATTAGATGACTTTGGTGTATAGTATCAACAACAACAACAAAATTATATTGACCTGCTTCTCTCACCTACAGAAAGCAGACCTTTTCAAAGACAAATGCGTTTTTACCAAGGATGAAACATCTCTCAGGAACATGCTGATCAGGACGGACATTTTTGACTGGAAGCAGTATCTCTGCCTAAGTATTAGTTTAACTTCTTGTTATTGATTTATACAGGTGTCCTAGCATATTGGCCAGCAAAATAACGCTAGTTTTGTATTTAACTATGGGTTACACTGATGTGTAACACCTGGGTACCACCCTGTGCACACGCATGCTAAGATCTTCCTTTCCAATCCAGCACCAAGAACCACAATACAGTATAGTAAAAGACATTTAACTGAGGATCTGTACCTGTAGCTGTTTGATTTTAGCATGAATAAACCACCCAGTATGAACCCTTGTTGCTCGTAAAGTGGCCAGTGAGCAGACATTATGCAGTAAAATAATATAATGTAACAATGAGCCATAAAGAAACTACAAAAGCCATTTCTTTATATGCAAATTAATGCTTTCTGGACAATACAGCTCAAGCTCCAAGAAGCAGCCATGGAACATTGTCTTCCCTTTTTTAGTGACCAACGCCAGCACTCTTCTATCTAGGGCTTCTTGGCTGGAATGCCCTAAGGGAGAACCCAGCACTCACACCAGGCTATGAGTATAACTGGAGCTGGTCAGGGGTAGCTCTGTGGTTAAGACAGTGGACTACAAGTTGGAAGTTCAAACCTGAGCACCACTGTTGGGCAACGCCTTTAACGCTCAACTGCTCAGATGTATACTAAGATAAAATGGAAGAAGCTCTGGATAAGGGGGGCTGCCAAATGTCGTAAAGTAAATACTGTAAGTTGCTAAAGGATACCATACAGTGTTAAACTGAATAATTAATGCTGCTGGTATTGACCTGCATCATGAGCTGATATATGAACTCAGCATGCTTGCATCTGTGCATCTCACTTTGTAATTTGAAGTGGGGAACGAGGACTTCTTGTGCATTTTCTCTCCAAAAAACACTTTGTCTAGAGAATATATATTGTGCATCTCAAGACTAATAATTCTAAAAAGTCTAATCAACACAGTTAACAAAACTCCTGCTTAGGTGTTGACCTGCGTCATATGAAGATGGTAAAAAATGTGGCTTTGAACCAAGGAGTGAGAAATATAAGAAACCATATGTGCCATCAGATGACACTGCAAGATCCGTCTAAGCTTACAATTGAAAGGTAACAGATCTACCCATATGCTTCTCAGTTAGTTGTTCATTCTGTTAGTTGAATCAGTCTGAAATAAAATTATACTCTCTAGAATTATTTTAAATTCTTTAGTATTAAAAGACATTAAAATGAACTGTACTTTTATTGCTCACTATTGAATCTCAGTGAACACTCCTAATTTTTCTACAGGTTACGCTCACAAGTGTCCTCACTCAATGAGTCTCACGTTGATCTGGTCAATAGTAACTGGAAGTTTGGCATGGGGGAATTTAGCGAACGCTTCACCAGGGACATTATTGTGAATTTGCCATCATTTTGTGTGCTGGATGCAGAGGGTCGGCCAGTCTCATGGATATTAACCTATCCTTCCGGTGCAATGGGCATGCTGTACACACAGCCGGAGCACAGACAGAAAGGTTACGCCAAAGCCCTGGTCACCATAATGGCAAAGAAACTGCATTTAGAAGGTTATCCAGTGTACTGCTCAGTTGAGGAGGATAACGAAACATCCTACAGGCTCTTTACCAGTTTAGGTTTCACTGCAGATCCATCTTACAGGGATGCTTGGCTTGAATGTGGTGATAATAATAGTCCATAACGATTTTGATGAACAAGACATTCTTGTCAATAATGCAAATGATTTTTGAAAGACTTGCCAAGCTGCAATTTGTCCTATAATGTATGAAAATGCATGATTGCCAATTCATTATTATTATTATTATTATTATTATTATTATTATTATAATTACTGAGTTTTTGACATGTTGTCTCCTTCCAACCTTTGTCTTTGGTTTGATAATAAAAGAAAAACAACAACAACAACATTGTATTAAAAATACACTATATGGACAATAATATTTGGCCAAACCTGTTGTTGTTTTAATTTAGGTTTTTTAAATCAGGTGCCTCATTTCCAGTAAAGGGCAATCTTAATGCTTCAGTATACCAAGACATCTTGGACAATGCTATGCTTCCAAGTTTGGGAAAGGTTTAACATGACTGTTCCCCAGTGTACAAAGCAAGGATTATACACACATGGTTTAAGTTTGGTTCGGAAGAACAATGAACAATCTGCTTTAATTTTGTGAATATAGACATATTATATATAGAAATATATAATATGTCACAAGTTAAAAAAAGTAATAAAATAAAATAAAATGATAACATTATATTGAATTCTATTACAATTAATAGAAGCACAGGATATACAGAAGAGTTAACACCTTCTATATAACCTGTGGGTTTGTTTTAAAGTATATCTTTTACAAGTCTAATGTAACAACAGATGATCCTGTTGCTGAACACTTTGATGTGCATGCATAGTTTTAAGTTTGAATTAATGTGCACTTGAATTAATTAATAAAACATTTAAATCATAATATAAACCAACTGATATTTTAAGTTTAAACAGATTTTATAACTGCTAGTGTGCTTCAGTTATGTGGTCTGGCATAAAATACAAATTTCATGGATACAGTAAATAATAATCAGAAACTTGTTTGAAGTGCTTTGCTGTTTGGCTATATGCTAAGCTTGTTTTGTCATTTTTGTCTCAATAATTATGACAGTTTAATGGGTAGAATGTGAAAGCTAATCCACACTCCGAACCAGAAGATGGCAGTAATGCTCTCACTTCACTGGTTGAAGAAAAAGAAGACTGATAAGGATGTGTTTCATTCCACAGTGTACTTTAATTAAAGGGAACTTCCTTCGACAAAATTCCACAATTTGGAACAGCGTAACAACGTCACGTTGTTACCCTGGCAACATGAGCACCTCGGATACCTGTTGCTACTACTGCGGAAATTAAATACAGTATTGAATATTTATTGAAACTGATACCATTACGAATCATATACAGTTTAAATGTGTGAATTAAATTAAATAAAGAAATTATTAGATTGATTTACAGGATGTACGGAGAAGATATTATTGCTGTTCAGTTTTTTTTTCTTTCTTCCTTTCTACAGGGTTTTGTTTATATACTGTACACACTACCGCTCAACAGTTTGGGATTATTTTCTAACTCAATGGTCGTTCCTTTGTACAGTTGATGTTAATATGTAGCTATGATTTCTGAGGCTGATAACTCTAAATGAACTTCTCCTCTACAGCAGAGATAAGTTTTGATCTTGCTTTCATGGGAAGGTCTTCATGAGAGCCAGTTTCATCATGGTGCTTGATGGATTTTGCAGAAGCACTTGATAATACTGTTATTGCAAGGACTATTCCAGAAAGTCTGACCTCTGTCCTAAAATAAATCACAACTGACAGTTGTTGTTGTTGTTATTACATAATTACCTAGTCCAATATGTGCTATTTCATAGTTTTAACCTCTAGTTTTGATCTAGTCTTGTTGTAGAATGTGGGAAATTTATTCTTCATGCTATAGATTCAACAAGGTGTTGGAAACATTCCTTAAGGTTTTGGTTAATATTGACATGATTTCATCACACAGTTGGTGCAGATTTGTTCTAATATTTTTTACACACTTGAAGTGTCCCACCTAGTGAAAAAGTTCATTTTTAGATAGGATCATATAACACCCTTTTCAACAATACTTGATGCTTCTTATCCCCACGATCCACGGTTAGTTTTTTTTTATTTTTTTTTTTACACATTACACATTTAGATTTTTATTAGATAAAAGAATAAAAAAAATTCAACAGCTAAATACAATCTTATGCCCTTTTATGTAGTGTCTGTAACTTTTTTGAATTGGAATCTTTTAATAAATGAATTTGGATTTCACATAAAAATAAGTAAATTGAAAAAAGTGTTATTCTAAAATGCAATATTTAAAAAATATTGCAACATTACTTTGACATAGTTATGGACACTATAGATTTCTTGATTTTTAAGCTCTTACCAAAAACCATCTCTCATGCAAAGCACTAATGTAGACCTGGAAATGTATTGGTATATGTGTTAACAATAATTATTGGGCAGATTACAAAAAGCACTTCTTACTGCACAAACTAAAGGTTTACATTTTTATGGCCACAAAACATAAGGTGTTTATCTAATTTGGAGCATTTAAAGTTAAAAGACTGTAGGGGTGGGGGGGGGGGGGGTGTTTAATTTTTCATGGAATGCTTCAATTTAAGCAAACATTTTTACAGGTCATATGCTTCTAGAACCTTACACTAAGTTTAGTATCAATGCTAAATCCAAAGTTGCACATGTAAAAAGCCTCCGATCTGGCTTTTCCTTCAATTTCTGTGAGCAGAACCCAGTCTTAAATCCATGCATTACACATGGTTACACCAGGCTCAAAACACAGCAAGTGCATTAATTGAAAATCGTGTGCGTTAGACCCACCTGTATGTTGGCAGCCACTCAACCGGTGCTCACTGTAAAGTGGATTTTGAGACTTTTAAGGTGCATTCTAAACTATTTATGCAGTACATTTTCATATCATGAGGTAGGAGTGAATTATTTGCTAAGTTTTTGTAGGGAATATTTGATTTTTAGTATGTTTCATTGTATTCTGTGTGCATGAGAACAGAGTGATTTTCGTCCTGTTCTCACGACATAAGCTGTGCTTTCAAAAAACACATCCTATGGAAGTTTATGTTAAAGGTCGTAAAACTGTTAAACGCTCGTAAATTGAGAGCTACTCCTAAATTTATGTTCTTCCTTACTTTATCTGTTAAAAGCATTCCAGACTGGATGTAAACACTTCTGCATCCACCTTTTCTTTGGTTCTTTGTGTGTGTGCGTATATATACTCCTGTCTCCCACAATAAACTTTGAACGTCTCACTGAGCACTGACTTGTGTGTATCATTGAGGGGTTCCCTGGTACCAGGCGGGACAAGCAGAATACAGGCTGAGCACTGAGTAGACAAAAGGAGGTCTACCAAAATTCAAGAAATCCTTACAATTTGGGGGCTCGTCCGGGATACCTCTAATCAGGTGAGTGCTGCTTTTAATTTTTTTTCTCTATAAGCATAGAGCAAGCACGCTCCCTGGGTTTTGGTATCTGGACCATATACAGTACGGGGGAGGATTGTCTTGGGGCTTTTACGCCTGTTTAGCGCGCGCTCGCTTCTGAAAGGTTCCTTGAACTGAAGCATAGTGTGGAAGCTGTATTCTGTTGCCCGCTTTTTGTTATTGTCTTTGTTGAGCTCTTTGTTGTTGTCTTTGTTAAAGTGTTGTGTGTTGTTTGTTGAAGATATTGGTTTTTTTCTGTCGCGGGTTTATTCACATTTATAAAATGGGTAATAAGAACACAACTACTTATCCAAAGCCGGACCCAGAAGAGGTTCCGCGTGACTGGATGAATAGGTGTGGACTTACTTACTTTACCACACCTTGGCTTGATAATTTATCAGGGTGGACTGAACCACAATCTCAATTTTTAACCTATCCACGAGGAGGTACTTTTAAGCCTGAATATCTAGCCTCTGCTTACTCTCAGATATATGAGGGTATGGGTGATCCAGGTTGGGATTATCCTTATATGGGTTCATGTTATCAAAAATGGGTAGAAATGAAAGCTCTTTGGGATAAATATTTAGACATAAAAGAAACTAAAATACAGAAGAAAAAGATTCCAAAGGTTACATCTGAAACTAAATTCAAGCCGCCTGTTCACTCAACCTTTCCGATTCCTCCTCCATATCCTGTTGACATAGTAACGTCAGCATCTAACCAACTAATTGTTGAGAAAATCTATCCTAATTTGAATCCCACTAATCCTTTTGTGAGCTGCCCATCTGTGCCTGTCTCCCCTGTACCCACAAAACCGTGCTCACCTTCGTCGGAAGTGTGTGCCTCAGGAAAGGGAAAGACTCCCAAGAAGGTGTCAGGACGAACTTCTGACAGCCCTCTATCGGATGATCCCGAGGATACTGATGGTGAGGATGATGATAATTCAGACGATGAAAGTCCGGATGAGAGGTCTCGCCCCAAACCTCGACAAGAAAACACTGCGTTTGTTTTCTCTATGGGACCAAAGGGTCCAAAAATCCTTCCACCATCCGTAAGCACGCTGAAGGACATTATTAAGATGCTCCCTTCTCCCAACAAACCTTTGCATTTTGTTGATATGCTGATAAAGGCTTCTAGGCACTGTCAGCTCGTGGGTGCGGATTACCGCTTTATTTTGCAATCGGTTTTGGGAGATGGGTACGATGAGGCTGATTTGATAAAAACAGTAAAATGCTTAGACCCTGAAAAAGACACATGGACTGTAGTGGTGAAACAGGAAGATGTAGAGGGTGGGGGAAGACGGAAAAAGAAGGAATATGACTTTCATTGGGGTAATTCTAATGAGGCTATGAAACTTTTAAAAGATGAGCTAACTACTTATCTTCTTGCACGTCAACAAGCTAGTCAAGATCTGTCACAGGTAACTAATTGTAGGCAAGAAAAGAGTGAGACTACATCCAGGTTTCTGGAGCGGTTTCGAGAGACCTGGACCCTTTTGGGTGGTATGCCCCTCCCTGAAGAAAATCCTAACCCACTTTTCCTTACAACCTTCTTGAATAATTGTCGACCAGAAATCGTGAAAATATTAAAGTTTCAATTGTCAGATCGTTCTACAATGACTATTAAAAAATTAGGTGAGCGTGTGAGAACCCTAGAAGGAGATGGTATTTTAGAAAATAAACAAGTGGCATGTTTGTTTGTGGAAAGTGAAGGATACAGAGGTGAAAAAAGGGAGGTAGAGGAGGCCGAAGAGGCCGTGGAAGAGGTAGAGGAGGTCTGCAGGGTCAGAGTGTACCCCGTAGATCTGGTTATTGTTATTATTGTTATAAAGAAGGTCATTGGGCTCGTGAATGTCACACGAAGGCCCGAGATGAGGGACGTAGTGGACAAAATGTGTATAATCAATTGAATGATGCTAATGAGGTGTTTTCTCCTAATCCTTCCCAGCAGCCACCACAGCGAGTACAACAACAACAACAGCAATATAGACCCAATCCCTTCTCAGGGATGCAGGTAGGAGCATATGATGCATAGGGATGCCCGCAGAGTTCCAGCCCCGCAATGTTACTTTGTACTTTCGAGTCACCTCAGGTTAATGAGTTGCCCTTTATAGAATTATGTATAGATGGTTCCGTATTCTCTTTCTTGGTTGATACGGGAGCCACAATGTCGTCTTTGGGTCGTGATTACGAGGGGCCGCTCTCGAATAAAAGTATCAGCTCTGTGGGAATTGAAGGGGTTTCTCAACGGAATTATTTTACTCCCCAGTTAACTGTAACATGTCCTTTAGATAAGGGAATTCATCTTTCTCATCGTTTTGTTTGCATGCCTGATTGTCCTTTTAATCTGTTAGGTCGTGATTTAATGAGCAGGCTACACATGTCCCTGACTTTTTCTGGAGCGAAACTCACTGTTGAAGTGCCTGATTCAGTTTCTTTCTCCCACCTTACAAATATGCGTGTAAATAATTGTTTCCTTTCTTCACAGAACAGCTCTCTTCCTGTTGCCCTTGAATGTGTGCCAAGCAGTCTGTGGGCTGAACATAAGGATGAGGTGGGGTTAGTTCACTGTGTGCCTTATAAAGCTAAATTAAAACACTTGCAACCTGTGTACATCAAACAATATCCACTCTCCGAGGCCAAGGCTTCAGGAATAGATGAGATTTTAGGCTCACTGCTCAAGCAGGGTGTTGTTAAACCATGTGTAAGTTCTTATAACACACCTGTTAACCCAGTCTTGAAACCTGATGGTACGTGGAGATTTACACAAGATCTAAGAAAAATAAATGACATAATTATCCCTGTAGCACCTGTTGTGCCTGATGTGCTGTCCATTGTTTCTTCTATACCTTGTCATCATTCACATTTTTCTGTTATTGACCTTTGCTCTGCCTTCTTCAGTGTTCCTGTGGAAGAGCAGACACAGCCCTTGTTCGCCTTCACCCACAGGGGGCGTCAGTTCACCTGGTCGCGTCTCCCTCAAGGCTGTGTTGACTCTCCGGCTGTTTTTTCGGCTGTAGTAAGAGATGCACTTGGTGATCTAACTCTCCCCACTGATTCTGTTGTCCTATCTTACGCGGATGATCTACTGGTGTCTGCCGCTTCGCCTGCTGTCTGCGAAGAAGCCACCATTTGTCTCCTGAAACACCTGGCACAGAAGGGTTTCAAGGTATCAAAGACTAAATTACAGTTTTGCAGAGACACTGTAAAATACCTGGGTTTTGAGCTCTCCCAAGGCCAAAGAAGGCTCTCAAAGGAACGAATCCAGGTTATTCTCGACACTAAACGTCCAAGCACTAAACATGCTCTCATGGCTTTCCTGGGACTGATCAACTACTGTCGTCAGTGGATTCCTGACTGCTCATTTCATGATAAACGCATCAGGACGGCTATCTCACACAACGATCCGCTCCAACAACCTCTGACATGGACTGCTGACATGATTGAGGCTTACAAGGAACTAAAAAAGGCCCTATGTTCCGCTCCAGCACTGGGCCTGCCTAACTATCAGAAAACATTCCATCTATATGCGTGTGAGCACGGGGGCACCGCTTCTGCTGTATTGGCACAGGAGCATGGGGGGGGGATGAGACCATGTGCTTTCTTATCTAAAACTTTAGATGCTGTGGCACAAGGTTTGCCTGCCTGTCTCAGGGCTGTGGCTGCCTGTGCGGTGATGGTACAAGATGCTGAGAAGATTGTTCTCTCTCATCCTTTAATTTTGTATTCTCCACATCAGGTTAAACAAGTGCTACAGAACCTTCAAACACAACATATGACGGCTCAGAGAAGGTCTGGGTATGAGATTATCCTTTGTTCTACAAGTAACTTAGAGATAAAATCCACCTCTTCTTTTGACACCCTTGGATATGCTCTGGCACGCTTGATCAATGCACAGGACGACACGTTAGTAGATACAGATCATGACTGCTGTTCAGAGATCATTCACTCCACTAGTATACGCCCTGATCTGTCTTCTACTCCATTAGCAACTGGTGACACTCTGTTTGTAGATGGTTCTTGTTCAAAACCGTATGATGGGAAATTTCTTTGTGGTTATGCTGTGTGTGCATTGCCAGATATAACCATTGAAGCTTACTCTCTCCCTTTCTCATCTGCTCAGGCAGCTGAACTTTTTGCTCTAACTCGTGCGTGTGTTCTTTCTGAGGGAAAAGATGTTACTATATACACTGATTCTCGTTACGCTTTTGGTATCGCTCATGACTTTGGCCGCATCTGGCAATCCAGGGGTTTTCGTTCTGCTGAGGGTAAGCCAATTTCTCATTCTTCTCTAGTTCAGGATTTGATAGACGCATGCCATCTACCTAGTACTCTCGCTATTGTAAAAACTAAGGGTCATTCTTCTGGGGACTCTATGGAAGTGCGAGGTAATTCTCTAGCTGATTGTATTGCTAAAAAAGCAGCTCAAAAACAGATTTTCTTTCCTGACTCTGGTTCTGATTTGATCAATACATCCTTTCTTGCTAGCTCTTTGATTCCTTATGTAGATTTATGGTCTTTGCAAGCTTCAGCCACGCCGAATGATTCCTCTTTTTGGCAAGCTCAAGGTGCCTATGTTGCTTCTGATGGTTTATGGTATTGTGCTGATGGTCGTTTGTGCCTGCCATCTCATTGTCTTCCGTTCCTCGTGCGCGAGTTCCACGGTGTTACACATCGCGCACGAAGGGGGGTTAAGGAAGATATGAAAAAACTCTTTTGCATAGCCAACATGCTTGGAACAATTGATTTATTAATATCTAGATGTTTGGTGTGTGCTCAGAATAATGTGACAAAGGGTTTAGGTAAACACGAAAGTCTTCCATTACCTATTGCCCCATTTGCAGAGTGGCAAATTGATTTTACGCATATGCCTGCATGTGGCACATTCAAATATCTTCTGGTTTTGGTAGACAAGTTTTCTAGGTGGGTGGAAGCTTTCCCGTGTGCTCATGAGAATGCAAAGGTGGTGACCCGAGTTTTAGCGAAAGAAATAATACCTCGTTATGGCGTGCCTCATGCTATTGACTCAGATAAAGGAACACCTTTTACATCTCAGGTAACACAGAATTTGTGTAAATATCTTTCACTGTCCTGGTATTTTCACATTCCTTATCATCCACAGTCATCAGGTATAGTAGAAAGAACAAATAGGACACTGAAAGAAAAATTGACTAAAGCAATGCAAACCATGGGAAGTAAAAACTGGGTTGATCTGTTACCTGCTGTTCTAGCTGAAATGAAAATGACACCAAGAAAAGACGTGCACATGTCCCCACATGAAATTATATTTGGCAGACCCTTTCCCGTGCCATGGAGGAAAGGTAAACCCGCGATAGGAACAACTGATCTTGATGTACATATTGCTGAATATTCTGCTGCTCTGATAGATACTCTAACTAAACATTATGAACAAATTGCTAATGTGACTCCAATACCCTCAACAAAACCCACACATCCTTTTAATGTGGGAGATACTGTTCTGGTAAAATCTTTGACCCCCAGAAAACTGGGAGATTGTAAATATGATGGACCAGCAGAAATAATCGCAATTACTCGTACTGCTGTCTTAACTGATCTTTTTCCACAGTGGATCCATGCTACTAGGCTGAAGAGATGTCCTGTCGGCGTGAGACCAAAGGATGAATAAATGCGTGTGTATTATTATCTTTCTGTCTCTGTGATTTTTGTTTCCTAGACTAAAGACGTGCTGCAGTGATGTCCAACCCGTGATGTGACATAGAGAGAGTGACGTGACACAGAGGGATCGCCTGGGGTTGCCACTGAATGACTTTACTTCTGCTATTAGTGTAGCATTTCTGGTGGTGTCTTAGCGCCTCGTAAGGTGGGACGAGTGCAGATTGGGCGTGCCCGCACTCTGAGCACTGTATTGTCAAGAAAGGCAATAGTTCACCACTAGTAGTTATTTATGAGTTTGCACTCAACTTGTTATATTTCTGTGTATTCTTTTGGTCACACTCCATCCTGTAGAGTTTGTAGAACAGCACTAGGAGTGGAAACCTCTCCTGCCTTGAGATGAAGTTTCTTTTTGTCCTCCTAATCTTGAACAAGGGATTGTTGTACATAGTGCAACCTCATCCACATGATAATGTTTTTTGGAGATTCGCTAATTGGACCGCTAAGCAATATACCAATGAGTCTTGTTATGTGTGCCAACATTTCCCTTCCGCTGTAGGACAGACATCACTGAGACCCCTACCTGGTAATGAATCAGCTCTCTTAGTAGCTGCACGAGTTTGTATTAGTTCCTACTGTCGAAATGGTACTCAGTATATTAAATCTAACCTGACACATAGCTTATTTTTGAATCAAACAGGGTCTGACTGGTGGTGCAGACTGATGCACTACGATCATAATTTCTCAAACCCTTGTGACTATTCACTTACTGCTTTAGATATTAGCCTCCTCCGCTTCAGCACGAGGAAAAGAGCTCTCGTCACTGCTTTCCAGGTCTTCACTTTGCCCAATTTTAAATATCCTTATTGCTTTATAGGAAATGGCTCTGTATTTCTTGGAAACATGCATCTAGATATGTGTAGTGAAGCATATTTTCCCTATTCTCCAGATCGTTCTTGTCCTGAAGGTAATTGCTCAGTAATCCACCCTGGCCCCCGTGGGACCATTAATCACTATTCAGATTGGTATTGGGTTTGTGATAAGGCTGTTTACATTTTCCTCCCTGCTAACTGGGCTGGAATTTGTGCCCCTTCTCAATTTAGAGGCTCTTTTACACTGGTCACACGAAACCCACGTGGAACCCAACATCATGCTCGCCTTAAGCGAGATAGTGATCCATTCCCTCCCCCTGATCATCAGTTACAGATTAAGGCAGTTAAATTTTGGCATGCTTTTTTTCCTCAATATGGTGTGACTCAGTTATGGAATCAGATTGAGGTAACACATTACAGGTTAGCTACTTTTGTTAATGCCACTAATATTGCTGTAGAAGGTATTAAAGGGGAATTAACTGCTCTTCGACTGACCACGGTACAGAATAGAATGGCCCTTGATTTAATCCTCGCAGAGAAGGGGGGTGTTTGTGCTATGATAGGTGATAGTTGTTGTACATACATTCCAGCTAATGATGATGAACATGGAAAAATTTCTACTGCTTTGGAAAAGATGCGCGAGGTTGCTTCTCAGTTAAAGGATGATGAAAAGGGTCAAGTAGGTTGGGGAGTTTGGTATACTTTGTTTGGTCAATGGGCTCCTTATCTCTCCCTTGTCGTACCGGTTTTGTTTATTTTATTGTTGTTGTGTCTTTTAGGTCCATGTATTTTTCGCTGTGTGCAAAATCTTTTGTACAAATATGTTTCAGATTATGTTCCTGCGCCGCGTCAGATGACCTATTATCCGCCAGCGACTTCTTGAAAGCTCTGAGTTTTATTCAATGATATTTCTTATGAATAAAAGGGGGGAATTGTAGGGAATATTTGATTTTTAGTATGTTTCATTGTATTCTGTGTGCATGAGAACAGAGTGATTTTCGTCCTGTTCTCACGACATAAGCTGTGCTTTCAAAAAACACATCCTATGGAAGTTTATGTTAAAGGTCGTAAAACTGTTAAACGCTCGTAAATTGAGAGCTACTCCTAAATTTATGTTCTTCCTTACTTTATCTGTTAAAAGCATTCCAGACTGGATGTAAACACTTCTGCATCCACCTTTTCTTTGGTTCTTTGTGTGTGTGCGTATATATACTCCTGTCTCCCACAATAAACTTTGAACGTCTCACTGAGCACTGACTTGTGTGTATCATTGAGGGGTTCCCTAGTACCAGGCGGGACAAGCAGAATACAGGCTGAGCACTGAGTAGACAAAAGGAGGTCTACCAAAATTCAAGAAATCCTTACAGTTTTTTAGAAATAATAATTATGGCAGAGGACGAAAAAACATGCTGCTCAGTAACAATGTAGGCCTTTGTTTAATTTAATTTAAGTTATATTTTTATCTTTTGTATTTTAGGTTAGTTTGTGTTGTTTAAATGCTGCTCTTGTCTTTTAGGTAAAAAAAAAAAATGTTATAAAGGTGGGCAACATTGAATTAACTATTAAACTTTTTTCAGGTTTAAAATTGTAACAAAATCTGGGAAAAATTTTATCTCTTTTCAGAATGGAAATCTACGGAGCCCCTAAAGGGACATAGGTGATTTATATATTTTTTCCTGTATCTGGTGCACACCAGATACTAACTAGTGCGCACCAGAAAGTATCTGGTGCGCACCAATTAGTATCTGGTGCGCACCAGTTAGTTTCTGGTGCGCACCAATTAATATCTGGTGCGCACCAGATACTTTCTGGTGCGCACCAGTTAGTATCTGGTGCGCACCAGATACAGGAAAAAATATATAAATCACCTATGTCCCTTTAGGGGCTCCGTAGAAATCACCAGAGACCACCCAATATAATATTATCATTATATTGTGATTCTTTTATGTAAACCTATATAAAGTAAAATGTATTACATAATGTGTAAAAATCCAGAATTGTTCTAGAAAGTAGAAACTAAATAGCTAAACAAAAATATCAAATTAGAAGGTGTTTCCAAACTCTGGTAGTGTACATTCACATACAGTAGCCTATATATAATGCGTTATATAGTTATGCAGACATACAGTTTAGTTTTATCAGTAACTAATCAGTATTGGTTTTGGGAATCATTAACTAGCTCTGTGCTATAACTGTAAAGCAATAATATATGTCAATACAAGAGTCACTATATAATGGCAAGTATATACAGTCTTAAATACTTCCTGTACATACTTGATCTTTCACAAATATTAAAATGTGTTATAAGTACAATGGTTCCCCAGTGAAAAAAAAATACACTTTAGTGTATTACAAATATATTGAAATCCTCGATAGTACATTGCAAATATACTAACAAAAAATTGTACCATCAGTTAATATATAAAAAGTATACTAACATCATGCTTTTACCAAATTTTGGAATTAAATTTTTAATATTCTTAAAAATAATTGTATTATAGTACACTTTTCAAAAATATATTATTGGAAAATATACTTTAAGTGAAAGGTTGGTCTAATTTCCAAAGTATACTTATTTAAACTTGTTTTTCAATGTATTTTTGGTATATTTTTAAAAAATATGCTCGAAATAATCATTGTACAAATGTACAGAAAGTATACATTAGAAAACATTTATAAAACACTAGAAAACACTAAATATAACTACTTATATTTAGTGCACTACTCTCTCGTGCTTTTAGACTCGTTTCTGAACGCTAAATCTCTATCTCTCGCGCGCGCGCGATGTTAAACTCGTTTTTGTGCGCTGAAAATCATTTTTCCTGTTCAAGATAATTTATGTTTGCACTCTCTCACTCTTCTGTGCGCTCACAGAATAAGGTGACACTGCAGCAGTGTGATATCTTTGTATCTATTCCAGCAACCCATAGACTAGTATTCGGCGCCCCACCAGCTAATTGTTTGTAGGCGGGCAGATTCGGAAAGTCCGCTCTCTGATTGGCTCCCCAGTCCGCCACTTCTAGTTTGAATTAACGGCTGGAAGCTGCATCATCGCGTGCGTTAGTTCGTATCGTTATTATTTTATTTTCATCGGCATAAGGTAAATTTAACGGTTTTTGTTAGGTAATTTGTAATTAAGTACATACTTTAAACTATAGAATGTATTGTCTAATGTGTTGTTGCTAAATCTCATGTACTTTGCTTGTGGTATAATGGCTCCGTAGGTCTCGGCCTGTTTTCAGTCTCCGTGTAACAGAATCAACACACCAGGTTTAAACTAATACAGTACCTGTATACTCTAATACTAACGTCTGCCTGTGTCCACACACCAGGTTTAAACTAATACTGTACCTGTATACTCTAATACTGACGTCTGTCTGTTTCCACACACCAGGTTTAAACTAATACTGTACCTGTATACTCTAATACTGACGTCTGTCTGTTTCCACACACCAGGTTTAAACTAATACTGTACCTGTATACTCTAATACTGACGTCTGTCTGTTTCCACACACCAGGTTTAAACTAATACTGTACCTGTATACTCTAATACTGACGTCTGTCTGTGTCCACACACCAGGTTTAAACTAATACTGTACCTGTATACTCTAATACTAATGTCTGCCTGTGTCCACACACCGGGTTTAAACTAATACTGTACCTGTATACTCTAATACTAATGTCTGTCTGTGTCCACGCACCAGGTTTAAACTAATACTGTACCTGTATACTCTAATACTGATGTCTGTCTGTGTTCAGACTACAGTTTAAATTTTAGTTTGTGTGTTTGTTAAATACAAATAAACTATAGGACAGTTTAAGTTTTAAGTTTTGACCTGCGCCAAAGTGTGGCTTGAAGCAGAGGGGTGCCAGAAGTAAAAAAATCACTTCTGGCACCCCTCTGCTTATCACTTCTGGCATACCCCTATGCCAACAGCTCACAATACAAGATGCTTCGAACCTCCGAAGTCTGAAAGGTAACAGATCTATCATTTATTTTTTTAAACTACTAGTCAATAAATTCAATGCATAATCTGTTCATTCTGGAGTTTAGGTAACAAATACTTTTGGCAAATAATTATTTTTTTATTTAAATGCCATTAACCCAACAGTACAACTAAGATAACAAAACTCTCTTTAATTTTCTACAGGTTATCCTTACAAGTGTTGTCACTCACGTCTCACGTTGCTCTGGTCAATAGCTGTGAGCATTTCATCAGGGACATTATCAAAGATTATCCTTCGTGCTATGTGCTGGACCCTGAGGGCCATGGGTACTGACTTACTGTATACATCGTGTTCAGTGGAAATGCCGTACACAATGCCAGAGCACAGACGGAAAGGTTATGCCAAAGCGGTGGTCAGCGTATTGGCAAAGAAACTGCATTCAGAGGGTTTTCTGGTGTACTGCTTAATTCAGGAGGAGAATCAAATATCCTATAGGCTCTTTACAAGTTTAGGTTTCGCTCCTGATACGCCTTACCGAAGAACATTTTGGTGCAGGTTGATCTTTGTGACATAGAACATTTACTGATATGGTGTCACTGCTTCTACAGGCTCTTAATGAGTTTAAGTTTCACTGTTGGTTTGACATTGCTGTCATTGTCATTATTGCAAGAATGTAAATGATTAATAAAATACCAGGTAAAATTGCTGCAATATACAAAATTAGGTATACAATTAAAATATTTGTTTTAATTAACTTTTGGTCTCATTTCATTCTAGAGGTTTACAAAATTTACATAAAGTTATATTGCAAAACGTATAACTTGCTTATAGCCTGTGTTTTTTTATAACAGCCTTAGAAAAAGGAAAATTTTTCTTTACTGTAAGTAAAAAAAAAGGGGGTCACTTATTAATTTATTTTATGCAGATTATTTGTTGGATAATGTGATATAGCATAAATACCATATTTAAGATGAGACAGAATTAAAAAGGCCTTGGCTGAGCTCTGCTGGTTGTCTTTGAACAGGGAACTATATCCTGATGCAGTATATATATATATATCGAGCATACACAACAAATATCCTATGATTTCAAGTAGAATGTGTCATGATCGTTAAAGAAATATGAACAACTGTACATGTATATATTTTGTTAGCTACAGACTTTGACCCCATTTTATTCTAAATCCTTATGAGCATTTAGACAAACCATACATTTTTTTTTTAAAAACCTGTGTATGTCCAGATTTTTAACCATCATATGCAACTGATCAGGTGTGTCTTGCTGGAAGTGTCCCACACTCCCTAGAGTGCTGTGGACCATTTCCTTCCTGTAAGGACACAACCTTCTCTTTTTCCGCCATGCCATTATGGAGAGCGCAAGGGATTTTTTTTGTCGCTGAGACTTATTGTAGTTTTTATAATGTCAAAATTTTATTCTTACTCTAAAATAAACAGTTAGTATACTGATCAAAGTATTTTAGAACACAATTGAATCATATAAATACTTGGGCATTTATGTAGATGCCCTAAACATTCACCATGACAATGTGGCTTCTATGTAAATGCCAAATATTTGTACAATTTTTACGGGTTTTTTTCAGTGTGAATCACTGTTGGTGAAGAAAGACACCTTGACATTCCAAAATTAATTTCTAGTGTCTTTGTGGTATACAGTTAAATGTTTTTTAAATGCACCAATTATTGAGTGTGTGGACCTCGTCCTGGCACTGCTCAGCTCCTGTCTCTTGATCCAGTATCGACATCCTTAAAGTTTTCAATAATTAATTGCTTTTGGGTAGAAGTAACACACTGGTCATTAGAGTATAGGATGAAAAGTAAAGGAGAACTAACACAACCCTCGGAAGCACCACACTTAGTCATCATACATCTAGAGAGACAACTGGTTACTTATTCCATGTTACATTTTGTTATTTTAGAATGCACTTTCCCAGTAAATCAGATATGGACTGACCTTAAGGTTTCGTATCCTGACCAGTAATTTGCTTGGTTACATTGTATAAAGAGAGCTCTTGCATACAGTACGTGTCCTGTGTTCTATCTAAATGCTAATTGGTTAAAATGATAAGTTATAAGGATTGCATTTTCAGCTTAGCCCATATGAAAATTGTTAGGGGTCCAATTTAAATATCATACATATGATGAATAATTTTTTTTTTGGACTCTTCATAAGGCTTGAAGTGAGAACTAGTAATATGTATTTGTATTATTTCTTGGGGCATTCTAGTGCATGTTCTAAGGTAAACAATTTAAGGATGATGGCCTCTAAATTAACATACTCACTGTTTGCAGTCAGACAGGACATGTTGCCACTGGCTGTCTCCAACAAAGATTGTCTGGAAACTGAAAGAGGTCGCTGGAGAAGGAAAAACCTACCCTAACCAGTGACAATCCTAAAGAAAATCTTAAAACACCCAAATGTTCACTGTTAACCTCCCAGCCAGTGACCGCACTGTGGAAGCATTAGTATTAGCACTGCAGACTATTACATCACTGAGGCACCACCAGGTGTAAATGTCCGTGAGTTCGAGGATGGCACAGTGGAGGTACAATGTTTCAACCTAGTCCTATGAATCATTGCCCTTAGGGTCTAGAACCATTCCCAGCCTTAGTTGATGTCCCTGTTGGCTCATCAAAGCGCATCAAAGTCCCAATCCAAAACTCTATGAAACATGATACCCATCTTGCAAAGAGAACGGTTCTTGGTACTCTCGAACACATGCCTGGTATAAAACCAGTCCAGCATTCTTCTATCAGCCCTGAGTCAATGTCTCAGAACATGGCCTGTTTGTGTACAGCTGGTGATGCTGGTGGAGGAAAACATTTCCTGATATGCTTCTCCAAAACACCCCAAAGTCGCTCAATAATATTTAGATCTGGTAACTGTCAGGCCATGGGAGATGTTCAACTTTACTTTTATGTTCATTAAACCACTCTGTCAGCAGTCTTGCTGTGTGTATTGGTGCATTATCACCCTGATACATGGCACCGCCTTCAGGATACAATGTTTGAACCATCGGGGCAGCTGTGGTTTTATGTTTTTTGGATACAATTAGCGTTAGCACCCGGACATCTTCCTCTTGTGTTCACAGTTCCTTCTGTTGGACGAACCACATCCAACAGAAGGAACTATGAACACAAGAGGAAGATGTCCGGGTGCTAACGCTAATTGTATCCAAAAAACATAAAACCACAGCTGCCCCGATGGTTCAAACATTGCAGCTTTACACAGTCAAAAGAATTATTTAAGTTTGTATGAAATGTGAATTTGTATGAATCAAAATGGTTAGTTTGTCCCTGGTGAGCAAGCCGAGGGCGACAGTGGCAAGGAAAAACTCCCTGAGATGATAATAGGAAGAAACCTTGAGAGGAACCAGACTCAACAGGGAACCCATCCTCATTTGGGTGAAACAGAAAGCAGTAAATGATCTGCATTTATACAGTGTGTAGGGTGGGAGGCAGTTCAGCTATAATAGCTGATGTTAATTGATGTTAATATGGAGTCCAGGTAGTTATTGAAGACCCAGGTGGACTTGTAAGAAGTTCCAGTCATGAACTATCGAGCTGTCAAGTCCCCAGAGAAACAGTTGCCAACACCAGTCAAGGCCAGAACCATTTTCTAGGTAGAGAGAATCATCCCCAGACACCAGACGCATCCCAGAGAGACACACGGGGCATCCATGTGACGAGATCTTCAGCCAGAAGCGGGGCACCAGGATGGGTCAGACAGGTCCGGAGGGCAGAGGGAGTCTGGATCACTGGCAGCTCAGGAACGACATGTGTAGCTCGACAGAGAGAGAGAGAAAGAGTGAAAGGGGGAGACAGGAGGAGAGAGGAAAAAGAAAGAGGGGGGAAAGAGAAGAAGAGGAGAGATGGCAGTTAGGTATGGTCACAGTCACACAATGTATAATGTGAATGCATATTAACTGTAGAGTGCAAGCAGAGACTCCGGCAGGACTAACTATGACAGCATAACTAAAAGGGAGAGCCAGAAGGAAACACAAACATGAGGGCTTCCTGACATGTAAAGCAAACAATCACCTCACCGTCAGCAAACCTGAGTGATCAATGAGAGTGAGAAAGACAGCATCCAAACATACCAGTTCACCATAATACTCTACGTCCATGAGTCCCCCAGATCTGCTCCTTTACCTATGGCAAATCTATTTATAAAAATGCTTGGCTAAATAAATAGGTTTTTAGCCTGGACTTAAACACTGAGACTGTGTCTGAGTCCCGAACACTATTTGGAAGACTATTCCATAACTTTGGGGCTTTGTAAGAAAAAGCTCTGCCCCCAGCTGTATTTTTCATAATACGCGGTACTGACAAGCAGCCTGCATCCTTTGATCGAAGTAGGCGTGGCGGATCGTAAGACACTAGCAGTTCGCTCAGGTACTGCGGCGCGAGACCATTTAATGCTTTATATGTCAAGAGTAGTATTTTAAAATCAATGCGAAATTTCACAGGGAGCCAATGGAGTGAAGATAAGATAGGGGTGATGTGCTCATATCTTCTGGTTCTGGTGAGGACTCTCGCTGCTGCATTCTGGACTAGCTGAAGCTTATTTATGCATCTAGCTGAACAACCAGACAGTAAGGCATTACAATAGTCCAACCTAGAGGTGATAAAAGCATGAACTAGTTTTTCTGCGTCGTTTAGCGACAATAAATTTCTTATTCTGGCAATATTTCTGAGGTGAAAGAATGCTATCCTGGTAATATTATCTACATGTGCTTCAAGTGAAAGGCTGGAATCAATAATCACACCAAGGTCTTTCACTGTTGCATTTGATGGAACAGAAAGGCCATCTAAAGTTACGGTGTGATCTAAAATTTTACTCCTAGCTGTATGCGGTCCTATGACTAGAACTTCTGTCTTATCCGGATTTAGCAGAAGGAAGTTAATTAGCATCCAATTTCTTATGTCCTGCACACATTGCTAAATTTTAGTAAGCTGTTTTTTCTCATCAGGTTTTGCTGAGACATATAACTGTGTATCGTCAGCATAACAATGAAAACTAATACCATGCTTACGGATTATGTTGCCCAGAGGAAGCATGTAAAGGGAAAAAAGCAGTGGACCTAAAACTGAACCCTGCGGAACGCCAAACTCCACTAGAGAACATGCAGAATAATCACCATTTAAGTCTACATACTGATAACGATGGGTCAGATAGGATCTGAGCCAGGAGAGGGCTGTACCCTTAATTCCCACTACATTTTCTAATCTGTGAAGAAGAATAGCGTGATCAACGGTGTCAAAAGCTGCACTGAGGTCAAGTAGTACAAGCATAGTTACACAACCCTGATCAGAGGCCAATAGAATGTCATTTACTACTTTAACGAGCACTGTCTCTGTACTGTGATGAGGCCTAAATCCTGACTGATACAGTTCATGTATGCCATTTCTATGTATATATGAGCATAGCTGCTCCGCTACTATCTTTTCCAGAATCTTAGAGATAAAGGGGAGGTTTGATATTGGTCTGTAACTGGACAGCTGACAGGGGTCGAGGTCAGGTTTCTTAATTATTGGTTTGATAACTGCTAATTTAAAAGATTTTGGAACATATCCAATGCTGAGTGAAGAATTAATTATTCTCAACAGGGGTTCTATTATTGCTGGTACTATCTGTTTAAGAAAATGTGTCGGTACAGGATCTAATATACAGGTTGATGAATTTGAAGAAGAGATGAGTGAAATTAGTTCATTCTCTTCAAGGGGAGTAAAGTATTCTAGGTTCTGATCTGACATGGCTAGATTAACATCTGCATCAATTACATTGTTCGGTTTCAAAACCTCAATTTTATGCCTAATATTTACAATTTTATTATTAAAAAAGTTCATGAAGTCCTCACTATTGCATGATGTTGTTGTGGAGATTTCTGCAGTGGTCTTATTTCTGGTTAATTTGGCTACAGCATTAAATAAGAATCTAGGATTATTTTTGTTATTTTCTATAAGAGTGGAGAGATATGTTGATCTAGCTACACTAAGAGCTTTTCTATAGTTCAGGATGCTCTCCTTCCATGCTATTTGAAATACTAGTAATTTAGTTTGACGCCATTTACGTTCTAATTTCCGAGCGGTCTGTTTTAAAGTGCGCGTGTGATCGTTATACCAGGGAGCAAGTTTCTTATCTCTAATAATTTTTCTTTTGACTGGAGCTACATTATCTAGGGTATAGCGAAATGTCGACTCTAAATATTCAGTCGCCTGATCGAGTTCTGTGGAGTCAGACGGTGATCTAATCGAAGTTGGGAACTCTGGGAGATTACTGATAAAACTCTGTTTGGTAGTTGATGTGAATGTACGTTTCATACGGTAGCGCGGCGCTGTGTGTACATTATTATTGTGACACACTTGAATTGAGACAAGATAGTGATCTGAGATAACTTCAGATAGTGGTATTGTGAATAAATTTCTTATACTTAATCCAAATAATATTATTAAATCTAAAGTGTGACCTGCTTTATGAGTGGGTCCTACTACACACTGATTTACTCCTACCGAGTCCAGTATGGACATAAATGCAGTTCTCAGAGGGTCTTCTGGGTTTTCAAAATGAATATTAAAATCTCCAGCAATTAACACTTTGTCTACAGAAACGACTAGATTTGAAAGGAAATCTGCAAATTCACTAAGAAATTCAGAGTACGGCCCTGGAGGTCTGTAAATGACAATTAGCGGGATCGACTGAGCTGACTTAATATAGTTAAATACACTTATGTTACTATAAAGAATTTCAAATGAATTAAATTTGTGTCCGTGTTTTTGTACAATAGTCAAATTATCATTGTGAATAACTGCGACGCCTCCTCCTCTACCAGTTAACCGAGGCTGGTGTATGTAGCTGTATCCAGGAGGACTAGCTTCATTTAGAGCTACATACTCGTCCTGTTTAATCCAGGTTTCTGTTAAACAGAGTATATCAAATTCCTGATCTGTGATAATATCATTAACTATAACTGCTTTAGATGCGAGAGATCTAATATTTAACAGTCCTAGCTTCAGATCAGAGGTGCCGGCTGCGCATTCAGTCTGATCCAAGTTTGTGGTCTTTATGTTAATTAAATTACTAAAACAGACTTTTTGAGTCTTTCTAAATTTGATTTTAGCTCGGGGAACAGACACAGTCTCAATAGAGTGAACCCTGAGTGACGACTCTATGCAGCTAGCAGACGGTTGGTTTAGCCTGTCTGTCTGCTCCCTGGCCTGGGCTCTGGATTGTCACCGATTAACTAGGCCTCTTCTGAGACTATGAGCTATACTACAGGAAATGAGAGCAGCACCTTCCCGAGTGGGATGGACACCGTCCCGCCCTAACAGGCCAGCTTTGCCCTCAAAGGTCTTCCAATTATCAATAAAGCCCACATTGTTTTCGGAGCACCACCTGGACATCCAGCGGTTCAGCGACCATAACCTGCTGTAAGTTATGTCACCACGTCTCATTGGGATGGGACCAGAGCATACTACTCCATCGGACATCGCCTTCGCTAATTTAAACACCTCTATAAAGTTATTCTTACTAACCTCTGACTGACGAAGGCATATCTCGTTATCTCCAGCATGTACTACTATCTTGGAGAACCTGTGCTGTCCTAGAGCCCTAAGATTACCTGCTATGTCCGGTGCTCTGGCTCCCGGGATACACCTAACCACTGCCGCTGGCGCCCCTAAAGGTCTAGCTAATTTCACGTGCCTCAGTATAGAGTTTCCTATAACCAGTATGGCAAGCCGTTTTAACATTTAATGGCAAAATTTTACTATTTGGAATAAACCTTACAGATATCAACAACATATTTTTGACAAGTTGTAATTGCATTCTGACAAGTCAAAATGACAGTTAGAGATATCTGTAATTCAGTTTTGGATAGTCACAATGAAAGTTATGGATATCTGCAATTAAGTTTTTAAGAGTCAAAACTGAATTATGGATATCTGCAATGATATCTGCAGATATCTATAACTGAGTTTTACCTAGGCAGAATTAAAGTTAAAGATATCGTAAACGTCAGCATTCTTGTGTCCGACGTTGCTCGTGAAAGACTTCTCATTGGATATTTGCCCAGCAGACAAATTATTTGAACAGTTAGCAGAAGAAATGGCGGTCACTGTTGTAGACAAATTATTAAGAATGCCATGCCATAGAACTTATATACAATCAAGGAATCTGTGGGGAACAAGAGCTTAGTTGTGGGAAAAATTTACGTCGTATTTGAACAGTAAGCCGCTCTTGCCAATATCAAACCCGTCCCGTCCTCCTATTTGCCGTAACTTGTGACACAATTACAGATATCTGCAACGTTATTTTGCCTAGTCAAAGCTCTATATTCAAGATATCTGTAATTACAATTTGACTAGGCAGAATGAAAGTTAAAGATATCTCTCATTTGAGATATCTCTAATCAAAATTCATTTAAAGATATCTAAAATTTAATAACAGATATCTGATTCTAAATTATGTCTATTCACAATTCCTGTTAAAGATATCTACAATTTCATTCTGACTAGTGACAATACCAGTTCAAGATATCTATAATCCAGTTTTGACTAGTTAAAGTAGATTTTAAGATATCTAAAAAGGACATTATAAATATCTTTAATTGAGGGGAGTTGATGATATCTTGAATTGGAATTGTGACTAGTCAGAATTAAATTGTAGATATCTCTAACAGGAATTATGGATAGTCATAATTTACTTGTAGATATCCACATTTCACAATGTGAATATCTACAACTGAGTTAAAGATATCTGTTAAGGAAAGCTCCATAGACATGAACGGTAAAAGTGACGTCATTCCTCCTAGGAAGAACGACGTTGTGGATATCTGGAATGGTCGTTGTTGATAGGAGGAATGCTATTGTGGATATCTGAAATTTTCATTTTGCCTAGGAAGAACTGAATTACGGATATCTGTAATACATATCCAGACTTGCCATTAAATGTTAAAACGGCTTGCCATAAAACGGCTTGCCATAGCCGAGTCGTCACCCACTCGCCCCGCTGTGAGGGCTTTAATGCCGGAGTCAGGGGGCTGGTTATCTCCGCCTGTGGCACCCAGACTGTTCGCTACAGGAATAACACTGCTCTTGCGCTCTCTAACCCTCTCTAAAGTCTGGATGCGCTCCTCTAACGCTGATATCTTCTCCGTCAGAGTGCTCACTAACACACACCTATCACAAATAAAATTATTACTAACGACGGAGGAAGAATGTCTAAACATCCTGCATTCTACACATTGAACGAGCTGAATGTTAGACATGATAACGTACCTGAGTCGGAGTTGTAGTTGTTTGGAGCTGAATTCCGTTTGTTGTTTTTAGACAAAGAAACTTTAATGTGTTTGATGATCAAAAAACATTTTGTGACAATATATAATATATTGGTCTAACTTCAAATCTTGATAAATGTGACACTTGCTACAAAAACCTGTAACCCCTATACAATATTCCTGTTAAGTCTCAGTGAAATATTTGAATGTAATTATTAGTTGGGTGTGCCAATGTGAGAGTATAATTACATTTTGATCTTGCTGAGGTTAAGAAAAAGTTAAATTCCTTACCCAAATAGACTTATCTTTAAGAGGTAGAGCTCTCCGCATCAAAACTAAGCGCATTTATAGATTAGGTTGCTCTCTCTCTCCTTGCAGATGGACAGTTTAATATGTGCAGATGTTGATCGAATGCTTTTTTGACTTTTTATAGAAACACGAAAGACATTACGTAAAAGAATTTGTCCTAATCAGGACTATTCAACGTTCGTGGTTTTTTTTAAAGGCAACTCTTGATGAAGGGATGGATGAGAAGGTCACCCATCTTTTCTAGGATTTAATCTACGTTGCTAGCTTTTGGAGAAAAATCTGTTTACTCCGAAAAAATGTTACCTCATTTTGTTTGTTTGTTTGTCTTTTTAGGATGTTTTTTTATTTTATAAATGTGACAATAATTAAAAAATAATAACTAATTCCCAATAAATGCATTATGTTTATTTTTCGGCTTAGTTTTTTTTTTTTTTTTTTTACACCTAAGTGTACATTTTAATCAGATTTTTTTTTACTTTTCTTTGAAATCGCTCAAAGCGAAGAAACGTCAGTCTGTCACTCCCGACTACATGTGACGACACATTATTGAAAACGAACGGGGCACGTGCGGCGCGGGCGCGTGTGAATCCAGTCTAAGTCCTCGTGGGTGTGTGTGTGTGTGTGTGTGTAATCTGCTGGCGCTAGCTGTAAATATAACGCCATTAACAAGCATCAATTCGAAGGAGTGAGTGAGTGAGTGAGTGAGTGGATCTTCATCTGAAATTGATTCTTTTGTATTTGGTGGAGCATAAAAAACAGATATGAAGGTGCTGAGCAGGGAAGAGCTGCAGAAAGCTGAGGAAGAGCTCAAGCATTACTTTCCCCAGTCACAGCAGGTTTGAAAACCATCCACTTATGCACTTTAAAAAGTGTTGTTTTTTATTATTTTTTTGTTTGTTTTTACATATGCATCAGTCTGTGGATGTTTAGGAGAAGGACAGATACAATGAAAAGAGGGATCGGGGGGAAATTCCATTTGTCAGTGCAACAAATCATGGGATGATAGCAAATGTACCTGGTCTCTACAGTGTATATAGCAATATCTCCTAACTTTTCTTCTTAATTAGCACCTGATAACTATAAACTTAATTACTGTATTTAAACATTAAGAAGTTTGGCAAAATAATTACACATAACGGTCCTCATATGAGCATTATTTAAGGACATATTGACATTGAAGTTGGAAAAAAAAGGACATATAAGTCCTCATATATGGACATGTGGGTCTCTAGACGATCTAATTTATAGTAATATATGTTGCCTTTGTCCCTCGTAAAACATCTAATCTGTGGAATCAGTATAGTCAGTAACTAACTATATGGAATATAAAGGTCCTGGGCATTTGTACAATAATTTACAAGCCTAATTCTAGTATAATGAGGTCTTTCTGAAGTCTTTTGTGCGAATCACTCTGATACAAAAACAACATGTTATTGGTCACATACACTCACACAGTATGATATGAAGTGAAATGCTTACACATAAATTAAGATGAGAAAAATGAGAGATACGTATAAGAATAGAATATAAAGTGAGAGAGATGAGAAAGAATATAAAGTATGAAATAAGATAATTTTTTACACTTTTGAACAGTTGTTCTCTATGCCCTTTATAAAGAATCGAACTGATTTATGGCAGCAATGTATAGTATTAAGTTTCCTCTAAAAATGTCAGTAGTCACACCATCGTTGATGCTATCATGTGACAGTCAGAAGAGAGCCATATAGTTTTCATGTTGAAGTCTGTATACATTTTTTGACTCCCCTAGATCTAGAAGAGAAAATTAAACAACAGTCAAAATTAAACAAAATGTCAAATTTCTTGTAATTTTTTTCCCTGTGCTGAACTTTGTTTTTCATAGTACTACTTCACTTCTACTACATTATATGATTTTCACTCTCTCATCTTCTATACCGCTGTATTCAGGGTCGCGGGGACCTGGAGCCTATCCCAAGAGGCATAGGGCACGAGGCAGGGTACACCCTGGACAGGGTGCCAATCCATTGCAGTGCACACACATACACAGACTCATTCACACACTACGGGCAATTTGGAAACGCCAATTAGGAAACCGGAGTACCCAGAGGAATCCCATCAAGCACGGGGAGAACATGCAAACTCCATGCACACAGAGACGAGAATCGAGCCTGGCCGAGAATCCTAAAGTTAATTCTAACTTTATACACCGAAAATTAATATACAACTGTTACTGTTCTTACTTCACTTAGCTAAAGTCTCATTAACACAAAGTTCCCTAAATCAGACATAACATAGAAAAACAAAAGTATTAGTTCATTCAAAAGTTTATTCTGTAGGTTAAAGCCATTTAGGTACATGTAGGTATCAGAGATGACTATGCAATTGTTCATTCTGTATTTTAGTTAATAATTGGCAAACTGAAATAAAGAGTGTTTAGTGGATACTCTCAGTGCGATTAATTGAATATTGTGTAAATTGCATTCGTATACAATGGTTTTTATAAATACAAATATCAAATGCTTTTTAGGAGCATCACATGGTCATACAGTACGATGACCATACTTGTAAGATTTGTACATTGAGCTCTGAAATAGCAGGCTGCTCAATAGACGTTCATATTTCATTAAGGAGGATGATGTATATATTTAAAAATCGTAGATAGTTGTAAACTGTGTTCTGTTTGTTTATTGTATTTTGGTAGGACAATAACTCCATAGGTTTGTCTCTAGGTATATGGATATGTTTTTATAATTAACCGAGTAGAAGCTCGCCCCGTGAATGTGCTGGTGGACCAGTGGCCGGATTTTAACATGCTGCTCATCAGACCACAACGCCAGGAGGTATTGGACGACATAACTTGTATAACTGGTATAAATTATCAACAAAAATTAGCTACTTTTTGGATATTTTTTTTTATACTCACCTGCTTCTCTCACCCACAGAAGGCAGACCATTTCAAAGACATGTGCATTTTTACCAAGGACGAAACTTCTCTCATCAGCATACTGATTAGGATGGACATTTTTGACTGGAAGCAGTTTCTTAGCCTAAGTATAAATCGACTTCTCAGTACTGTATTATAAAGGTTTTCTCACATAATCGCCATACAAAATGCCTGTTTTGTATGTAACTGTAGGTCTCTGAACATAAGGCAATCATCAGTAATTCTGTGAAACACCTGTGCACCTCCCTGCTGAGATCTTTCTTTTCAAATTAGTCTTGTACCTTTTCTGTTTGATTCAGTATTCTGCATGAATTCAAAACACATTTTTGTGTTTAATTCACAGCTAACTTGACATCAACAACCATGCCAGGGTGAAAGAGCTGGTTGGGGTGCCCCACTGGGTGGTTTGAAGTCAGTGATATCCTGAATTCCTTTCTATATGCGTCAGGGGTCAGCAGAGTGTCCGAATTCAGTCAGCTGTTTGTGTTTGTGTTTGCAGATTTCCCTTCTCAAATCATCCGTAGCGATGCTGTAGGGCTCCTGTTTTGCACCCACACACATGTTAATGTATTTCAGAAAAGTGTTGGTAGTTGGTATAGATGTTGGTGTGGTGGTTGATGATGATGTTGGTGTCTGCGTTGTCGCCTAAGCAGCAAATTCACTCTAGTCTGTATGTGAGAAATGCTGAGTGGCATCAGCCCATCCCAGCCAGACATTAACAGTTTGATGACTGGAGAGTACTCGGGCATCCAGGGGCAAATACACTGGTATCACAACAACGTATTTGAACTCACATGGTAAATAAAAGAGCCTGCACTCAATAATCAGGTATTCAAGATCAACAGAGAAGTGAGATGAAACAGTGATAGGGGTTTGGTTTAAATAAATGCATAACCTCCCACTTCTGTGTTTACCTGTGGCTCCTGCTTCTCTATCAGCCCTGAAAAAGCTGCGCCCCTCATGCTCCTACAGCCTGTTTGGGTTAAGCCAAGTTTCCGAAAAAATCATAATATTACAGTTTATTATCAGTCTCTGCATGAGGGTTCATGTCCACAGCTACCCAGTTTATATGTCAGGGTCCAACATCGTGTGTCTGATTACATTGGCCCTTACTACAGTTGTAAAACCTTCCATGTAGTTATCATAAATAGAATAAGTAAATCAATAGAATACACAAATTGGCATAGTTTCACCTACAGTTATGCAATAGACGAGGTTCTGTTGAAATAACAAAGAGCTAGGTCTCCCCAAATCAGCAGTACTGATTAGAGTACTGTGGAAGTCAAGGTTGTGTGTACATATTGCCTCCAAATTGGGTCTGCTGATGCTGTTAATTTTTATTTCTACTTGGGAACAGATGGCTGATTAGGTCATCCTTTAAACATAGGATAGTTTTCGATGGTCCACTGTCTTATCCAGCTGTAGATAATAGACTCACTTTATCACTCTACTGATAAGATTCACATCTTACGCAATCTGAATGGATTCTCCCTATGAGAATTAAGCCATTTGGAGGTTAAGGATGCACAATTCTATTTAGAGTTTCCTTGGTGCCATACCTCAACATCTGTTAGAGCAGAACCATACCAGAGAAGTTCAATCACCAGGATTAAGTCTGCCATAAAGTGTGGAGGGACTGCTTAGGGATTGAGGAAGACATGCATCTAGACTCTTTTCTGTTCTCGCACCTAGGTGGTGAAATGAACTTCCTTAAGATGTCCATACAGCTAAATCTTTGGCAATTTTGGCAATTTTTAAACAATGACTTAAGACACATCTGTTTTTTCAGTACTTGCCCTAAATGTAAATATGTGTCATAAAACTGACCTCAGCATGCTTGTACACATGCATGTGGCATACACTTCCCCTGGTAATTAGGAGCGGTGGACTACTAATGTTCTTTCTTCAAAGAATATTACTTCGTGAGGATGTAAAATGTGGTCCTCTAGTCTAATAAACCAATACAAATTCTGTTTAGGTGGTGACCTGTGCCATAAGGAGATGATGAACAGTGTGGCTTTGAACAGAGGGGTGCCAGATATAAAAAATTACGAGTACCACCTGTTGACACTGCAAGATGCATCTAACCTTAAAAGTGAAAGGTAACTGATCTACTATTAGGCTTCTCTGTAAAACCTGTAATGTGTCAACTTGCAATAATAATAATAATAATAATAATAACAACTTTCGGGTTCCTAGTAGCGCAGTGGTAAAGCGCTCACCCTATCATCCAGAGATCGCTAGTTTGATTCCTGGGTGATGCTGTAACCTCTCGCAGTCGGAGGTCTAGCGAGAGCTGATTGGCCGAGCTCTCTCAGAGGGGAGGGATGAAAGGTACTTAGTGCTCCCACATTAATCAGGGCTCTACAGCCAATCAGGCGTTTGTGAGCTTGCGCAAGCGGAAGGAGCGGATAACGCTGTCCTCGGAGTGTGTTACGCCGCCCACAACGGTGCGTGAGCGAGCCGTTCGAAAAGATTCGGTCAGCTGGCTTCACGCGGCTTTAATTATTATAATGTTAATAATAATAACAACTTTCAGTGAGTTTACTTGGGGTCAAAATGATGCATTGTAATTGTTATTAAGCTCTTTCCATGCATGCTATTTGTATTGCAGCAGCCGAAATTAAATGATACACTACAGTATAAATAAACAAATAGTTTCTAATTTTTACATTTACAGTGCAACTTTTGCAAGGTACTTAATCAAACTCCCCTTAACTCTCTACAGGGTATCCTTACAAGTGTCCTCTCTCAATGAGTCTCATATTGCTCTGGTCAATAGCATGTGGAAGTTTGGCATGGGCCAATTCAGTGAAAGCTTCATCAGGGACACTATTATGAATTTCCCATCGTGTTGTGTGCTGGACTCAGAGGGTCAGCCAGTATTATGGATATTGATTGATGCTTCTTGTGCAATAGTCATGCTATACACACTGCCGGAGCACAGACGGAAAGGTTATGCAAAAGCTCTGGTCACGATATTTGCAAAGAAATTACATTCAGAGGGTTATCCAGTGTACTGCTGCATTGAGGAAGAGAACAAAGCATCCTACAGGCTCTTTACCAGTTTAGGCTTCACTGCAGACCCATCTTATAGGGTTAATTGGGTTGTATGTAATCAGGCTAGTATTGGTGCATGATGAATTTGGGACACATATACAAAACGTATGACCTACATAGGCCTGTCCCATGTAAAAAGTATTTTGGATTAATTAATTCAGATTAATTTATTGACTAATTCATGATTTGTTGGATGATCTCACATTAATACCACATTTGTCCCAAGCAATGCTAAAAGATTGTTTAAGAAAGGTCCCTGTTGATATGTGCTGGTTGTCTAGAAACCAGCACATATCAGCATTTTTGTATATGCTATAGTATATCTGCCTACTACAGCAGCACATGGTGTCCACGATGGGGCGGGACACCATGTGCTGCTGCAGTAGGCAGATATACTATAGCATATACAAAAATACCCTATGGTTTTAAAGAGCATGTGTCTATATCAGAGGTTCCCAACTTTTTTTCTTGAAGCCCCCCTGTTTATATCTAAGAAATGCTGTGAAATCCCGGTTCACAAAAAAAGCCTCCCACAGCATATACACAAAACAAATAGATTTAAAAAAAAAATAGTTTTCTATACACTTTCAATGATACTGTGTGTAATTATGGTCTTATTTAACATATGGCCTTACTGCCTCAAAGCACCCTGCGTGATATTTGGCGCCCCCTTGAGGAGGCATATTTATCTTTGGGCTTAATTTATCAACCTGGATACAAACAGATTCATTCTTAAAAATTATGAGCATTTTTTTAATGTAAACCTTGATTATTTAAATTAAATTATGTATTTTAATATATGCTATTAAGCTTAAATCAGATATGAACTCACCATCCTTTTCAATAAGAACACCTGTCCACTGTTTGATTTGAAGATTAACTAAAACTCTTCACATGAGTCTGATTTTTTTCCTATGCTTATTTTCTATGCATTTCTGTGCATGCCAAAATCTTGTCTGTGCTTAAATTTCTTTACTGCCAGCACACTTTAAAGCAAGCTATCTGACTGTTCTGGTAAGCCTCACTGTCTTCAGCACATTCTTTTGTTTTTCTTACACTGTTAGCAGAGTGGTGCAAGTTATTTCTGTCGGATAATTGCCAGGACTCTGGCGATAAAATGTTAAAATTTCATAGTCTTTAAAAAGATATTAGCTTATAGAGCATATTTTTTGCAAGTGTCTAAGCCATTATTTAGATATGCATTTATTTGACTTTACTGTAATGGGGCTCCATATTTTGTCCTTTCTGCTAATACAGTACATTGTTAAAAATCTATTTTTATCACTGAGTATGATGAAAATATTAGGTTTTAAAACTTTTTAATTTTTGTAATCTTGTTTTGTTTATGTCTTCAAATGAATACTTTTATAGATTTATATTCATCTGAATGTAAACAACGGTCCATGTGCCTTACACAGACCGGTTGCAAGTGACTAAAGTAATGTTTGAACATTTTCAACTTGCTTCAAAAAACTCTTGTCAGCACTTTCAAACTATACATTTTATGAGAAAAATGTATGTACGTAAATTTTGAGTGATCAAAGATCTCTTATAATAATAATAATAATAATAATAATAATAATAAATAATACTAAATCATCCATAAACCCAGATACATTTTGTCTCCTTTTTTTGTATTAACAAACAACGTACAGGCAAAGTGTCCGATTGTTACACATATTCTGTAATATGTACATTGCTTGAGAGTCAGTTTAAGGGATTTGTTAAATGTTTGTGAAATGACTGTAGATGCATTAACAGACAGACTTTTGAGGACCTCTGGGAACTGTGTTACCTTGTTAACAAAATAGCAAAATATAGGACCTTTAATCCATAATCTTTGTAATTTAATACTTCAATTTAATAATTTAAATAATTAGACTGACTGAGAGTCATGGAGTAGAAATACACAAAAAGGTCCTAGACCTATATAGAGAGAGGGACAATGACTGATCAGCCATAACGTAGGTTCCTGTTTTGACACCACGGCAGTTCTGGTTTCTCGTATTTTTATTATAATTTATGTTCGTTTACAAAGTATAAATTCACAGTAATTTCTAATATAGGGGTTTTATCAAGCCACACAAAAGATATTCAATCGTTATATGGCTGTTATATGGCAATATCTACATCAAGTGTTTTGTTTTGTTACATATCAATAACATACCAGGGGAAGGAAGTGGTTAAGGTCGTTTTTTTCTTCCTGAATTTCCAGGACTGGTTAAGAATATTAATTTAATACAAATATAACAAAAACTAAACTAAGAACTACAGTGAGTAAATTTTTTATCTATAAAGGTTAAATAAAAAATTATAGTGAGTATATTTTCTTAGTCATAATTCTAGATGACATAACTTTAAGATACAGTAGCGATAAAATGCCTGCAAACAAGACATATTCAAACTGAGTCAAAGTTAATTATTTATTGATGTACAGCATTGTTTTTCAGTGATTAATATGATGCATCATATCATGTGGAAGACATTTTGCATTGTACTGATGACTATACAAAATTAAACGTTTTTCATGCAACATTTTAAATTTAAACATTTATGCAGTACACAGTTTTGATAGATTTAATACTAAAGCATATTTGAATGTTTTAAAGTATGTTTGAAGGTTATTGCATAACCATGTGATAGTGTTAAATCATTCTTGCTAACTGCAGGCAAACTAATACTAATATGTGTGTTCATGCAATGTTAATTACTTTATAAAGAAAAATTATTGCAGTTGTTTAAAAGGCCAATTAAATCTAGGCTTTGTTGTTTAATTTCTACTAGCAGGTGTTCTTTGTAAGTTTGATGAGGCCTGTCCAGGGCTGACTCCACACATTGAGATTGCACTCGTGGGGCTTTAGGGAAGACAAAAAGGCATAAAAGTCAGCTTGCATTAACATCAACAGTATAAATAGTAATCACCATGAAGGAAAGAGAGTGTAATAATACTAACTTACCTTTGCCATTTCTGGGTCTGAATGGGCGGCGCACTCATTCTCAACACCACCTTTTTTGCAGTTAGTTCTGACCATCTCGACATTGAAAATATAGTTAGTACCCGAAACAACCTACAGAATGAGACAAGATGAAATAAATGTAAACAGGCATTTGTCACTGGGTGGGGGAGAAAAGAAGAACCACGTCATTAGGATTACTCATGCAGGACAAGACTTGTCATGTTTTACAGTTGTGTGCATTTTCTGTGGAGCTGTTAAAGCCTGCTTGATGTTTACTGATTATTTTTCAGCCATTATTATGAAGCTCAAATTGTGATTTTGGAAGACTTTCAGTCTATCCACTTTTAGGATTCATGGCCAGTTTTGTAAAAGCACAAAAGTGTGTTGGCACAGGCACATTAGTTGCAGTATAGTGCCAAAAATTCCTTGCTGGAGAACAAGTGGGCTATTATATCCCAAGTTCCAGGAAGAGGTAAGGAGATTCCAAGGCATTATGTTAATCTCTCTCTCTCTTTTATTTCATTTCAAGATGTATACTGGAATATTCTACATGTCCAATGTTCTTAAATTCAGTATGTATATATTAAGTACTCTACAAGTGTCTGCTGCCAAATACCTAAATATAAAGCCACTGTGCCACCTGCTGAAATTTATATTTTAGGAAATATGTTTTTGGTTTGGATCCAGACTTCTGGACAACCATCATCTTCAGTGTTTCAAATGGGTCTGAAATATACTTGCGATGGTAGCCCTCAGAACATTTATAGGGCTTTATAGCATTATAGATGGATACTGTAGATAGATAGATAGATAGATAGATAGATAGATTGTGCACTATACAGGATACAGGATGTGCAGTACAGAGTGGCGTTCCTTTTTTTTTATTCAGCACAACCTAGAGAATATGATAGGGCTAATTGTATTTACTTTTAATATTTTTAATATTTTAATCATTGTAAAAAATCAATAAATAAAATGGGTCGCATAGGCAACAAAATAGCACTGATTCACGTGTTTTTATTGTTGTTTTGGTTGTGTCTGTGACCTAATAATAACAATATTAATATGCGAATTTTTAGTTCTGCATTTTTATGATGTCATTCCCATATTCCTACAGCAGTACAATTTACACGTTTTGAAGGTAATGATAACTTTGGATTTATATGACATATCAGAAGCTCAAATGCACAGTGTGATGTCTGAAGCCTCCCTCCTTAACACACACTTTTTAACGATCGGCAAATTTATTTGGGAGGCCAGCAATATACTCTATGTGTGGTACACACTGTTCTTGATAGATCTCTATAAATACAGACAGACTGACATAAACCATATGACGTAACCCGTAAGTGCAGGCCCATTTGTCTACAGCTATTTCCCAACCCTGGTCTGGACATTTTAGTATATTCTCATCTCCCAGCACACCTGATCGCACTAATCTGTACTGAACAGAAGTGATTGTGGTAGATTTGGGAGAATACTAAAAGGTTCATGGCGAGGAGGGCGGGGCAGGGTGTCCTCCTCTGGGACCAGGGACACGTTTAATATGCAGGATGACCACGGCGTGTTTTGTTGGTGATCTCGGTCCCTCCTCGGTTCTCCTACCTGAGTCTGCGCCTTGATCACTCTTGACACCTGGCTGAGGAACACGTCATTGCTGGCTTTATTGTGCTGAGTGACTGCGAACTTCAAAGCATTCTGCACATCCTCCCGGTTCTCGTCCACCTCTCGCGGGCCTCCCATAATCCCGGTTCTCCCTACGGTCAGGAAGACCGCCAGGAGCAGAGCTACAGCCTTTAGAAACATGTTGTATTTCCCGTTTACTGTTGAATCTACCTCTGCGAAACAGCCGCTGCAATAAAGGAAGGACGAGAAAAACACCGTTATGTAAACAGGGAGCTGGTGGGCGGGACGGGGCGGGGCGTCATCGACTCACGTGACACGATACAAACGGGGTCAGTTTTCCTCAGTCGTGTTGAGAGGGTAAAAAATAATAGTTTTTAAATAAAGCAGTTTGGACTCTATTTTTTTCTATTTATGTTTTCATCTTCTTATTTACTTGGGGAAGTTTTCGATCTACAATATAAAAACAGAACTAAAGCTGAGCAATATCTTATACTTTCAAAAATATGATTAAACACGTAATAATAATCCATAAAAAAAATCCATTAAATACTGAGTGGGGAGAGGTATATACATTTTTGTTAGTGTTACGTTTAAAAACAATGGTTAAGTTTTAAAATGAATGAAAAGAAGGAGAATTGCTTGTTAATTACTGGTGCTCTAACAAACATACAAACATGCACAGACAAACCTGCAACACATAAACACACACACACATATATATATATATATATATATATATATATATATATATACACACACATACACAATGTCTTATACACAATTTTCTTCACAGGCTACTCGTGTGCTTGTTCAGTCCCTTTTTATTTCATGACTGGACAACTGCAACTCACTCCTGGCAGATCTGCCTCTGTCCCTGATTCAGCCTCTGTAACTAATCCAGAATGCAGCAGCACGTCCCATTTTCAACCTTCCCAAGTCCTCCCCACTTCTCCGCTCCCCCCACTGGCTTTCTGTAGCTGCCCGCATTGAATTCAAAACCCTGATGCTTGCCTAAAAAGCTAAAAATGGCCCTCCACCCACTTACCTCTCTGCTCTAATCACACCATGCACTGCACAACGTTCCCTCCGATCCTCCAGCACTGCTCGCCTGTCCCACCATCTTTCAAGGAACAAGGACAACATTCATCCAGACTCTTTTCTGTTCTGACACCTAGGTGGTGGAACGAACTTCCTCTAGATGTCCGTTCAGCAGAGTCTTTGATGATCTTTAAATGACAACACAAGACGTATCTGTTTTACCCCGCAAAAAAAAGAGAATATGTTGTGTTTGACTGATGGCACTTAGTTAGGAACCTAGTAAGTCAGTGTAAGTATCTGTCCAAAGTGTAAACTTCAAAGCACTTTTTGTTAGTCGCTCTGGATAAGAGCGTCTGCCAAATGCCTAAATGTAAATGGAAATATCTAAAGATCTCTGTTTATTATCAGCAAAGAGGGCATATTTAAGCATTTGGCCAGGTGCCATGTCACATACAAGTCCAGCATGAAGAGAACCAGTAATTAACATGTAAGTCATAGAGAAACCTGGAGATAGGAAACACATTTGCATTTTCTGGGTAAACAAAAGAATTCTAGCAGACAAAAGCTGTTTGGATGTATATTTGTCTGAATACAGGTTATAGGAAGTATTACCGCATAAGGAGACAGGAAGCGCAATGAGGGGATTGTTTAATTTGTATAGGAACCTTCTTATCATATTATAATACCTTGCAGTTAGCTAATTTAGAATAATTATGCAAGAGAAAAATGTCTCTTTCCTGTGGGTCCCACCCCATGCTCCAATGAGAGAGAGCAAACGAGTTGGCAAAAGAAGCAACCATAAAGTGCATGTTGAGGTCAATATCAAATTATTAAAGTCAGCGGGGAAATGTATGGTGTGTAGAATAGCAACAAAAGTGGCATAATGAACCAAAAGTAAGACATTTGCATTTAACACAACAAAGTACTGTAGATGTGTTAAGGAGGAAGAAAAAAAAAAAAAAAAGAAGTATTAATTAGCAGACTAAAAATTTGAACACTGCAACCTTTAATAGGTATCCATTTATAGTAGGTAAACACTTAATGGAACATTGCTCATGTGCAGGTAATATATACAGTGAGGTCAATAATATTTGATCACCTTGTGATCACCCAAGTTATCTTACTTAGAAATCATGGAGGGGTCTACAATTTTCAGCATAGGTGCATTTCCACTGTGAGAGACAGAATCTAAAAAGAAAAATCTTGGGGAATCACATTGTATGATTTTTTTAAACAATTTATTTGCGAATTACTGTCTCAAATGAGTATTTGATCATTTGCTTATCAGCCAGATTTCTGACCCTCAATGACCTGTTATTTTGCTTTTAAATAGTCCATTTGCTTCTTACGGAGCCACTCCTTGGTTTTTCTGGCTGTGTGTTTTGGGTCGTTGTCACGTTGGAAGTCCCAGCCACGATCCATCATTAATGCTCTGACTGACGGAAGAAGGTTTTTGCCCAATATGTCACAATACATGGCCCCATTCATCCTCTCCTTAATACAGTGAAGTCGTCCTGTCCCCTGTGCAGAAAAACACCCCCAGAGTATGATGCTTCCAGCCCCATGCTTCACTGTAGGTATGGTATTATTGGGATGATACTCATCATTCTTCTTCCTCTAAACACGGCGAATGGAGTTAAGTCCAAAAAGTTTTACTTTGGTCTCATCTGACCACAGGACTTTCTCCCATGACTCCTCTGGATCATCCAGATGGTCCCTGGCAAACTTCAGACGAGCCTGAAGATGGGCTGACTTAAGCAGGGGAACCTTCCATGACGTCTTAGTGTATTACTGTTAATAGCCTTGGAAACTATGGTCCCAGCTCTCTTCACGGCATTGACCGTGCAGAGTCCTCCCTTGTAGCTCCTCCCTTGTAGTTCTGGGCTGATTCTTCACCATTCTTAGCATTATAAATACCCCATGTATCTACTTAAACTTTTGCTGATTGTGGGGTGCACAGGTGTCTTTATGACAGCTAACGACCTCAAACAGGTGCTACTAATTTAGAATCATGAGCAGAGTGTAGCTGGACTATTTAAAAGCAAAATAACATCTTTGAAGGTCAGAAATCTGGGTGATAAGCAAGTGATCAAATACTTATTTGACACAGTAATTCACAAATAAATTGTAAAAAAATTTTTTTTTTAAATCATACAGTGGAAATGCACCCATGTTGAAAATTGTAGACCCCTCTATGATTTCTAAGTAAGAGAACTTGCAAAATTACAGGGTGATTAAATACTTATTGACTTCACTGTACAAGAAAGGCTAGATGTGGTGGCACGGTTCCAAGAGCTGGGGGGTGTAACTGAGGAGAGAAATGTTGATGAATAGTTCAAGACACAGAACAAGTTAAGACAAGATCAGGGAAAGAAGCATTACATGTTTTTATAGAAGGCTGGTTTTGAAAATCAGATTTGAAGGGCTGAGAAGATGAAGATGTGGGAGAATGAGATCTACAGATGATAGAAATGTAAACTACTGGATTCCAACCACCTTTGAACAACAAAGAAGAAAGAAAAAAAATGAATATATATATATATATATATATATATATATATATATATATATATATATATATAATGAGAGAGTGCAAACGAGTTGGCAAAAAAAGCAACCATGAAGTGCATGTTGAGGTCAATATCAAATTACCAAAGTCAGTGGGGAAATGTATGGTGTGTAGAATAGCAACAGAAGTGGCATAATGAACCAAAAGTGAGACAGTTGCATTTAACACAGAACAAAGTACTGTAGATGTGTTAAGGAGGAAAAACAAAAACAAAAAAGGAGTAAAAATTAGCAGACTAAGAATTTGTACACAGCAACCTTTAATAGTAGGTATCCATTTATAGTAGGTAAACACTCAATGGGACTCTGTGAGGAATGCCATGAAAGTGAGACTGTCAAGTATGCTTTGCTCATGTGCAGGTAATATATACAAGAGAAGCTAGATGTGGTGGCACGGTTTCAAGAGCTGGGGGGTGTAAAAAGCAGTGTCAAGAGTTGTTTAATGTTGTATTTGAGGAAGACTGGCCTGAAAAGTTGGCGTTGAAGGGAACTGAGGAGAGAGGTGTTGATGCAACCTACAGAACTCCAACTAGATGTCGAGTTGTCAAGTACTGAGAGGAAACTTGTCGAAAGGTAAGAGTGTGTGGAAGTAGCAGATAAAGCAGATGAACAGTTCAAGACACAGAACAAGTTAAGACAAGATCTGGGAAAGAAGCATGAGATGTTTTTAAAGAAGGCTGGTTTTAAAAATCAGATTTGAGAGGCTGGAAAAATGTGGGAGAATGAGATCTACAGATGATAGTAATGTAACCTACTGGATTCCAACCACTTTTGAACAACAAAGAAGAAGGAAAAGAAAATGCATAGATTAAAAAAAAAAAATATATATATATATATATATATATATATATATATATATATATATATATATATATATATAATTTGCTGTGATGTATCTACAGTATGGCAAGGTCCTCAAGTTTGAGTAAATCTTTTTTAATTATTTTTTTTTTTTTACAAATTTTATTTATTTATTTTTACATTTTAGAAAAGAAGATCTTTTAACTTTTCTTTCTATTTTTTTTATCAAGAATATAACCATTATAATTATATTATTCTTTAATCAATAAAGACTACAGAGTAGAAAAACAAATCACTAATACAGTATCTGATAAATTCTAATTTAGAAGAAATATGTAACAAAACCCCAAGATTTAAATTTTATAACTGGGTTACACTTTCAATGCTATATAGGTTGTGTTATGTGTTTATATTCCCTGAGCAAACACTTTAATGATGCACTACTTTTAACTTTACTCCCATTTGATAGCATTTTGAATATATAAATGTCTAATCCACACTGGCATGCTACTAATTTTCATCCTTGTCACCTTAGCCTTTAGCATGCCAATGCACTGTCATATGTCTCACAAGTCTTGTACACATTTCCTGACAGCTCACAATGTCAGAGCTCTTTCATCTCCTCTTCTGTGTAACAACCAACAGAGGATTTCTGGAATGCTCTCGATCAGCACTAACAAAAGTATGTTCCAGGCACAGCCAAAAAACTAACCCCATCACACAACTGCAGTAAAAAAGGAAGAAAACAACCTTCCACAGGCCACAATCAACAACTGAATCTACACTGTATGAAGATAATGTGCTGCGGAAATAGTGGTCACTTTTTATTCTGTAAGTCACCTTGGGCCTCTAGTTTACTTAGTGTTCTTAAAATCACCTCCCAGTAAATTATAACTTAAAGTCATGACATTAAGGTTACCATAGAAACATATGATAGTATAACGTTACTATTTCATGATCGTTTAGATAGATGATAGATGGTAGGAGATTTGCCATTAATCATGAGCTGTCTAGG
This sequence comes from Clarias gariepinus, assembly GCF_024256425.1. NCBI lineage: Eukaryota > Metazoa > Chordata > Actinopteri > Siluriformes > Clariidae > Clarias > Clarias gariepinus. The sequence continues at coordinate 31,563,863 of NC_071107.1, forward strand.
TATTTTTTTTGCAGTCCATGGTGACACTGTATGTGAGTCACCTGCAGTGTAAGTGGGCCAGCACTGCTATCAGGGCCAAGTCATGCTGAATGTATTAATAATCTCATACTTTAATCATGAAGATATTCCAACACTTTTTTAAGAGGATTTAGCAAAGGCATTTAAAGCAAACGTACTTTACTGTAGGTGACAGACCACATTATGCATAGTGTGATGTCTGATTTAAATACATACATGCAGTACATACATATAATTTAATATGGCTTGTATAAGTATTCATCGTCATTCCAGTTGGATTAGGCTAAACTGTATGTACTGAAACTACATAAAAAGGACATTATATTAATATAATAATATATTACAAATAATAATAATAATAATAAAAGCTTTTAAAAAGAGTAATGCTGCATAGGTTAGTACTCATGTTGTAAAACCTGTAAATAAGTTCTTTTGGGAAACGTGTAATGTAGCTCTTATACTTTTGTGAATCTGATTGATGTAATTTAATTGACCATGTTTATCTCATTTAATTGACCTCGTAGCTGGAAGAATCTTTAACTGCAGAATATTATCTCTAAAACCATTTCCCCACTAAAGAAACTCAGTTTTAATAGAGAACACTGTCCAGGTTATGTAGATTTCCATTTTGGGAGGTTTTTTTTTGGAGACACCTGAAGATGTAGATAAAAAAAGTCATTTTATGTGGGTAACAAATGTATTTAGTATGTTTTGGTACCCAGGATGGTGCTTCTTTATGTGCTAACACTTGCTTAAGTTTTCTCTAGACTTTCTCTAGACTTGCTGTATGCTAATGTACAGGAAGCACACAGCTCCATAGCGCTTCCCCCTCTGGATGGATTAGATCACGACCTGTTCACCTCAAGCCCTCATATACCTGCAGTCCAACGGCAACCTGTGATCACCAGAACTGTACAGAGATTGTTACAGAAAGCTACCGAGATCCTACAAGGGTGTTTAGAAGTCGCAAATTGGGATGTTTTCTGTAATACTCATGGGGATATTGATGGTCTTTCAGTTTTTTTCAAGAAGTTTGTTCAAGATTAATGAATTTTTATCTTATCTAATCATGGCTTTAGTGCATTAAGAAACCATTCTACCTTGATGATATCCAAGCACTAGTAAAGTGCTGGGATGAGTGCATTATTGTTTAATTGTTATTGTTAGGAGATTATATAGAGAAATTAAAGGTTGTTTTTACTCTCATAACTGTTTTGCTATTCTGCACAATCAAAAGTCCTTGTTTTAACACTATCAATAATTCACAACCCATCTGTAGCCCGAACTCCAGTAGGCTTCCTCACCGGCTGCATATCTCTGTGCTTATAGTGTAGTTAACTAGTTATTCTTTTTTAAATTGGAAAAACGCATCATAACAATTGCCTAATCCTGATTCTCATCACAGCATTTGGTATCTAACAAAATATGATTCAAGCATGGATTAAAGACTGAAAGTATTCATAAAGTCATTTTATTGAAATGAATATGACAAATGACAGTATTTCATAGCAGAGGCAGGTTACTAAATTTACTTTTAAAGTGTTCATCAGTTTTAATGATAACTGATCTTTCTTAGCAGGTAAAAAAGGTAATGCCATAGATTAGTACTCATATTGTTGTAAAAGCCAGTAAAATATGATTAAAGGAAAGCATTCATAAAATCATTTTATTGAAGTAGAAAAATGACATTATTTGATAGCAAAGGCAGGTTACTAAGTTTACTTTTGAAATGTTTATCAGTTTTGATGGTAACTGATCTCTCTTAGCAGGTATTTTCAACCAGCTCCATGCGGTTCAACCAAGGCTGACTCCACACTGCAAGTTTGCATTTACGAGGCTTGAGGAAAGTGATAAAAGGCAGAGAGGTTAATATGGATAGCAAAACAGAATTAAATATGTACATGAATAAGACAACTTTTGTGTAACTAACTTTTGCAATTGCTGGGTCCGAATGGACGGTACATTTCTTTTTCGCATCAGCTTTTTTGCAGGAAGTCGTGGCCATCTTAACAGTGATGATATACTTAGCACCAGAAACAACCTAAAGCAAGAAAAAACAAATGTGAAATTATCACTAACTTCAGACTACACAATTTAGACTTATACTCATGTATGTTCAGGCCTTAAAGCATATTTATTCATTCATCTTTAGTATTTTTTCTCATCAGGGTTGTGATGCACTCAGACCCTATCTAGGGAATGCATAAAGCTGCTGGAGGGAATTTATTCACACATTTGGGCAATTTTAGAGGAACCAATCCACATAATGGTAAGTATTTGGAAGAGCTCAAATACATGAAATACATGGTTTTACATGTTCATGAGGTGAACATGTAAAACCTGCCACATAGACAGTAACCCAAGTTTGAACTGGATGTTTCCTGCTGTCAAAATACAACTTTAACTCACCCTTAAGAAATAATGCTGGTGTTTTATATTTGGGGCATTTCAGGCCCAGATTTAATCCAAATACCAAATGGCATAAAACGTACAGAACATTACAGTTCCATGGTCTTAACTGCTATGTGCCGTAAATAACACACCCAATGCATATAAAAAAAAAAACAGTTGTGTGAGTAAGTGGTTATGTATGAAGGATCACTTCTTACTTACTCACACAACTGGATGTTGGGTGTGTTGTGCTGGTTTTACTAAAAGAGCCAACAGCATTTGGTTAGAAATTTAAATGTTCAATTCTGCGTATGCGTGTGTGTGTTTGTGTTGTTCAGAAAATTGTTAAAGATAGACTTCATAAATACACAAAAAAATCAAAATGTAACTATTTACACTCAGAGTTATGATATTTTCTGAATTCTAATTTGTTCTTCTTTTTTGTTAATGATAAAGTCAAAATTTTGCGAAAAAAAAATCTCATCTAAACTCAACTATCTTTTAAATGCTCATAATAATCCTCTTCTGCAGACATCAAGTGTCTTTTTCTTTAGATGTTTGTTTGCCCTATTCTTCTGTAAATTCCTGTGTACATTTACACTGTACCTCTGCGAATGGCAAAAAAAAGCTAAATTCACACGCTTCACAGACTCGCACATAGTCAAGAGAACGTTTATTTTTGCCATTACTGTATCTTCAGCTATAATTTTAAGAAATACCCGCAAAAAGGCCTTACCTGTGACTGAGCGCTGATCACCTTAACGACTTTACTGGTGTAAATGCTGTTTGATTTCGTGTTATACTCAGCGACTGCGAATCGCAGGGCCTGCTTGATGCTCGGGTCGTTTATGTCTGCATCCTCTGGGGCTCCGACGAGCTTCTCACTCGTCACCGCCAACACGAGCACCAAGAGTGGGACTACAACCTTAACGAACATGATTCTCTAAGTTAAAGGTTAACCTTTGATATAAGAATGCGAATCTCTCGGATGAACTAAACTGCGACTGTTTGTAGTGTAAATCTGTCTGTCTGTCAGTGGGCGGGGCGTGTCCGAACAACAAAGTGAAACGACGATGGTTACATAGTTGCCAGTTCCGCTTATAATACGCGGTTCTGGGCTTCTTTTTCTTTACACTCATGTTTTTTTTTTGTTTTTTTTTATGGGGGTTGTTTTTAGGTTGGTTGGTTGATTGTCTGCACAGTCCTGCACCAATAATCAGCACTTTAGGGCGTTATATGTGTTTATACATATAACGTGTTTATACGTATAATGCGTTTGTGTGTATATAGTATCAGTCAAAGGTTTGCACTCACCTTCTAATTACATGATTTTGTTTATTGATTTATTTTCTAAAATCCTGAACAATACTGGATTTTTTCTAAAACTATGAAATAACATATGCGATTAGGTAATTAAGTGAACAACAACAACAACAACAACAACAGTCAATTGTTATTTCATTAGGCACGAAGGTCAGCAGTTCTGGAATGTTCTAAGAAAACTTAGAACAATGTTCTAAGTGCATTTGCAAAACCCATCAAGCACCATTATGAAACTGGCTCTCATGAAGACCATCACAGGAAGGCAAGACCAAAAGTTACCTCTGCTGCAGAGACACATCTCAATATCTACTGTTCAGACAAGATTACAAGGTAAAAAGAAATGAAATCAGGAAAGACCATTGAATAAAAAGATATGGGAAATTTTGACTGGTATTGCGTATGTGTGTGTATATTCTAACGCACACCTAATGTGTTGCCCCTTTAAGACGATCACTCCCGATAATTGTTTGAGTGAAGCAAACGCGCATGCGTATGGATGAGTGCGCGTGAGGAGAGATATGGTCGTTGGAATGGAAAAGCTGTCCAGAATCCCCGCCCCCTTCCCAAAATCCACCTCGGGTAAGACTTTCTCTGGCAGACGTCACAATATATCCATACAGAACAGAACAACAATATAATAAATCATTAGATCAACATATGTGAATGTAGTGACATAAGAGAGTAGTACAAAGTAAATATGAATCAGGTTTAATCCTGCACAATATCAATGCAGCACATTTTATAAGAATACTCAGGCTAACAAACCTTCTTTTTTCAATTTTTAATTGATGATTTAATTTATTAAGGGAACAAAAATGTTATGGTTGGTTTAGTCCAATTGGATTTAAGTCCAGACTTTGACTAGGGCACATAAAAATCATTTATTTTTTATCTATTCAGAGGTGGACTTGCTGGTGTGTATCGGATCATTGTCCTGCTACATAAGCCAAGTCTGCGTAAGCCAGAGGTCACAAACTGATGTCCATACATTTTCTTTCAGGGTTTTGCTGTGGTAGTTTTAATGCTAGATGTAACAGAACACACACACACACACACACCTTCCGAACATTTGTCTTATCATTCCACAGAGTATTGGCAAAAAAGTCTTGCGGTAATCAAGATATTTTTTTGGCAAATGTGCAACAATCATCATTTGTGCTCTTTTTGGTCAGCAGTGACTTTTTGCCTTGGAATGGATGCCCTTTTTGCCCAGTCTCTTCCTTATTGTTGAATCATGAACACTGACCTTAACTGAGGCAAATGAGACCTGCAGTTTTTCAGATGTTGTTCTGGATTATTTTATAAGTTCCTGGATGGGATGTTGTTGTGCTCTTGTATATTTTCTTTATGTAAAATTGAACAAAGCTTTACAAAAATTACAGTTTATTCATGATTTAGCAAAGGGGCAATTACTTTTTTACATAGGGCCAGGTAGATTCGGACAGTTTTTTTCCCGTAATAAATTAAATCGTTGTTAAAAAAATGAAATTTATATTTACTTAGCTTGCCTATGTGTAACATTAAAATTTGTTTGATGATGATGTCAATCGTTTAAATGTGACAAATATAGCCCTCCCGACTGAGTGGTAGTAGTAGCCTTAATGTGGGACAACTGAAAAATCTTGTCCTGATTTTGTCCTGATACTCAGCAGTCAAAATGTTTGCAGATGATATTGTATGCTTTGGATCATGAGCCCCCACAACTGGTCCTTACTCAACTGTCCAATAATTTTTGAGTCTATTAAATGGAGGTTATTGCATTATATTTGTTAAACCTCTTTGAATTAACCCTAAAGGTGTACACTTTACAACACATCTGGATTGGTTAATTTATAGTCCAGTCTATTGTGGTGGTGTACAGAGAGAAAAAACATTGCTACTGTCCAAATACTCATGGATCTGCCTCTAGATGTAGAACATTATTCTGAGTTTAACAAAGGTACCACAGATATATGTTGCTTACTTAGCACATTTAACTGCTTAGTGCCCTTTTAAAATTGAAGTATAGTGAATTTACATCTATTGGGATCGGTTTTGTTACTTGCCATTAATTAAACAAAATACTTAAACATATGATACATTTGATGACGTACATTAGTCAGAAAGTCAATAAAAGGACTTAAGTCCTACTTATGAGATCAGGACTTACTAGCTCATAGATAAAGTCTCTTAAGTATTTTTCACTCCCACAAACAAACACACACACACACACACACACAAAATGCATGTAAAAGATCCAGTTGTGTGAGTAAGTGCATGTGGATGATGGAGTGATCTTGGGTGTTGTGCATTTTTTGATTGAAAGAGTCAAAAGGTCATCAATATTTGGTTAGTAATGTAAACGCTAGGTTCTGTGTCTGGATGCGTGTGTGTGCGTTGTTTAGAAAGTTGATAATAGTTTTACTTTTGCTCTCCAGGATTGTTACATTACATCAGAAATATTAAGATTGTATATGTTAAGATTAAAATATACCAGATAAAAAAAAAAAGTTCCCTGGTACCGTGGTATTAGACAACTTTTTGCTGAGTATATTTATTGATTAATTACTTTAGGAAGGGTGGTTTTGTTTCTCTTGTGTTCTTTCCTTCAGTGCTTCTTATAGTCAAACCTCTGCATTTTTTGCTTTTTTATTCTTTGTTTAAAACTGTTGACCATTGTTGGTGTTATGTGCTTCTATTTTTTTATTTGCATTCTGGGACATTTCTCTAGTGTCTACTGACTCCTTTTGGTTGTAGGTTGTTCACTTGTTTAACTTTAGACTTTAGTCAGGATGTACCATCAGTTAGAAATTACAGTCTTAAAACCTTTTAATAGCAGTAACAACGTTGAGTGTATTTAAAAATCATGAATATTTTTTAAATGTATAACATGTATACGTATAAAAGTCAGTAATGTGCCTAAGTTTATGCTGTTAATCTTCACCCAGTGGTACGAAAATGCAGATCTCTTGGGAAACTGTGATTATTTGCAGTCTAAATTTCACTGTGTGGGGTGTGTCTGAAAAACAAAGTGAAATAGGCTTGTCTATTTGCATCAGGATTTCTATCCTTAGACAGAAGAAAGCTGTTTAAATAAGCAAAAAACGATGTTTGGCTGATCAAACAGTATATCAAAGACTAATTTTTTTTGTCTGTGTCATATGATTAATTGTTAAATTCTCATTTCTCAAATGTCAACTGTTGCTTAATGAGTGTGGACTGTGTGTCAACTGTTGCTTAATAAGGACATGGATTTGAAGTGAATACTGAATGTTTAACATTTAAATAGTAGATCATTTAGCCAGTTTTTACCTTTGTACCTCAACAACAGTTAATATAAAATGAAGCAATCAAGATGAACTAAAAGTATAGATCTTTAATTTGAGGGGTTTAACAGAAATAATGTATTAATAGTTTAGGAATTACAGCCATTAAATTATTAAAAGAGTTTAATTTTCGAATATATAAAATTTAATGTACAGTATCTAATATGACTTGGTCCCTTAGCAGTTAACACAGTTGCCTCTCATCTATGAGGTTGGTGGTTCAAATCTCACCTGTATTCTGTTACACGTTTTTCCGTACTGGTACCCTGGTTTCTACCCCATTGTACAAAGATATGCGTTGTAGTCTGATTGGTATTTCTAAGTTCCCTATAGTGTATAAAACGGTGTATCGGGGTTAAGGAAGACTGTAATTTAGATTTAGCTACAGTGCATGGCAAACAGTTCATCTGTGTAATGATTTGATACTTACAGTGTAGAAAATCTTATGGTTGTCTGGTTACCTTTCACCTCCCGAAAACGAATGGTTATGACTATAACGAATACCTCTCTACCGAAGAGGAGACAGCGTCGCCTCGGCGCACTTCGTGAACGTTCGGGGAGCTAGTGACAGGCCCAACCGGCAGCACTAGGTACTTGTAGGCCACGCCCTCGAATGGAAACCTCAGAAACTTTCTGTAGCGCGGAAAGATCGCTATATGAAAGTAGGCATTTGTGAGATCGATCGTAGTAAACCAATCTCCCGGGCCTATTGCATTTAGCAGTTGCCTTAGGGTAAGCATTTTGAACTTGTACGTTCTTAGAAACGTGTTTAACATTCTCAGATCCAAAATAGGACGCAGTCCTCCCCCTCTCTTCTGAACGACAAAATACCGGCCGTACCAACCTAAGTTTGCTTTCGAAGGAGGCACCACTTGAATCGCCCCTTTGCTCAGAAGAGAATTTATCTCTTTCCAAAGCACCACTGCGGTAAGCGGGAAGCGGTATCCCATAGCGACTGTGTTTTGCACCCATGTAGAGACTGCGCATGCGCGCCACTCGAGAACGGGTGATGCCAACCGGCTCACATTGATCCCCGAAAGAGGGCTGCTGGCGTTTCGCCAGAGTGCAGCCTCATCGATGGCACTGGGCTTTTTTGTTTTGCAACATTGTAAACAGGAAAACTTTTCATTGGTTTTAATAATGAAACATTCACATGGCTTACAAAAGGCACCATTTTTGGGGCAATCAAACTGCCAGTACACCTATCCTGAATGGCAACTACGCTAATTCTCTCCATCTTTTCTATATTTTTCTACCCATTCCGAGGCAGCTGGAGATTGTGCCAGCTTTAGTAGACAAAGGCCAACCCTGCGAAGTTTCTAAGGCATCCAGAGAAGGACCAGCTCCAGCTGGATTCTGCTTTATGATGGCTGGAGCTACACATCCTGCTCCTGTGCTTCCAGTGACCCAGACCACATCTGCCCTCTGCACCTACTGACTCCCTGTGCTGAACTGGACTTCATGTTAATCTACACAACTTCTGTTATATTGAACTTTCACCTGCACAACACACATGATCTTATTTCTATCTGTTATCACCCAGATGAGGATGGGTTCCCTGATTGCCATCCGTCGCCGTCACCCTTGGCTTGCTCATCAGAGACATTTCATTCATCATTCATTCATCTAATTATTATCTAGACACATTTTTCTCACACATACACACTTCCAAATATTTTCTTTTCTTTTCTAAAAAAAATAAAAAAAATTCTTTAATTTTTGTGAAGCTGCTTTGAGACAATGACCATTGTTAAAAGTGCTATATAAATAAAATTGAATTGAATTGAATTGAATTTAAAGCGCATAAACACAATAAAACAATATTGTTTTAGGCTAACATACATTTTTCTATTCTTGGTGTGTTACAATAATAATAATAAATTCGGAGCACTACTACTACTAATAATAATAATAATAGTACTGAATGGAGAAAGCGCAGTTAAAGAAGTATCATCATTGAAGGAGAGAAGAAAATGAAAAATAAATACATATCAGTATTTACAGTTTGAGCTCGACACGTTTATGAGCTCTGTCACTTGCTGTCAATGGGCGCCTAAGAGAGATAACACATTTTCGGCTTCAGTAGCCACACAATACTTCAGACTGAAACACGAATGCCCCCTACAGGTAATGAAGGGTATTTTCACAGCTTGCTGCGGTGAAACTCGAAACGTGCGTTCTTAATGGCCAGATCTGTATATGAAGAACAGCAGAAGTCCTTAAACTGACCCTTGTGGGACCCCATATTTTACTGGCATTACACCAGACAGTTTTGCGTTCAGATCTACAAAATGGTATCGATTAGACAGGTAGGATCTAAACTATTTTAATGCCTGTCCCCGAGTACCAATGTGATTTTGTAAGCGATTTATGAGAATATTATGATCTATAGAGTCGAATGCAGCACTAAGATCAAGTAAGACTAGTATCGAGATGCAGCCTTTGTCTGAAGCTAAAATACAAATAAAGTGTGATTTTAAATAGTAAATTATGACTTAACCATAAAGTCATGACATTGAAAGTGGCGTAGGCATATTGGCATTAATGATGAGCTGTGTAAGTGTTTACGTAGTCCATAGTGATATGTGAGTCACATTCAGTTTAAGTGGGCCAGGACTGGGCCCTTACTAAATTGCATTCAGGGCCAAGCCATGTTGAATGTATTAATAATAATCATACTCAAATCTTGAGGATCCACCACTTGTTTAAGAGGATTTAACACAGACATGTTGAACTTAACAAAGGTCACAGACCCCATTATTATTATTATTATTATTATTATACACATCATCAGAGTGATGTGTAATCAAATATATATGGTTTAATCACAAATGTGCCGTGCATAATCAAGCTTGCATAAAGTATACTATATGTACCAATCCTACATTTAATCTTATTGCATTAAGGCAATAATATAAAAATTGCTAAATTATTTCTCATAATAATAATGTATATATAATACATATACACTTTAAAAATAGTAATGCCATAGGTTAGTACTCATGTTGTTGTAAACATACAACCTAAATTAGTTCTTTTCTAGTTCTGGTTACAACATTAGTATTTTTTGTTCTTCCCTCTCATGGACCAATAGAGACAGTGCATTATATCTTTAAATTAAGAATAGAAAACATGATTAGCATTTAAATAAGGAGATCTACATTATTTCAGTAGGCCAGATTTTAACTGTATCAGACTGGTTGTGGCTCCCTGCTGTTCTCAAACTGTGTTTCCTTTTCCTAATTCTAAAAAAAATTAAAATTTATTTATCATACTTTTTGTGAATCATCATTTAGGCTTCCACCTGTTTATCTTATTTAATTGATCATGTAAAGGAAAGAAAAAAACTTAAACTGCATAATATTATCTTTAAAACCATTTTTCCCATTTGAATGACTCAGTTTTAATAGAATACACTGACCAGGTTTACAGGTACAGATTCCCATTTTTAAAGGTTTCTTTTGGAGAGAAAAATGTTGATTCAAGTGTAATTTTTGGTTTGTATTAAAATTATTCAGTATGTTTTGGTACGTAGATTTGTGCTTTTTCGTGCTATTACTTGCTTAAGTATTTTTTTTCTTTTTATGTACTTCTGATAGCACTTACGCCAGACTTTTTTTTTAAAGGTTTGCATTCTGTCCTTTTCTTTAACTCATCTTGTACCTGTTCTTGATAAACTAGTGCAACAAAAAAAAAACATTGTGTCTCACTTTTAGCTCCTTTTACAAATGATTCGATTGTAACAATCTGCCTGTAATCCCTGATCCTTGAAAATCGACTGATAACTTGTCACCAATTTTGCAGAAGAGACTCATCTCTCTGTGGGAACTGACACACAATGATTGAGCAACACCACTTGCGCAATACAGGAAATCAGCTGGGAGTTATTGCCACATGCGGTGAACAGTCCTGACCTCCCTCCAATCCATTTCTACATGTTTGGGTCATTAACAGAGTACTTGGGAGGCCAATGGTTCAGACGTAAAGCAGGCCGTCTCCATTATTTATCTGATCTGGATAGATCAGATCACAACCTGGTCCACCTTAAGCCTTCATATACCTGCAGTCCAACGGCAACCTGTGATCACCAGAACTGTACAGAAATGATCACAGGCAGCTACGGAGACCCTACAATGGTGTCTTGGATTGGGATGTTTTCTGTAATGCTTATGGGGAAGTTGATAGTCTTTCAGTTTGTTCAAGAATCCTGTCCGAGATTAATGAAGTTTTAAGAATCTGATCATGGCTCTAGCGTACGAAGAAAAAAAGTGCTTAATCCTGATTCTCATCACAGCATTTGATAGTCAATAAAATATGATTAAAAGAATGCATTCATAAAATCATTTTATTGAAATGAATATGCCAAATTACAGTATTTGATAGCAGAGGCAGGTTACTAAATTTACTTTTGAAGTGTTTATCAGTTTTGATGGTACTGATCTCTCTTAGCAGGTATTTTCAACCAGCTCCATGCGGTTGAGCCAAGGCTGACTCCACACTGCAAATTCGCATGTACGAGGCTTGAGGAAAGTAAAAAAGAGGCAGAAAGATTAATATGGATAGCAAAACAGAATTAAACATGTACATGAATAAGCCAACTTTTGTGGAACTAACTTTTGCGATCGCTGATTTCGAATGGACAGGACATTTCTTTTTGGCAAGAGTCTTTTTACAGGAAGTCGTGGCCATCTTAACGGTGATGATGTACTTTATACCAGAAACAATCTAAAGCAAGAAAAAACAAACATGAAAAGTTTAAATTATCACTAACTTTAGACCCCACATCATTTAGACTTTTGCTAATATATGGTGTATGCTGCTGTCAGAATACAACCCTAACTCACCCTTAAGAAATAATATGCGTGTTTTGTATTTTGGGCATTTCAAGCCCAGATTTAGTCCAAATACCAAATGTCATAAAATGTATAGACAATTACAGTTCATATGATCATAACTTATAACAGAACTTGAAAAAGGTTGCTTAATTTGAAATATTTTTTCGTATTTTAGAGGAGGATTTCTACAGTGGATTATGGTTATACTGACTTTAATCCCAGAATCCTGGCATTTTCCCTCAGAATTCTGACTTTAAACTCAGAATTCTAACTTGGAGGGGCGGTGGTATGGATGAGTCAGAACTGAAATATTTTTAAATGGTAACCATAATCCTCTTTTGGACCTTTTTCCTTTAGATTTCTTTTTGCACTATTTGTGGTTGTGTGATCGCTTCTGTCTTAATAACTGACTGAGAGAACAATGTAAAAATTCCTGTGTGCATTTACAAATGCCAAAGATAAGTTCAACGACACACACACACACGCACAACATGCAGAGAAGGATTATTTTAGCAATTAGTGGTGTGTAACCTTAGTTATAATTTTTAAGAAATACCAGCTAAAAAATCTTACCTGTTTCTGTGCGCTGATCACCCTAATGACTTTACTGGTGTAAATGCTGTTTGATTTCACGTTATACTCAGCGACTGCAAACTGCAGGGCCTGCTTGATGTCCGGGTCGTTTATGTCTGCATCCTCTAGGCCTCCGACAATTATTTGGCTGGTCACCGCAAACACGAGCACCAAGACTGGGACTACAACCTTAACTAACATGATTCTCTTAGCTAAAGGTTACTGTGTGATATGAAAATGCGACTCTCTCGGATGAACTGCGAATATTTGTAGGATAAATCTGGCTGTCTGTCAGTAGGCGGGGCGAAAGTGACAAATAGACAAAATATGTATTTAAGTGTTATAGCTAATGTTTGGCTAAACAAAGTCTACATCTAAGGCACAGATATTTACCCAGAGCTGCCAATTCTCACGCATCGAGTTGTGAGACTTACCCAATCACTTATCATGCTTTCATATTCAAAGCAATTGTCTGTGAAAGAGGTGAGCGAAATGACTGAACTCCATACACAACAGAACATGAACATATCAACAATATAATAAAATACTAGATCAGCATTCAAATGCATTAAAGAGTGATTGGTGTCATAATATTATCCAAAAAGAGAAATACACATCAGTATTTACAGTAAATATGAATCAGGTTTAACCATAGACAAAAGGAATGTAGCACTTGTTACTTTTTTCTTACACTCAGGCTACCAAACGTTATATTCGGTATCTTTTTTTCTTTCCCTTTTTTCTTTTCCCCCTCTTCGTATACAGTAAACAGTAAATACTGATTCCTTTTAGTGTATTTTGGCTTTAACAAAGGGACCACAGATATACAATATGTTGGTTATTTACAACATTTAACTGCTTGATGCCATTTTAAAATAGAAGTATAGTGAATTCATATCTATTGGAATCGGTTCTTTACTTGCCATTAGTTAAACAAAATACTCAAACATATGATACATTTGATGTCAGTCAAAAAGTTTATAACAGGACTTAAAAGGAATTTCACAAGAATATTACTTGCAGTTAATTAAACAAAATGGTCAAACAAAGGATATATTTAATGACGTAAATTCGTCAGAAAGTCAATAACAGGACTTAACAAGAATGTTGCAAGAATGTTACTTGCCCTCAATTAAGCACAATGCACAAACAAAAGATATATTTAATGCCATAAATTAGTCTGAAAGTCAATAACAGGACTTAACAAGAATGTTGCAAGAATGTTACTTGCCCTCAATTAAGCACAATGCGCAAACAAAAGATATATTTAATGCCATAAATTAGTCAGAAAGTTAATAACAGGATTTTGCAAGAACATTACTTGCCATTAATTAAGCAAAATACTCAATCATATGATACATTTAATGGCATAAATTAGTGAAATATTTAATAACATGACTGAGTTTTTTCTTTTGTTAATATAATGTTCTTCCATAAAGAATTGTGAGCAGCAATATGGTTTTATGCCCAGAAAGAGTACATCAGATACAGTATTTGCTTTGAGGATTCTGGTGAAGAAGTACAGAGAAGGTAACAGGGAGTTGCATTGTGTCTTTGTAGATTTAGAGAAAGCGTATGACAGGGTGCCAAGAGAGGAGCTGTGGTATTGTATGAGAAGGTCTGGAGTGGCAGAGAAGTATGTTAGAGTGGTGCAGGACATGTATGAGAGCTGTAAGACAGTGGTAAGATGTGCTGTAGGTGTGACAGAAGAGTTCAAGGTGGAGGTGGGTCTGCATCAAGGATCGCCTCTAAGCCCCTTTTTGTTTGCTCTGGTGATGGACAGGATGACAGATGAGGTAAGACAGGAGTCCCCATGGACTATGATGTTTGCAGATGACATTGTGCTTTGTAGCGAGAGCAGGAAACAGGTGGAGGAAAATTTGGAGAGGTGGAGGTATGCTCTGGAAAGCAGAGAAATGAAGGTTAGCCGCAGCAAGACAAAATACATGTGTGTAAATGAGAGGGACCCAAGAGGATCGGTGAGGCTACAGGGAGCAGAGGTAAAGAAGGTGCAGGATTTTAAGTACTTAGGGTCAACGGTCCAGAGCAACGGAGAGTGTGGAAAGGAGGTAAAGAGGCGGGTACAGGCAGGTTGGAATGGGTGGAGAAAAGTGTCAGGTGTGTTGTGCGATAAAAGAGTATCAGCGAGAATGAAAGAAAAGGTGTACAGGACAGTGGTGAGACCAGCGATGCTCAATGGCTTAGAACTACAAGGCTTAGGCAAAAATAGAACTACACGTCAGCATTTAAATATATGGAAATATGAATCAGGTTTAAGCATACACAAAAGCAATGCAGCACTTGTTACTTTTTGTATCTAGATGTAGAAAATGTTTCTGGCTTTAACAAAGAGACCACAAATATACAATATGTTGGTTATTTACAACATTTAACTGCTTGATGCCATTTTAAAATAAAAGTATAGTGAATTCATATCTATTGGAATCGGTTCTTTACTTGCCATTAGTTAAACAAAATACTCAAACATATGATACATTTGATGTCAATCAAAAAGTTTATAACAGGACTTAAAAGGAATTTCACAAGAATATATTACTTGCAGTTAATTAAACAAAATGGTCAAACAAAAGATATATTTAATGACGTAAATTCGTCAGAAAGTCAATAACAGGACATAACAAGAATGTTGCAAGAATGGCTTAGAGACCGTGGCGCTGAAGAAAAGAAAGGCAGAGTTGGAGGTAGCAGAGCTGAAGATGTTGAGGTTCTCTTTGGGAGTGACAAGGATGTATAGGATCAAGAATGAGTTTATCAGAGGGATAACCCACGTTAGATGTTTTGGAGATAAAGTCAGAGAGGCCAGATTGAGGTGGTTTGGACATGTTCAGAGAAGAGATTGTGAATATATCGGTAGAAGGATGCTGAGGTTGGAACTGCCAGACAGGAGGTCTAGAGGAAGACCAAAGAGGAGATTTATGGATGCAGTGAGCGAGGACATGAATTTAGTTGGTGTGAGAGAAGAGGATGCAGAGGATAGGGTTAGATGGAGGCAAATGATTCTCTGTGGCGACCCCTGAAAGGGAACAGCCGAAAGACAAAGAAGAAGAATGTTCTTCCATAAAGACAACATCTTCGGCCTCCGAGTGGCGCAGTGGTAAAACGCTCGCCCTATCATCCGGAGATCGCTGGTTCGAACCCCGGGTGATGCTGTTTTCCTCTCACAGCCGGAGGCACAGAGAGAGCTGATTGGCCGAGCTCTCTCAGGGGGGAGGAATGAGAGGTACTTGTGCTCCCACATTAATCACGGCTCTACAGCCAATCAGGGGCGTCTGTAAGCTCGCGCACGCGGAAGGAGCGGCTAGCGCTTTCCTCCGAGTGTGTTACTCCGCCCCTAACGGTGCGTGAGCGAACAGGTCGAAAAGATGCGGTCGGCTCGCGTCACGTGGTTCCGAGGAAACACGGGATAGCTTTCGTCCTCCCGACTGAGTGGTGGTAGTAGCCTTAATGTGGGAGCCTCCTAGTGACGGGGAGGAATTGGCCACGACTAGATTGGAGAGAAAAATCGGGGGAAAAAAGAAAAAAAAGACAACATCTTCTACAAGTTTAAATATTGCGGAAAGCATGTGAGGGTGCGTGGCTTTTTTTTTTCATGCTGCTCCCGACATAATGCCTGAGTACACCTGTACATTTCACCACACAGGAAGAGCCTTTCTTTCTAAGCACTGTTGTTAATAGGTGGCCATCAACTATTGTATTTTTTGCTAAAAGCAAGAGTAGAACCAACAGGCTCTTATGTTTTCTCTTTTGTTTGTTGTTAGATAATCACTTCAGGGGAGCTGGTTTGTTCTCTTCTTAAGCACTTTCCATAGTCAAGCCTCTGCCCTCTTCTCTAGACCCCACATCATTTATACTTTTGCTTGAATACGTTACATTATAGCACATTTATTGATCTATCTTGGAATTTATTTTGGGAATACATAAGGCTGCTGGATGGAATCCAATCACAACTCTGGCCAATTTTAGAGCCCATCCACATAATGGGAGGTATTTGGAAGAAACATGGATATGAGGCAAACGTCCAAAATGCCACACAGACAGTAACACAAATTTGATCCGGGTACATTAATGTTACCTACCGTCAGAATACAACGTTAACTCTCCCTTAAAGACATTAAGTATTCACCATTATGTGAGCCTTTACTTTTACCACAGATGTACAACATTACTAAGAAATAATGCTGGTGTTTCGTATTTGGGAATTTCAGGCCCAGATTTGGTCCAAATTCCAAATGGCATAAAATGTACAGAACATTATAGTTCCATGGACATAACCTGGGTCTGGTATGTGCCCAGTTACATTTATTTGGTTTGTCTGAAATATCACACACATAATGCATGTAAAAGATCCAGTTGTGAGCAAGTGCATGTGTATGAAGGAGTGATGTTGGATGTTGTGCATTTATTTACTGAAAAAGTCGATTATTAGAAAATTAGACAAAATTCTCTCATGTAACCTTTATACAAGTGTACAGCAACAGTATACTTTTTAATCTGGTATATTTTTTCTTAGCTTAAGAGAGTATACCAATGGAAGAAGATTGTGGCCACCATTAAAAACTTTTTTTCTTTCAGTTCCTGATACACACTGTTCATTTTTATCCCCGTCACCACAGCCTATGACAACTCACAGTCACATGTCTCATGAGTTTGCACATATTTCCTGACAGCTCACCATGTTGGAGCTCTTTCATCTCCTCCTCTGTGTAACCACCAACAGAGCATTTCTAAAAGGCTCTCAATTAGCACTTACAAAAATATGTTCCAACTGCAGCTAATAATGATCCCCAATGCACAACTGCAGTAAAAAGAAGAAAACAACTTTCCACAGGCCACAGTCAACAAATGTCTCAACACTATGTCAGGATCATGTGTTGCTTTAGAGAAATAGTGGTCAGTTTTTATTCTCCAAGTCACCTTGGGCTTCTAGTCCACTCAGTCTTCCTAAATTCCACTCCCAGTAAATGATAACTTAACCGTAAAGTCATGACATTGAAAGTTTTTGGCATTAATGATGAGCTGTGTGTTTTCTCAGTCCGTGGTGATATGTGAGACACATGCAGTGTAAGTGGGCCAGCACTGGGCCCTTACTAAATTTCTATCAGGGCCAAGCCATGTTAAATGTATTAATAATATCTTAAAAGGATTTAGCACAGGCATGCCAAACTTACTTTAGGTGACAGACCACATTATTTATAGTGTAGCATCTGATTGAAAAATATATTGTTTAATCATTAATATAAAGTGGCTTGCATAAGTATTCACCCACACCCCAGTTGGATTAATGCACACTGTATGTACCTAAACTACAGTACATACAAAGGCCATAATATTAAAATTGCTAAATTACTTGATAATAATAATAATAATAATAATAATAATAAAAAGTTTAAAAAGGGCCATAGGTTAGTACTCATGTTGTTGTTAAAGCCCTAAATTTGTTATTTTATTAAAAGACCTGGTTACAGCATCTGTATTTATTGTTCTATGTTGCCCCCTAATGGAATAATAGAGACAGTCCATTTTATCTTTACACTTAGAATACACAACATGCTTAGCATTTGAAAAAGGAGATCTACATTATTTCTGTAGGCCAGATTTCGACTGTATCAGGCTGGTTTTCCTGCTGTTCTCAAACTTGTTTCCTTTTCCTAATTCTCAAAGTGTAATGTATTTATCATACTTTATGCGAATCACAATTTAGGCTACCACCTGTTTATCCTATTTAATTGACCATGTACCTGGAAGAATCATCTTCACTGCATAATATTATCTTCAAAACCATTTTGCCCATAAGCTCAGTTTTAATAGAATACAGTGGGCCAGTTTTGCTTTTTCGCTATGCAGATTTCTCTTCTGGAAGGTTTCTTTTGAGGATACCTCAAAGACTTTTGTACTTAATAAAAATTTTTTTTTGTTTGTTTAAAATTTTAGACTTCTTTTTTAAGGGTTTGGTTCTGTCCTTTCTTTAAATTATCTTGTACCTGTTTTTGATAAACTAGTGCAAAGTTATTGTTTCTCACTTTCAGCTCCTTTTACAAATGATTTTATTGTAACAATCTGCCTGTAATCCACAATCCTTGAAAATCAACTGATAACTTAAAGACGCATCTCTCTCACAGGAAGCTACGCAGACCCTGTTTTGGATTGGGATTTTTTCTGTAATGCTCATGGGAATAGTAATAGTCTTTCAGTTTTTTCAAGAATTTTGTCAGAGATTAATGAAGTTGTATCTCATCTTATAATGGCTCTAGTGTACTAAGAAAACATTCTACCTTGATGGTATCCAAGCAGTAGTGAAATGCTGGAATAAGGGCATTAGTGTTGCAGGGGATTATATAGAGAAAAAAAAGGTTGTTTTTACTCTCATAACTATGTTGTTAATCTGCATAATCAAAAGTCCCGGTTTGACTTAAACACCCCTTATTTTTACCACTTTTCATAATTCACAGCCAATCTGTAGCTCTAAGTCCAGTAGGCTTCTTCACTGGCTGCATTTCTCTGTTCTTATAGTGTAGTTGACTAGTTATTCTTTTTAAATCGGAAAAACGCTTTATCACAATTGCCTAATCCTAATTCTCATCACAGCATTTGGTATCCAATAAAATATGATTAAAGGAATCATTCATAAAATCATTTTATTAAAATGAATATGCCAAATTACAGTATTTGATAGCAGAGGCAGGTTACTAAATTTACTTTTGAAGTGTTCATCAGTTTTGATGGTAACTGGTCTCTCTCAGCAGGTATTTGCAACCAGCTCCATGCGTTTTAGCCAAGGCTGACTCCACACTGCAAGTTTGCATTTATGAGGCTTGAGAAAAGTAATAAAAGGCAGAAAGGTTAATATGGATAGCAAAACAGAATTAAATATATACATGAATAAGACAACTTTTGTGTAACTAACATTTGCAATTGCTGGGTCCGAATGGACGTAACATTTCCTTTTAGCATGCATTTTTTTACAGGAAGTCGTGGCAATCTTAACGGTAAAGGTGTACTTTATACCAGAAACAACCTAAAGCAAGAAAAAACAAACAGAAAAAAGTTTAAATTTTCACTTTAGACTCCATATCATTTAAACTTTTGCTCATACACAGTATGGTATTTACATATTTATTCATTTATCTTTAATAAGTACTTTTCCTCATCAGGGTTGTGATGCACTCAGGCCCTATCTAGGGAATGCATTAAGGCAATATTAGAGAAACCAGTCCACATAATAGGAGGTATGGAGGAAACCAACATAGACATGAGATAAACAAGTAAAACTGCCACATGGACAGTAACCCAAATTTGACCTGGATGTTACCCGCTGTCAGAATCCACCCTAACTCACCCTTAGGAAATAATGTGGTTGTTTTTTATTTTGGACATTTCAGGCCCAGATTTGGTCCAAATACCAAATGTCATAAAATGTACAGAACATTACAGTTTCATGATCATAACTGGGTCTATATACCAAATAAACACATAATGTTTTTACACTTGTATAAAGGAACATAACTAACAAGTTGCCTAATACTGGTATTTTTAATACGGTATATTTTCTTCCTGCATGTCTTTTTTTTATTATTAATTATTGATAATATAATTAATTAATATTAATTATAGAAATTAAAAATTCTGTAGGCTGAAGTGCAAAGTTACCCCAGCAATAGGCAACTTTTTCTTAGATTATGGTACGTTATTTATTTATTGATATATATATATATATATATATATATATATATATATATATATATATATATATATATATATATTTAATTTGGTATATTTTCTTTATATCTTATGGTAAGATTTCTACAGAAGAGGATTTTAGTAATACTGACTTTTATCTCAGAATTGTAACTAGGGGGTAGTCAGAACTCAAATATTTTTAAATGGTAATTATACAGTATTCCTCTAATGCAGACCTGAAGAACATTTTTCTTTAGATTTTTGTCTGGCCTATTTGTGGTTGTGTGATATCGTCTGTCCTAATAACTGACTGAGAGAACAGTTTAAGAATTCCTGTGTTCATTTACAAATGGCAGACAAAAAAAAGTTCACCGACACACACACACACACCGTAAAAAAAAATAATTACTTTAGCCATTAGTGTTGTGTATTTTAGCTTTAATTTTAAGAAATACCTCCAAAAAACGCCTTACCTGTGACTGAGCGTTGATCACCTTAAGGACTTTACTGGTGTAAATGCTCTCTGATTTCGCGTTATACGCAGCGATTGCGAACAGCACGGCCTGCTTGATCTTCGGGTCTTTTATGTCTGCGTTCACTGGGGTTCCGACAAGCATGCTGCTCGTCACCGCCAACACGAGCACCAAGAGTAAGACTACAACCTTAACGAACATGATTCTCTGAAATAAAGGCTACCCTGTGGTATGAAAATGCGACTCTTTCGGATGAACTGCGACTATTTGTAGGATAAATCTGACGGTCTGTCAGTGGGCAGGGTGTGTCCAAATAACAAGGTGAAACCGTCGAGACAAAGTAAAACAGACGAAAGCTGTATTTGGGTATTATAGCTAATGTTTGGTTGATCAAAGTCTACATCTAAGGCACAGATATTTACACAGAGCTGCCAGTTCTCACGCATCGAGTTGTGAGACTCACGCAATCACTTATCATGCTTTCATATTCAAAGCAATTGTCTATAGAAGACGTGAGCAAAATCACTGAGCTCCATACACAACAGAACATGAACAGATCAAGAATATAATAAAATATACTAGATCGGCATTCAAATGCAATTGAGTGCATTAAAAGAGTGAGTGATGGTAGTGTCATAATATCCAAAAAGTGAAATACACATCAGTATTCACAGTAAATATGAATCAGGTTTAATCATACACAAAAGCAATGCAGAACTTGTTACTTTTTGCATCTAGATGTAAAACATTTTTCAGATATATGCAGATATATTAACTGCTTAATGCCATTTTAAAATAGAAGTATAGTGAATCTATATTTATTGGAATCGGTTATTTACTTGCCATCAATTAAACAACATACTCAAACATATGATTATGTAAATTAGTCAGAAAGTTAATAACAGGACTTAATAGGAATTTCACAAGAACGTTTTTTGCCATTAACTAAACAAAATGCTTAAACAAAAGATACATTTGATAAGGTAGGTTTGTGAGAAAGTCAATAACAAGACTTAACAGGAATTTCACAAGAACATTACTTGCCATTAATTAAGCAAAATGCTCAATCATATGTTGCATTTGATGGCGTAAGTTAGTCAGATATCTAATTTTTTTCTTTTGTTAATATAATGTTGTTATTTACACCTTTAAGATTCCATCCACATAATAGGGAGGTATTTGGAGAAACATGGACATGTGGTGAACGGTTAAAATGCCACACAGACAGTAACACAAATTTGATCTGGGTACATTAATGTTGCCTAATGTCAGAATACAACCTTAACTTTCCCTTAGTGACTTTAACTATTCAGCATCATGTGAGCCTTTACTTTTAATGTTCCACAGATGTGCAACATTACTAAGACATAATGCTGGTGTTTTGTATTTGGGAATTTGGTCCAAATACCAAATGGCATAAAATGTCAAGTCAAAACAAATAGGCTTTATTGTTACTTTAACCATATACAGTTCACAGTGAAATGAAACAATGTTTCTTCAGGACCAAGGTGCTACCTGGTACATAAATTTTCAACATAAATTAACAATAAACTAACTAGCTAACTATGAAGCGTAATTGGCTTGCTAGCTGAGGCAAGACAGATTGACATAACATAAATTAACAACATAAAGTAACAAAAAAAAACAGCTAACTTGGAGACGTAATTAGCTGGGAAGACTTGGAACTGTCTACATTTTTATAGCTGTAAACTGGGAACTGTCTAATTTTTTTTTTACAACATAAAGTCCCCGTGCAAATGTGCAAACAAGAGCGACAAACTGACAGTGAGACAAATATGACATTGCAATACTCTTCGGTGATGGGTTAAGGTAGTGGAAGGAGAAACAGTATACAGTAAACATTCCATAAAAAGTAGCAAGGATTAAAATAGTTTTCAAGTAATTTGAAAACTATTATCAAGTAATGAATGTTGGTACATTACAGGTTGGTGTGTACAATGGTTTAGTAGTGTAGTAGGAAGAAGAGACACTGTTGGGCTTTCTTGTGCAGAGAGCTGGTGTTGAGGGACCAGGGGCCTCATGTATAAAACTTTGCGTAGATTTCATCCTTAAAGTGTGCGTACGCACATAAGGCAGAATTTGCGTATGCACAAAAATTTTCAGATTTATAAAACCATACGTACGCCAGAACCTGCGCAAGGTTCACTTTATAAATCACAATTATCTGAATATTGTGCGCAGGTGCACGTGCTTATAGCTTACCCCAATCTCCTTCTGAAATAACCATATTTGGAGGTTAAGACCACCTATTTTGAATATGTATGATCTCCCTGCATATTAATACAACCAATAATTGTCATTGATCTGTTTGGCTAAAAGTGGAAGAACAGAAACGAAAAGCAAAACAAAGAAACTTCACCGACTGCGAGATGGAGGTACTGCTGTCTGAGGTGAAGGGCCGAAAAAAAGTTTTATTTGGTGGGCTCTCTGCGGGCATTTCAAATAAAAGAAAAATGTTAGAATGGGAGCAAGTAACAGAAGCAGTCAATGCTGTTAGCTCGGTGCCTCGCACAGTCCAAGAGACAAAAAAAAATGGTCTGACTTAAAAGTAGTCGTAAAAAGAAGAATATGTGCACACAGGCGCAGTAACAACTGGTGGAGGTCAAGGAATCACTGACCTCTCAGCCTTTGATGTAAGGGTGGGTGCGATTATAGGGGAAACAGGATTACATTTTTATTTAATCATATTTTAATCATACATACAAGTTTTTGTCTGTTTAAAATTCTGCTTTTTTATTGTGGATAATTTAAATCAACCAATTCAAATTCCGCGGAAGTGAAAAGTCCTAAAATATCCAAGTGACAAATCTAGAAGTAGATGCAGCTGTCCTTAAGATATACGTTTATTAAAATAGTCGATTTTCCTGTTTATTCATATGCAAAAAATTTAACTTAAAAAGACAAAAGCAAGTCATCAAGTGCACATTTTATTTTACACATTTACAGATATGCAATACAACCTTTTATTTAATTAAACGTTTTTTTAATGATTAAAGGAAAAGTTAATTCTGGAATGCCTTCAAGCCCGGTGAGTGGTCCAAGTGGGGTAGACAAGGGATGTAGGCTTAGACACATCCCTATGTGCCACCGCCGCTGCCATCCTGTGTGTCTTCACCACCATCCTGTGTGCCACCGCCGCATTCCATTACATTCCATTTATTACATTTATATGTCACTGTATTGCCATAGCATTATGCACTGCATTAGGAGGGCCAGGATCGGGTTCATTATCTTCAGGATGGGCGTTCGATGGAACAGGTATACCATATTTTTGAGCAATTGTGAGCAGTTGTGCAACACTGCGCGAGCCACCACAATGCGGCAAACCTTTGTAGGGCTGTACAATACTGTGCCACCAGACGTATCCAAGCACCTCCAGCGTCCTTTTAGCAGACCAATAGTGCGTTCGACCACTGAACGCGTCCGGCAATGTTACTTGTTATAACATCGTTCTTGTTCGGTTTGGAGTCTAGTTAGTGGAGTTAGCAGCCAGATTCTAAGGGGATAACCACTGTCTCCTGACAGGTAAAACATTTACATACTATAACAAAACAATGAATGTAAATACAATGGGACAATTAATATAACATTTCAAGTGCTAGACAATAAGGTAACAATTATAAACAATATTATAAGAATACTTTAAAGAAAGTACATGCTTGTAAAATAGCCTCCAGATAGCTTTTTGTTTTTTCCAGGGCAATATTGATTCAATATAACATTTCCCTTAATTTTTAAATGCTATAAAACATGTTTTGTTTCCGGAAAATTTGCATTGATTAATGTGAAATTTTGCATTAAAAAATATTAAAATAAGTGTGGAGATTATAATTATACCTAAAAGAAAAAACATTTTAAAAGGTATGCTTTAAACACATTTGCATCATTACTCAATTACAATTACATGCGCATTCCTGCCGACTTACCAAGGAGCCATCCATCACACACAGCTCCTGTTTGCAGTCTGTTCCCTACACTGTTAGACAAAATGTTGGAATCATGAGTTGACCAAGGCCATCTCGCAACTACATTTGTCAGAGACATATGCGCATCACATACGATCTGCACGTTCAAAGAATGAAAATGTTTTTTCGGTTAACAAAAGCAAATTCATTCTCAGATGGTGCCTTTATTGCAACATGAGTGCAGTCAATAGCACCGATTACATTGGGAAAATAGGCGATTGCTGCAAATTGCATTTTGATGTTGGCCTGTTCAGCTTGCGTGTAAGGAAAACGGATGTATCGGGGTGCCATCCCCACTATGGCATCCCATACATATGGCATGACACGGCTCAGGGATGACTGCGACATACCCGATCGGTCTCCCAACTCTCGCTGGAAAGTACCAGTGGCCAAGTGGCCTAATGTGGTCAATACTTGTACAGAAACACACAGCGCATGGTTTCTCCGCGAGGGTCTTTCCAATACTGGCCGTAATTGAGAACACAATTCCAAGAGGATGGCTCTTGGGAATTGAAATCGGCTCATGAGCCAATCATCATCATGAGCAAGGAAATCTTCACGGTCTCTGAAAACACCCTCTGTAGAGCGTCGTTAGCAAGGTCTTCTAACAGCGCTAGAGCATCCATTATGATGATATGTTATATATACGCACATACCTTTTTATAGCCCATTCATTAAAAAAAATAGTAAATTCGAAGTATTTGCACCTGGTTAAGAATGCTGATAATGATAATTCAGGTTGATGCAATTTGATTAATTGGGTGATGTAATAGGATAATTTAGAAGTTTTTCATTTTAAATAGTTATTGCTATTTGGGCCAGTTGGTGTCGCCAAAACACATACTCTTCTAAAAGAGTGCGTACGCACGGTCACAAGCATCCTTACGGTGCGCACTTATTTACGCCAAGTTTATTTTTTATAAATCCCGATATGTGCGTGGAAAAATGCTTACGCATATTTCTATGCCCATTTTGGGTGTACGCAATGTTTATACATCAGGCCCCAGGTGAGGTTCTTCTCGGGTCGGCTGATCAGGGGTTGGGGGATGATAGTGTTAAAAGCTGAACTAAAATCTATGTACATCATTCAAACATGGGTGTTCTTATTGTCCAAGTGTGTAAGGGCAAGATGGAGTTCAGCAGGGTCTTTATGTGCCGCTTGAAGCACTTCATGATGATGGGTGTAAGTGCAACAGGACGGTAGTCATTGAGACAGGACACCAAAGACTTCTTTGGCACGGGGATGATGGTGGTGAACTTTAAGCACGAGGCAAGATGTTAAAGATGTCTGTTAGGACATCTGCCACCTGATCAGCACATTTTCTGAGCACTCTGCCAGGGATATTGTCTGGTCCAGCAGCTTTACGTTTGTTGACTCTGCATAACGTTTTCCTTACATTAGCTGCGGTGAGACACAGCACCTGCTCGTTCGGAGGAGGGGTGGTCTTCCTTGCCATCACGTCATTCTGCATGTCTAACTGAGTCTAAAAGTCGTTCAACGCATCTGGAAGGGAGCCGTCACCAACACCGGAAGGTGATGTCGTCCTGATGTCGTAGTTTGTGATGGCCTGTATGCCCTGCTACATGCGCCATGTGTCACTGCTGTCCCTAAAGTGTTTGTGGATTCTCTGAGCATGTGCGTGCTTCGCCTTTCTGATGGTCCGGGAAAGTTTGGCCTTGCTGTTCTTAGGGCCACCTTGTCCCCTGCTTTGAAGGCGGAGTCTCGGGTCCTTAGAAGTTCACACACCTCCGCAGTAATCCACGGTTTCTGGTTGGGTCGTGAGATGATGTTCTTGGAGACAGTGACATCATCTGTGCACTTATTGATGTAGCTGGTCACTGAAGACGTGTACTCCTCCAAGTCTACAAAGTCGCCGTAAGTTGCAGCCTCTCTAAACATGTTCCAGTCAGTTTTCTCAAAACAGTCCTAAAGAGTCAAGATGGCTCCTTTTCACCTGCTTCAGAACCGGTTTCGATGCCTGACGAGTGGTCTGTATGCTGGAATTACATGCTGGAGCATAACAGAGATGTGGTCTGAGTAGCCGAGGTGGGGGAGAGGCTCTGTTTGTGTAAACAAAATCTAGCATGTTTTCCCCTCTCATTGCAAAGTCCACATACTGATGGATTTAGGGAGCACTGACTTGAGATTTTGCATGGTTGAAATCTCCAGCAACAATAAACAGTCCATCCAGGTGTGTGTTCTGCAGTTTACTGATCTTTGCATACAGTTCCCATAGCGCTTCCTTAGCATTAGCGCTAGGTGGAATGTACACTCCGGTAATATAATAATAAATAAATAAGTTACAAACTCCACGAACGATGAGCAAAAACTAGATACTAGCACATAGTTCTTGCACCATTTGGTGTTAATGTTAACACACAAGCCACCACCGCGGGTTTTACCAACCTGCATTTCTGACGAGAAAAAACAAGATTTAATTGTGATGTGTATATGTATCAAGGAGTGATGTTGGGTGTTTTTTACTGAAATAGTCGAACTTGTTAAGAATAGTTTTAGTTTACCCCTCGATGATTTCACGACCCAGTTCCAATGGCTTCAGGTCACTCTGGCGCCAGACAGGGACTCCTACATGCAACGTTAACCATATCTCCCTGTACCCCACACCTATGAAGGAGATCCAGGCATTAGCCGCGTCTTCTTTCAATTCTCATTGATTTTTAATGAGAATTGAAGCTGCAGACCTATACCTCCACTTCCGAATAGTCCAAGTGATAAGTGATCACACTCCTTTCGAGAAGAGCCAGAGAGTGAAGCACGGCACTCTGGGAAGCCCATGACCCTTTGTTGCTCAAACTTTGAGTTTTTTTCTAAAGAGATGAGGAGGGTATTTGATTGCTTATGTCACGACAGAGAAGTGGGATGCAAGCTGTTTAAACATCACCAAGGTTCCCGCTCGGGTATGGGAATTCCCCTCCTTGGTCCAGGAGTTTATGGATCTGGCTGGCCAAATGGGTTCACGTCTTCGCCTTTGGACATCAGCCAGGACATCACCACTCAAACCCATGCCTGCAAACCCATGCCCATGCAACTGGACAGGACCCGCATCTCCCCTGAGAAGGAACGATGACGCAGAGTGGAAGGGGCCTGTTTCTACTGCGGAAAACCGGATCACCTGCGGAAAGCCGATCATCAACCTAAGTTCTGTCCAGTAAAGAGGGGAGCCGTCTAATTCAACTCAGAGCGCTAGAGCCATCAACGGAATTCACCTCACCTTTATCACTCACAGAACTCCTCCGAAAGGCTGCATTTATTCATTGTTATCCAGGGAACGCAAAGCCATGGGTGACTACATCACAGAGTCTCTCGTGGCAGGGATCATTAATACTTCCTTCTCCCCCACGACGGCTCCCTCTGTCACTGCATCGACTATAGGGGCCTAAACAAAATCACAATTAAAAAACGGTACCTTCCACTGATGGCTACTGCATTTAAACTTCTCCATGGAGCCTGGCTATTCACCAAGCTGGACCTACGCAACACATACTACCTTACCTGTATTCAAGAGGGTGACAAATGGAAGATTGCCTTCAACAACCAAACGGGTCACTATGAGTCCCTGGTGGTTTTGTTTAGTCTGACTAATGCTCCAGCAGTCTTTCAGGCCCTAATCAATGACGTTCTCAGGGATTTTCTGAACTTATCTCTGTTTGTCTATCTGGTTGATATCTTGATCTTTTCCTAGGATCGTCAACGTCACATTTGTCAGGTGCTGCAAAGACTCTTGGAGAACAATTTGTTCATCAAAGATGAGAAATGTGAGTTTTACGCTACGTCAACTACGTTTTTCGTAAACCATGTTAACTCGTAAACCAAGCAAATATTCTCATAAGAAATAATGGAAACTAAAATTATATGTTCCACAGCCCAAAAAAATAAAAACATGAAAATAATTAATACAAAATATAAAGTAAAAATAAAACAAATTAACCTGCACTTTACCCTAAAAAAAAAAGTAAAAATAAATCCCGATAGATAATTGTTTCTGTTTATGGGCGCAGGCGCTGTGTGTGTGTTTGGGTATGTGTAAGTAAGGGGAGAGGAGGAATTAGACCCCCCTCTCCCTCTTCTCGTCTTACACAGTAACCCTTTTTCCTCTCTTATTTGAGTTTTTTTTGTGTGTCTGTATCTGTGTGTGTGTGTGTGTGTGTGTGTGTGAAAGTGAGGGGAGGAGGGGTGTGTGCGTGAAGGCGGGAGAAGACGTGTGTGTGTGTGTGTGTGTGTGTGTGACTTCTTTTGCTTTACATGCGCGCACACACGTTTGTTATAATAAACAGCACACACACACTGTACACACATGCATACACAAAATAAAAGATGTTTTACACGCACACACATGGTCACAGTGTTATAGTAAAACAGTACACGTGTGCACGGATGTTGCTTATACCTGTGAGAGATGCACAAAGAATAAGCAGGGGAGACAATTACCCACAATTCCGCAATGTATTCCGTTTGTATTGTAATTTTAAAATGAGTGGCATGCACATTCAACATGCTGGGTCTCTACTGTCTATTGACTCTTGTTTATTTCTGGACCTTGAAAATAAAATGGGCTTGTCTGTTTGCCTCAGGATTTTTTATCTATGGACAGAAAAAAGCTGTTTATATATGCAAAAACTCATGTTTGGCTGATAAAACTGTACATGAAAAGACCAATTTATTTGACTGTGTCATATGACGTGTAGTTAAATTCTCATTTGTCAAATGTCAACTGTTGCTTAATGAATGTGGACTGTGTGCCAACTGTTGCTTAATGAGACCATTGATTTGAAGTGAATAGGCACTTTTGCCCAGTCTCAAGCCCTGGTAAAATGGGAGGGTTGCAACATCAAGGATTCCAGTGTAAAACCTGTGCCAAGCTTTTATGTGTGGATCAAGTATCTGCCGTGGCAACCCCTTGCCGGGAGCAGCTGAAAGACCAACAACAACTGTATATTTAACATTTAATTTAAGCCAGTTCTTAAAAGCTTAGTATTTTGCCTCGGTACCATGTACATAACACCATGTATTTTCAACATTCTGCACTGTGGCCCACATTAACAGACCTTTATCACCATAATCAGCTTTTTTGTAATGCAACACACAGAAATCAGACTACACAATGTTTTCATATTTACTGATGGATACAGACATACAGATCTTCACTCCATGGTAATCAGGTATAAACTGTAGTAATTACTTAAGTCCGTAGTAATTACTTAAGTCATATTCATAAAAAGTGTATGAAAACCTCCCCTGTGATGTTTCATAATTTGTTGCATTAAGGGGCGCAAAAAATGCTTGTTCTTTAAGATAATATTCTCTAAATTACATTTTATTATAATAAGTCTGAATCAAATGACACTTGTTGTTTATTTACTATCTATTATTTATTAATTTATGCATATACATACATACTGTATAGCTGTGCTCATATATGCAATATGTGCAATACCACATATATATATACTCGCACTCACTTGTTCATATACACACGCAGACACACAAACAAGTGTGCTGGCATATACTGTACACACATACACTCACGTACACGTCTATACAAGTTGACTAGGCCTTCAGTTTTTTATTGTTTTATTGTCTCTTGCGCTGCGGAATTATAGGTAATCGTCTTCCCTGCTGGGTCTTAGTGCCCGTCTCTTACTGGTATAATCAACATCCGTGCACGCGTGTACTGTTTACCATAACACTGTGACCACATGTGCGTGTAAAACATATTTTATTTTGTGTTTATAAACACGTTTGTACAGCGCGCGTGTGTGCGCATATAAAGCAAGAGCGAGTCTCATTAGAGGGTAAAAAAAAAATTTCTCTCAGTATCAGCCTGTCGTTTCTCACTTTACCTTTAAAAGAGTTTCTGTGTAAAGCAGAGAGAGAGAGAGAGAGAGTGTGTGTGTGTGTGTTTGGGAAGCCGAGAGGAGGAGGGGGTGGTACGGGGGCTGTAAAAGCAAGAGTGTTTGTGTGTGTGTGTGTGTGTGCACGTAATTTGACACCATGCTCTAACACACATACACACTCTCTCGCCTTTACAAAAACCCCTCCCACCCCCTCCTCCTCTGGGCTTCCCACACACATACACACTTTCGCCTTTACAGCACTTTAAAGTGCAGGTTAATTTGTTTTATTTTTACTTATATATTACTATATTTTGTATGAATTATTTTTATGTATTTATTTATTTTTTGGGCAGTAGAACGAATCATTTGAGTTTCCATTATTTCTTATGGGAAAATTAAATTTGGTTTACTAGTGTTTTGGAATACGAGCCCGCTTCCGGAACGAATTATGCTCGTAATCCGAGGTTCCACTGTATTTGAGAGAGGGGAGGACTACTGTGCGGGACGGGTTTTACACACACACACACACACACACACACACACAAACACATATATACTAACGGATATACTATAATCTGAAAAATAAACAAGAAACCTCTCTAATGACACTCAAGCGTGCGCACTAGCTAACAAAATCACTGCTGTAAAGTAAAAATAAAAAGATATTAACCTCCACTTTACCTTTGAAAAGAATTGCAACCGAGCAATGTCTTCATTAGAGAGTGTGTACACACATACACAGCGCGTGTGCGCACAAACCCTAACGGAAACATTTATCTGTCAAATTTTTCAGGTTAAGTGCGGGTTAATTTGTTTTATTTTTTATTTAATTTTTACTTTAATTTTTACTTTAATATTAATTATCTTTACATATTTATTGTTTTTGGAGTGTCCATTATTTCTTATAGGGGAATTCCATTTGATTTAAGAGTGTTTTGATATACGAGCCTGTTTCTAAAACAAATGATGCTTGTAATTCAAGGTTCCAGTATATATTTTTTATAAAAATGTTCTTTTCTTTTGTTTTGGTGCACCTTTTAGTTTACTTTTTGTATAATACACTTTTGGGTTACTTTAGTGGAAGATAAATACCTCTCGAAGTGTAAACTCGGTTAATATTGTTTTAGCAGAGCGTTACATTAGGGTTGTGCATCCTTTGATAATATAAATATATATAAATATATATATATAAATAGATACTAAACACAACTAATTTACATACTACCTAACCCAACTCTAATAATTTAACACCAATTAGCAAAAAAGTTGATACAAACCAGCTTAAAATTTCAGTGATTCTATAGAATATATATATATATTGTAGCGTTTTTACGCCGAGAAGAATGCTGGAGAGACGAGTGAGCTTATTTGCTACCCAATGCAATGGCTGGGAGTACTTTATTTAGCACACAGCCGGTAATGGCATGAGCAGCACCTTCACTCAGGAGCCTACCTCTGATTCAGCGTCAGCCTGAACTAGAGCACATTTCACACGTCACACACCCCTCACACAAACAGGGCCGAAGCCACCAACCCAAACACCTTTCCCCAACATGGTGAACACACACCGACATCCCCGCAAGGCATGCTGGTCGTCAGCCGCCGCCCCGCCCACGCCACACTGCCCCCACCCGAGCTGTGACCGTCCCTGGTCACCATGACGAACTCCGTTTCGGAGGCGTGGAGGCGGTCGGCGCTGGCGGTGGGAACGCCGGCGTCCTTTGGCAGGTGAGGAGTGAACGCGAATGTAGTCCTGAGGCGGTCCGGCCTCCAGAGTTCGATGGTTCCCCGGCGTGCGGCTGTGGAGGCGCAGGACGGTCCCGGTGGGGCAAAACTCGTGCCCGCCCTGCCAACCGCACCCGGTAGATGACATCGGAGAGCCGAGCTGGCTGTGAGTGTCCACGCCCATTCGCCCCTTCTGCCTGGCGATGAGCGGTTCACAGTTCCACAACCCGTGGGAAACAGTGGAGCCGGTGTCCACGAGCGCCCGCAGTAAGACGCCGTCCGGCACACAGTCGATGTAAAGCCCCGCGGGGCTCCCCAACCGTCCACCCGGCGCTAGGTTAGCGGCTGCTGGTGTACGCTGTCCCTCAGGCCTGAGAATGTTAAAGCGGTAGTCCGGCTGTCCCTCAGGCCTGAGAACGTTGCAGCGGTAGTCCGGCGGTCCCTGGCCTCGGCGTCGTCGCGGAATCTCGAAAGCGGTGTCGAGGCCTAGCCGCGACGGGTAGCCCTGTCCCCGGCTAGGTTCACCTACCAAGCGCCACTGAGCTGCGGGCGGTCGCTCGGCTCTTTCGCCGTGATGTGCCGCCATTATGGGCTCAGCGCGCTCGACCTCGCACAGCGCCTCCTTACGGTCACCCGCGCCGTCGCCTCGCCGCGAAACGTCGGAGAGCTGCTCGTTGCCTAGCCGCGACGGGTAGCCCTGTCCCCGGCTAGGTTCACGAACCGAACGCCACTGAGCTGCGGGCGGTCGCTCGGCTCTTCCGCCGCGATGTGCCGCCAATATGGGCTCAGCGCGCTCGGCCTCGCGCAGCGGCAGTTCGCTTTGCCGGCTAACAGCGCACGGAGCTGTATTTTGCTCCGCCGCTTGCGCAATGCCAGCCTCCGCCCTGAGATCCAGCGCCGGGATTTTCTGCTTCCCGCTCCGTGTTGGTTGACGTGGTGTGCTCGCGCTAGCTCCGCCGGAAAAGCGCTTCTTCAGCGCGAGTAGTCGCTCCGCTACTCGGCGGCCCGCTTGGATTTTTAGAAGGTCCTCCTTTGTGCGCTCGAACCCGTTATTCTCCATCCCACTTCTGACACCAATGTAGCGTTTTTACGCCAAGAAGAATGCTGGAGAGACGAGTGAGCTTATTTGCTACCCAATGCAATGGCTGGGAGTACTTTATTTAGCACACAGCCGGTAATGGCATGAGCAGCACCTTCACTCAGGAGCCTACCTCTGATTCAGCGTCAGCCTGAACTAGAGCACATTTCACACGTCACACACCCCTCACACAAACAGGGCCGAAGCCACCAACCCAAACACCTTTCCCCAACATGGTGAACACACACCGACATCCCCGCAAGGCATGCTGGTCGTCAGCCGCCGCCCCGCCCACGCCACAATATATATATATGACCATATTTGCTTTATCTGGGAAACAGTGGTCTGTCAAATAGGGGAAGCTCATTTTCGGCCTACATCATAAAATTGTTTATTTATTTAAAAGTAAATTCTGCCCTACGTTCCTTTACAAGAAAATGGTCTGTGACCCTATCGTACCAACTAGGCGTCTTTTCCAGTGACTTGACCAGTGTCCTCTCAATGGCCAGCAGAGCTAGGCTGCCTAAACGGCCTTGGCCCATTGTGTTTAGGGACTTGTAGGACTTGAAAGGCCTCCTCTGGAAATACTTGTTTTAAGTCATCAAATTTCTCTGGATTGGCTAATTCTAGGAAGAGCATGTTTTCCAAATTTGAAAAACGTCAAAGAATCTGCTCCAAGATGTTATCAAGGATGGCCATGTACAGATTTCTGTATCGCTCTTGGGGATCCTGTAATTGGGTCAGACGACGCTTTCTCATGGGCTCATCTCGTGGGTCTGATGTGAGATCTGCTGTTTTGGCATAAACGGCTTGAAAAGCCCCCTCTGACCTCTTCTCTTTGACAAATGCAAGAAGAGATTCAATTCTTTTCTTGCAGTAAAGAACATCCATCGCCCTCTGCTGGACAATATCAAAGACCACATCAGTCTCAGAGAAGATTTGTTCATATGTGTACAACATGAACACAAACTCAAAATCCTCCAGTTTCCTCACAAAGCCTTTGGCACAATCCAGTGTATCATCATCCATTGTTGTATCTGCAATGATGTTCTTAAATGTCTGCAGGAGGCCATCATAATTGTTTGCCACAGTTCTCACTATCCGTGATGTAAAATTCCATCGAGTAGGAGCGTTTCTGGGCAACCTTGAAGAGCCTGCAGACTCCAGAAAAGATGTCCTCTTTGTGGATTTTACAAAAAATGTTCCAGATTCAGTCCGTGTGCATAGCAATGCACAATCATTGCACTGGGGGCTATTGCTTTCACTTTGGCCTGCAGACCATCTGAAGCCATCTGAAGCCAGATCTGAAGCCATGACATCAGCCCCATCATAGGTCTGTGCCACAAGCTCATCCTTAAAATTGTAACCCTGCATGTTCTCATTTAATATTTCAAAAACAGACTTGGCATCTCTCCCCCCAGAAACATCAAAAAAAGCGCTCCTGAATTTTACCTGCACTATCCACATAGCGATCAATGACAGAGAGTTGGGCACAGCAGGATATATCAGTTGTTTCATCCACCTGCCATCCGAAAAAGGGAGCATCCTGAATTTTATCTCTGATCTGATCAGAAATGGTGGCTGCAAGAGCAAAGATCAAGTCATTTTGAATAGTATGGGACATACCAGAAAACACAGTTGAGGACTCGAATGGTGTGGACAGGACAGAGTCATATTTAGCTAACGTTTCTGTGAACTTCCTATAATTTCCCTTGTTGGATGATTCACTACTCTCATCATGTCCCCTAAATGACAGCTCTTGCCGGCCTAGCAAAGATGTCAATAAGGCGGTTTAGGAAGGCCCTGTTTTGTTTGACTGTTTCATTATGTTTAGCCACTTGAATGCGAGCACCTTCATTTATTGCATGCTCAACCCTTATCCTTCCCATGCAACTTAATCTTGCACATGCACCCACATGTTCATTGCTCTTTTCATGTCTTTTATATGCCCTGTCAAAGTTAGACAGATCTCTACTATTCAATTCAATTCAATTTTATTTATATAGCGCTTTTAACAATGGTCATTGTCTCAAAGCAGCTTCACAAAAAAAAAAAATAAAAATTTTTTTTTTACTAGCCAGCCCACTCTTCATTTGCTCCTCATTCACCCCCAGAGACGCTGAGCGTCCATTGGCGGGACATAATTGCAGCGTTTATTCAATGACCGTCTAGTTTCAAAGCACTGAAAAAAAAACGTTCAAAGCAGCCGCATTGAAGTCAATGGACGCTGGGCTTCAACAGGGAAATGCACTGTGAGCCTACGGGAATGTATGAGAAGAAAATCAAGGCAGCCGACCTGCTATATCTAACTGATTCTGAACGAACTCGTCTTTAAGATGAACGTTTTCTAACGCATTTTTAGTCAATAAAATGTTAAAGGGGTCATACGGGTCTACATGCACTTTTTTAAGCTGCTTGGGCTGAACTGTGTGTTAGGAGAGTGCGTACACAACCACCCTACGATGATAAAGAGCCGCCCAGTAATTTTCTTTTCATTTATTGAAATAACATGCTCCTTCTGAAATCAGGCCATTCTCAAATGCCTTGCAGTGCGACGCCACACCAAAAGAGGCCGCTCCTACTATAGTTGATTGACACTGGTGTTTTAGCAAAGACCCGCCCCGAGTGAGAAGAAGCTGTCGGCCATTGTTTTTTGCCGCTGGAGCAAAAT
Organism: Clarias gariepinus; assembly: GCF_024256425.1. NCBI lineage: Eukaryota > Metazoa > Chordata > Actinopteri > Siluriformes > Clariidae > Clarias > Clarias gariepinus. The sequence continues at coordinate 31,599,795 of NC_071107.1, forward strand.
GCGGCCTAAGCGAGTGTGGTGTACAGTTGTTGGGTGTAATAGCGAACACAGCAGTCGTCATTCACTACCGACATCTGAGCCGCTGAGGACGCAGTGGCTGAATTTAGTTTTTAAAGCTAACGTCTCCGCCGATTTACCTAAATGCGTTCATGTTTGCGCTAATCATTTTTCACCAGACTGCTTTATAAACGCGGGTCAATATATAGCAGGTTTTGCTAGGAAGCACTGAATTGTGGGCAATGCTTTGTGGGTAATGCAGTCCAAAGCATTGCCCGCGCTGGACTACACTCCCGTGGCTATACCCCACGTGTGTTGTGAAGACACGCCCCACAGAACTGGGGGGGCGGGCTCAGCAGAGATCATAAGCATTTAAAGGAACATGTACTGAAACAGGTTGCTGAGAACAGAGCTAGTTTTTACCAGTTAAAAGTAGTGTTTTTTTACACAACCATTGAGAATTTTTAATTAAATATATTACAAACTTTTCATTAGGACCCTAAAGATCATATTAACATTTAATGAAAAATGTTTCTGGATGACCCCTTTAATACAATAGTACATAATTTGACCATTAATTTTGTGAGCTTCCCTTGCAGTCTTAAAGAAATCGCCACTGCTGGGCAAATACAATACCTCTCCTGACTAGAGTCGGGGACACACACACATACACTGCCCAGCTGATGTCTGTACGCTGTGAAACCGCTGCATCCCCTTGCTTTTAACATCATCCCTTGTGTCCTCCAATGTTTCATTAGGTTTGACGTGTTTCTCACTTGTTGCATGTCACGGTGTCTGAATCCTTTGTTGTGAAATACAGCCACACTTTAGAACATTTTAGGCGTTTTAATTTAAGCGCGTGCTAACGCTACCTCCTGCCTGACCCTTGCTTAGAATGTGATCCAACGTAATGATGCAGCTCTCGGTCAATACTAAATGGTGTATACTGAATTGACTAACTGGTAAAAACTACCTCTGTTCTCAGCAACCTTTTACCTTTACCATGTTACCATGTTCCTTTAAATGCTTATGATCTCTGCTGAGGCCGCCCCCCAGTTCTGTGGGGCGTGTCTTCACAACACACGTGGGGTATAGCAACGGGAGTGTATTGACAGCCAGTGCCAATTCTAGAGTCTATTGGAGCAACAACAAAAAATGCATGGGCCCTCTGTAACCAGCATTGATCACATTATCTTATAAATAATTTGAAGGCCTGCACATTGCTACTGGGACAGTAACAAATAATTTTAATATATTGTCAGCTTCTATATTTTAATGGCAAAGTTCTACATTTATAAATGTCAATTTTATAAATCATCTCCTAAACTATCACCTTTTCTATGTAAAATACAAAACGTTTTGAACTCTTTAAGTCTTCTCTGCTATTGTCTCGACAGTCTGATTTACCCAATGGAACACTGTTATTATTTTTTCCTGCTATTTAGTTAGTCTATTTCTTTATCCCCCGCCCTTTTTTTAGTTATTTATTTGTCTGTTTATTTATTTATTTACTCTGTCTACTGTTATAATTTATTTTTATATTTTTGTTAAGTTGTCCAGGGTGTACACCGCCTTGTGCTCTAAGCCTCCTGTGATAGGCTCCAGGCCCCCATGACACAAAATACATGAGTGAGTGAATTAGTATCGTAGTATCTTCTATTTAACTGTGGATAGTTATTTGTATGATTCAATACCTGAATCTTGTACTTTTCATATTGTAATTGTATTTTTTTATGATAAAATATATATATTTTAAACCGTGTTTTCGCTCCTGTTGCTGATTGTCTTTAGCAGTGCATAGTGCCTCGTGCCTCACTGAGTGGCTCAGGTGAGTGTGTATCTTCTTTTAGAATAACAGAATTCTAAGTGACTTTACCCAAAATTATATTAAGAAGAAAATAAACGGCATGCCGAAAGACCAACAACAACATTCTGATGCTGTGTGTATGAGAGATCAGAGATAGTGAGTCAGAGATAGTGACTGAGTTTAAATGTTTCATTAATCTTCACTGGAGAAAGCAAAATTGAGACATTTTTCTGTATATCAAATAGTGCATTGTTTTCAAATACAGAAATTGTCAGGGATAACCCCTAGAGGGCGCCTTGTGCCCAGAGCCTTTTCGTGTTTTGTCTTGCGTTTGTATTTCATGTCCCAGAATGCACCTCGGTCTGGTGATGGGAGCGCTCACCTGAACCGAGCAAGTAGGGATAACTGCAGGCTGGAACAATAAGGCCGGGGCGTGCCGAAGGGTAGAGGGCATGTCAAAAGAAACTGGTGGGTGAATGGAGCTTTTGCGTTGGCTAATTAGCGGTAATCCTATTTATATGTAAGTATCTTTATTTTAGCGTGGAAGAACATGGCGGCGGTAAGGCTTGGTGTGGTTAGTCAATATAATATATAATATATATCTTTTTTTCTTTATTTTCGTCATTTAATTGTTTGTTTAATTGTTGTCGACAGACACATATTACTGTGAGACGAAACACAGACAGGTTTTCCCTCGAAGTAAGGGTTGGCAGTTTGTATCGGTGTCCTTTTTGCGCTACATATATTTTTAGGCCTCGTGAAATGTTTTAGGCCTCGTCATTTTATTCTGACCAAGAGTTTGAAGGATTCTGTTCCATGGACTGCTACTAAAGCATAAATAAATGAATGAATGAGCAGATAGAGTGTACAGGTTGGGTGGAGCTCTGCCTCTAAATAAAATGTTTTATTGGCTAAAATTGTGTCTGTTTACTGAATAAGTGCCACTTCAAAGGTTACTAAACTGTACCAATCCTCCTCATTGTGGTGTTTTATGAACCATATTTGTCCTTATCAGGCAATGTCAAAGTCAACGCCATTGTCAATTCTGCTACATGTACAGTGCATACATATAGAGAATTAAAATTACATTTCTCTCAACCCTTGTTACAAATAACACTGAAAAAAACTTAAATAAACGGAATAAAAGGAATATTTGTAATATTGATATTTTACAGGAAAAGAATGGAATTCTAATATGGAGGATTATGTTGGCTGCATTACTTAAACACATTAGAAAGAACAATAGCGTTTAATATTAGCTTTTAAACAGGCAACTTGTGCAACCAATCATGAAACCCTTTTGGCACGCCCCCTACCTTTCGGCACGCCCCAACCTTTCGACACGCCCATTACTCCGATCTGCAGCTACCCCTGTCTCGAACCGAGGTGACTGATTAGTTTGGCTCATTAGTTTCTGTATATAAGTATGTCTTTAGTTAGTCCTTTGTCTTGCATCTGTTTTGTTTTTTCCGGCGTTTCTATGCGGTTATGTTATGAGATGTTTTGGTCTGTTGGATTCTGTGTTTTTTGCCATAGTTCTTTTTTTGTTTTGTGTTTATTATTGTTTTTTTTTAGATAATTAACCATCTAAATCTTAACCTCCTGCAATTATGCCTCGCCTACATCCCTACTTTCGTGACAGAAATATACAGAGGGTGCCTAAAAGAGTGTTATTAAAACACTGTAAATTGAGTATTGAATAATTACATTAAAATGTAATACACAGTATACTGTACAAATAATGTCTCTGAAAAAGATTGGCATAAGCCATCAAAAACATTAAGTATACATTTTGACCCCAAATGTATACTATTTGTATTGATACAAAACAGTTCTGAATTGTGTAACTGTTCATTTTTTTAGTTTTGCTTGTTTGTTCTGTTACTTGTTTCTACAGTGTTAGGTTTAAATGAAGAAGTAGTGTGTCCGAGCAAAGTTTTAAGCTAAGAGGAGAATATTTTTTTTTTGTTGGGTCCGCCACACCTTGATACACTTACCGGTCCGGGCCCGATCGACTGGGAGAGAAAACCACACACACGCAGGCATGATGTCTGAAGATCTCACTTTATTCTCAGCAAAAAGAGCACATTTAAGCGGTGCTACGTCCCGAACATCAAAAGAACCAGTCATTAACATGTCAGTCATAGAGGGACCCGGATACAGACAGGTGAGAGGGAATACCTTTGCATTCTCCTGATTAAACAAAAGGGTTCTAGCCATTTGGATGGATATTCATCTGGGCACAGGATATAAAAGGTGTTACCACAGAAGGCATGAGGAAGCACAGTGAGGGATCTGTTCTCAAGGCACAGGAATCTTCTTATTAGATTATAATGTCTTACAATATTATAAAACCTTTCATACAGGTTAACCAGCAAACTCATTTTGTGCCTATCCTGGAGTCTGCATTCCAAGGAAAAAAAAAATCAGAACGTCAGAATATTTTTACATTGTTACCATAATCCTCTTTTGCAGATATCAAGTCTGCCATCTATCCAACATGTCTGTTACTCATCACCGCCAGCTGAGCTCCAAGAGTGGGCCAATAACCTTAACAAACATGATTCTCTGAGCTAAAGGCTACTCCAAGCTAAAGGCTACCCTGGATGCGATTAGAGATAAGCAAATCGGAATTCATCCGATAACCAAACTTTATATGATTCACGAAACATAAGTATTATCTTGTTGCTAACAACAACACAAATAAATACAAACTGACAATTACACCATTCAGTAGTTCTACATAGTTTTTAGCTAGTAACTGTAGGAACAAATAGCTGACTGAGTTGTTTAGAAAACGTCCTGGATGGTCAGAAACATAAGGCACTCAAATTTAGTATTTAGAATCAGAATTTAGTTGGTAACCTAGTAACCCAGTCAACTGTAAGTATCTATCCAAAGGAGTGAAACTTTAAAGCAAAGTCGCTCTAGATAAGATCCTCTGCCAAATGCCTAAATGTAAATGATTTATCTAAATCGTGGGTGTTGGTGTGATTTAAATGTGTATTATGACAAACTTGGATAAAAAAACAGTTCTTGCATTTCTATCACATCGGCCCGGTTTCCAACTCCACAACACAAAACTTGACCAAAATGTGATGCTTTACCCTAATGGATACATTGGCCATATTAACTCCTGGGGTCCGTTCTTCTTACGGCACGAAGTTCATCGTGCTAATTACGATGTGGCTAAGTTGGTTCTTCGAGCACTCCTGTTGTTGATGATTAGTATAGCTGGATTGAGTTGTCTAGGATTATTGTGCGTTTGTGTGTCAGTTTAAAAGGCGATATGCGGCAGTAGAAACACTGATCACAAGCCCTTCAATTGGTTGATGAAATGGCAAAAGAGCAAACTAAATTTTTTTGGTAACACGTGCTATGCGCTGAAATGCCCCCCTGCAATGGATTGCACCCCCACATAATCGCTATCAAATATTATATTAGAACATAAATTTATAGGTTAATGGTTTACAAATTACATAAGACAATAAAATAAGCAATATGAAAATGTTGTATATGAAAAAATAGAAATATTAATATTTTTTCAAATGCAACATATACACTTTTATATTGTTTATTTTATAATAAAATTAGTTTTGTCCAATTTTTCATTATAAAAAATATTTATTTTTATTATATATAAATATTTATTTGCATTTTCATGACAAACCCCTGAAAAATAAATGTGTTACAAACCAAACATTATACAAACAATCCAAGATCAGGACAAATCCACAACAATCAAATCCAGCTAACAAAGTCCTTTTTTTTTTGTTTTTAAATCAAAACATACCGATAGCCTATACATTTTAACCCATAAAAAATACTCAGATACTCTTGATATAGTTGTAATTATTTTATTAAATTTCTTTATTTTAAAAGGTTGTGCACATTTTTAAAAAAATGAAGGTAATATTTTTTTATCTTTGTGTTTAACATATTCATATTAGCCTACAAGCCAAATTATGAGTGATTTGTATTTTTTACATTTTGGCAGGATAAATCTGCCTGTCTGTCAGTGGGCGGGGCGTGTCGAGCAACAAAGTGACAAACCATAGTTGCATAGTTGCCAATTTGTTTTATAATACAGGACTTTTGGCTTCTTTTTATTTGTAGTCGCATTTTTTTGTATATTTTATACAAATATATATGTATGTATATATGTGAATATCTTTTTAATGAAATAGCAATCAAATTCATGTACAGTGCCATGAAAAAGTATTTGCCCCTTCCTGATTTCTTGGGTTCTTGTATGAGTTCCTGTATGAGTTGTTATTGTGCTCTTGGAGTAATTTTGGTATCTTGGCTACTCCTGGGAAGGTTCACCACTGTTCCAAATTCCATTTGTGAATAATGGCTTTTGCTGCTTTTTTAGATCTTTTTGCATGGTTCACTTTGTCAGACAGGTTCTATTTAAATGATTTTCTTGATTCAATAGGTCTGGCAGTAATCAGAATGGCATGTAAAATTGAACTCAGCTTTCCAAAATCACAAATTATGTATGATTTAGGAATGGGGGCAATTACTTTTTTCACATGGAGCTAGGTAGTTTTGGACAGCTTTTTCCTTTAATAAATGAAAAAATAATTTAAAAACTACATTTACTTGCGTTATCTTTGTGCAACACGACAAATTAAAAAAAAAAAACAGAAATGGGGCAAATACTTATTTACGGCACGGTACATGCATATAATTGTGTGCTGTAGTCAAAAACATGCCACACTGAGATTCAGTTTGTAAGGACGATCTCAGTGGTACGGTAATAAAAGTATAATTACAAACATTACAAGGTGCTCCATCATGCTGGACAAAGCACAAAACTGTTCTTGGATGGTTGGGAGAAATGACTCTCAGTGGATGTTTTTTTACCAATATTTATTCGGCTGTGTTCTTAGGAAAAATTGTGAGTAAGCCCACTGCCTTGGCTGAGAATCAACTTCACACAGCAATGGTTTCAGAATGGTTTATTGTTCTGTTATTGATCATGAGAACTTTCATTAAAATAATAAGACCACAACTGGTTGTTTTTTTAGTCTGTTAAAATAAGGTTAAGGCATTATTTTTGAGTTAAAGCTCAAGGCGCACACTTCACATAACATCTGGATTGGTATATTTTCAGTCCATTGTGGTGGTGTACAGAGGCAAAAATGTGCAAATTGTCTTACTGTCCAAATACTTATGGATCTGTCTCTAGGTGCAGAACATTGTTCTGGGTTTAACAAAAGCAACCACAGATGTATGCTGGTTAATTACCACATTTAATTGCTTAATGCCATTTTGAAATAGAAGGACAGTGGAACCTCAGTTCACAAACGTAATTTTGAAATTCTGTTCATAACCCGATTTGGCCATATACCGATTTAGATTTTTCCATAGGAATATATGTAAATGGAATTAATCTGTTCCCAAACACTATAAACTATATTTAACTTTTTATTTATTTTGTTTGTATCAAAAAAATATAAAGCAAAGTATGAAAAAGCCTTAATTGTGCAAAAATAATACAGTACCAAATATAAAAGAAACTGTACAGGACAGAGCGAATACATTTTTACATGTACTGCTAACATACCTTTCTTAGGGAGACTTCATGATGTGAAGGAATTTTTTTTTATTTTTTTAAAGGAATATAATGTTCTTTTAAAAATTCTCCAAGTTCACCAAGAATTGCATAAAGAATGTGAGGGTGCATGTCCTTGTTTTATTTTTACATGCAGCTTAATAAACTCCTGACATAATACCTGAGCACACCTTTATATTTCACGTTTCAAATATCCTTAGTCGTTTTCTGTCCCTGACTCTTTTGAAACAGCAACCTTTTTTTGACCAGGCAATCTATTTATGAGTTAGGACAGATCTGCACCGAATAGTTTTGCTATCAGCAATACCATGTAATATACTGTCAAATCCTCATTTCTCAAATGTCAACTGTGAGATATAGGCTTTGCATAACTATATCCACTTAAGGCTCTAATGGAAATATACAGAACTTTCCTGACTCCACATTAATTAGGTATTATCTGTAATAATTATTTAGTCATGTTTATAAGAATTTGGTAGAAATCTTCCCTGTAATGATTCATAGTCTCTCTGTTGCATTAAGAAACACAAGAATAGGATGTCTCATGCATGTTGTTTATGGTAATGTTTTCTAAATGACATTTTATTATAACAAGTCTTAATCAAATGACAATCAGTACACTGATTAAGCGCAATGGCAGTGTGATACCTTCGGCCTACTGTCTTACTACTGATCCACTGTCATCACTTCACCTTTCAGCCAGAGGCGGATCTGTGTTCGGTTTCTCACCCTTGTTTAGGATGTGATACCTTGTGATGATGTAGCTCCGCCTTCCTAACTCCCCTTTGTATTGTAGTATGCCTGATGAAACAAGAGATCTAGTGGAAAATCTTGCATGTATACCACTTGATTTATTGTTAAATCCTCATTTCTCACTTATCAGCAGTAAGATACCCAGTGCTTTGCAAACCTGGAGCTTTATCGGTGTACAGTACTTCTCTTCAATCAGGTTGAGGCCACAGATTTAAAGGAAATGTTGGAGGATTATGTTAAAGATTCAATTGTTTAAGCCTGTTCTTAATTATATAATGGACATTTTCAGTTTTCTGTTAAACAGCAGTACCATAAATGGATGCAGTTTTTAAAGCACATTTTATTATTTAATGTTTTTTTTTTTTTTTAAGTAGACCGAATTTTCATTTTAACAGTTTTTTAAAATTCTTTTTGTCCTCTTTTTTGCCATTATAAAAAAAATTCCCTAACAAATAAAACATTTAATAAAGTTTAGTAATGGGCTTTACAGGACTAAATCCTTTCCAAATTTATAAAACATTGCATGAATACGAATCGTCTAAGCAAAATTATAATGATGTTGACTACACAGTAAGACATATCATTCCACAGCGATTTTTTCATAAATTAGTTAGTTAAAAGAAACAAGCGATTGAATAGAACAGTAACAACCTCAATACTCACTTGACCTTGTGACAAAAATTATCTGAGAACAGAGGCACCTCTTTTCAACAGGCAAGGCAGGCACCAATTTGGGGACACAGGCCATTAGGTGGCACTCAAGTGCTGACAAACTTTAAACTTCAGCAGTGGCAATGTGCAGGCTTTCAGATTACTGATAAGATAAGGAAATTTTTGCATAGGGTTTTCAACATAGGGCGTTCTGCACTGTCGCCCACATTCAAGACCTTTATCAAGTTAATCAGCTTTTTTCTTTGATGCAACACACAGAACACAGTCTACACAAGGTTTTCATATTTACTGAAATATAAAGGCCCTTCTTCACTTCACTGTAATCAGGTATTATCTGTAGTAATTATTTAGTCATGTTCATGGGAATTGGGTAGAAACCTTCTGTGTAATGATTCATAGTCTCTCTGTTGTATTAAGAAACACAAGGACTGAACGTCTTGTGCTCTTTCTTTATGGTAATATTCTCATAATGACTTTTAATCATAATAAGTCCTATTTAAATGACAATCTTTACACTGATTGAGTGCGGTGTAAATTCTACGGTCTAATGTCTTACAGTAGATCCAGATACACTGTTATCAGTGTCTGGTCCCTGCCTGACTCTTGCTCAGGATGTGATACCTTGTGATGATGCAGCTCCGCCTTCTTAACTCTCTTTGCACTATTTTGCAATGCTGTATATTTCAACCAAGAAGAGATTTTTGGTTAACTGCAAAATCTGGTATCAGATTAATAACCATTTCATTTGCTTATATGTTCAGACCTCATATACCTTTTGACACATCCAGCCACTGGTAGTTATTACATTTTCTACATATTTTTATCATTAAATGTTGAATACACATTCAGTACATTGAAAGCCAGTGCCAATTATGCAACAATTTGCAGGGAGCCTTTATAATCAGCGTTCATCACCATTATCTTCAAAATAATCTGAAGACCTGCATATATTTACACTGATGTAGTTTAATGTTTCTTAGCTCTTGGGTGCCCTACTGGCGTAAAAGTCATCTCACGTTTTTGGCCTCTCAGGCTACTCGCTCATGCTTTTAAAATCACTGTGACACCAATTGAGAAAAAACATGGACATTTTCCCTTGTCTTTTTTGTTGTTGTTAATAATGGTGTGCCAAAATGTTTTTTAACTTTAAAAAACAAATAGGTCATTAAGAATGTATTGGCTAGTGGAGACAGATACACACATTAACATGTTATACATTGGTGGATGTGACTGACATAAAAAAATAATTATATATGAGCTTATTCTTTAATGAAGAAATAAATTTAGCCAACAAACCCTGTATCTACTATTTGAATTTGTATAATGTTTACATGCACAAAATTCTTTAGCATGGTATACAATACCTTCCTTACTGTACCACCTGTAATCATTTGCTCATTTCCACAGATTGTAACTAATCTACCTCCTTGTATACTATTTATATATGCAATTTTTACCTACATACCTACATGTGCAGGGACAATAAAGTTGAATCTAATCTAATTTAAACTAATCCTCACACTAACTAGATGATAATGCTGATCTTTAATCATAGCCTTACACCAAAAAAAACTTTGACTTTATATTATGTGAATAATATGTCTTTATCTATATATGTATTTATAAAATATTAACTTTATATCATGCGAATACTTATAGAGTGTATGGGTTCCCAAAACATATCTTGCCTAAAACATTTGAATAAAAAATCCAAAGCAGAAATTAATATTAATAGTTATTTATATAAGGTGGCACAATGGCGCACAATGAGCAACATTTGATTAGCATTTTTGATTCTCTTGAAAGAATCGGGGCTGCTGAATGTCTCTCTTAGCAGGTATTGTCAGTCAGGATCATGCTGTTCAACCAAGGCCTACTCCACACTGTAAGGGTGCATTCATGAGGCTTAAAGGAGGTGACAAAGAGGCAGAAGATTTAGCATTTGTAGGAAGACAAATGCATGTACAAATTAAACATGTGCATAAATCTGAACATTTTATGTAACTAACTTGTGAAATCGCTGGTTCTGAATTCATGGCACACTGGCTTCCAGGTTTTAAGTTGAACGACCTGACCATCAGAACAGTGAAGATGTACTTCTCACCCGCAACAACCTAAAGCAAGAAAGAAAATACTTTAGACCACATGTCAGTTAGACTTTTCCTCATATAGTAAAGTAACACATTAATTAATTTATCTTTTGTGAATAATTTATCATTGTCAGGGATGTGGAGCCTATCCTGGGTAAGCAGATACACAGACAGCAATGCTGTGCTCTTAAAATACAACCATAACTTACTCATAACTTATACTTGGGCCATTTTTGGTTCAAAATCTAAAAGCCAGTGTGCATGGTTGGTTGTAAGTAAAGTATTTGGGTCCCTGCTTGGTCGAGACATCATATTCCACAACCTGAGCCTTTAGCCTGACATCTTTAGCTTGGATATTTTTGTGTATTTGAGATCCAAATATCCCCGTATAGGAATATCTTACAGTTTTGACGCCAGTTTTGTTTGGACCCTGTTATGTTTACTTTTGGTTACTAAGTATAAAGTCAGATTTAGGCTAGGTGTATAGGCACAGTGTTAATTAGCTTCATTAATAATTAGGTAAATGGAAGCTTCTTGTTGTAAAGTAAAAAAAAAAACAGAAAAATATCTTACCTGTTTCTGAGCCTTGACCACTTTAACAAATTGGCTGGTGTATGGTTTGTTGCTCTCTTTATTATACTGAGTGACTGCGAACTGCAGAGCATCTCGAACATCTGGACAGTTTATGTCTACCTCGAATGGGGCTCCAACGATAGCAACGCTCGCCACAGCCACGGAGAATGCCAAGAGTAGGGCTAGAACCTTAACAAACATGATTACTAAGTTCCAAGCTTAATCCTGTGAAATGAAACTGCAGTTCCCTTGGGAAACTGTAAATATTTATAGGATAATACTAATAATAATGGGAGGAGCATGTCTGGAAAACACAGTGGAATGTGTTAGTCTGTTTTTTTTTTTTTATCATTTTGCTAAGGACAAATTGTACGTATTATGCCGATCAAACAAGAGATCTAATGGAAATTCTTGCATGTATACCACATGATTTATTGTTAAAACCTCATTTCTCACTTATCAACAGAAAGATACCCAGTGCTTTGCAACCTTAGAGCTTTATCAGTGTACAGTACTTCTCTTCAATCAGGTCGAGGCCAAAGATTTGAATGAAATGTTAAAAGATTATGTTAAACATTCAATTGTTTTAATTATATAGAGGACATTTTCAGTTCTCTGTTTAACAGCAGTACTATAAATGGATGCTGGTTTTTATCACATTTTATTACTATGTATGTTTTTTTTATAAAGTAGGTTTAGTTAAAATTTTTAACAGTTTTTTTTTTTAAATCTTTTTTTAAACACTTTTTTGCCATTATTAAAAAAAATACCCTAGCACATAAAACATTTAATGTAGTTATAATAATTTTTTTGCATAGGGTTTCCAACAGACTCTAGAATTGGCTGTCAATGTACTGAAAGTGTGTACAAATGATAAAACCATGAAAAACAAACACTGTGAACCACATCAGATGAAAATTGCTGAGCAACACTCTATTACCGACACACAACATAAATGTCAATCATTTAGTCAAAACAGCCGAATGTTTGGAGACATATTAAAGACTGGTGGTTGATAGTTGAAGGACAATAAGAGATAACCGTCAAATCTCAGATTGATGTTTGTTATTGACCAAATATGTAAGACCATGCAACAGTTGCTGGAAATGCACATTTTTGGCAGTCATTTTGGTTACATGCATCAAAACAGCTAGTGACAGTAACATCAGTGAAGCGAACCTTGGCAACGAAAGACATCTGTCAGCAGTTTATTTGCCGATTCCACACAACTTCTCTGATTTTTGTGATAATCAAAGGTCATTTTGTCTGCTTTATGTTCTACTTTATCAAAGTAAGATATAGTACCTTTTTTTAACAAGCATAACCATTGTACAGCAGTTAAACCTTCTATTTTAGCAGTAAATAACTTATTACAATGCCATGTGTTCTGAACTGTGACCTACAATATGTTCAGTAGACCTTTAACACTTTGACCAGCTTTACTTGTGATGCAACCCTGACCAACGTCAAAGGATTTTTATGCCTCCTGAAACACACTTTCCAAACACACTTTCATTACATATCTTTATTAGTATTCATTATTATTATTTTTTGTTTTATTTAGTGCATTGAATCCTGTCGAATGGTAGTTTTATCTATAACATTAGAAAATACAAAAAAAAAAAAAAACAGTTATTTTTATTATTACTGCTCTATTGTGTGTAGATTAATAGCAAAAAGGTAAATGTACTCCACTTTAACAATAACATTTATAAATTCAGAAAAGGTCTGAATACTTTCAATTCAATTTGATTTTATTTGTATAGTGCTTTTAGCAATTGTCATTGTCGCAAAGCAGCTTTACACAATCGAAAGAATTATTTAAGTTTGTATGTAATGTGAATGTGTACAGTATGAATCAAAATGGTCAGTTTGTCCCTGGTGAGCGAGCCGAGGGCGACACTGGCAAGGAAAAACTCCCTGAGATGGTAATAGGAAGAAACCTTGAGAGGAACCGGACTTAACAGGGAACCCATCCTCATTTGGGTGATGATGGATAGCAGGGATTGATCTGCACTCATACTGTGTGTTAGTTGGCAGGCAGTTCAGTATAACAGTTGATGTTAATTGATGTTAATATGGAGTCCAGGTGGTTATTGAAAACTCATGTAGACTTGTATGAAGTTCCAGTCCTGAACTATCGAACTGTCAAGTCCCCAGAGAAACAGTTGCCAACACCAGTCGAGGCCAGAACCATCTTCTAGATAGAGAGAATCATCCCCAGACACCAGTCGCATCCCAGAGAGACACACGGGGCATCCATGTGACGAGATCTCAAACCAGAAGCGGGGCACCAGGATGGGTCAGACAGGATAAAATAGAACTTTCCAAATAGAATGTACAAGTACTGCAAATACTGTACATGTTTTTTCACATAATCAGATTTTTGTCCTTGGTTAAAACAATGTGTCAGATAAATCATACCATATCCTATCTGCAGACATGACCTTGAGTCGCTCTGACTAGACATCGTACCACCTCTAAAAGAAACATTTATTTATAACCTTACCATTAAAATATGTGCATGAGTCATTCTACAAAAATTGTGGAAAGTGCTGTTTTGCTAATGCTAAAATCATTTAAATGTATATAACAAACACATAACTTGTATATGTTCAGAAACTATAGTATCTACATGTTCTTACTTTAATGTTCAATATTTAATTCAAGCATTAAAAAGAGCTTGTCACTATGATCATATATACATAGAAATGGAACCATATACTTCTTATCTAAAGATTTTTTTCATAAAATATACAGTATCTGATTGACTGTAACATCAATATCTTTTTATATAAGTGAAACACTAAAATCATGAAACAATAATAGATTACAATAAATAATATGAAATAAATATGTTATCCCACACTATGTCACTAATGTTACTGTCACACAGAAAGCGCTTTCCTTTAAAATACTTTTGACAATTTAAAATTGTTCCTATGTGAGAGGACACTAGATGAAGAGCACTGGACAAATGCAAAAGGTATGTCAAGTTTCTCGCTTCAGCTGCCAAAAATCGGATTACATCTAATAAATAATTGTTTTGACAGGATTAGAAATCATGTGGTCTTACACATGGAAGACATGTTGTTAAATAGTTTTTAGAAAGATTTTTCTCTAAATTGTCTATTACCAGGAAGAAAAGTAACACCAGTTAACGCTAGTTGCATGTATGTAACAAATAAACCGCATTAAGCCCTACTTTGTGTGGATTCATAAAGTTATTGCTATTAAACAATTCTAGGTGTGAAAGAAGAAATACATTTAAGGAGTTTTTTTAACACCCAAATTCCACTTTTCTGTAGAATGACCCATTTACTATTGAGAAAAACATAATGAATTTAGTAAAATAACATAATTGACCAACATATTTGATTAACATAATTAATCTTCTAAAATAAATCAAGTCCATTTTATTTTATTGCTTTTAACAATGGTTATTGTCGCAAAGCAGCTTCACAGAATCAAAAGAAAATGATGGAAATATGTATTAAATGTGAGAAAATAAATATGAGGTATTATACGTATTATATAAAGAGTTTCACTATGTGGATTTATTTAATACTACATTTTAACCATTAATATTAGTTTTAAAGAGTTACTTGTACTGTATTTCAGGACACATGATTGAAAATTACACGCGCGCGCGCACGCACACACGCACGCACCTATGCACGCACACGCGCGTTTTTGTTTATTCCGATTCATGATTTGTTTCATCTTGTTAAATGTGGCCAGTATTGTCTAAAACAACAACAATAAAACTTCCTTAAAACAAAAAGCAGCAGTCGTGTTATTATTATTATTATTATTATTATCCTACATATCCCATAATACAGCCTGTAAACATAGCAACGGAAACCATTTTGAAGAAATTACTTTATGAAGATGGTTTTATTTCTAACCAGGAACTATTTAATTTAATCTTTTTTCCTTCCCAGTATTTTCTTTTTTACTTTATTGGAAACCGCTGGCGTGTTTCGGTAACCTAGCAACGTGCTGACGTACTCGCGGAACTGCACTATGTAGTGTCCTAAATTATAGGAGTCGGCAGCATAGGTCTCCGGTTTGAGACACAGCCTAGACGTTTGCGGCTCCAAAAAAAAGCACTTCCGCTTCCGTGTTTCCCATGATGCATCAGCGGGGGAAATTCAATTCAAACACTTGGAGCTATGGGCGAGGAGAGATTCGGAAAAGAAGGGGAATTAGAAAAAGTTATGACTGTTATCCCAGAGCCGGGGAGTCAGGGCGAAGCTCGGGTGGAACATACAGCTGCTGGGGAGGAGGACAAGTCTAAAAATGGACCAGGGGAGGACACGAAGGAGAACAGAGACAGCACCCGAGCGGCAGAGAGCCAACAGGACAGGAGTGAGTCTGCTGATTTTAGATTGAACTTATCTAGCCAGGTGTTTAAACTAATCCCAGGTGTGTCACGTGGTGCACACTTATTTTTAACTAATTTAAATCCTAAAATGTTTATTCTGAACATGTTCACACTCAGCTTATTTCCCTTTTCTTTTTGGTACAATTCAAACCTGAAAATGAAATTAATTTGTATGCCAGTTTTCCATCCTGGATTTGTGATTCTATTATGATTTTTGTTTTAATTAGAATCAGAAAGAGTTTTAATGGCAAGCACAAGGAATTTGTTTTGGTGACAGAAGCTTTTAGAGACAATAACATGCACAACAAACACACAGAAAACATTTGGCCATTTGTCTACAGTAAACTCACACTGTCATGTTCAAGAAACCAGTCTGAGATGACTTTAGCTTTGTGATATGGCGTGTTATCATTAAGGGATGGACATGGTCCGTGGTCAGTAACAATACTCGTGTAAGCTGTGGCATCTAAAGAACCCCTAAGTGCACCAAGAATATATCCCCCACACCATTACACCACCAGCATCAGCCTGAACCGTTGATACAAGGCAGGATGGAATCATGCTTTCATGTTGTTTAATCCAGATTCTGACAATACCATTTAAATGTCAGAGCAGACATCGAGATTCATGATCAGACAACATTTTTACTGTTGTTTAATTTTGGTGTTCATATGAATTCACATGAGCCTCAGTTTTCTGTTCTTAGCTTACAGGAATCGCACACATTGTCGTCTTCCGCTACTGTATTCCAACTGCTTCAAGGTTTGCCGTGTACAGAGATGCTCTTCAATGTACCTTGGGTGTAAGAAGATGTTATTTAAGTCACTGTTGCCTTTCTATGAGCTTGAATCAGTCTGGTCATTTGCCTCTGACATCTAATCAACGAGCCATTTTCATTTTGAGAACTGCCTCCCACTGGATATTTTCCCTTTTTTTAGAACCGTGTAAACACTAGAAAAGGTTGTGCATAAAAATCCCAGTAGATCAGCAGTTTCAGAAATCGTCAGACCAGCTCGTCTGGCCACAACAACCAG
Source organism: Clarias gariepinus (assembly GCF_024256425.1). Taxonomy (NCBI): domain Eukaryota; kingdom Metazoa; phylum Chordata; class Actinopteri; order Siluriformes; family Clariidae; genus Clarias; species Clarias gariepinus. Next base: position 31,616,689 of record NC_071107.1, read on the forward strand.
ACCATGTTAAAGTCAGACAGATGGATTTCTTTAAACACAGATGGCTAAAAGTTTTCTGATAAAAAAAAACTCACTGATTTGTTGGTCAGTATGAAAATGACTGATAATTTAATTAGCTGCTAATTGTACTGTAATAACCAGTAAAATTATTTAATATCACATTAGATACTGTCACGTTAAAGGTACTGTGGTACTAGAGCTTTGAAGAGGGTCCTATACAAGCATTTGAAATAATCAATGCTTTTATTAATACAAAAACAAACCAATCAGTTTGAAAAAGTAATATTTAAAAAGTAATAGCTATTTTAAGCATACCAAATATTAAGAGTGTCACGATCCTCCAAATCCTCGATTCGATTACATTTTCAATTCTAAAGTCACGGTTTGATTCGATTCTCGATTTAAAAAAGAAAAATTTGAAAGCACAAGCTATGCCATTTTAAGACTTTTATGCAATATAATAATATCTGACCTTTGTTCACAATGTACCACACACTACATTGTCAAATTTTAAATGTTTATTAACAATATAATGTAACAATAACTTATAATCTTCAGTCAATTTCCAAACTTATACAAAATAACCTGCCATCTAATTTCTCTTTTGTAACTGCTGTTTTCTTCACAGATGATGACATTCAAGTTCACAAAAAAAATTGCAGTTTCAAGTTCTTGTTAAAGAGGAATATGAAAAGAGAACTGCTAAAAATATAGCAAAAATATTAACTATTTACATTTATATGGGCAGAATTTTTTTTTTTTTTATAGTTTCATGTTCTTCTTTAAGAAAATGAGAATGTCCACATTCTCTGTGGAGAGGGCTGCTCTTTGAGATGTCACAATGTCCCCAGCTGTTGAGAACACTCTTTCACTTGCCACACTTGTTGCTTGTACAGCAAGATAACGTTTGGCAAGCTTGGACAAATTTGGGTACTGGTTCTCATTATCTTTCCACCATTTCAGTGGATTTGAATCCACAGAAATTACTTTAACCATTTTGTATAGCTGAATCTCATCTTTTACAACATCAGGCCATGGTTTGGTTTCTGATGATGATGCAGTGGAGGCTGTGCTGAAAAAATCACTAAACAGTTCACTGAGTGCTGTTCTCTTTGTTGGGGGGGCTGCCTCCACTGGTTGCTACAGTGTCTGTATCCTCTGCAGGGTTTTAGCTGGATCCTTCTCCTGAGGCATGAGACTGAAATAGTCACACACAAAACACTGTTGTTTAAGGTAGAAATTATATTTAAGTGTGACAACAACAAACAGAAAGGATATTGTGATTAGTCCTATTCATGAAATATTATGAATGTGAAATTATGTAAATACAAAAAACAAACTACTTTTTAACTTAATCACATTAGCCTATTAGAATTATTTACCTGTGTGGAGTGCTCTTGCAAGATTTTCTTTTCCAGACAATTGAAGATCTCATTCCGAGATATGTCATCCAGGTGGGGTAAAGTTTTAAACCTAGGATCCAAGGCAGTGCTCTCATTCAGGAACTGTTGAAGTCTTGGGTCTGAATACCTCTCTTCAAAATTTGCCTCTATAGCAGATTTAACATCCTTTACAATTGTTGAATCTGTGTCACTGTGTTTCAAAGATGTCGGAACTCCACAAGGTTGTAACTGTTTTCAGGGGCTTCAGTACCTGACATGCATCTTCCAGAACAGTCACATCTTGATCAGAGAGAGTGATAAGGTCTTTAGCATTTTTTTATGTCTTTTTCTGCAAGTGCAGAATAGATAGCAGCTTGTTGCTCTAAATAGCGTGTGATCATGTCATAGCTGGAGTTCCACCTTGTAATGACATCTTGAACCAGCGTGTGAGGAGGAAGCTGAAGCATGTCTTGTTTTGACTTTAAGACAGCGGCTGCAGTGGTGCTTCTGTGGAAAAAGTGACCACCCTCCTGACTCTGCCCAAAAGACGGGAAATCTGGTTTACTCCCAAACCCTTCTGGGAGGCCAGATTTACAGTGTGGGCAAAACATACAATGTGTGGAGACAATCCAGCTGCATGTGAGGCATTGACAATGTTCTTTGCATTATCAGTTGTCACAGGAATTGTTGCATTTTGCCTGTTCAACTTCCATTCCAGTACCACTTCCCTCAGCACTTCTGCTAAATGTTTACTTGTGTGGGCTTCATATATGGGGCGAGTTTGAAGTACTGGATTTTGAATTTCCCAGTCATCATTAATGTAATGCGCTGTGACAGTCATTAAGCTCTGTGTTGCTCTGGAGGTCCAGCAATCTGTAGTCAAGGCTACTAAATGTGCACTGCCAAGACCTTCAATAACTTTCTCCTTCACATTATTGTACATGGAGGGTATCACCGTAGCTGTGAGATGCGTCCTACTTGGGATTTCGTAGCGCGGTTCTAGCACGCTAATTAAATGCCTAAAACCGGAGTTTTCTACCACTGAATAAGGTCGCATGTCCGCGGCTATAAATTCTCCTACCGCGCTTGTAATTGCCTTTGCACGTGGTGAGTTACTTGGAAGTTTTATTCCAAATGAAGACGGGAGAGTAGTTTGTTACACTTGTCGGTTTAACAGACAAATTATGTTTTTGTGGTGCCTGCGGAGATGCCCTGCCATGTTAGTCGTGCTGCCGGTGGAATAATGTGGTATACGTACATAGCAGAGCTTGCAAACTGTGTTTTTTTGGTCGACAACACGAACATTGTCAACATAACTCACTGGAAATCCAAAATACTTCCACACCGGCGACTTCAGTGAATGAGGAGGGGGTTCAAGTTCTGTCGACGAGTCTCCTGCGTCTGCAGTTGCCATGCTATCTTTTGGCTGTTGTAGCTGTTAGTTTGAGCACTTCACAGCACTTCGCAGCACTTCAACAAGCATGTTTTTTTTTCTTTTTTTTTTTTTTGCTTGGCAAGAAAAGCTGACGTGACATGGGGGCGTGGCGGCATCGACAATTCCATTTTTTGATTCGATAATCAAGATTGAGCATGAATTTCGATCGATTTCGATTTAAAATCGAAATCGTGACACCCTTACCAAATATCCTAAACTAAATGAAATACATTTGTGACTTGAAGGTCTTCACATGACGTGCCAGCAGGAGTCTGATGATAGGCAAGTGTCTGCGCAGCAGTCCACATGCGAGACCGACGATGAGGAGATCGCGAGGAGAGCCCGGGAGGAGGGTCGCGTGGACGTGCTATTTCCAGGGAGCGTGACACAAGATGGCTGTTGCAGATTTGTCTGTGAGCTTCTTAAATGTGTCCTTTACCAGAGACAACAGTTGCCCATGACGTATGACCAGATGGTCTTCTTCCAAAAGCAGCAGCTCGCTAACACTCAGGTGAGAGAATCAAAAACACCTAAACAGAGATTAAGCCAAACAGTACTGTAAAAAATCATATATATATTTTTTAATTATTAAGTACAAATACAAGACTAATGAGGACAGAACTAATATTTTCTGCCCACAGTTGGAGGAAGGAGTCGTTAGGAAATCCATCAAATCAGGACACTGCCAGCGGACACTGCGAGACCTGGATGAGGTGCTTGGTCACTTGGAGGTGCTCTTCTCTCTCAGTTACGTCCCCCGTGTGCTCTTCATGCTCGGAAGCTCTGGGATTCTTCCCACAGAGGTTTACGAGATCAACATGGAGGCTTTGGTGCAGGGAGGCAGTGACAGGAGTTTGAGAACTTCCCTGTGTTTGAGGCGGCTGTTTCGCACCCTTTTCGTTGCGGATTTGCTTTCTGACGTTAAGCCAGTCCGCCTTACAGGCACCACGGTCATGGCGCTTGCTCATCGGGACTGTGGCGTAGAATGGTTCAAGCCTAAAGTTGATTTCAGACTTCCCGCAAAGGTAAAGAGGCAGGTGATAGTGTTAGCCAGTGATGGGTCTGAAAGTGGCCAAAGGAAACCTGACATTACAGACTGTGATGATTATATCTGGTTTCAAACCCCTGTGACTATTAAGGGTTTCAATAAATGACAGGACTAAAGCCAGGTAATATCATGGTGCTAAAATTTCAGGGATTGATGGATTCCACCTGATGGAAAATCTCAACCGACTCAGTTTTATGTTTCAGGAATTGAAATTTAATAAAATGTCATGCACTCACATACGGTTGTTAAGCAGTTACTGTCAACTTTAATGTGTGTGCCTACTTACATTGTACTTACATTTTATTAAGGAAAAACATATCTTTATTATGGCAGAAAATAGATTTACAATGTCTGTTAACTCTCTGAGAGAGCAGTCAAAATGTGTGATCAACGTAACATGTCTAAATTATATGACCATCTGAAGTTTTACTTTTATACCATGTAGTTTTATTTTACCCAAGGTAACATGTGCAACTATTCTATTAAAGTATGTTTTATGATAAACTATAAAATGTCTAGTAGTAATTATTTTATAGTGAATATAAATGGTTAGACATTTTTTAGGCAAATTAATGAACGACTACTAAACAAACAATTTGTGATCTAAATAATATCTAGATGACTTTATAGTAAAGCCATTTAAGTACCGTGTACAAAGGAAGCGTAAGCAAATTATTTATCCTTCTTGCTTTCTACACTCTTTACAAATTGCAAAAAGTCTTGAGCAAGCAGTTCTGGCTCCTCAAAGGCTGCGAAGTGCCCCCCTCTGGGCATATAGGTGTATGAGCGAATATCTGTGAATCTTGTGGCGGCCCAGGCCCAGGGACAATGCAGCAGTTCATGTGGAAACGCTGCCAGTCCAGTCGGTACGTAGACCTTTATCCTGGCGACAAAACCAACACACGCAAAAGTTACTCCATGTAAAAGCAGCCACAACAAGTATACAAATCCCCTTCTCAGTGTACCTCAGTTTATCCTATAGCCTGGAGTTTATCCTTTGGATAAACAGTATTTTGTCACTGTTGTGTAGTTTTCCACTTACACATAGTCCTGCCTGCTCTGATAGTTCGACAAATTCTCTTTGTAGAAGCGCATTGATGGGATGATGGAGGCTGTAGTCCAGTAGATCATGATGTTGGTAAGAAGATCATCCAGACTGAACTTCCTACATGAAGGCAAAAGTGAAGATAAAGTCTAAAGACATGATAGGTGTTCATGGGACTATAAGCCCTCCTCAGTGCATTCACTGTTGTAAGCACTCACATTTTTAAAAAATGCTCTTTTACCTTGTTAATCCCCCATCCTCAAGGTCCCTGTTCTCAAAATCAGTCCAGGTGCTGAACTTCTCAAGGATGTACGCAGCCAAGCCGACTGGTGAATTATTCAACCCACAACCTGTCAGAGAAGACAACTCCACCCAATTAGCCTAGGCTACAGTGTGACATTAACCAACACTTACCAGCCACATTCTTAACTTTAATCTTTTCCACAGTGTTCAATCCTTACTGGTGCACATGCAAGCTTGCAGCCATGCCGTTTTTGTGGCTGTGCAGAACAATTTAAGATAAAGTCACAGTATGATACCTGCAGTGTCAGGTTTGGTAGCTTGGATGTGCATGTATCCAGATTCTTTCAGTAGTTCATACACGGTCTTTTGCATGTAAGGATAGATGCGCCGCACATCTTCTCTGGTGAAGCCGACCAGGAAGGGCAGGTAACGGCCGATGATGAGAGACAAGGTGGTTTTAATGCCTCCTGCTCTGGCATTGATCATGTTAAGGTGCAAGCCCTTAACGCACCTTTGGTTAAAGAAAGCAGTGACAAAAAAAAGAGCATATTAAAATTCCTGAGATGTTAAAATGTAGGCAAAAGGAATAAAAAGCTTTATTTATATACAGAAACATTAATTAACAATGTCTTGAGGTGATTTTTAAATAGATTTTGGTTTGTGTCATAATTAAAATGTAAACATACCATGCACAATGGCAATGTAATAATTTAAATTAACATTTCCATGTGCAACTTTGGGCTCAAAATTCAACTATTTATTTAACTACATTTACATTAGCAATTTGAAATAGTACTACTGAGATTTCATTTACACATGCATTTTGAATGCCTAATGAGTACCTCTATCTAAATTGTAATGTATTTCCCAAATTGAATTATGTTGCTTTTGTTTATGCAATTATGGTGTCAAAATTATAATTAAAATGTTATGTTATATGCATTAGTACTTATTAGCAATGTGTACTCGATGTAATTATTAAACTGACCACCTGATAGCAAAGTTTAAAGGAGAAAACGTCGCCTCCCACTTTGCAATAACACGCACGCTTTTGCATTTTATTTTTCAAAGCCTCATTCGTCAGCCAGAAATCAGGGCAGGACTATTTCACATGTTTTTTTGTTTTGTTTTGTTTTTTTTCCTTAAACACATGGCAACTGCCTAAAATATTTTGGAAGGCTGATCGTAAATTTTTAAGTTTTAAAATCCACTAGGAGGTCACCAATTCTCCTTTGCTTCACAATAAAAATCATGCATTGTGACCTGACTGTGTGAGCTACGAGTCGGGCTGTGGCATGGAACATTTGTGTATGTACTTCAATTCTGTGTATTATAATATCTTACTCAGGTTTCATCTGGGCCATGTTGCTGGTGATTAGTGCTCCCCAGTCTCCTCCTTGTAGGTAATACTGACTGAATCCCAGTCTCTCCATCAGCTTGTGAAAAATACGGGCAGCAGCCACGGAATTAAATCCTGCGACATTGAAAATGGTGAGAATGCAGGTCACAGGAAATGTGTTTAAACAAATGAGGTTGGCGCTGTTCCCAAATTGTATGCTTATAGTTTCTGCATTTTCTTTTATGAAGAACATGTACTGTTCCTTTTTGTGCTTTAGTTCTTGCTTGTGGCATTACAAAAATACAGTATGGCCTTGTTTAACATTTTTATTTGCCAAATGTACTCGCCTGTTGTAGCAATAAAGTTAAACCTTTAAGAACTGTGTTCATTTTGTGACTTGTGTAAATTCTTTCTAGTCTTACCCTGCACTTGTGGGGCTTCAGAGTACCCATAGCCTGGGATGGAGGGGCAGATGACCTCAAAGACGACGTCTCCATCAGTCTGAGTGAGCATGGGCAAGATCCTGTAGAACTCAAAGAAGGAACCGGGCCAGCCGTGCACCATGATGAGGGGAAGAACTTTCTGCCCAAGACGCTGGACGGGCTTCACATGAATGAAATGCACATCTATACCTAAAGGGATATAAACGTGGAGTCAAGAATCTTTTATCCAAAATAAACAAACACACCGTTGTCGTTACTTGTATTTCCAGAATGTATCAAAAAAAAAAAAAAAAAAACGTAGCATTTGATGGATAATTTGTTTTCTTGCCAAAACTTTCCATAAATCTAAGTGTGTACGTCAAAATGTGGAGTCAAAAATCCAAAATAAACAAATACTCTTACTTATATTTCAAAAATGTGTCACAAAAAAACACAAACTTTGCTTTTGGATAATGTATAATTTTGCATAAATATAGGCTCACCCTCAATGTTAGTTTTGAAGTGTGGGTACTTGTTGAGCACCTTAACCTGTTTCTTCCAGTCAAATTCATGCCTCCAGTATGAGGTGACTTTTTGGAGATGGGTAGAGTTAAAGCCATAGTGAAATCTGGCGTCTTGCAAACAGTCTGTGTATCGTGTCTGGTCAATGCGCTGGTAAAGATCCTGAAGTCAAGAAAGGAAAACATAGCATACACGAGGATTTTATTAATATTATTATTTTACTTGGGACGTCTACAATACTGTCTGTATCTGGGGGTTATTCGGTATAAATGGTAAAGATGTTAAAATTTCTTCTACCGCTATCATTTCCTCAGAGGTCTCCACAACGAATGGCCGTATCGTTCTGTCCTCTGTTAGGGGCTTCTCCCCTACCCTCCACCATCCATCTCCAAATGGGATTGTCTTTGTCGTCTTTCTCAATGCCCGATAGAGTAAAAGACCTCCAAGTCCAGCTGAGGAAATGGCCAGGATGTATCGTTTTTGGGGGTCAAGGCTGGAGACGGCCTGTCTACAGAAGACCACGAGATAATTGCATTGAGACAAAAAAATAGTCCAAGGCAAAGGACTATCAGAAAGAAAGAAACTTTAGTAAACTGAAGAATTTCCTTTATTTTTATGGGCTCATAATAATTCCTACTTTTTAATAAAAGCACCAGCCTATATTATTGCAGTTTAGGGTACTTGTGGACCTTTTAAGTGGGGACAGAGACAACTAGACATGGAATTAAGTTACTGTCTGTAAAACAAACAAACAAAAAGGTCATAAACTGAATTAAGCTAAACTAAACTACTAATGCTGGGATGTACAAAATTATTTCTTGGCTATGAAACAAAAACCAAAAGGATTAGAGAAGTATTATGAACTGAAATTCGAAAAAATATTTATTATAGCTATAGATCTTCCGCCCAAGCCGTGTACTGTAATGTTTGCGCCCGTATATACGGATTTGTACGGTAACTGCATGCGCGAGAAAAACTTTCAAGACCACGTTCAGTTTTTTTTTTTTTTTTGTTAAATTAACCTACAAAGATTTAAGCAGATATAATAATAATAATAATGTACATTTAAATGTGTACTTATGAAACCATCAAATGGTTGCATTCCCTCTCAACGCCCTACAAGTTACCGTAAAAACCCGTCTACGATCGCACATCAGATTGAACTTGAGCCCATCTAAGTCTTAATCTTAGTAAACATGACCAAGTTGTCTGTTACTCACTGAATATTTTCGATAGCCTGCATCATTTTTCTCTCAGCAACCGATGCTGATGCAAGACGCGTGGATTAAAGACTATTTTAATTAATTTCTCTGCTGGAAATGTAATAGTTGGAGGAGATGTAAAGAGTTGGAAGCGATCTGATACGATACAAAGTTCCCGAGGTTCACACGCGACTTTTTTTGTTCACCAAAACGAGCGCCTAGGGGTTACCGTAAAACCCTGTATATATACACCAACACAAACGCACACAAACGGCTGGTTGAACTAACACCGTCTTTAATCTAGCCGAAAGTAGATTTTAGGGTGCGGCTTTTGTACAAATATTGGAAAATCACTTTGCCTTTTAAACAAATTCGTAATTTTTTAATAATTAACAAAACACATTTTAGGAGAGGCAAAATCTATAATTTGGTTAAGGATTGTTTGGACAGAAGAACAACAATAGTATTTAGGTGAAAACAGGCTCAGAAGTATCAAGTTAGAAATTTAAAAATGTAGGGTAGAAAATGGGACTCCGCAGGGTGTGTGTTAAGTCCCACTCTGTTCTTTTTAGATTAGATTCTATTCAACTTTATTGTCATTGTGCAGAGATCATGTACAGAGCCAATGAAATGCAGTTAGCATTTAAACAGAGGTGCATAAGGGGCCTATTTACAATAAACACAATGTGAAATACACACAGAAGATGCATTTTGTAATAGTTATGGTTTACTGTAAATAAATAAAATAAAAAATAATTTAAAAACATGGAAACAGTCGTGAGAGAGTTAGAACTTTTTGTTTTCTGGAAGTATATTTTAGATTTTTACATTTTTTTTTATAAAGAGAGCATGTGAGATATGTAATTAATAAATGCAAAAATGTCAAGACTCCTTGCAGGGAAGGGGTGGGGGCTAGTTTTGAGTCTCGGAAGTGTATGTACTGCCCTTATGCAGTATAAATTGCATTATTGCTCATAGTACAGATCAGCAGCTTAATCTGTGTTGTCAGCCCTGGATATGCTCAGGTCCTAAGAGTGTGTCTAGAAAATGTTAGAACCTCCCTTGTATGTGCTCTCTAGGTTGAAGTGGGTGAAATGCCATTGTGACTATGCAGAAAACAGCTAGTGGTTATTATCAATCTAAGAGGGCATAGAGAAATCCACCATGCCCTGGAAAGGAGATCAGTTGGCAATAGAGATGGGGGTGTATGGAAAAGGTTTTGGTTTGAGTTTTCTGGATATTTGAAACTCCGTATTTGATCACCCTGTGATTTTGCAAGTTCTCTTACTTAGAAATCATGGAGAGGTCTACTATTTTCAGCATAGGTGCATTTTTACTGTGAGAAACAGAACTAAAAAGAAAAATCCGGAAATCACATTGTATTATTTTTTTAACAGTTTATTTGTAAATTACTGTGTCAAATAAGTATTTGATCACTTGCTTATCAGACAGATTTCTGACCCTCAATGACCTGTTATTTTGCTTTTAAATAGTCCAGCTACACTCTGCTTATGATTCTAATTTAGTAGCACCTGTTTGAGGAAAGGTTTGTCTAAGGATCTAATAAACCCCATCTTTAATGTTCTGAATAAGGGAAGGAGGTTTTTGCCCATATGTCACAACCTTATCTTTTACAATGGGGAGTCACTGATCAGGAAGGAAGCATTTAATGATTTTTATTTTTTTTTTAGCTGGGACTGGACTGGAAAGTCAGCTTTAAAGAACAGGGACGTTAAGGTGGAGAGATTTATAGGTTGCAAGGAAGTAACTTGACGTAAATGACAGAACTCCAACGAAAGGGGCAGAGTGTTATGAAGAGGGAATGTGTTGAGAAGATAGGGTGTGTGGCAGGGCCAGATAAAGCAGACCAAGAGTTCGATACACAAGACAAGACCAGTGAAGGATCCATTAGACATTTATTATTATTATAATTATTATTATAATAATTATTATTATTATATACTTAATTTTTTTTTTATTATTTATTGGCACCCCGTCCAGGGTGTACCCTGCCTTATGCCCAAGGTCTCTTGGGATAGGCTTCCAGGAGTTCCTCTGTACTCTGCGCAGGATAAGCAGAATACAGTGAATAAATAACCTGTCTTAATTTTTTTTTTGTGCTTTATAGTGTCTTTTGATTTTTTTTTTATAAATTTTTCGCTTGGCTGGATTAGAGAGAGAAATCTTCCTTGCCTCGCCTGCTGTCAAAGTAACAGTGTAGGAGGAGTAACAATAGAATATTAAAAGGGGTACGAAGTCCTTGGCATTGTGACTTATCGAAGTGTCCTTGATGTCTTTTCTTTTTTTTCAGTTTTGTTGCATTACTGAATAAATCCAGTCTTTTAGCACCAAAAATGTTAATATGGATTACAATTAGCGGATAACATACACTGACGTAGCCTGTTTCTTCATGACAGCAATTTATTTACATTTTAGTGGCACTAGTGAATTTGAACCAGAGCTAAACTTGTCAACTTTTATTTAAGACCACTGAGGACCTCTAGTGGTTCATGAAGCACATTGCAGTGGCCAGGATCCCACTGTTGAGGGTTTTAGGAATAGTGCAGCTGTTTTTAATAATAAATAACACAAATTAACAACAACAGATAAATAATATTGATATGTCAAAATCAATATCTAATATTATTATTATTGTTGATAATTTTGTTGTCATCCCCATCATCATCATCATCATCATCACTATTGTTGTTTTAGTTGTTGTTATAGGTGATTTTAATGTTGTTACTTTCATCACGATCATCATTATTGTTGTTCATGATTTTACTGTTTTGTTGGTGTTATTTTTTATTATAAATGTTGAATTTTTATCATCGCTTTCATCATCATCATAATAATAATCACTATTATTGTTTTTGTTGTCATCACCTTCGTTTTATTATTATTGGTTGTTATTTTACTCCTTCTCAACAACCCCATCTCGCTGCAGGTTTAAAGCAAGGGATGCTGTTGTTGTTGTTGCATACTGCTCATTCTTAGAACTTCATGTAACTATAGTGTCACTAATACCTTTTTATCACAACCAGCATCAACCTTTTTCTCAATTTCTGATCCACACGGGCACTGGCACACTGGATCGGACTACACGGGTCAGCCTTCACACCCCATGTTCATCAGTGAGTCTTCCTTTCAATTCACCAGCTTTCCTTCCTTGGATTACTTTTGGTATGTCCTGACTGCTGCAGACCAGTAACTTCCCACAGGAGCTGCAGTTTTGAAGTTGCCCTAACCCAGTCGTCTAGCCATCCCAATCTGGCACTTCTCACAGTAGCTATGTTTTATATATCTCGTTATGATAGTGGCTGATGGTGATTGTGGCTGTAATCACTGTTATGGCAGGAAAAAGAGGGACCTACTCAATATTAGGCAGGTGGTCAAAATGTTATGGCTGTATGAGTCAAAATGATCAGATTGTCACTGATGACCAAGCTGAGGAATGATGGGTGGCAAGAAACACCTCCTGTTTTACATTCTTTTTCTTTTTGCTGCATAAGCTATTTATACTTTTTATTTTATTTGCACAGATGTTAGTCCATCTCATTCCTTCTAAATGTCTTGATGTACAAATGTTTGTAGTTTATTGTCTTTCTGTACTACTGTGTGCCATAAACGGCCTCCGCCCTTGAGTCCATTTCACTATTGGAGACTCTGGTACAAAACTATTTGTGGGAATTTCAGTCCTGAAATATTGAGCGACTGCAGTCACAAAACATCAGAGAAACGTTTTCTGCATCAGCAGAGTCCAAGACCATCTTTATGGTCAAGTGGAACCATGCCCAGTCACCACACGCACCCAAAGAAGACCACACGAGGACCCATGAACAAGACAAGATCACCAGGATGAGTCAGACAGGTCTGGGGGGGAAATGGGGATCTAATACATGCCATAAAACAACCCAGTTTAATGCAGGTACACACACACACTCAAGTAGTTTTATTTTCTTTAAGATAACATGTGCAGCTATTTTATTAAAGGGTGTTTTATTATAAACTACAACATGTCTGAATGTAATTATTTTACAGTAAAAATAAATTGATTAGACATTTTCCCGGTAAATCAATAAACAAATAAAATTTTTGTGATCCATATAATATCCAGATGACTTTAAAGTAAAGCTATTTAATTAAGTACTGTGTACAAAGGAAGTGTAAGCTAATTATTTAGCCCTCTTGCTTTCTACTTTCTTTACAAATTGCAACAAGTCTTGAGCAAGCAGTTCTGGCTCCTCAAAGGCTGCGAAGTGCCCCCCTCTGGGCATATAGGTGTAAGACCGAATATCGGTGAATCTTGTGGCGGCCCAGGTCCAGGGACAATGCATCAGTTCATGTGGAAACGCTGCCAGTCCAGTCGGTACGTAGACCTTTGTCCTGGAGACAAAACCAACACAGGCATCAATCACACCATGTAAAAGAAGCAACAACGAGCATACAAAACGTTTTCCACTTACACAGTGTGCTGCAAGTTTTTCACATTCTCTTTGTAGAAGCGCATTGATGGGATGATGGAGCCTGTCGTCCAGTAGATCATGATGTTGGTGAGGAGATCATCCAGACTGAACTTCCTACATGAGGGCAAAAGTTTAACACCATTTTTGTATTTTTCGATTTTTTATAGAAAATTGCTGTTAAAAACAGTCACAATCTGACAGTAGTGTAATGTTTTCCATTAAAGCAGTAATGTGCTGTAGAAAACGATGTATTCTGGGAAATATTTTGCACGGTTCAACAGTAGTATTCTGTATTTATTTAATACGGATATCTTCTGTATTTTCCAATGCATAGTGGTCTAGTCTCATTTGCTAATGTTTTAAATAACGGTACATTTCAGTATTTTTTGCAAACCGATCCGATCTCATTACTGTTCTATTGCAGTAATTTGTTTTGTTTCTTCCTCCTCATATTTTAAACATAAGCCACAGAAATGATCTTAGTTAAAATTGATGGTTAACACTTAACATGAAACAATTAACACTATTTAACATTTCAATGACAATTTAAAACAATGTAATAAGGCTTGGTGAGAGTAAAATCCATGAAAATATAAATGCTCGAGTTATACTTGTCAGCACTGAAGCAAGTCTTAAACACATGTTCACAAACTGAACAGCTTGCTAAGCATGAACTTCATGCACTGCTTCTGGTAATACAACCTTCATGAATAAAATACTGTCAAGAAAAAAAAAAAAAATTATCGTTCAGTTTGTTGATGCAGATGCCGATAATCACAGAGTTAAAGAAGAAGGGCTTCCTCGTGCGTCCTCTTCAGAATAAAAGCTTTATAAATAATTAATGACGTTTGCGGCAGTTCATGTATACTTGTCTAAAAATGAACTTTAAACATGACTTTAAATGGCTGCTTCTAAAAATTATGTTTAGAAAAATAAGACAAAACTAATTACTTAGATAGAACAGTAATAAGATTTGATCAGTTTTGAACTTATACACTCCAGTTGGGTTACAAAAAATACTGGAATGTACCGTTATTTAAAACATTAGCAAATGAGACATTGCAAAATACAGAATGCATTGCAAAATACAGAATACTGCTGTTGAACAGTGCAAAATATTTCCCAACATACATTGTTTTCTACAGCACATTCCTGTTTTAATGGAAAACAGTACTCTACTGTCCGATTGTGGCTGTTTTTTAACAACAATTTTTTACAGTGTAAGAAAACAGCTCCTGAATGGTTCAACAGAAATGCATTTTGTGGAGTTACATTATCGAAAGTTGTATGGGTTAAAAAGCCTTTGTATCTCGAAGCCCACTTATTGAACAAGCTTACACCAGCCTTAAAACATAATACTAAAACAAGTGCGTTAGAAGCTGCGCGCAACCATCCATGTCAAGTAAGAAAACTAATGTTGTAAGGAACGAGCAACATTTAATTTATGTCAAATCAGTTGTAAAGCTGTTGAATAAAGCCAAGTTATAAAGTTTTCCAGTTACTGTATGAGTTGTATGAAAAAAAGAAATATAGAATTGGGAAATTTATAAAGTCTGGATGCTTACAGGATCGCACTATTAATTGAATCTGCACCTAGGTATGATTATAATACTGTATTGAGCCGTATTCCCATCCATACTTTGAACCCTCACATTGTTACAAATACTCCATTACCTTGTTAATCCCCCATCTTCAAGGTTCCTGTTCTCCAAATCAGTCCAGCTGCTGAACTTCTCCAAGATGTATGCAGCCAAACCAACTGGAGAATTATTTAACGCACAACCTGCCAGAGAAGACAAAAATCCACCAATTCGGCCTAATGGGCGACGGTAACCAACTCTAATTTACCACTTTAGCCTTTTGTTCAAACATTACTTGGTTGCCAAACAATCTGAAATAAAAGTCACAGGATGATACCTGCAGTGTCAGGTTTGGTAGCTTGGATATGCATGTATCCAGATTCTTTCAGTTTTTCATACACATTCTTCTGCATGAAAGGATAGATGCGGCGCACGTCTTCTCTGGTGAAGCCGACCAGGAAGGGCAGGTAACGGCCGATGATGAGAGACAGGACGGTTGTAGTGCCTCCTGCTCTGGCACTGATCATGTTAAGGTGCAAGCCCTTAACACACCTTTTGTTAAAGAGAGGAGTAACAAAAAAACAGGATTATTAATTAACCATTTCTCTGTGTAATTTATGCAAGAGAACCAAGTAAAAGCAACAGTGAAATTTAAGGGTAATAATTTTAATTAGACAGATAAATTTACTAACCTGAGTAATAATGAATTTGTATAGGTCTATAAGTTTATTACTTGCTAAACTCTTTTGAAAGGCTAATCCTGAAGTTTAATGTGTTATCACAAAGAGTTTGCCACTTTGCATTAAAAATGTACTGTGACTGCAGTGTGTGAGTTACAAGCCAAGGTATGAAACAGCTGTGTGTGTACTTTATTACAGAAGAATATAATATCTTACTCAGGTTTTATCTGGGCCATGTTGCTGGTGATTATTGCCCCCCAGTCTCCTCCTTGTAAATAATACTGATTGAACCCCAGTCTCTCCATCAGCTTGTGGAAAATACGGGCAGCATCAATGGAATTAAATCCTGCAATATTGAAAATGCTGAGAATGCAGGTCACGGGAAAGGGGTTTAAATAAATGAGGTTGGCGCTGTTCCCAAATTGTTTGTTAACAGATTCTGGATTTTCATTTAAGAAGACAGATATGTATTGTAGGTGCTCCTGTTCCTTTTGTTCTTGCTTGTGGCATTACACAATGTATTATTTAATATGGACAAATATGACCTAGTTTAACCCTTTAATTTGCTAAATGTACTCAACTGCTGTAGTCATAAAAGTTTTTTTTTTTTTTACAGGCACAGGCGAATGTACCGTGCCTCAACAGGGGTCCTTTTTAAAACGAAGACGGCCATTTCAATCCCTTTCTGATAAGAGAAGACTTAACTACATAGAACCTTTTAGAATTGTGTTCATTTTGTGACTTGTGTAAGATCTTTCTAGTCTTACCCTGTACTTGTGGGGCTTCAGAGTACCCATAGCCTGGGATGGAGGGGCAGATGACCTCAAAGACGATGTCTCCGTCAGTCTGAGTGAGCATGGGCAAGATCCTGTAGAACTCAAAGAAGGAACCGGGCCAGCCGTGCACTATGACGAGGGGAAGAACTTTCTGCCCAAAACGCTGGACGGGCTTCACGTGAATGAAATGCACATCTATACCTAAAGTGATATAAATGTGGAGTCAAAAATCCAAAATAAACAAATACTCTTACTTATATTTGTCACAAAAATGTGTCACAAAAAAACACAAGCTTTGCCTTTGGATAATGAATAATTTTGCATAAATATAGGCTCACCCTCAATGTTAGTTTTGAAGTGCGGGTACTTGTTGAGCACCTTAACCTGTTTCTCCCAGTTAAATTCATGCCTCCAGTATGAGGTGACTTTTTGGAGATGGGTAGAGTTGAAGCCATAGTGAAATCTGGCGTCTTGCAAACAGTCTGTGTATCGTGTCTGGTCAATGCGCTGATAAAGATCCTGAAGTCAAGAAAGGAAAACATAGCATACATGAGGATTTTATTAATATTATTATTTTACTTGGGACGTCTACAATACTGTCTGTATCTGGGGTTTATACAGTATAAATGTTAAAGATTTAAATTTCTTCTACCTCTATCATTTCCTCAGAGGTCTCCACAACGAATGGCCGTATCGTTCTGTCCTCTGTTAGGGGCTTCTCCCCTACCCTCCACCATCCATCTCCAAATGGGATTGCCTTTGTCTTCTTTCTCAATACCCGATAGAGTAAAAGACATCCAAGTCCAGCTGAGGAAATGGCCAGGATGTATCGTTTCTGAGGGTCAAGGCTGGAGACGGCCTGTCTACAGAAGACCAAATTCAAATTCAAATTTTATTTGTCACGTACACAGTCATACACAGTACGATATGCAGTGAAATGCTTTTTCGACTACCAGTGACCTTAAAATAAAAGCTTAAACATAAAAATGTATCCAAGGCAAAGGTATTCAGGGTCACAGGGACCTGGAGTTTATCCCAGGAGGCTTAGGGCACGAGGCAGAGTACACCCTAGACAGGGTGCCAATCCATCGCAGGGCACACACACACACACACACACACATTCACACTCTCATTCACACACTACGGGCAATTTTGGGAACACCAATTAGCCTAATCTACATGTCTTTGGACTGTGGAAGGAAACCAGAGTACCCGGAGGAAACCCACCAAACACAGAGAGAACATGCAAACTCCATGCAATCAAACCTGGACCCTGGAGGTGCAAGGCGACAGTGCTAACCACCTACACCACCTTTGCCTTGGCAAAGGACTATCAGAAAGAAAAAACTATCAGAAACAAAAAACTGCAGAATTTCCTTTATTTTTCATAGGCTCATAATAATCCCTACTTTTTAATAAAATCACCAGCCTATATTATTGCAGTTTGGAGTACTTGTGGACCTTTTTAGTGGGGACAGAGACAACTAGACATGGAATTAGGTTACTGTCTGTAAAAAAAAAAAAAAAAAAAAAAAAGGATTACCTAAGTTAGTTAAGCTAAACTCTTACGCGTAGTGCTCTCATGTACAAAAAATATTTTGTTGGCTATGAAACAAACAAACAAAAATGATTAGAAATGTATTATGAACTGACAACCGCAGGCCTAAACAAATATTCAGTATAGCCATAGAGATTTTCTTCCCCAGGCCGTGTACTGTAATGTTTGCGCCCGTATATACGGGTTTTTACGGTAACTGCAGGCGCGAAACAACTTTACAGACCACGTTTAGAGTTTTGCCTCGTTATATTTACATAATTAAAACATGTTGTTTTGTTTGACGAACATGCAGAAAGATTTAGAGCAGAGAAACCAATCATAATAATATAAATTATAATAATAATAAAAAACATTTTAACGTGTTCTGCGTTCCCATTAAACGCCCTACTGGTTATCGTAAAACCCCGTATATGCTCGCACATCAGATTTAACATGAGCTCAGTCTTAATCCTAGTAAACATGAACAAGTTGTCTGTTACTTACTTAATATTTTCGATAGCCTGCATCATTTTCCTCTCAGCAACCGGCGCTGTTGCAACACGCGCGGATTAAAGAGAATTCGTAATTAATTTCTCTGCTGTAAATGTAATAGTGACTGAGGAGTTGGAGGAGATGTGAAATGGTCCAAAGTTCCCGAGGCTACACAGACCGAACGAGCGCCTAGGGATTACCGTAAAACACTGTACACACGCATATTCAGCGGGTTAAACTACACCGTGTAACTTGACTTTTATACAGTCGTAATTTTAATTATTAAAAAAATAGACACACACGTTTTAAATTATAATGGGCAAATCGCATTTTGCCAATGATGGAACTTTATGGAAATAGGAAAGAAATAATGACCACATAACCCGGGCAGTGCAAAGTGAAAAAAAAAAAAAGATTATTATTTTTAATAGGGAATACACTGAAGATTTCGTTTTTCAGAAAAACTTTACAAGAAAGGAAATCAATAATGTTTTCTAAAAAATGTATAGAAATAGGAGAGATTTAGGACTGCGTATATTTTGATGAGAGAGTAACATGGAGAGAGCATGTGAGATATGTGATTAATAAGTGCAAAAAAGGCCTCAAGGCCTTAAGAGTGTGACTAGGAAATGTTAGAACCTCCCTTGTATGTGCTCTCCAGGTTGAAGTGGGTGAAATGCCATTGTGACTATGCAGAAAACAGCTAGTGGTTAATTATCAATCCATTGTCCTTGAAAGGAGATCAGCTGGCAATAGACATGGGTGTGTACTGTATGGCAAAGGTTTTGGTGCAACTGTAGTGTGGCCTATTAAGAGTTCTCTGGATATTGGAAACAGCAAATGTTGATTTGAAATGATTATTTATGCATCTTTACGGTCAAGCATGTTGAAAAGAGAACTGACTTAGCTAGAGAATAAGACAACAAATATATATATCGACAACATCTATAAAGATAGTGAACAGGTCTTCACAGATGGGTACGCTTAGCAACACATACAATTATTAGTACTGGTACTGCAGCCAGAAGCTACCAGGATCTAGTGAATAAAATCTTGTTAGCTACCTTAAGAATAGTAAGACAAGGGGAAAGAATTCTCCTTTCTGTGGGTTTCAGGCCATTTGGGAAAATGAAAGATTGGAAAAGCTGGCAAAAACAAAACAAAAAAACAATAAGAAAAGTAGATGTTAAAATCAGTATCAAATTATTCAAGTCAAAGGGGAAAGGTATAGTGTGTAATGGCGACATTAGCTGGTAATGACTTAAAAATAAGACATTTGCTTTTAATACAGGATAAAGTATATATGATAAGGAGGGGGCAAAATTGGAAAGGGGAAGTATTAATTAGCAGACTAAGAATTGGACAGTGGCCTCGCACCTCCAGGGTTGAGGACTCGCCTTGATTCCTGCCTTGGTCTATGTGTTCTTGGTCTTGGTTTATGTTCTCCTCATGCTTGGCGGGTCTCCTCCATGGACTCTGGTTTCCTCTAACAGTCCAAAAATTGGCTGATTAGGCCAATTGGCGTTCCCAAATTGCCCATAGTCTGTGTCTGTGTGTTTATGTGTGTGTGTGTGTGTGTGTGTGTGTGTGCCCATAGTGTGTGTGTGTGTTTGCATGTGCATCCTGTCCAGGGTGTACCTTGTGCTACATGGTTAAAATGGATTACAGTTAGCAGATAACATATGCTGAAGTCCCTTTTTCTTAATGACAGCAATTTATTTACTAATTCTAGGCATTTTTACTCACTTTATTGTAGTTGATTCTTTATTCTTTACCAGCAACCAATAAGTGAATTAGGCTTAGAGAGGCAATTCATCTGAATCACTAATCCAAATATTACCAATCCAAGCATCTCTACCTCCTACTTTTATTTTCCAAATAAATTCAGACCATAGGAGGATAAAGAAAATAAATTATTGCAAAAGCTCCTTAATTTATAAAACTTAATAATATAAATATATGGGTCTATATGGATAATATCTTTTAAAACATTTTAAGCATCTTAATTTAAATTATTTGCATTTAATTCATATATATTTAATATTTTTTTCCCCGTGAAGGTCAGAGGGACATTTTAGTGGCACCAGTGAATTTGAACCAGAGCTAAACTTGTCAACTTTTATTTAAGACCACTGAGGACCTCTAGTGGTTCATGAAGCACATTGTAGTGGCCAGGATCCCACTGTTGAGGGTGCTAGGAATATTGCAGCTGTTTTTAATAATAAATAATGACACAAATAAACAACAACAGATAAAGGTATTGTGTACATGGATTGTAGTGTAGTGTAGTTTTCATGCATTCACAAAAAATGTAACATGATGTTGTGTATTACATGTTTGCTTAAACTGTTCATGAAATAGTATGTGTTAAGCTTATTTAAATAATAATAATAGTAATAATAAAACATTCATTACATTTCACTACACTTAGGCATTTGGCAGACGCTCTTTTCGACTTACAATTTTATCTCATTACACATCTGAGCAGTTGAGGGTTAAGGGCCTTGCCCAAGGGCCCAACAGTGGCAACTTGGTGGTTGTGGGGTTTGAACCTGGGATCTTCCGAACCGTAGTCCAATGCCTTAACCACTGAGCTACCCCTGGTAGTTCAGTAATAATTGTTATATAATAATAATAATAAATGTTGTTTTTGACATATCAATATTTTATTATTATTATTATTATTATTATTATTATTATTATTATTATTATTATTATTTAAATAAGCTTAACACATACTATTTCATGAACAGTTTAAGCAAACATGTAATACACAACATCATGTTACATTTTTTGTGAATGCATGGAAACTACACTACACTACAATCCACGTATACAATACATGGATTGTTGATGTGTAAACAACAATCATGGAATTACATAAATTACTGTTTATTTCTTGTATCGAGCAGTATTATCTTACATCATTGTCCCTGAGATGACCACAGCCGATGCGCTTCCCAGTCTCACAAATTACTCTTGACTTACTCCCAGTATTTTATAAACTGGATCAATACTGTTACCTCATAGTTACCTAGGAGTAGAGACTGTAAGGTGGGGATTCTCTTTCACAGAAGGTGCTTGACCGTTGAGCCTGTACTTTTGCCCCACTGACTGTGAGGTGATGTCAGTTGTTTCTTGTCAAATAACTTTAGCTCCACCATTCCACTTGTTTTTTATTATCATTATTATTATTATTATTATTATTATTATTATTATTATTATATTATTATTATTATTATTATTACTGTGGGGCAAAAAATTATTTAGTCAGCCACCAAATGTGCAAGTTCTCCCACTTAAAAAGATGAGAGAGGCCTGTAATTTTGATCATACTGCAGGTATACCTCAACTACGAGAGACAAAATAAGAAAAACAATCCAGAAAATTACATTGTAGGATTTTTAATGAATTTATTTGCAAATTATGGTGAAAAATAAGTATTTGGTCATGACAACATTTCATCTCAATACTTATATACCTTTTGTTAGCAATGACAGAGGTCAAACGTTTTTTATAAGTCTTCACAAGGTTTTCACACACTGTTGCTGGTATTTTGGCCCATTCCTCCATGCAGATCTCCTCTAGAGCAGTGATGTTTTGGGGCTGTCGCTGGGCAACACGGACTTTCAACTCTCTCCAAAGATTTTCAATGGGGTTGAGATCTGGAGACTGGCTAGGTCACTCCAGGACCTTGAAATGCTTTTTATGAAGCCAATCCTTCGTTGCCCGGGTGGTATGTTTGGGATCATTATCATGCTAAAAGACCCAGCCACGTTTCATCTTCAATGCCCTTGCTAATGGAGATCTAATTGAGCCAGTCAGCTAATAAGATCTCTTAGCTAGCTGGTTCTGGTAAAGTGTGTTGTTAATTTATGTTGTGTTGTTAATGGTATGCATGTTGCATTGTTATGTTGTTGCATGTATGTAGCACTTTGGACCTGGAGGAACGTTGTTTCGTTTCACTGTGGACTGAACTGTATATGGTTGGAATGACAGCCTTCACTCAGGTTTTCACTTATTTCATTTCATTCATTCCTTTACATGGATCAGATGTCCTGGTCCCTTTGCAGAAAAAAGGCCCCAAAGCATGTTTCCAACCCCATGCTTCACAGTAGGTATGGTGTTCTTTGGATGCAACTCAGCATCCTTTCTCCTCCAAACACGAAGTTTTATTTTGGTTTCATCTGACCATATGACATTCTCCCAATCCTCTACTGGATCATCCAAATGCTCTCTAGCAAAATTGATTGAGGCCTGGACATGTACTGGCTTAAGCAGGGGGACACGTCTGGCACTGCAGCATTTTAGTCCCTGGCGGCGCAGTGTGTTACTGATGGTAGCCTTTGTTACTTTGGTCCCAGCTCTCTGCAGGTCATTCACTAGGGGGTGTGGTTTTGGAATTTTTGCTCACAGTTCTTGTAATCTTTTTGACCCCACGGGGTGAGATCTTGCGTGGAGCCCCAGAACGAGGGAGATTATCGGTGGTCTTGTATGTCTTCCATTTTCTAATAATTGCTCCCACAGTTGATTTCTTCACACCAAGCTGCTTACTTATTGCAGATTCAGTCTTTCTAGCCTGGTGCAGGTCTACAATTTTGTTTCTGGTGTCCTTTGACAGCTCATTGGTCTTGGCCGTACTGGAGTTTGGAGTGTGACTGTTTGAGGTTGTGGACAGGTGTCTTTTATACTGATAACAGATGTCATTAATACAGGTAACGAGTGGAGGACAGAGGAGCCTCTTAAAGAAGATGTTACAGGTCTGTGAGAGACAGAAATCTTGCCTGTTTGTAGGTGACAAAATACTTATTTTCCACCATAATTTGCAAATAAATTCATAAAAAATCCTACAATGTGATTTTCTAATTTTTTCCCTTATTTTGTCTCTCATAGTTGAGGTATACCTATGATGAAAATTACAGGCCTCTCTCATCTTTTTAAGTGGGAGAACTTGCACAATTGGTGGCTGACTAAAAACTTTTTTCCCCACTACATTATAAATGTTGTTGATTTTGTTGTCATCACCTTCATCATCATGATCATCATTTTCATTATCATTATTATTATTATTATTATTATTATTATTGTTGTTGTTGTTGTTGTTGTTTTTGTTAGTATTTTTGTTGTTGTTTGTTGTTGTCACATTATTATTATTATTAATAATAATAATAATAATAATGTTTATAATTTTTTTTGGTCGTCGTCACCTTCATCATCATCATCACCATCAGCAACAGCAGCAGCAGCATCAGTATCATTATAATTGTTGTTGGTGATAATTGTGTTGTTTTTTTGTTGCCGTTGGCTTCATCATTATTGTTGTTATTATAATTAAAAAAATAATTTTGTTGTCACTGCTTTTTTCATTATTATCATTATTATTTTTACGATTGTTGTTGACTTTGTTGTTGTCGTCACATTCATCATCATCATCATCATCATCATCATTATTATTACTATTAGTAGTAGTTATACTGTTGATTTTGTTGTCATCATCGTCCTTATAATTGTTGTTGTTGTTGTCATTACCTTAATTATTATTAATTAGTATTAATAATAATAATAATTATTATAATTATAATAATATTGTTATTATTGTTATTTGTTGTTTATTTTACTCTTTTCCAAGAACCGCATCCTAATTACCCGTGTAGTGCACTCGGTAGAGGGCGGCAGCACGCAATTCCTCCCCTACGTAGTGCGCAGTGTACGCCGTTGCTACCCTACCGCATCACGACGCTCTCGGGACTGCAACCTAACCCATGATCGACCCCCCGTGTTCGGGGGCGCACCCAGATCTGTCCAATCAGAAAGCGACTTCCCGGTCTGACGCGTCCAATCAGGCGATGTGCGCGACGCACGCTACACACGGCGTACCATCAAGGCAGGTTGAGTGCGCGCACGCACAGGCTCCACTCTCTCTCTCGCTCTCTCGGTATATATATTTTGACAGCTTGTCCAGCTGAAGAGCTCATCTCGCTCAGGAGCGCTTTCACTTTCTCTTGCGTTTCCGAGAACACTCGCTGTGAGCCTGGGGTTGTCTCACGCCAAAGCGGTTAGCCAGAAGCCCCTGCAGCACGGCACCATGAGCAAAAAGAAAAAGGAGTGGAGAGCGGAGAAAGGTGAGCGTCTTCTGGCTTCATCACACTTCAGGCTAGCTAACGCGCTGCTGCACCTGAAAGCGCGAGCGCGAGCGCGGCTAGCAGTTTGGCTTCCATGCTCACGTACCTGTCTGTCTCAGGAGTGTCCCAGGTGCGGCTGTGAACGTGTGTGCAGGTGCTGACACCGGGTTAGGAGAAGCCTGCTAACGTTACGTGTCACTACACGGACAGGTTGACGCTGTCACACTACATTAATTACACTGACAGCCTGCTTCTCCTGCAGGTTTAAAGCAAGGGAAGCTGCTGTTGTTGTTGTTGTTGTTGTTGTTGTTAGTGCTGCATACTGCTCATTCTCAGAACTTTATGTAGCTACTAAAAGCTAAATGCACACCTGTTTTCCTTGCTCATATCTCTCTCACACACACACACACACGAGCTAATTCAATAATTCAACTCAATTTAGCACTTGTAGGAATGCTCATTGTCCATCAGAAATAAATTTGAAATATATACTGATCAGCCATAGCATTATGACCACTCACCTGATATATATATTAAATAATAATAAAAAAAATCTGTCACAACCAGCATTAATCTTTGTCTCAATTTGATCTATACTAGCACTTCTATTGGATCGGACGGATCGTGGATACACGGGCCAGCCTTCACGCTCCACCTGCATCAGTAAGCTTTCACCAGTTCACCAGTTTCCTTTCCTTGGATCACTTTTAGGTTGTCCTGACCGCTGCAGACCAGGAACATTTCACAAGACCCGCAGTTTTGGGGTTGCTCTGACCCAGTCTCCTAGCCATCACAATCTGGCCCTTCTCATAGTAGCCACATTTTCACTATCTCGTTACGATGGCAGCTGGAAGTGGCCAGGATATATTAGGCAACAAGTGGCCTTTTTTTTTCTGAAATTGATGTGTCGGAATCAGAAAAAATAGGCAAGCGTAAGAGTTTGGATGACTTTGACGAAGGCCAGAGTGCGTGGGCTAGAGGACTGGATCGGAGCAAGTCCAAAACTGCAGCTCTTGTGGGATGTTCCTGATCTAAAAGTGATCCAAGGAATAAAAACCGGTGAACTGGCAAAAAGGTCATGGGTGTCCGAGGCTCACTTGGAGAGTGAAGGCTGGCCCATGTAGTCCAGTCCAATAGATTTGCTAGTGTAGATCAGATTAATGAAAAGGTTAATGCTGGTTGTGATAGAAATATGTCAGAACACACAGTGCATCACTGTTATGGTGACAAAAGAGAGACCTAATCAATATTATGCAGGCGGTCATAATGTTATGGTTGATCGATGTATGAAGCAAAATGATAAGATTATTTCTGAGGGTGATGATGGCAAGAAACACCATCTATTTCACCTTCTTTTTGCTGCATTAGCTATTTATAGTTTATATTTATTTACAGATATTTTTATATTACAGTTGTTTACTTGAAGTTGTTTTGCACTAACGGACTAATTCTATTTATTATCATTACAGCAGTTTTATTTTATATTATTTTATTTGTACTGATGTTGGTTCATCTCATTCCTTCTAAATGTCTTGATGTACAAATGTTTGTTGGTTATTGTCTTGTCTGTTAAATTGCCCCCCTGAGGATAAATAAAGTTTTTAAAATTGAATTGAAGGAAAAACTCCCTGAGATGGCAATAGACAAAACCCTTGAGAGGAACCAGACTTAACAGGGAACCCATCTTCATTTGGGTGATAACGATATAGGAGTTATAGGAGGGTCTATGTTAAGTATAACAGGAGATGTGTTTAAGTTTCACTATTGGAGGCTCTGGTACAAAACTGTTGTGGGAATTTAAATCCTGAAATATTGAGCAACTGCAGTCACAAGACATCAGAGAACAGTTTTCTGCATCAGCAGAGTCCAAGACCATCTTCATGGTCAAGTGGAACCATGCCCAGTCACCACACGCACCCCAAGAAGACCACATGAGAACTTCGTGAACGTGACAAGATCACAGAGATGAGTCAGACAGGTCTGGGGGGCAAATGAGGTTCTAAAAGAAGGCATAAAACTATCCAGTGTTGTCCAGGACCAATTTAATTCAGGTGCACATATACTGTATATAAGCCCAACACCAGTCTGATTATTGGCTTAAAACCCGAAGCTTTCGATTCAGACCTTTCTCTCTGAGCAGAAGAGGAGGTGAGTAAGCTGGACAGGTTTTCAGGATTTAAGTACCAGACTCCCCCATATCCCCCTCCCTCTCTCTCTCTCTCTCTAAAATGAAATATGACAAACAAAATGCATCTTTTTTTTAATAAATATGGCTGTCCTGTGTCTGAAAACTTACATTTACAGCATTACGTTTGAACTCAACTTAAAGACGTAAAGAGCTAACATTGTTAGCTCTTTAAGTCTTTTTGTTGATTTTAGAGAGAAAGAGAGAGGGGATGGTGGGGCGGAACTAAGTCTGGTAATGAAACAACCATTCATACCTGTTATACTGTGATCAATAACGGGAACAAACTTACCAAACTTTGTCTCGGTTTATTCCTAAACACCAGTTTTCTCAGGTCTCTTGTCCGGCATCGGGAAGGTTATCATGCCCAAAATACGTGAAGCTAGCCGAATGCATGTTTTTTGAGCTGGAGCACAGGAGATGGAGCTGTCCATGCCTTCCTCCATGCACGAGTGTACAGATTGGCTGGTGTTGCCGTGATTGAAGGGAGACACGGTGTGTGGTCACTCCCACCCCATCCTGAGAGCATGGGCAGTTTTGCTGTCTTGGCTCTTGGACGTTCATGCTTGTGTGATCTGTTGCACCACACAGGACATTTAAAAAAAATTAATCATCATCAAATTGATAGTTTTATCATTTTCTTGGTCTGCATTGCAAAGTAGTTTCAAGTAATAGAAATCTCATTTAAATGATAAGGAGTTTGTATGCGGTCAATGTGGTAACGTTAAACATCCAAGTAGACATGTTAATAGCTTTGTCACTCTGCAGCTGCTGCTGTTTTAAATGCATTTAGGCCAGTTCTGTCCTGTTTATTCAACACTTTTCAATGCAGGCATGATGAAGCCAAAATTACTGTTTGTTCTGCATAGTCATTTTCTCATCTCGCTACTGGTCTCTTCTGCTTTAAAAAAAAATAAAATAATTTTTATTTATTTTAATACACTACCATGCAATAGTCTTAAGCCCCCGCCCTCCCCCCATTTCATCATATTTTGCTTTTCAAGAGGCAGACTTAAAAAAAAATAAAATAAAATTTTACTGTAGTCTTGAAATAGTTCTCCAGGTTCTTGAAGGACATTTTTGAGGTCTAATTTTTTGGCAAGGTTTTAAAACTTAAAAAAAAAAAAAATGTATTCCTGTACCTGAGCAGTTACAGATGTACAGTGATCTTTGACTCATTAAAGCCCCATCTAACTTAAGACATGCACCAGTGAGAAACAGGTGCAGATGATGACAGATGACCACGTTGGTGATGGGTATATTGATAATGCTGATTGGTTGGAACAAACGAGAGGGGAAATTAGTTTTTTTTAAATATATCTTATCATAAAATTTGATAATATATCAATTTTGAAATCGTATCCTTAGCCACTTCGTAGCCTGTCGCATACTTATATGGAAAGTAATCAGATTCAGACCCCCTTAAGTTTTTCACTCTTTGTTATATTGCAGCCATTTGCTAAATCATACAAGTAATTTTTTTTCCTCATTAATGTACACACATTGTTCACATTTTTGCAGGTTTATTAAAAAAGAAAAACTGAAATATCACAAGCGCCCAAGTATTTAGACCCTTTGCTCAGTATTTAGTAGAAGCACCCTTTTGATCTAATACAGCCATGAGTCTTTTTGGGAAAGATGCAACAAGTTTTTCACAGCTGTACTTGGGGATCCTCTGCCATTCCTCCTTGCATATCTTCTCCATTTCTGTCAGGTTGGATGGTAAGGATGGCCATTTTTGGTGGATAGCCATTTTTGGGTCTCTCCAGAGATGCCCAATTGAGTTTAAGTCAGGGCTCTGACTGGGCCATTTAAGAACAGTCACAGAGTTGTTGTGAAGCCACTCCTTCATTATTTTAGCTGTGTGCTTATTGTCAATGTCTTGTTGAAAGGTAACCCTTTGGCCCAGTCTGAGGTCCTGAGTACTCTGGAGAAGGTTTTCGTCCAGGATATTCCTGTACTTGGCCGCATTTATCTTTCCCTCGATTGCAACCAGTCGTCCCGTTCCTGCAGCTGAAAAACACCCCCACAGCATGTTGCTGCCATTACCATGCTTCACTGTTGGGACTGTATTGGACAGGTGATGAGCAGTGCCTCGTTTCCTCCACACATACCCCTTAGAATTAAGGCCAAAAAATTCTTATCAGACCAGAAAATCTTATTTCTCACCATCTTGAAGTCCTTCAGGTGTTTTTTGTCCTGCTGTCCAGCTTACTTTTTAGGGTGTGTCCTGCACTGAGGAGAGGCTTCCGTCGGGCCACTCTGCCATAAAACTCTGACTGGTCGAGGGTTGCAGTGAGGGTTGACTGTCTACAACTTTCTCCCATCTCCCGACTGCATCTCTGGAGCTCAGCCAAAGTGATCTTTGGGTTCTTCTTTACCTCTCCCACCAAGGCTCTTCTCCCTTGATAGCTCAGTTTGGCAGGACGGCCAGTTCTAGAAAGGGTTCTGGTCGTTCCAAACGTCTTCAATTTAAGTATTATGGAGGCCACTCTGCTCTTAAAAACCTTAAGTGCAGCAGAATTTTTTTTGTAACCTTGGCCAGATCTGTGCCTTGCCACAATTCTGTCTCTGAGCTCTTCAGACAGTTCCTTTGACCTCATGATTTTTATTTGCTCTGACATGCATTGTGAGCTGTAGGGTCTTATATAGACAGGTGTGTGGCTTTCTCAATCAAGTCCAATCACTATAATCAAACACAGCTAGACTCAAATGAAGGTGTAGAACCATCTCAAGAATGATCAGAAGAAATGGACAGCACCTGAGTTAAATATATGAGTGTCACAGCAAAGGGTCTGATTACTTAGGACCAAGTGATATTAGTTTTTTTTTTTTTTTTTAAATGTCAACAATTCTGTGTTTTTCTGTCAGTATGGGGTGCAGTGTGTACATT
Organism: Clarias gariepinus; assembly: GCF_024256425.1. Taxonomy (NCBI): domain Eukaryota; kingdom Metazoa; phylum Chordata; class Actinopteri; order Siluriformes; family Clariidae; genus Clarias; species Clarias gariepinus. The sequence continues at coordinate 31,646,058 of NC_071107.1, forward strand.
TAATTAGAAAAAAAATGAACTTAAATGATTTTAGCAAATGGCTGCAATATAACAGTGAATTTTAAGGGGGTCTGTATACTTTCCGTACCCTGTGTGTGTGTGTATATATGTATATGTGTGTATATATATATATATATATATATATATATATATATATATAAATATATACGCACACATGAGGGTGTTTTTCTGCACAGGGGACAGGACGACTGCACTGTATTAGGGAGAGGATGAACGGGGCCATGTATTGTGACGTATTGGGCAAAAACCTCCTTCCCTGGTCGTGGCTGGGTCTTCCAACATGACAATAACCCAAAGCACATAGGCAGGAAAAGCAAGGAGTGTCCCCGTAAGAAGCATATGGACTATTTAAAAGCAAAATAACAGGTCTTTGAGGGTCATAAATCTGGCTGATAAGCAAGTGATCAAATACTTATTTGACACAGTAATTCACAAACAAATTGTTTCTCACAGTGAAAATGCACCTATGCTGAAAATTGTAGACCCCTCCATGATTTCTAAGTAAGAGAACTTGCAAAATCACATGATATCTCTCTCTCTCTCTCTCTCTACATATATATATATATATATATATATATATATATATATATATATATATACACGCATACCCTGCGCGTCAGTATATTTGGCATACAAAAATAATAATATAGGGGTAAAAGCTCAGGGTAGGCATTGGACTATGGTTCGGAAGGTCCCAGGTTCAAATCCCATGACCACCAAGTTGTCCCTGTTGGGCCCTTGAGCCAGGCCCTTAACCTTTAACTGCTCAGATGTATAATGAGACAAAAAAAAAAGTTGCTTTGGATAAGGGCATCTGCCAAATGCTTAAATGTAAATGTAGTATCTATGGAAACACAAACATGTTAAATCTTCTTCAGTCATACTTAACGAAACTGGAGAATACAGAGTGAAGAAGGTAAAATCGGTCTGCGTGCCACGTTTTAAGGTTTCCTGGAGTGCTGCATGTGTAACAGTTGATTTCTGAAAAACCATTCTTCTACTACTACTTTATTTTATTTTATTTCTTTATTTTGATGTTTTCCTTCAATGTGTGTGACAAACTGAGTTTGGTGTGGTGGGGGTTTGTGTACATGTAAAGAAAGCAGGGCTATCTACATGTTATGCTGACATCCAGTGTCTGTTGCCTTGATTTGCATGAAATCCTAGTCACGTACTGTCATTGTCCAACGTCTATCTCACATGCAGGAGATACAGTACGATCACCTGATCTTGTGTGAATGTTTTTTTTATTTATTTATTTCTTATATATTATTTATGAGGTCGACCTTCAGTTATCTGTTTACTGTATGTGCTATTATCTCCTACTGTGTGTGTGTGTGTATGTGTGTGTGTGTGTGTGTGAGTACAATTTTAGATTTGGGATTTATAAACAGACCATGAGTGGGAAGGGAATATAGTGAACTCTAGAATTATTGGCACTCTTTAAGAGAGCAGTCCTGTTCTATTATTGGCAGCCTAAGAAAACAGTGCTTCTTTATTTTTGGCTCTGTTTCCGCGCACTGTTCTCACACAGAGCGGTCGATTATATCGTTGTGTCAAAATCAATCAGTGGACACCGGCATCTTTGCAACAAACTTTTAAACAGGGTAACGAAGTAAAAGAAATTGGTGAAGACATTTCCTCTGTCTCTCTCATCTTGCAGAATTCAGAGAGAGCCTGGAGAACAACAGAACAGTTCACACAGGTTTTTTTTCTTGCCATACAGTCACACTGAAAATTATTTATCTTATGATGGGCTTCAACCAGTTCCAGCCCGTCTCTTAACTCATTAGGCCTACACCTGTTCCAAAAGCTTGCTCACGTGTTAAATGACTCTAGTAATTTATGCGTTCGATGCTACGTTATTTACTTGCTTAGGAGATTTGAATATTATATGGTAACAGTGGCTAAAAAAAATTCAATTCAATTTTCAATTCAATTTTATTTGTATAGCGCTTTTAACAATTGACATTGTCGCAAAGCAGCTTTACACAATCAAAAGAATTATTTAAGAATTTATGTAAGAAATGTGAATGTGTATGAATCAAAATGATAAGATTGTCCCTGATGAGCAAGCCGAGGACGACGGTGACAGTCGCAAGGAAAACCCCCCTGAGATGGTAATAGGAAGAAACCTTGAAAGGAACCAGACTCAACAGGGAACCCATCCTCATTTGGGTGAAAATGGATAGCAGGGATTGATCTGCATAAAACTATGTGAGAATGGAAGTTCAGTATAACAGGAGATGTGTTAAATTAAATGGAGTCCAGTTTGTTCCTAGAGGCTCAGGTAGATTATAGGAAATTCCAGTCTCGAATTATTGAGCGACTGAAGTCACAGGTCCTCAGAGAACAGCTGTCTGCATCAGTTGAGGACAGGATCGTCTTTGTGGAAAAGTGGAACCATCCCCAGTCACCACACGCATCCCAGGCAGACCACACGGGGCATTAAAAAAATTTTGAGTGACGTATCGCGATTCTTCTGTGTGGCGATTCTGACTTCAAAATATATATTTTTTTACCTTTAAAAAAAATTTTTTTTTTTTAAACATTTGTTTTTAAGATGGAGGTGGGGAGGGAGTTGCAGTTCCTCTATAATTCTATAGGTGGTGCACTATAAACTATTTACACATTGGCAGATAGCAAAGCACCCTGTTTGGTAGGAGCGTTATGTTTCTAAAATTGTGATACTTACAGAATTGCAATATAAATCGAATCACCACATAGGTGTTTTGATATTTTATCGGGTGTTTCCTGGTAATGCCCGTGCCTAATAGTTTGGTTTGTGACATTAAAAAAAACAGTGTTATGAATGTAATGAGTGTCTTTACATTGTAAATAAAGCCTGTTTCCCTACTCCCCTCTTTTATTTATGTATTGTTTTCCCACTTCATTTTGCAGAGCGCTTGCTTGGTCTCGGACAAGAGGAAAGACGCAAAGACTATGGGGACAACTACCTGCCTTTGGACAAGATTCTCACCTGGAGACAGCACCACTGTGGAGGTAAAGCAGCATAAGGCAGCAGGAAAAGTAAACCAGTGAAGAGCAAATACAAATCGATCTCAAGGTTTAAGAATGAGATTTCCGATGATTCTGATTTATGCCTTAGTATTTTATTTAAAAAAAAAGCCCATATACAGTATAGCAACCTACAATTTTGCGAACCATCTACAAATGGTCTTTTAATTTTTTAAAAAATTTTTAATAAGGGATTATTTATTTTTTGATTTATGTTGTGTTGATTTAGAAAAGTAAGTCAAGGAAAATAGCAAAAGCATAAATGTTGATTATTTTAATTTATTTAATTTACGAACCTATTTCAGATGTAGCTCTGTGGTTAAGGTGTTGCACTACTGATCAGAAGGTCCCAGGTTCAAACCCCAGCACCGCAGTTGAGCAGTTGAGCAAGGCCCTTTACCCTCAACTGCTTAGATGTATAATGAGATAAAATGTCAGTTGCTCTGGGTAATGGTGTCTGCCAAATGTAAATATATTTTCTGTCTTCATGAGGCTTAGTGGGGTGGAACTGGAACAACTCGTGTTACGGGGGGGGGGGGAAAATGAAAGTGGAAATTTATGAAGATTGTATTTAGGTGACGGTTTCAGGAAATTAGATTATCTTCTGACACTGAGGTTGTAGAATAATGGTGAAGATGTGTTGTGTCAAAGAAATTGTGAGACATCAGTAGAAATAATCACGATAGATAAAAACAACAAACAGTACACTGCATCAAGTATTGCCTAAGGCAGTGTTTTCTGCAAACGTCAAGTTCAAATGCTAATTCAAACGTGTTTGTGTGCACAATTTGACTAATAATAATACATTTTGTTTATAAGAGCTTTTCAAACACCCAAGCACATGTTACATTGAATATAAAAGGTAAGAAACTAAACACAGCAATTAATAAAGAATTGAGTACAAAATCAATAAAAAATAAAATGGTAGACCCATCATCAACATTTTATTGTGTTTTCGGGTACAATATACACTTTAATATTTATCAAAATGAAAATGAAAAACTTTTTATTTATCTAGTAAAAAAAAGTGATTTTTTATTTTTGACTAATTTACAGTACTGTGCAAAGCTCCTGAGCCCTTCCCCCATTTATTTATATTATATTATGTCGATAAATTTAAAGAAAAGCGAACAAGAGTTAAACTGCGGCAGACTGCAAAGTGCCTCAAGATATAATAAAAAAAATTGGTTGCTTATGCAACAGCCTCAGCAGCGACCTCATTTCCCCTCTCGTCTGTTTCAACCACTCAACATTCAGCATCACCAGTATTCGAATCACTGGCATAATTATCTGTCATCGCCTGCATTAAAAAAAAAAACTACAGGAAAGTCTGACTTTTGGAAAACTAAATATTAAATATATCATTTTAACACAAGAAAAACGTGAGGAGAATGACACCAGGAAAACATCAGGACCAGACAGCATCTCATGTCAGGTTTTTACAGCCTGCGCTGACCAGTTAGCACTGGTGTTCATGGAGATATTCAGAATCAGAATTACTTTATTGATCCCCGTGGGGAAATTCTCTTTCATTACAGAACAAACTCCTGATGAAAATAAAGATGGTAGAGAAGATTAAATAAAAATAAAACAATAAAGTAATTAAAATAAAAATAATAAGAATAGAATAATATAAACATAAAAATAAAATAAAAATAATAAAAATAGTCAAATAACCAATAAAAGTAAAACCTAAAGCAGCAATTATATGGACATTAAATTATATTGACATTATTATTATCAACAGACGTATACACAGTATACATGGTTATTAAGGTGAATTGTGCATATGTGTGTGGTTTATGGTTTGGTGTGATCAGATATGCGAGTTAAATAGTTTTATTGCGACCGGCAGGAATGATTTCCTGTGTCTCTCAGTTGTGCAGCGTGGAAGTTTTAGCCTGTTGCTAAATGAGCTCCTGTGGCTGCTTATCATCATATAGTGTAGTGGGTGTGAAGGAGTGTCAAGTATTGATCTTATTTTGGACAATGTTCTCCTCTCCAACACCTTGTTGAAGGAGTCCAATTTCATTCCTACAACTTGACTGGCCTTTTTAATGATCTTGCCGAGTCTGTTAATGTCCATGACCCTCAGGCTGCTGCCCCAGCAGACAACAGCATACATGATGGCACTGACCACCACAGACTCGTAGAACATCCGCACCATCGTCCGGCAGATGTTGAAGGACCTTAGTCCAGTCCATTTTTTTTGTCCAAGTACACTCCCAGGTATTTGTACTCCTCCACCCTGTCCACACCAACACCCAGAATGTTGACCAGGGTCGCTGGCACTTTGGTCCTCCTCAGGTCCACTACCAACTCCTTTGTTTTTGTCACATTGAGCTGAAGATGGTTCTCCTTGCTCCAAGTGACAAAATTGTCCACCACAGTTCTGTATTCACTCTCAACCGCATATTCAACCGATATTCAACTGCACCTTGTCACAATCAGTAATCCCTTCATGCTTTAAACAGTCTGTTATTGTTCCTGTCCCAAATAATCCCCATCCTGCCTGCCCTAACGATTAGCATCCTGTAGCCATTACCTCAGTTGTAATGAAGTGCTTTGAAAAGCTGTTTAGAGACTTCATCTCCTCACTACTTGATTCAGTGGAACCCGCTTCAGTTTGCATAGTGTCAAAATAAATCGACCGATGATGCCATCTCACACCTTCTGCACACACTCCTAAGTCACATGGACACCATGGCGGGGTAATTAATGTTAAATGCTGTTTCTTGACTAAAGTTCAGCTTTTCACACCATCATTGCCGCCAAGCTGAAGGACCTGGGACTCACCTATGTGTCAGTGGATCTCCACCTTCCTGACTGGTGGACCACAGGCATGTCTCAGCCTCCCTAATCTTAAGCACTGGAGTCCCTCTGGGTTGTGTCCTCAGCGCCCTGCTGCACTCCTGACAACATTGAGAAGGCCTACCTGCAGGAGATATAAAAATCTGCGGAACTGGTACCAGGTGAACAACCTCCTCCTGAACGTCGGCAGGACAATTGAGTTGATAGTGGGCTTCAGTACAAAGTAGGAGAGCAACCAACAGCCCCCTGGCATCAATGAGACCCTTGTGGAGAGAATGAGCAGCTTCTGGTACCTCAGTGTTCACAACACATTCACAACAACTGTCAACTGTCATGGTCCTGTCACATAAACACTGCGGTGAATCAGACCCGGCAGTGTATCTACCACCTTAGACGCTTTAAAGACTTTAGACTGCCTTCCAAGGTTATTTAGGAACGATTGCACCTGCACCACTAAGAGCTACCTGATGAAACATCACAACCTGGTTTGGGAACAGCACCATGCAGGACAGGCGAGCTCTACAGAGAACTATCCGCACCATGTTCCCTGACTTGCACTCTATTGATCGCAAGTGGCGCCAAGGCAGGGGGGATAATAAAAGATGCTGCACATCCTGGAATATTTCTTGTTTTTACTCGTATTTTTCATAATTATTTTTATTAGATTTTATGGAGATTTTATCTTTTACCTGTTTTTCCTTTGTACGTTTTATTTTTATTTCTGCAAACTTCAGTTTGATTTTAGTGTGGCTTTGATTTGATTTAACCTACCTTACACTTTATTAAATTTCTCTGGCATGTAAGCATTTCGCTGCACATCGTACTATTGTATGTGACAAATAAAATTTGAACTCAAAGCACTCTTTGTGTAATTGATGCTAGGAGAGTGTGCTGTTCAGTGTTGTTGTTCTCGAAGCAGCTGGTGTTTGAGCGAATGCTCTGTACAGCAGAGAGGCTGGAGCTCCAGGAGGATGTCAGTAGGAGGCCATTGCAGTGAGCTGCTGTCAGGTTGCTAATGATGGTCCTGTCTGCTTCATTCCTCAGCAGAGGGCGGTCAGTTTCAGTTGCTAATGTGTTAGAAAACAGGTTTAATAGTCAAACGTTTCCTAAAGGAAACCGAAGCTGCTAAAATGTTTTGTCTGGAGGCACTGATATTTTGCTTTTTTCTTTGGTGAGCTGAAATACACTTAAAATGTATATTTAAAAAAAAGAAATCAGATGCTTACTATAGATTATTTGCTTAATATACTGTATATAGTATAACATGATTAGGGTTTTTTCACAATTACAAAAAAAAAAGGTTGTTCCTGATTTTTTTTCTTTTTCTGTGAATAGCTTCTGTAGCTGATTTGTATTTAAAGTTTAAGATCTATAATTATGTATAATTATCAAATAATAGAGCATGGTCTCTGAGCGCACTGTATAGTAGTAACTCAGTTCATATCGATTGGGTGATTAATAAAGGCTAATTTATGCTTTATCTCAAGTACTGTTTAACGTCATAGGGAGCGATGTGTATTAAGGGAAAGTCTAGGGAATCGTGTGGACATTAAAGGTGCGTGCCTAATGTTTTGGCTGTGTTTGAATTTAAATCAAAATATTAAATAACGTATTTTTAAGGTAAATTTTAATGTTTAAAAAATGTTGTAAAAAATTATTTTCTTCAAAGAATGTTTTTGCTCTTACATCCTTCTATTCTCTTTTTATTCACTCACTTGTTGAGCTGAAGTGAAATCGATACAGTGTATTGATTTTTCATGTACGTGTAATATTTTAGAACCAGAGCACGGTTTATGTTGCATTTTTCACAGGGCGTTTATTGACAGAATCATTAAAAAAATATATATACTGTATATATATATATATATATTGCCAGAAATCCAATAGCTTTTAACATTTACATTCCATCGTAATAAGATAATAAGATACAGGAACTGTTATAGACTTTTATATCTATGTTTAATGTCGACTTAGTGGAGAAGACAAAGTAAAAAGAATGGTTCCTTTGCTTCCCTTAGATCCAGACGAGGAAGAGGAGCAACCTGTCTCGCTGTGTGACAAAGTCTCTCTGTACAAGGGAGACATTACAATCCTGGAAGTGGATGCCATCGTGAATGCTGGTAAGCACTTTGGATTTTTGTTTTTCAATGCCAAACCTGCTGAATATGAACTTGCTTCACTTTTAGTGTTGCAGTTCAGGCCTAGTGATGCACCAGTTTGTTGTGTTTGACTGCCCCCTAGTGTCTGTATGCCTTTACTTACACTCACTAAGAGCACGAGGGGTCAGTTTGTGTTAAGTGGATGCTGTTTAAATAAAAGATGTTACATTTTTGGAAAGAATTACAGCTTGGCATCTGAGTGGACGGTCATGAGTCTGAGAGAGCGATGTGATGCCGGAGTATGAAAATTGAAACGGATCGAGTCTGTCTAACATTTCCTAAATCATTTTTATACAACAGAGCAGAATATTCTAGTTAGGAGTACTGTTTGAGCGCTTCTTTAATAGATTTTGATATAGCAGTGACTTTTAGAGAATATAAACAATTAACAACAGCGTTTATTGTTAAAGGTCACATATTATACTCCTCGTTAAAAAAGTCTTATTATAAGTCTCAGGGCAGAAATGTAATTGGTTTAAACCACACCTGTGTATACGAACGGTGGCTGCCGCGTGTATCCTGTGATTGTTTGTTTGGTGTGTAGCTTCTGCACGGTCCTCAGAAATGAACACAATGGACCGCCAAGGTGCGATATGCATGTAAACAGAAGGGGCGGTGTAGCAGGGTCTGCAAAAAAAAGAAAAGAAAAAACAAATGGTTAAAAGATGAAGTTGTGCAACCAGGTCAGTACTTATCACTGTGAGACTTATTATTGTAAAGGTATTTATCCCTGCACTGTAAATATACTAAGTTGTCGCTATGTTTGTGTGCTTTATGTAAAAGTGTCCGATTTAATTCAGGTTTGTGCTCATGACTTTTGCCAGTTGACTGGTTTAATAGCAAGTATATTTCCACCCATAGATGTAAAACATGTCTTTTATTTTTCTCATTTGAAATGCGATTCAGATTTTGATTTTATTTCTGTTTTATTTGTTTTACAAACATGCTGTTTCAGTGTACAGTATATAGATCTTAATAAACTGACTCTGAAAACTGCTTTGAGGAAATGCATATTTCTGTTCAATCTGAACACGAGGACTGGAACTATCCATGTTTAAAAACTTATGAATTATTACCCACCGCTTACCCCAAACACATTTGTGACTCAAAAATTAAACAAAATAAGACGAGAAGAAAGCAGATTTAAGCATTAGGCACTGATCTTGCTATATAACATTAAAATAGGGGCAGGTAAAAAATCTGATTTTCTAAAACAACTAAAAAGTAAATTTCGTAAAACTTAAATGTCTTAGGTTTTGGCTAAAACTAACTGCATTACTTCTTTCCTGTCCGTCGTTTGAATCATTCCCATTTTGCTCCTTGTCTTCCACGATCAGCCTCATGTGAAAATGATTTGTCACGACAATGTGAAAGTAGTTTTTGGGTTAGGCTCTGTTTTTTTTTTTCCCTCTCCACACCTAAGCCTGAAGTGTGATGATGTACAAGTTTTGTGTGTGAGGTCACTATGATGAGGCAGATGACTCTTTGTACACAGTGACTCAATTCACCTTAACGCATTCAATATTTAACTAAAAATGAGTGAAAATGAAAATGTTCTCCCTTTTTTGTTTTTGTCAGTTGTCTCAGAGAAAACTCAATTTTTTTTTTGATTATGTTCCGTCATTGAAATCGTTCATGACCTGAGCGTTGACTGGGAACAGGATGATGACTGCTTTTCCTAGAGCTGTGGCTGGTTTCCCGGGTGGTCCACCGTGATCGACGGGCCTTGTCTTCGATTTAAAGCGGATTGTTTCTGGGTTTTTTGTGCATGCTGAAGGCATCGTTTGAATAATACATAGCAACTTGTCAAGCGCTCATAGTGTTTACTCTTCCCTCATTCAGGAAGGTTGATTACTTGTTTCGGATGTGTATGAGCTTGTTATTCGCATATGCTGACTAAAGGAATGTGTTTCGGCTTCAGACATGGGTTATTGTCTCCCACGAGGCTTCACATTATGCGAAGAATAACAACGCTTCATTATTCACTCATTACACATCAAGGAAGTTTAAAGAACTAAACAGGACAGACAGGTGAAAGAGATTACTCTTTTTTTCAGATTTTTCACGTAAATGCAGTCTTTAGTGAGGACGTTTTATTTTATTTTTTTCCCCCTTGAAGTGTTTATATAGCCTTTATTTATGCTTCATAAAGCTCCAGACTTGTGCTATAGATAAATGACCTGTAAGAAAGTATGATAGCAAATCAATTATGAAACCGACTCTGTATTACAAAACGCGTACAGACACATTATCGAAGTTGGCACTTGCTTAAATAGATAGAATTAATACAACTGAGAAAAAGTTGTTGATGGGTTTAAAGGGTTCCTGCTGATCTTTATGACTGGCTCTGACAAAAAGCTTAATGGAGAATCATTAAATGCCGTTAAGTGCTTTTAACATTCGCTAATGGGCTCGTTACCGTGGTTTAAGCCCGTAGAGTCATGCTGTATTTTCACGACTAGCGGAAACACTTTAACGCTTTATATTTCAACAGGCGTGGCATTTTAGGGGAAAATTGTAACGACTTCAATAAAGCCAGTGCCACACCTGGTGGGGAGAAAGTGCTAGAGTTTCTTAAATAAAAATGGATAAAAGTTTTTTTTTTTTTTTTTTTTCTCGATTTTGTGTTTAAATCAAAAATGGGGGGAAAAAAGTGATAACAAGCGCTCACTTGTGACCGTGACACGGAAGTTTTGATCTCACATGTTGTCCTGGATACCATTTTATTTTAAAACATATTTTTTTCCTGAAGAAACATGTAACTTTATGGAAAACTGCACTTAACCCAGCCTAAAACAGGGTTAATCAGCTGCACATGGCTTTTAGAGACAGGCTTTTAGACATTTATCCTGAACAGCGCCAGAAAAGAAGCTTTCTACACAAAAATTCTACACAACTTTTCTTTCGACAAAACGACGATCTTAAATAAATAAATAGATAACAAAACGAACACAGAAAAAATATATTCACGGATCTGTCATAACATTAAAACCATTAACATAAAAAAAAGACCCAGGTTTTGGGTTCCGAGGTGGCTCTGATCCCTCTGGGTATGCCTCTGCAGGTCCTCTGGGGTGTGCTGCAATTTTTGGCACTAGACTGTTGGCAGTGGATTATTCGCACGCTGTGGGTTGGAGGCTCTATGGATCAGACGTGTTTGTCATGCACATCCCATGGGTGCTTGATCGGATCGGGATCTACAGTAAGGAGTTCGGAAACGTGTGGATCATCAACCATTAATTCATCGCCCGCTAAGCCCCATACAAGGCATGCTGTGATTCACTGAGTGTTCGGTCATAGCCAGCATTGAATTTTTCCCCTAGCAATTTATTTATTTATTCATTGTTTAAGTTTATTAATTAATTTATTTTTATGGGATTGGACCAGTCCTCATTGGCATGGGTGAGCCTTGGGTATCCATGATCCTGTCCATCAGTTTACTGGTGTGTATAATTGATAGACAAGGTAATGTTTTAATTTTAGCAGTGTGTATTGTGTATCTAGAAATAAAGAGATGTGATGTTACTGTGCATGAAACTTATATATAGTGTTTGGCGTTTTTATGGTATATTGATAAACTGACATTTTTCTTGTTAAAGCAGAAAGCAAGAGTTTGGTGAGGTGTTTCTGTAGAATAAGGCAAAATGTCATCTGTTATAGGAAAACAATCAACTTTGGGGGGTCTTATTTATACAGTTGGCATCACTGATTTGTTTTCCTTGAATAGTACCACAACTCCACACACATTAGTGTACGAAGATGTGTGTGTGTGTTTTTTATTTTTAATATATAGTCTTTATACAGTATATCGTCTTTTGCACATTTGTACTTTTTGAGGCCCTATTTAAGTTGTGTTGGTGAAAGCCTCTACCCGAAGGCTAAACTCGATAAGGAGCAGATGGCTGAGAAAAATACTAAGCATTTTCTTCTTTAGCCCTTTTGAGAGTTGCGGATCAATCCGGCAATTTACTTGCTTGCTAATCCATAGCTCAGCTGATGGATTCAAGTACCTGAAAAGAGTAAACTTCCAGGAGTTATTTGAACATTTCATGTTTTCCTGTCATTTATTTATGTCGAGTTCCAGTTTGTAACCATGACACACTTTTTTTTGTTACGGTGATTTGGATATATCTTTGGCTTGTAGAGCTTGAAAGTGTGAGAAAAGTCACAGGACACACTAGCTGTAGAATAATGTAATGTGAACCTTCAGAATGGGCCTGGATTAATTTTTATGTAACCTTATATTTATAATCTGTATAAACTACAGTTTCTACATGGAATTTAATATCGGATGGAATAAAAATAATGCTGTTGGTTTATTTTATAAGGCAAACATTTTTAATTCTTGTTGACACTCCAGAGTTTAGAGAGTTGTACATGTATTCTACAACCCTGTATACACTCCACAGAATTGAGATTTCACAAAAATCCATATAATTGGCAGATATCACTGTTTAGTTTACAAAAAAGGTGGCTCTAAATGAAAGTAGATTTCTTGTTCTGAGAACTTTATGACATCAGAGTGTTTGATAAGGACGCCATCGTCTATACTTGTGAACACAAACATTAACAGCATCCTTAGTAGCTGCCTGGTCAAGTTAAGTCTGAGTTCAAATGATTTCCTGCTAACCGTGAAAATTTTATTTGAAAGAGAAGCAAATGAATTTATTGAAAACACAACACGAGTCATATACTGTAGCTGAAGTTGAGCTCTAAAAATTCACACACCATATATACAGATGATTATTATTTATTTAATTTGTTTTACTTTATAAAATTTTTTTCTTAAAGCTCACATATTATACATCATAAAAAAATTATATAAGACATAATTGATAGGTAACTCATATTATGCATTCTAGCACCTTGATTATCTTTGTGTCTGTTGCTTTAAATGAACTGACCCCTGAACGGCCCCTTTGAGGAAGTCCATATTTCTAGACAATCTGAATGCAGGGACTAAAAACATTTGGGATTTTATCAAGCATGTTACACATGTTTATGCTTTTTTTTATTTCTTATGAACAAAAAAAAAATGTTGGTTCACAACATCATCTTCATTATTTAGCGATGTAGTTAAAGTTAAACGAAACGAAGCTGAAGAAGGCTGGGTTAGCAGGTAGCCGCTGGCTATTAACAGCTAAAATACAAACTAAAGATCAATAGATTAGCCTTTAGCGGATATCCTTAATGGTACACTGTTTTGGTTGTAACATACAATACAGTGGTACCAGCACCTGTCCTTGTTCTTTATATGGAAAAGCCATTTACCATTTGTGTAATTGTGCATGGCAGATGTTTAATTTTATGTTAACCTCCATTAAGGGAGATTCATTAAGAGCGATCATCACTTTGCAAATCAGAGTCTCCAACAATATTGTTCCTGATTTTCAAATCTGGAATTAATTCAGAATAAAAGCCTAAGTGTGTGTTTCACGCCAATGTTGCAGTAAAGTTTAATAAACAGTGTGTTATGAAGCCCTAAAGGGACAGCGTTCGTTGTTTTATTCAAAACGTGGCACACTAAGTAGTTTCTATTCTAGATGAAACCTTTTTTATCAGACAAATTTTGTCATATTTTAAAATGATATATAATTTTTTTCTCCTTGCAAATAGTGTTCAATGGAAAAATGTTATTTAAAAACATGGGATTTTATATCACCTGTTTCAAAGTAAATTCTAAAAACGAAACTGAAGCGGAAAAAATGGCAAGAAATATTCTTTAATAAATATTATAATAATAAAAAGGCTCCATTTTGTGGCAGGTAGATATGACTAAACCTAATCTTAAAAGTAAAATTTATTTAAGATCACATGATTTGATTTGGTAATGAACGTTATTTTCATTATTTGTTATAATGACTTGAATTAATCTTTTGATGGTGTTGTTTAAACATGTAAAACGAGCAAAAGATTATCAATTGTTTACTTTTCTTTGGCAAAGAAGCTATGTAGCTAACAGGAAAAAGTAACACCTAACGTTTTAAATACAATTCATAGGTTTACCGATTTCACGTCCTTAACTGATAGTTAAAGCAACCAATGTTAACCAGCAATTAATGAGAGCGTTTTTTTCCTCAGTTTAAGTTGTATTTAAACAGTTCTAGCGACAACAAATTAGTTAAGCAAGACAAATTAAAGAAGCAGAAAAATAGTTTATACAAACAGAATTATAATAATAATAAAAAACAGTGAAGCTGTTGCAAATAATGCTGTTGTCACTCTGTCAACTGACCGTGTCTAGTAATGCGCATCATCTACTGTGTCCTCTTGTGTTGTACAAATATTAGGTATATGAGTTGTGGGGAAACATGATGCAAAACATTTTGTTCTTCTATATTGCTTATCCTGTGTACAGCGTCGCAGAACACCAATTAGGATAATCTGCATGTCTTTTGACTGTGGAAGAAAACTGGAGTACCTGGAGGAAACCCATCAAGCACGGGGAGAACATGCAAACTCCATGCCTACAAACCCGAGGGAGGAATCTAACCCTCGACCCTGGAGTTGTGAGGTCACAGTGCTAACCACTAAGCCACAGTGTCATTGCAAAACAAAGCGAATCGATTGTTAGGTTTTGAATCCCAAATGACTAGCTAACTAAATTATTTATACTTCTTTTTAATTTAGATTTTATAAAAGCAAAGATGAATGAATACACGATCTGCATAATCTTTTCAAGGCGGAACCTGGAGTATCAATTGTAATGCTAATGTAATGCTACAGCTTGTAGCAGCAAAGTGTTAGAGTTGTGCTACAGACCCTTATTCAATGTGTAGTGTTGTTGTTTCTGCTTCGCATTTTGTTTACCGAACGAATGGCATGTGTAAGGGCAGTGCATAATTGTTGGTGAATTTTCAGCTGGGATGCTTCAGCAGCTTTTATTTTAACACCCTTCAGTCCCACAACATCTGTAGGGTGACTATTCGTCAGTCCTGCACACAGAGGACCGGCGTTCGTACTCCGGTGCTGTAGCTTTCATGCATGAGAAATGCTAGGCAGCATGAAATTAAATGGCAATGGCAAATTAATTCTGGGCAACTTCCCTGCGCATGCTGAGTGAGGTTAGGATTCAGGCACGCAGAACTGGCTTTTAAATCACTCTTCGGATGGCCAATTATTCTTGCATGGAAATAAATTCCTAGTCAGTCGCGCTAATTGAAATAGCAAGTCATGTCGAAGCCGCTCTAGGTGTGGAAATTTTTAATTGCTCTCCCTTGTATGTTTTCACACACACGTAGCACTGTGCAAAGTAAACAGAATAGGTGGTAAATATTTCATACCGTCTCACATCCTAGGTGTGCCAGGTAAGCTAGTTTTTAAATGTTGTTTTTTTTTAAACAGCTTTTTGATAGAATTTGTCAGACTAAACAAGAAAAAAATTAGATGCTTCTACAAGGCTTTTTACGCCATTATAGACGTGTGTTATGCAATACAGTCAATTTAGCAGCACACTATTTGATAACTGTTCTAAGTGGAGAGTTTATTTTTTTTTCTTTTTTTTTTTTTTTGCTCTCAGTGACAGAACAGAGGCCATATGCTGTAATGGTGACTAATGCACAATCCACAAAGCTTAATGGAAAGCACTTAGCATCCATCTTTAAGCGATGATCGATGGATTCACTTTTCTAATTATCAGTTGGTGAAGAGAGGGGGAGAGAGAAATCCGAGGCCATGCCCCCTTCAGCAAAAAATATGTGGCTATTGGTTTAATCTTAATCAGGAAGTGAGGTGCAAAAAAGTATTTCTCACTTTTTGCCGCTTTAATTTGACGGTAAATTATATATTTATATACTAGCATTTATATACTAGCATTTATATATTAGCATTATTTAATACTGAATAAATAAAATATATTTATTCAATTACATAGTTAATTATATATTTGGGGTTAGTTATAGTAGTGTACACAGTCTCAGGAGTAAAACAATAAATAAAAGATAATCAAAATTAATAAAGTACATTTCTGGAAATTATAATCAATATGAAGCAGGAAATGGTAATTAAATTCACAAATTAATCAACAATGAACAACTTTATTCAAATATTTTAAAAAAAGCATTGATTATTAGTTTTATAAAATAATTTTGCAATTTTTTTTAACAATTATTTGCATTTTTGCATATTTGTAATTCAACCAATAAAAAATTCTGAAGAAGAAAAAGTGTTAAAAGCAACATTCACTAATCACTAGTCCAGTCAGTATATCACTTGTATTTACATTTCTGGAGTAAAAGTCAAATTATACTATAAGCTTTGTTTGTTTTGTTTATTTATTAGTTTTTTTTATGTATTAGAGACATTCCAAATTTCTCATGAATGAAGAAGTGAAACCAATTGGCATTTACAAATGACCTCAAGCACAGTATGGTGAATGAGTAAACAAGGTGGTTCGGAGCCCATGGCAGTTGTTTTCGTGAACATTTAGCGAGAGGCCGTCTGATCCTTAAACAAAAAATGACAGATAACTTGTGTGTGGGAACTGTACACACAATTATTCACCAACACCAGTAACTCATTACAGGAACTCGCCCGAAAGCTATTTCCACTTGTCTAAAGGGCATTAAAGGAGTTCCTGGAAGGCCAGCGTTTCGGATGTAAAGCAGGCAGTCCGATCATGTCTCCAGCGTACTGAGAAATCTTTTTACCTTGACACTATGCAAGCACTAAAGTGCACTAGCACCAATCAAGCACTATCAAAAGTCCCGGTTTTCCTCGAATGCTCCTTTTTATATATAGTGTTGTTTTTATTTTTCCTGAAATGGACCTGCATGCTCTTCAAACTAAATTTGTGTTTCTTGAACATATATTGTACAATTTATTTTAGGGAAAACAATTCATGAGAAAGGAAAATTAAAGGAAGAGTTAACCATACTGGAGAAGGATTGAGAGATATGAATTCTCTAGCCAAACAATGAAGTGTCCCTCCATTTCTCATCCCTTGCATCCCTCCATTTAGTGCGTACTCAGAAGCTTCAAAGTCAAAGATTTTCTTTGCCAGTGTAACTACACTTGACTAATATTACTATAAAACTCCTTTTACATAAAGGTGCCCTGTTGCTGATTGGCTGGATTTGTGTTGTGTGGCATGGTCTGCACCACTTCCTTTGTTTTGTGTGTGTGTCTGCACCACTTCCTTTGTTTTGTGTGACAGCTGGCAAACTGTGAAGAGATATTCGCTGAACAGTAGATTGGATTGAAACGATTGAACGATTGAAACTGCTCCTTTAAATGTATTACATTTAACAGCTACATATCTTATGATCCACCACAAATTTGTATAGGTTTTACAAGATAAAAGATAGCGTATATTATGACAAAGGTTATAATAATTGCTCAACATTCCATCCACATTACCACTCGTTTTCTCTCCTATCCGCCACCGTTGTTTAAAGTCCCGATGGCGTTGTGTTTAAACAGGCTTCAGACTCGGAGTCTGATCTAAGGTTTAGCGGTCAAGTCATGCGACTTGTACAATTAAAAAGAAACGATGCTTCATTCTTATGAAAAATCAATCAAACAATGTTGGCATTGAATCCTATGAGCATGCTCGATCCAAATGCGATTACCAGCTTTGAATAAGTCAACAAGTCGGGCTAGCCAGAGAGTATTAGCTAATTTGCTAATTTGGCAGTCGTTCTCTCTGTGATTTTTGCGTGAGAACGGCAAGTCGGATTTAATAAACTTGATAAGAGTCATTTGTTGCTTTCCTATTCTGTGAATTTAATAAACTGTTATTAGTTGTGTGGTCATAAAATATTCACAATGAATTACAATATATTTATAAAAAAAAAAAAAAAAAAAAAAAAAAATATATATATATATATATATATATATATATATATATATATATATTTTTTTTAGGTTGGACTTGCTTAGCATTGCTTGCTAGTCCATTAAATGTTTAGTAAACACTTTGAGAATTGAGAATTTTAGAGTCTGAGATTTAGGGTAGGGAGCTATACTCAGACATTTCCACTGAATGTGGGATTCCTGGATGATGGGTAAAGCACCTGCAGTTGTACGCCATGCCGTTTATATTCTTTCAGTATTATAACTGGTTAGTCCCCTACTTTCACACACCCTTTGCACTTCTTCAATTGGAACAGCTTCATGTTTGTGAACCTAAGCAGCTCGTTTGCACCTTTTACAATATATTACACTGGATTATACGCTAGTAAAAAATATATATTTAAAAAAAAAAACTTTGTTATAGAAAAATAATCAGCGACAGAGTCGCTGTGTTCTTTATCAGATGATTGTTTTCCTGTTCTGAGGTCCTCTCCTGTCACAGTAATTGGCCAGTGTTAACACTAACACACTTTTTAAAAACTTATTAAAGAACAAGCACAGTTTGTTCTTTCTGAAGTTGAAACAAAAAACCATGCACTGCATACTAATGCCTGGTTAATTAAATAGCCGTGATGCGTTTCATTGTTTTCAGGCAATGACGATTTACAAAGGGCATTCAAGTCAAATGGGGCCTTTTAAAATAACCGAACACAGTTATGAAAGTAAAAACTCCCTTTATTTCTCAATATAATCCCCTGCTACACTACTAAACTTATCCCACTCTTTCATTAGTGCTTGGATACCATCAAGGTAAAAAGTTTCCTCAGTATGCCAGAGCTGTGATCAGACTGCCTGCTTCACATCTGAAACGCTAGCCTCCCAGGAGCTCCTACAGTGTCCCAAAGATGTGGAAATCACTTAGAGTGAGGTCATGACTGTACAGGGGGAAGTGGCAACAACTCCCAGCCGAGTTCTTGTAACGTGCAAGTTTTGTTGGTGAATGATTGTGTACACGGTTCCCGCAGACATGCGTCTTTTCCAGACGTTCGCGACAAGTATTCCGCCGATTTTCAAGGATCAGGCATTTCACTCTGTGAATGTTCACAGCAACGACTGCCCTGGGCTACGAACCGTTGGCACCGGATCGTCATTCACGGACATACTGTACGGCCTTCTTTAAAATGTTTGCACCATACAAATGATTTAGTGCAGCTGAGAGTCTCGTGACATACTGTGGTCAAAGTCTTCTTTAAAAAAAATAAAATAAAAAATACAGCTTCACTCGGGGAGAAGTTTCATCACAAGTCCCGATTTGACTCGAAAACCCATTGTATAAACTGATGTAATGTGCTATAGGTTCACAGTTTACTAATGCACAGTTTAATATTTGAGTTAATGCCTCAGACAAATATATTTGTTCTTGTTACTTAAAAGCAGGCGCTTAAATCTGACTTTTTGATGTTTATCCCATTTTATTACTGTAGATTCATTGAGCACTTGAGGTCACATCGTGGAACCTTTTGGAGTCACAAATCGGATTAATGCAAAGGCTGCAGAAACTGCACAAAAACACAAATTGAGATTGTGTTTTCAATACCCTTTTTTTCCATGGAACCTTACTTGCTTTTGAGCTTTGAACTGTGAAACATTTGAAAGAAGAGAGAGAGAGACCTAGAGGAAAGCATAATGTGACTGTGCCATCTCAAATGGATGTGTGGGCGGAAAGAACAACGAGTAACATTTAGGTCCTGAAAGCGTTGCGCGTTTCTGTACATGTGTGTGTGTCCATCTCCTCCACAATTATCTGTGTATGCCACCCACTGATGGATGAAAGTCAAGTAAATCTTTTTTTGGACCCTAAACTTGAAACACATAAACGGATGTGCTGCAACAAGCTTGAGCTTTTGCTTGTCGCCTCAAGGAGGCAGTGTGCATCCACGGCAAACTTCACACCTAGCCACGAGCTCGGGTTTTACTCGCATTCATCCAAGCTGGCTGTCATGCTGCTATCATTGTTCATTTTTGTTTGATTAATTTTTTTCTTTCTCTTTTTTGCTTAAGATGATGCTTGAAAAGATGAAGAGCTGTTTAAAATTCATAGGTTGAAGTGGGTGTTGTGCATGTGCCTTGTCCCTTTGTCTGGTTTTAGTAGGAAGCTGGATGTCCTGTTTAGATGTAATATAGTAAGAGACAATTTGTAGATGGAAGAATGAGTTGTAAAGAATGGTTGAAGGAAAAAAAGACGAAAAATTGATGTATTGAAAAACTGGCTGTATTGAGAAATTATCCACTAGTGCTATACCAGATCTTTTAGTTGAGTGGAGAAGACTGAATATTTAAAACTGATTTTTCTTCACCAATATCATGTTATTTCTGTTCAGAGACCGCATCAGTTCTAAATCGTCTTTGAATAGAAGTGTAATTTATAGTGAAAGTCAAATGAACCCCTTTTTTTATTTTCTTTTTTGGCCTTGTTTACCTGGCGAGGAGTGGGGTTTTTTTTTCTTCCTCTTTTTTTTCTTTAAATATCTGATCTCTCTTTAAAACAATGGTCTCATTTCTACTGGTATTTTTGCCAGAGAACAACAAATAAGTGCTGTTCTTCACCACGCAAGCAGAGGCGGAAGGTACCTCTTTCTTACTGTCCAAAAGTGTATGTTTCATGTATCTGTACTTTACTAGAGTAGTTTTATTAAAGGATCTTTTTTACTTGTATTTCACTGCATCCTACAGCAAATATCTATACTTTCTACTTCAGTACATTTCTGCATGGCGTCATGCCACATTACCACAGCGGTGTGTAGCATTTTAAGTGGAAATATCGATCACCTGTTGTCTTTAGTATGTCATTGTGTGATTTGCCTTCCCTCTGTTAAAAGCAGGTGTTTGAAATAGGAAGTGGAATTGGTTGCAGGATATAAAGAAAACAGCACAGGTACAGGAAGGTGTTGTACTTTTACTCAAGTATAAATGTAACTGGAGGTCTTTTACTCTTACTTAAGTAATATTTCATCTCTAAGTCCAGGATTTGCGTACCTTGTACCACTACTGCACGTAACTCTTGGGTAGCAAAGAAAAGTACCTAAATACGTAATAAAATCCTGTAATTGGTCCATGGTTTAAAAGAAATATCTACCTGTTAAAAGAAACGTGCCACAATGAGTTCCCCCATGAAATGCTCCCTCAAATGTGGAAGAAGTAGCATCAAGCATGCTATGAGTCGTTCTTTATTTCTTTCCTTTAGTTCCTTAAAGTTTGGTAGCTGCTCTTACAAAACAGAAGCTTTCACCAATGCCAAAAAAAATAAGAAAGACTTCAGAGTTGCTAGGTTGCAGGTCTGTAGTGCCCCCCCTCCAATATCGGCTATTCTGAGCATTCTGATTGCAGGCAGTGACCACTCCAGGTAGATGGAATCTGAAAGCCATGCACTTTTACAGAGGAAGGTCATATTCTTAGTAGAAAGCAGTTTACTTTCTCAGGAAAACCTCTTAGCGCACTCCGATTGGAAATTTCGGGTATGGCTTCCGGTCATGCTGATGAGAACGGGACAGAATTAAATTTTCTTTTGCCCCAAAGTAAAGATAAAAAAATATATATATTTTTTCTTATTTGGCACATTGTGACCCAGAGATGATGTGCATATACGTTGAAAATGTCTTTGTCTAACTTTGCAGATTTGTCTTTTGTAGTGGTTAAGTTGAAAGTCTTTCCAAAAAGTCCATGTTCCTTTTTTTTTTTTTTCCTGACAAAAGAGCTCTTTAAAGCTGAATCCTCACAGGCAGTAAATAAATAAATGCACTGTATTTTTTAACTGAACTTTAATTATCATACCATTATTATGAAACTTTGGCTTGTCTAAGCAGCTCATTATTGAAATGTAGACGTGATATTTAAATCAAAACGTAGAATAAATTGTGTGTGCGCTTTTACAGCTTCATCTCGCACTCTAATATGTAATTACATGCAAGATTGTCGCCTAAGCAAATTGCTGCTTCTTTTCTTCTAGCCTTGTCTCTGATTATACATGGAAAGTGATATTTAAATATAAGGATGTAACAGACCCAGTTTACCGTAGTGAACTTTTAATTGTAATGGCATGTCGATGTCATGTCCAGCTCAGCACTTTTTTGCGGTTATTTATGAATTTATTTGGATTAAAAGTTTTTTTTTTAAGTGCTTGTCGGCTACGTTACATAATGGGAACGTGTATAGAAGCGCGCTCGGGAACAAGCTAAATAGTAACACGTGTCCTTGGCGAAGAAACTGCTGAGGTCTGGAATTTCGAGATATAGCAAAGGAAGCTTATAGAGCGTCGGTAGCCTTGTATTGACAGCACCACAGTATATGGGACGTGAACTTTCGCTCCAGCATGCTGATGTTCCCCAGAGAGCGCAAGAGCTGGGTGGAGGTCTAAAGCTCAATTTCTCTGCAGTTGTATCCTTGTAGTTAGACGAAACAGAGAGCGAGAGAGAGAGAGACTATAGAAAGAACAGGCACATTTTCCACCAGGAAATTTGGATATGCTGAACATGAAAGATTTTTGTTTTAATAATAATAATAATAATAATGATGATGATGATGATGGTTTAAATGTCAAACAAGATTTTATCTATTATTTATTTATTTATTTTTTAACACAGGAAGGGTTAAGCATATGTGATGGTTAGGCCTGTATTTGATCTGAACTTGTCGTGAAAATTATTGTTTGCAGTTACAGCTTATTGGTCCTTTGAAACCCTTATAATATTTGTACTGTTCGAGTCAGTTTCACCTGGTACACACAGAGGCACAACGCTGCCCTTCACACCATCGAAGCCGGTCAGAGAGGTATATTAACTGATTTAAACTGTTAGCTCTTTAGTAGAGCATACCAGAAAACAGAAGAAAAAAAATTGCACAACTCCCTGCTTCATTACATCACCACCACCACAACCACCATCATCACCTCCTTGAACTGCTGACACAAGCCAGATCGGGCCCATGGATTCATGCAAGATGAGAATTGAGCAATTTTAGTACATTGTGCCCTACAATAAAACATCTGTTATGTTGCTAGATTAGGAGCGAGATTGCTTTCTGTATGTACATGGCAGTGGTTTAAGAGTTAAACCTTCAAATATCCTGAAAGCTGCAGCCTCAGGCTAACTGGATTTGAGACCTTCGGGCTTTTGTGGTAAAATTGCACAGCTCATGCCAAGATGAAACGGCTGAATAAGTAACTTAAAAAAAAAGCCTTCAGGTAAGAAATATGAAAATCAGTGAATGTGTGTAATAGATTTTAACATAAGTTTCTTATGTTAAGGTAGAATGAATCCCTCACCACGGAAAGGCAAAGAGCACACACTTATACATACACGCACTAATTTACTCCTGCCAATTTGGATTTATATTAAATATCACTGATGTTATGAATTAGGACTATTGGGAGATAGCAAGTTAGAAATTAGATTCTTAACCTTAAGCTATACGTGACAATTTTTAATGTGTAAAATGTAATAGTATTTATTCAAATGTGACATAATGCAGTATGCTATGGATAAATAAACATTAAAAGAAGCATCATGATTTCATAAATAATTAGGACATGTTCTGAGCCTCATCAGACAAAATAAATCCCACTAATGGCCACTGCTGTTGCAGTTATGCTCGTTTTGTCTTTGTTTACTGTGCAAATTAGGAGGACCATTTAAAAGTCTAATGAAAGTCCAGGCTTGATTAAAGTCGCCTCAAGCCAGGGGAGGCATAAAACAAACTCCGAATTGTGTCATATGTTGTCAATCAACACTAAGTGCATTTATTTACACTGACCCTAATATTACAATAATAATACTAATACTACACTTAGGTAAAAATGCGTCATGTGAACACGGGTTGGAACAGTCTGACCTGATTTGGCAATGAGGGAGGTGGTGTAAACTTTTTGTTATAATCTGTTTTGTAGGTAGATATTAGCCATGTAAACACTTCCTTCAATTGTTTCTTATTGGTCAGAATAAATACACTCCGCGTGTTTGTTCCACATTGGGGTAATATTGGATGACGTGAGGAATTTCCACAAAGGAAATTTTGCTTCTGCTTCAGACTGGCTAAAGCTGTGAGAACAAACAACTTTCTCCCACCTGTCTTTAAATTCATCCTCTGGTTTGGCCTCGCCATTTCATATGTAGTACAGCTTCTAACCAATCATAGATGAGACTGAATCCTTGTAAACAGTCGTAACGCAGAAGACGGGATTTATCGGATAACATGTGAAGCTTAACCAAAGCTCACATTTAGAGGGGAATGTCTTCTTCTTTTTATAAGTTAGATTCTTATTAAATTCTTTTAGCATGTCAATGCACATCTCTTTAGATTGTCCATGTAAATGTAGCTAGTGCATGTTACACATTCTTTTAGGTATGTAGGTATTGGGCCTTACCGGTTATTGCCGTTGATTTTAGGTTCATTGCCCTTGCCATACTTTTTTGCTCAAAATATCTGATCGTAATCTATTCCCCTTATTCCCCCCCTCAACCTCTCTCTCTCTCTATACCTTTCTGTTTTTATTTCAACCAAGCTCACCGTTTCTTCTTTTTCAGGTTTTATTTCACCAGTCCAAGCAAACAGGTGTTGAATTAAATTGAAAGACTGCCATTTGCCATTTAACCTGTGCTAGAGAGAAGAAAGGCAAAAAAAAATTGGCGTCGATCCTGCTACTCTCGCAAACAGGAACACCGAGAGGTCTCGGTTGCTTGTAGGAGTGTTTTTACAAAGTGTATTTATAGCACCGTTTTCAGAGAACTGCGCCAAGACTAGCGAAAGAAAAAAAAAAAAGTAGGAGGCACGGTAATGACAGCGAAGGGAGTCGGGCTCACTTTCAGTCTCCTTTAAGGACACGTTAATTGCACTTCTTGTACAGTCAGCCGAGAGTGGAGTGTTGGTATAAGGCAATTATGGCAACTGCATGCCACAAATAAAAAAAATCACAGGAGATCAAATGAGTTCATTTAGATTTATATAATGTTATCAAGGAGAACTGTTCCCTCAAAAGGCACTAACATTAAATCTACTTCTGATAAAGCGAAACCGGTAAAGAACAATTACCAAAAGACAAACCAACATGGACGTACAATGGAGTTTGTCAGCTAAAGTTGATGTTTAAAAAAAAAAAAAAAAAAAAAAGTACAGCTAATAATTCTCCTTTTTATATTGATTATTTTAATTAGTGTTAATCTAGAAGGGAAGGCAGGGTTAGTTAAATAAGTAAGTGATTATTAAAAAAAGGCTAAATCAAGATAAAACAATCATGTACTTAATGTACACTTTATTAGGAACACCCATACACCTAGACGTTCATGCCGTTATCTAAAAAAAAAACATTCATGTTGAACTGGTGCAGTGCACAAAATCAAAGAAGGTGTAATCTCTGTGACTTGTAAGGCATGATTGTCGATAACAGGTTTGGGTATTTCAGAAACTCCAGGGAATTTCACCCACAACTGACTGTTGTTTACCCAGAAAGGTGTGACAAGGAAGAATAAAAAAAACCCTGTCTGAGTGACAGTTCTGTGGGTGGAAACTCTTCGCTGATAGATTGTAAGAGGTCAAAGGAAAATGGACAGATTAATTAGGGGATTAGGAAATTTTTTAGAAACTTAAATAACATTCTTTAGCAGAAACACATGTTGCATCACATGCGCAAAAGATAGAACCTTTGAGTTAATCTTTTTCTTTTAGTTTTCAACTCTTTGAAAGAGTAGTCTGTCGATAATGAATTTATGATGTGAAATTTAGCAGTATCTGTACTCATCACATCAGCTCATCTGATACAAGCAACCGTATCATAGATAAGGTCACAGAGATAATGTTTTTTAATTAGTTTTGAAGTATTTAATTTTTTTTATTTTTTGTGGACAGTGAGTGTGTATCTATGTTGTTCTTACATTAGGTCCTACACTGTGATTTGAGAAAAGTATATGTAGGAATTTCTTAGCTGTAAAGTGTTTAAAGCATTGGTTGAATACTTTACACCATCTCGTACACGAGAAAAAAAAAAAGGTTCTCAGAAGCTGCGGTGTCTGACAGGGTCCACCCACGTTCCATCATCTCATTCTTGACCAGCTGTGCTGAAATAGTCAAATGACTTGATTTGTTGATGTGGGAGTGACTAGCCGTGCCTAAAGTTCTCTAGAGATGTCGGCCATGTTTGCTATATATTTTGCATTTCTAGGTCGTTAAGAGGGGTGTGTGTGTGTGTCTACTGTGACTGACAGGTCTTTGTCATAACCTTAGAAGTTAGCCTGTAATTTGGAATACTAAGAACGATAAAAATATTAAGCAGGTTACCTTTATAGTAAAAGTCACTATTTGTTGTTTAGTTTTGATCAAGATTTCAATTTCAGTTTCTAATTCAAATTTTATTTGCCATTAAATAAATTGCACTAGAGAGTACAATTAAATAAATTTGAGTAAAAGTCATATAAGAATATAAAATTTTTACAAATGTTAATTATAACTAATTTAGGCTGGAAATTTTTACAATATTTACAAGAGTTACCAAAATAAAATAGAACTCAACTGCGGTGAATGTACTGTACACTGATTAGATATAACATTACGACCACTGACAGGTGGAGTGCATAACAGTAGTACCTGAAATGGGTGGGATGTTGGGTCCCAAGTAAACATTTTATCCTTTAAAAAGGGGGGATAAAAATTTGACAAACGTAAGAACTTGTTCGGCTTTACAAGCACCGTATTGTGATGTCTAGACGATTGGGTCAGAGCAACTCTGAAACGCCAGGACGGATATTGTGAAATGTTCCTGGTCTACCATGGTCAGGACCTGGTCAAAGAAGGAATACCGGAGAGCGGGCGACTGGTTCATGGGTGGCCAAGGCTCACTGATGCACATGAGCAACGAAGGTTGGCTCGTGTAGTTTTATCCGATAGAAGAGCTACTGCAGCTCAAATAGCTGAAAAAGTTAATGCTGGTTCTGGATGGCCTCCAAATTCTCGAGATCAATCGAGCATCTGTGGGATGTAATGGTTAAACAAGTTTAAACCATGCTGGCCACCTACCTTACAACTTGGAGAACCCACAGGATCTTGTTTCAGAGTCCATGCCTCTGCAGGTCAGGGCTGTTTTGTGGCAAAAAGATGTTACGTTATGGTTGATCAGTCTTTAACTGCTTCCTAAGTTGCATGAAATTTCTATTGTGATCAGTACAAAAAAGATAAAACGATACTGGATGCATTCTGACCCAAGATGAATGCATGTGGAGAGTTTAAGCTTTTACAGGCAGATAGTGCCACGCCTAGTTTGTCACACATTAATTTGATTTTTTAATTTCCCTCTAGTTTTTTAAAAGGATTGTAAGCCTTCCATGTGACAAGGGATTTCTTGCTTGACATTTAAAAAAAAAGTGAGTAGTTGAACACATGCCCTAGAAGCAGATGTTTTTGTAATTGTGTCCCAGATCCCGCTGATTGCTGTTGGACCTTATGAAAGTGATGGAGCATAGACGTGCCGTGCCCTGGATAAGAAACGAGCTGCATGGAAACCAGATGTATAGAGATATTTTATCTACAATTAATTCATCATCTAATGCTAATCTATTATTGACCATTTTCCAAGTCCCAAGGCCAAGAGTGAAAAGAAACTGTTAGTTTCTTCAGGGTTAGAAACACGAGGCATGCTCATGGAATGTGATTTGTGCCAAAAAAAAAATATTATACAAAAATAAACTAATTGAAAGTAAATTAAAAAAATGCAAAAAAAAAAAAAAAAAAAACTTAATATTAAATACAAAATAAAAAGTTTTTCGGTTTTACTGCCGAGATTCAAATTTTTTGTTCTTCAGCTTTTCAGTTTAGCTATGGAATTTTACGTTTGCCCTGCTGACACATGTGTACCGTGAGGGCGGGAGTTACAGGACTGCGTTCTCATTGGCTCCTGCTCTCTCCTGCATTATCACCGGCCAGCTGTTTAAATCTCCACTACATTCTCAGGACAAAAATTGTTGTATGATCTATGCATAGAACAAAAGTGTTTTATGCGCAGTTATTTAAAATCTTGATGGTTCAGCTGTAATCGTTGCTGATTCCTTAAGAGGTATAACTTTTTTTTTTATGTAACAACACTTGTCATTAGCTTTGTATTTTTGGCTTTAAAGGTCTTGGGTCATTAGCTTTGCTGATCCAAATCCATTTTTATATACATTATCTTTTATTAAGATATAGCCAGAAAATACAGAATTGATGTACATAATATTAAAAAATTATTTTCACAGAAAAAGAAAAATCAGTATTTAGTGAGATTTTCTTTTTCACTTTAGACATTTATATATTCTTTTGGGGACACTGCTTTGAACTTTTCTCAAACAGTCCTTCAGGGCTTCTTTCAGCCCTTCCCAGAGTTCTTCTTTACACCTAGGCTGTCTTTTTATTTATTTATTTCTTCATATGGACCCATACTGCCTCTGTGGAGTGTACTCCATGTTTTTTTCTCCTTAGTATAATTTCACTGTGTTAACATGGTGTTTGGGCTTATCACCATGCTAAAAAAAAACAAAACTATTCCGATCAGACGCTTTCCAGAAGGAATGGTGTGATAAATTACAACCTGTCTGTACTTTTCGTCATTTATGATCCTATCAATGGAGATACTACCACCAACACCACTGGCAGATATATAGCTCCTAAACCATGACACGCCCTCCACAATGCTTCACTAGAAGCTTGCAAGGAGTTATTATTCGACCTCTCTTTAGCTCTCTTCTTACATACTGTCAAAGATTTCTAACTTCTATGCATATTACTTTTTTTTTCTCCGTTTTTCCCCACTGATCTTCACTTCAGTCTTCACTGTTTGCTTTAGCATATTTGCTTTAGCCTCTTCTCCTTGTTCCCCTCTGTGAAAAGTGCTTTCTTGGCTACAGTCCTTCCACAGAGGCCATGCCTGATGAAGCTTCTTTAGACTATGGATCAACTAAGCTGCCAGGTGTTGAGCCAGGTCCTTGCTGGACGACTTGTGGTTTCTCGAAGAAGAATAAACATCTCATCAGAATTTGACAGTTTTCTTGGTCGTCTACTCATATTTTTTCTCTTTGACCTTTTCAGATATTTTCTTATTTCTTTAACAGCTTGAAAATCATGTCCTCAGTATCCAGCTTGTTTGCTGATTTCCCTTTGAGAGTGGCTTTGATGATGCACAAATTACAATTTTATGCCTGTCACGTTGTGTTCAATGATCTTTAGCATTTTGAATTACATGATGTGACTGAAGCTTTCCAAGAATTAAACTCGTACAATATAAAGTATGCATGTAATGCATAACGGGAACAAAACACTGATTTAAGATGCAACTTTGGACCCATGCAGTTTAAACCAAAGGTAGGTCAGCCTATCACTAAAAAGCTTTTCACATGAGTTCAATTAAACTTTGGTTAAGACAATTTTGTTTTCCCGAGAGAGTTTAAGAGCTACATTAAGGGCGACGGGAGGTAACACTAAATACGTCATGTAGGATGGTAGAAGCTAATTTTGTTGACATTTATTAGGTTGAGATTTATTAGGTTTTTCTGGTTGTATTCCATAAGGCGGCTGGGAAATAAATATATATTTACATACACCAATCAGCCATAAAATTAAAACCATCTAGGTTTTTGTTTTTTGCCAGCAGAGCAGTTCTGGGCTCTGGGGGTGTGTCTCCGCAGAGCCTCTGGGGCGTGTCTCTGCAGTACTTCTAGGGGCCATTTGTATATTGTGTGTGTGTGTGTGTGTGTGTGTGTGTGTGTGTGTGTGTGTGTGTGTATAATTTGTATATCACCCCCCCATGTACTTTCTTTTTTATTACACCTTAAATTTTCCTGTCAAAACCAATCATAAAGTATAAAACATCCTGTCTTCATGTGACACATTCTTTAACAAATTCATTTTATTTGGCTCAAATGTGACCATTTTTTTAATTTTTCTTTGCCTAACGTTGTGGCAGCTTGTTCAGGCCTCTGTTAGCTTTGGAGTTTGTGCTGTGTTATTTCCTTCTAGACGATTCTGCAGAGTTATGACATTGAACGGGATTAAAATCAGCACTCAAGGACGAGTCCGCTAAGGCATATCTGTTTTCTTATTTTAAAGGAAAGAACACTTGTGTAGCTCCTGTGGCAGTGATGGCTGGATCATGTGCTATTGTGCTGTTGAAAGACACGCTTCCTTCCTCCCTCACGCCGAGGTTTCTGGCAGGTTTTAATCAAGGACAGCTTGGTATTGCATACCACTTATTTTCCAATCAATTCTGACAAGGTTGCCAGTGCCTGCTGCTACAAGCTGCACACTTTATGTGGATCTGATTAGTGAACAGTGTATGATTTGCCTTAATGTTATGGGTAACAATTTTTAACGTCATCAGATGTCTTTTTAAAGACAGAATTCTGTGGCACAGATTTATGTTTCTTACATTCTCAAACCTTTTGTGTGTGTTTCTTTCTTTCATTATTTTTTTTTCTTTTCTTTCTTTATTCCCTCATTTCTTTCTGTAACACATCGTCCTGGACCTGTGATTTGAATAAGTTGAAGGAGAGTTCAAACTGCGCGAGTCTACAGAAGTATTACTGCCTCTCTTTTCCTTCCATTTGCTTTCCTTGTTATATCTCTGGGCATTTTTGGTGCAACTCGTCATGCCAAATTTTTTTGAACCACCTTGAGAGATGACTGTAACAGTCACAGTGATGACAGTAAAAGGGGCTGCATCATTATGCGTGAAGCAAAGCCAGTGTTAAGTCCAACTGCAAAGAAATGCTTGGATTTGAGCTTGATCTATACTTACATGTCGTGTGAGACAGAACGTGTTTAACCAATCAGAAGCAAACAGTGCTGCTAGGAATGTGTCTGAAAAACAATTCATTCTTGTTTCGTACCAAACATTGTGCAATTTGTTCAGTCAAGGGAGAAAAAAAAATTCTAGACCCTTGAATAAAGCACTCAATTTCGATACTGCATTGACAAGAAGATCATTATGTAGAAAAGACAGAGGTAGGTTTGAGCGTGTGTGTGTGTGTGTGTGTGTGTCTGATGGTCTTGGTGTTGACAGCGGCTAGTGGGATGTAGGTTTGGCTGCGTAACTGCAACTGGCGCTGAGATGCATTAGTTTGAAATGGGAAGCAACTGAAAGTCAGAGGGATAGAAGCTCAAATAAATGTACCTTGACAGTGAGCAGGCACAGCCAGATGGCTGTCACATCACTCTTTCTCCAAATTTACAGAATGCTGGCTTGCACTAGGTTTTTTTCCTGTGTGTGCGTGTGTGCGTGTGTGCGTGTGTGTGCGCGTGCGCGTGTGTGTGTGTGTGTGTGTTTTAAACGATTTGGCGTGTACTACATGGGTTTTAGGTTCTGGCAGCAGCAGCAGCACCACGCAGCACTTTAGATGTTTTAAATCAAGAAGTTCAAAGAGACATCACACTTGAATACCTGTGTGTGGTACTGTAAGTGTGTTTTACCCTTTTAACGCTGATCATTACAGCGTTTTGGGATTTGTCGGACCTTAAACGCATTAACTTTGGGAGTTTTTAAAGTTTATTTTTATGTCTTCAGTAGAAGTGTAACACAATCTTAATGTCTATTTGCATCTCCAAAATGTGAACCTTACACTATTCCAGGGAAGAAAACTTGTGCAGAACATCACTTCTAAACGTCCTTAAGACAGAATTGGTTTGTAATTGGTTTCTTTATACTGTTTAATGTGGCCGTCATTGATGACTAGAGTGGAGTGTCTGCCATAAATAAACTACTGTATATTATTGTACTTGGCAGACATTTCCACATAATATAGCTTCATCAGATTTATTTTTAGTTTTGGATTGAGGTTTCTTACCTGCTACGCAGAAGGCCTGGGTTCAAATCCCTGCCAATGTCTACAGTCTGGTTCTGTATGCTTGGCCTCTTAGTGCCAGTCCAAAGACCGGATCGCTTGCGAGTGTTGAGTCAGGAAAGGCATCCGGCATAAAACCTGTGCCAAGGTACAGTATATGTGCAGATCGGGTGGTCCGCTATAGAGGCTCTTTAATGGGAGCAGCCGAAAGAACATGACTTTTGCTTCTGGCTTTGGTAAATTCCAGAAAGATCATAAAGGTTCACTGGACACGCTATTAAAATTTAATATGATTTTGGGAGGATACAGTGTCTGTGCCAATCAAAACTGGATTCTTTAATGGAGCAATCCTTTAAAAAAAATAATAATAATAAATTTGTCCTCCTTTCCTTCCCCCTCTCTTACTTGTACAAATATCCTTCAAGATATATAAAATATAATGTGTAAAATAAATCTAGAGCTGCACTGATGGCAAATTCAATTGTATGTTTTTAATAAATATTGGCCTATTAAGAAAGTTTTTTTTTAAAGGGGTCATACAGGCCTACATGCACTTTTTTAAGCCGTTTGGACTGAACTGTGTGTTAGGAAAATGCGTACACAACCACTCTACGATGATAAAGAGCCGCCCAGTGGTTTTCTTTTTATTTATTACAATAACATCCCCCTTCTGAAATCAGGCCAATCACAAATGCCTGTCGATGTGACGCCACACCACAAGAGGCCGCTCCTACACTAGTTGATTGACACTGGTGTTTTAGCAAAGACCCGCCCCAAGTGAGAAGACGCTGTCGGCCATTGTTTTTCGCCGCTGGAGCAAAATGGCGCCTAAGCGAGTGTTGTGTACAGTTGTTGGGTGTAATAGTGAACACAGCAGTTGTCATTCACTACCTAGGGTTAGTGACCTAGGGTACCTACCTAGGGTTAGGTATCTGAGCCACTGAGGACGCAGTGGCTGAATTTAGTTTTTAAAGCTACCGTCCCCGCCGATTTACCTAAATGCTTTCATGTTTGCGATAATAATTTTTCACCAGACTGCTTTATAAACGCGGGTCAATATAAAGCAGGTTTTAGTAGGAAGCTGCTCCTAAAAAATGGATCTGTACTAACGCTTCGTGTTCCTGCTTCATCTTTACCAGGCTCGGTCAGTGTAATTCCTTTTACTATGACTCTTTGCAGATCGCCTTTTCTAATAATCACGATGAATGCGAAGTGTAAGTTAACTTATACTCTCATAGAACATGGTTATGGCTTCTTCTCTATGTACATCCGTCTCTATATAATCCCTAATCGCCCGTTTATAATAAACAATGCATTAAGGTGACTGTCTAGTTGCAAACTGTGTACGTAGTCGGAAAACTATATTATGCTTACCTTTGTAACGTTAGATGGTTTATACCGATGTCTGTCGAAGATTAAGAAGTCATGTAAACACACCAGTAAACACATCGCGTCCGTATCTCTCTCGGTAAGCTTCTCCGGTTTTTGTTGTTGTTGCTCGCGGCAGCGCAACAGCCCGTTAATTGATGCCCATGCAGTGATGAGAAAGACAAATCGAGTCGATGCATGTCCATTCTTTTAATTTCTGCGTTGTCAGGCGATATTACAAACTTCCGCGTAGGTTCCGTACTTAAATCAAACCAAAAAC
Organism: Clarias gariepinus; assembly: GCF_024256425.1. Lineage (NCBI taxonomy): Eukaryota > Metazoa > Chordata > Actinopteri > Siluriformes > Clariidae > Clarias > Clarias gariepinus. The sequence goes on from NC_071107.1 coordinate 31,679,354, forward strand.
GACTGAAGAAAACAGGCTCAGGCTCTATAATCCAGCGTTTTCCAGTTTGGACTGCATTACCCACAAAGCACTGCGTTGTGGGCAATGCTTTGTGGGTAATGCAGTCCAAGCATTGCCCGCACTGGACTACACTTCCGTGTCTATACCCCACGTGTGTTGTGAAGACACGCCCCACAGAACTGTGGGGTGGGGGGGGGGGGGGGAGCGGGCTCAGCAGAGGTCATGAGCATTTAAATTAGCATGTACTGTACTGTGTTTTTTTTACACAATAATTTTTAATTAACGTATAATACAAACTTTTCATTAGGACCCTCAAGATCATATTAACATTTAATGAAAAATATGATGTGTAGGACTTTTAAAATTGCACAAAGTTACAGGCCTTTCTCTTGCTCAAGTCTTTAAATGAAATAGTGCTACCTGAAAAAGAGCTTGTTTGTACAAATAAAAATATAAATAAAAATCAGACGACAGCTATAACAAAAGCTATCGCACGCTTCCTCAGACATGTGACAGCTAGTTGATCGGATCTTTTCGAATTGCTGCTTTTGTACAGGAGGAAGGCGCATGTCACATGTCCTCACAGAGCCCAGGATTGGATTGGATTGGATTGGATTGGATTGGAGGGTTTGTTCTCTGTTGATTAAAGAAAACATAACCAATATGTTTTAGTGGCTGTAACATCGCTGATGGGGATTGGATGTTTGTTCTGTCTGTCATTTTATAAAGACGTCACTGTAGATCCTTAGGCTCGAGCTTTGTGAATGTCATTAGGAATTTAGGGGATGTTAGGGGTAGGTTTGGTTGGCATTAGGTGAGATTTGGGTTTGAAGCATAGACTGTTTCAAGGAATAAAACAAAACACCTTCAAACGTGGTATCCACCTACTTATTTTTTAGAGACATACTGCGACATAAAAAAAAAAGACTCATCATGCTGGATGCATCTTTAAGCAAAGCTTATTACAACACTATTAATATATTTTTATTAAATGTATTCGGTTATTATTTTTAGGAGCCAAAAAATGTGGTCTACGTGGGCGATATGGACCAGGGCCTCTATAAATATAAGCATATTTCTTTTGGTGCAGATTTATAAAGAAGAACATTAGATATATTGTTTTATCAGTTCCCCATTTTCTAGACCTGACCCATAACAATCTATTTCATCTGTTGAATCTTGTTTATCCTTCTGCAGTGAGACAATTTAGAGTTTTTTCAGTGGGACATGTTAAAAAAACAAAACAAAAAAAAAAACACTCATCATTCTCTCTTTCTCACGAGGCTCGTCAGTGTGGAGGTGATAGCTGCAGAGTGAGACTCGCTGTCTTTGTCAATGCGCTAGCTGTCGCGGCTGTGGATCTCAGTGTGTCATTTGACCTGCTGTTTGTTTAAAAAAAAAAAAAAAAAAAAAAAAAAGGTGTGACCATGGTGAAATAAGGATCGTTGTAGGGCAGAGAAGTGAGCGGAGAACAACATCCTAAAACGCTAATCACCGATAGATTCCTGCAGAAATTCGGTCTGCTTTCGCCGAGGCAGTGGCATCTCCCTTTTTTGATTCTATGTCGCCGGTATTTTGACGGCTCGCTTCTGTTTACAGAAAACATGGAGGATAATTAACAGAGCAGAAAAGTGAGAAATCAAGAAGGGGGGGGAAGTACGAAAACAAAATGTCCAAAAAGTAGTGGAAAGCTTAGAGTATTCGTCAGCATGATGTCATAAAATTTAATTATTGAAGAACGTTTGTGCTCACATTTTTAAGCACAACACAGTTTAAAATTATATATTTGCTTTAAAATGCACTCGTCATTTTATCGTCCTCGAGGATAAGACCAAATCTGAAGAATTAAATTCAGTCGAATGGATCCAAATTCATTATTCTGTTCTATTTTTCATTCAAAAGTATGTACTGTATGTACTGTAGTTAATTCATTATCCTAGACATGTGTGCTGTATAAATCTCATGGAGATCAGCTGATTTGCAGAGCATATGAATTAGTCATTGTGGTGTTTGTGGAGAAACCTTGGCTTTGAGGTGGAACTCATTAACTTAACTGGGAAAAGTTCCTACACGTTTTGCTCTCATTAAAACGGCAACTGCTTGGAATTGATGCTTAGCTATGCTGTAGCTTAAACTTTACTGCTGGATGTCCATCATAGTGTCAAAGGATTTGTTCAAAATTGATAGTAATTAAATTAGAGCTGTAAGATTTAATTATTCTTTGTTTCTCACATGCTGTTGAGAAAGTTGGGTATCGGGTTTCATCGTTTCTATAGCAGTGCTGTTTTATTCATGGGCCTGGTTGCCAGCCTGATGCCCAACCCTTCTCCTGTCTCATCCGCGGTTTAAGACCAGAAAAATCTGAGTGATTTTAAATGGGCACAGGGTTAAGGGCATTGCCCAAGGGCACAACCAGTGGCGCCATGTTGGTGGTGGGTCTTGAACCTTGACCCTTCAATCATCAATCCAAAGCTTAAACTTTCTGAGCCTTCTCTGCATACAGCATCGAAGTTGAAAAAAATACATAAAAAAAAAATTCAGTTTCATGTATGTTTTTAAGATTTTTTTTAAACATAATTCAATTAAAAAATGACTGATTAATGCTAATTATTATAATAAATAAATTGATACAAAAATTATCTTTATATAATTTGATTTAAATTAGATATTCTTAAAAATATTATTTATTTAAAAAAAAGAATTTATTAGAATGGATTTTATAGATTATATGTTTATTGATTGAACAATGCAATGTAAAAATGACTATTTTATACTAAAAACTATAACAATAAATACTAAATAAATTCATTTACTAAATAAATTCTTTATATACAGTACTTGGATAGTACTGGTTTGTATCATCACTGCTCAATCACATGTCATATTCAGAACTATCCACATAATGTCTGAATATTTCAGCGGCAGAAAACGCAGGTGATGATTTGCAAAAAGAAAATTAAAGCACGGAATCTGTGGCTAATATGTCGGATCCTACAACAGAAAGAAATACTGTTTTGTGAAATGTGTTTCCTCGCCTTCGCTAATATGAACAACTCATCGGAATCCCACGGGACAAACATTGTTCCGACCCCCCATATCACCCACTTTTGTGGTGATAAATAAATCACTCGTTGTCTTCTAAACTGTCCATTAACGGTCTATTTAAGAAACGCTACTACTAATCAGGGAGAATGAAGTTCATATACATTGAAATGACTACTCCCTACACCCTACACCCTACTCCCTGCGCAGGAAATGTCTGAAAAGGGAACTTCACTCTACAAAATTCCACCATTCAGAACACCATGCAACGTCACTTCCTCCTTGCGTTACCATGGTAACACAAGCACCTCGGATACCTGCTGCTGTGGAAATTTCACGCTACGGACATTAAATATAGATTATTTATTGAAACAAAAACTGATACCATAAAAAAATATAAAACGTATTATTTATTTATTTATTTTTACAGATTACTAGCCTATATAATACGAATGGTTTCTTTATTAAATCAAAATGTAAATTATTGTGTCTCATTTATATGATGTCCTCGCCTCGATAATAATTATAATAAAAATATAAATTCTTTTTCGAGTAAATTTTTTTCACACTCCAGCGATATGTAATAACTTATAGGAAATTATCCATTCCCTTTTCCGCTAAACTAAAGATCCGTTGTTCACTCGTTCCCTACACCGCTACAGTTGGCTTTGTGCGCGTGCACAGAAAGTATGTATGTGTGTGTGTGCGTGCGTGTGCGCGGAAAGTGTGTATGTATATGTGCGGAAAGTATGTATGTATATGCGCGGAAAGTATGTATGTATGTGCACGGAAAGTATGTATGTATGTATGTATGTGCGCGGAAAGTATGTATGTATGTGCGCGAAAAGTATGTATGTATGTGCGCGAAAAGTATGTATGTATGTGCGCGGAAAGTATGTATGTATGTGCGCGGAAAGTATGTATGTATGTGCACGGAAAGTATGTATGTATGTATGTATGTGCGCGGAAAGTATGTATGTATGTGCGCGAAAAGTATGTATGTATGTGCGCGAAAAGTATGTATGTATGTGCGCGGAAAGTATGTATGTATGTGCGCGGAAAGTATGTATGTATATGCGCGAAAAGTATGTATGTATGTATGTGCGCGGAAAGTATGTATGTATGTGCGCGGAAAGTATGTATGTATGTGCGCGAAAAGTATGTATGTATGTATGTGCGCGGAAAGTATGTATGTATGTGCGCGGAAAGTATGTATGTATGTGCGCGGAAAGTATGTATGTATGTGCGCGGAAAGTATGTATGTATGTGCGCGGAAAGTATGTATGTATGTGCACGGAAAGTATGTATGTATGTATGTATGTGCGCGGAAAGTATGTATGTATGTGCGCGAAAAGTATGTATGTATGTGCGCGAAAAGTATGTATGTATGTGCGCGGAAAGTATGTATGTATGTGCGCGGAAAGTATGTATGTATATGCGCGAAAAGTATGTATGTATGTATGTGCGCGGAAAGTATGTATGTATGTGCGCGGAAAGTATGTATGTATGTGCGCGAAAAGTATGTATGTATGTATGTGCGCGGAAAGTATGTATGTATGTGCGCGGAAAGTATGTGTGTATGTGCGCGGAAAGTATGTGTGTATGTATGTGTGCGCGCAGTATGTATGTATGTATGTGCGCGGAAAGTATGTATGTATGTGCGCGGAAAGTATGTGTGTATGTGCGCGGAAAGTATGTATGTATGTATGTGCGCGGAAAGTATGTATGTATGTATGTGCGCGGAAAGTATGTATGTATGTATGTGCGCGGAAAGTATGTATGTATGTATGTGCGCGGAAAGTATGTATGTATGTATGTGCGCGGAAAGTATGTATGTATGTATGTGCGCGGAAAGTATGTATGTATGTGCGCGAAAAGTATGTATGTATGTATGTATGTATGTGCGCGGAAAGTGTGTATGTATGTGCGCGGAAAGTATGTATGTGTGTGCGCGGAAAGTATGTATGTATGTGCGCGCGCATTTCATATGTAGTTGTTTGAGCAGTTAGTAGTATATATGTATGTGTGGGTGTTTCATATATGTGTATGCAAGTGTTTCATATGTAGTTGTTTGAGCAGTTAGTAGTATATATGTATGTGTGAGTGTTTCATATATGTGTATGCAAGTGTTTCATATGTGTGTGCATGAGTAAAGTTTGATTTAAGCCCTATATGGCGCCTCATAATTTTGGATTTTCATAACCAATAAAATTATTTTTTTCATTTAAATTTATTTTATGAATGATTACTGATTTTCTTTTTAGGTTCTAACATACAGTAATGCAATTATTCATTTAAATGTTTAATTTATTCATACACGTTCACATCTCATACAAACTTATATCATTCTTTTAATTGTGTAAAGCTGCTTTGCGACAAAGTCAATTGGTTAAAGCGCTATACAAATAAATTGCATTGAGTTAAATTGAATTAGAATGTGCTTTGGAAAGATATAGCTCTGTATCTGTAGAAAATAGTGTGAACAGTGGATCTTCTTGTAAATACTGTATATTTAAATGATTAAACAATACAAGAAACACATCATTTGCACTGTTTGCTGTAGTTGGCAGTATTCTTATTTTTGCACAGCTTTCTTGATCGAGTTGATGGGAACTGTGTGTTTTTGTAATGTGAAATGCCAGAGCAACTGGGAAGTGGTCTTGCGTATTATTCCAACTCTGAGTTCCTTCCCCCATTTACAGGGTGACACCATATCATGGCTGCTCACAGAATTAGAAATAAACAAAGTAAAACGCTTTACCTTTAAATTAGTTATCCTGTAGTACATTCAAGTATTAGCTTTGGATTCATCGTCATATAGCTATTTTTGTATGGTAAATCTAAAAACGCTGACTGTCCAGTGTGCCGTTTGAGGGGGAAAAATATATACACATAGCTTACTCTGAGGTGACATGAACATTAACATGGGTTCCTTTTCCATTTTGAGATGTGCAAATGACCCAATTCTGGTTGGCGTGTTACTGCTTGGGATTATTTTTTAAATAAACTTGTTCATCAGGCTTTTCAAACCTGTATTACAGTAAATCCACATATCTGAAGTGATAGGTGAGCATTTTTCTGTGTGCTAAGCTTAAAAAAAAAGGCATGAGTAGCACAGCCCATAGGAGACACTTCTTCATGGAGAATACCGTTTCTTTACATTGATTTGAACTTTTACACATAATTCACAAATGTTTTTCATAAAAAAACAAAACAAAAACTCGATGGTTTAGTGGTTAGCACTGTCGCCTTGCTACTCCAGGATTGTGGTTCGATCTCAGGTCTTTGTGCATGGAGTTTACATGTTCTCTGGGTACTCCTGTTTCCTCCTCCAGTCCACAGACATGCAGGTTAGGCTAATCAGCGTTCACAAATTCCCTAGACAGACCAAAAAACCCACAGAAATATATATGAACATGTACACTTGTGAATAGAGCATTCGAAAATCACGTTAGACTGAATTTACTGAGAAAATCACACAGCACTAGATTCACACCGAGTGTATATTACGCCGATATTTGGCTCTGCATATTTTTAAACATTTTCCTCCTTCTTATACTTCAAGAAGTCTGCGTATGAACTCCGTTGGGTGTCGTTCTGTTTCTGTTGAGTCACCTGATTATCAGGATTCGGAGGATCTGTGAATGTTTCAGTTGGTGAATCTTTGGGTGGCGCAGTAAAATGTAATGTATTGTAATTCTTGCAAAAGTGTACATTTGACATTGTCTTTTGCTAGTTTTCTGCGTACACAAAGAAAAAAAAATCCTTGCATACCTCATCCTCGGTGCACTTTGACACGTTTCAGATAAAGTCAATTGTTAGGACTACGTCAAGGCTGATGCAACTCGGTGACACAGTCCTGCAGTTCACAGTCTTTTTAGCAAGTCAACTTCACAGACTTTGTAAATCCATCTCATGCAATCAATACTTTTGTCTGAGCCTGGTTTTAAAATTTGCATGTGTTTATTTAATTTTTGTTTTTATTTATTTATTTTTTCCAGCATCTTCTGCATGACTGTCCGTCAGTCATTCAGGTTTACACAATTCCTCCTAACACTCATATGAACATAGGTTAGATTCAAAACTGAACAGTTTTTTTGATGAATTTCCCAACCTCAGCTCGCATCCGTGCTGTCTTTTTGTACATACGGAGGTTACAAGATGATGTGACAGACGAGCAACACAAGAGTGACGTAAAAGCGAAATCGACGTGACCTGCTTTCAGCCAGATTTCAGGCCAGCTTTCCTCTTACCTATTCATGTATTCTTTGTCAGAGCTTTAATGAAGGTTGCTTCTGTTTTGCTGTCCCTTTCTCTCTCTCTTCCTTTCTATCTGGTGTTTTATTTATTTATTTATTTATTTATTTTTATATATAACACTGCTGCGTATGACTCACATTTGGTGAAGAGATGATTAGATTGGGTGAGAGGAAGTCTGTTGGCACACCATGTGCTGTAAGTCTTGTTCTTCAGGAACCGGGTTCCAGAAAAGCGATTGTGGGTCCTTGAAAAAAGCAGACACATGGATATTAATCTTCATGTAGAGACAACAGACCCGTGTCCTGCCTCATTCTAAAAATGGTAGATGAGGGAACACTGTGAGGTGAAATACACTTAGGGCGATGTACATAACATGCCATATGTTTGTTCGCAGGCTGTAACAAGGTTATTTTATTTATTTATTTTTTGTAGGAACATGTTAGAAAGCTTGTGAGATTAATGAGGATTTGCTTGACTGGAGTTTTTTTTTTTCCCCTCTTTTGCGAAATTTATGTGTATGGCGTGTGTAAGAGGTGTGAGAAGTGACATTTAAATACTTTAGAAGAGAAGAGAAGGTTATATTATAAAATGTAATTAATCATCGTTGATTTTTAATAGAGGTGTACCGATTTGCAAATTTCTTGGCCAATACCAGTTACCAATTAAAAGAAAAAAGAAAAAGAAAAAAAGTCTGACCTGCTGATTTTGATTTTAAAGTTTTTTTCCCCAGGTAAGTGTTCAGCGCTTTTCTTATACAAATAAAATCTAACTAAAAATAGAAATTTAACTGAGATGGTAAAGGCTATCACTTGCTTTTTTTGAGGCAAGTACATATGCACATGATTGGATAGTGCTGCTATGATTGGTGTGAGTGTGCCGCCATTTACAGTACATTTTACATTTACAGGATTTGATAGAAGCCCTAATTCAGAGCGACCTACATTTTATCCCATTTTACCGTACATCTGATCAGTTGAGGGTTCAGGGCCTTGCTTAAAAGCCCAACAGTGACAGACAATGAATAGTAGTCCAATACCTTAACCACTGAGCTATCCCCACCCATTCACCCCACCCCTGAGAGCTCCTGCCTGTGAATGGCTGTCAAGAGATTCAAACTCCAGATCTCAGAAAGAAGTTGGAGCGTTTTTTGTTTGTTGTGCCTTCGAAAGCACGTGTACGACCGGCTTAGAAAACCAACCTCCACGGATTTACACCAAAATCTTCTCAAATACCTGTTAAATAACATCCATTGTATTCACCCTGAAACAAGTAGTTGACCGCAATTGACTTTGACTTTCGCAATTGAAATGGCACATTTTAACGAGCATGAAAACTATAAGCTAGTCTTAAAGATTCATTAGCTAGCTCCTCAGACTGCTATAATGTTTAATTCTTTGAACACTATATTTACTTGCTAACAAATTAAAACTATTAATGTGAACAGCACACAGCATTTGAAATGAACTTAGAGTAAACTTGCTATATTGTTTTTTTTCAAACATAATACAGTAGCTATGTGGTAAATGGTGTTGTTGGTCTTTCGGCTGCTCCAGGAACAGTGGCCCATCCAGTCGGCTTATACAAGCTTGGCACAGGTTTTACGCCGGATGCCCTTCGTGACACAACGCTCCCATTTTATTGGGACCGGCACTGCATCCAGTGGCTGGGGTTTGGTCGGCTACCACTGAGCCACCAGTGCCCCCTGGGATATGACAAACATGATGGTGGTTAAAGCTCTATGCTCAGTAGTTTATTTCACATGCAAGATACACAAACAATAACTGTAGGTTATAACCTTACTCATAACTCACAGTTGAATTATAAGCTACTGTTTTAATAGTAGTAGTAGTAGTAGTAATAACAATAATAATAATAATAATAATAATAATACCACATCCCAAATGTGTGCTCTTAGACTCCGATCTGAAGCCACTGAAGTACATTAACCTTCTTGGAACCAGTTGGCTATGACTTGACTCGTGCTTTATAAAATTGCGTAATTGGGTAAATTGTGGTCGTAAAGGGAATGAACGTGGTCAGGAGCAACATTCGGTATAGACTGTGGCATGTAAATGACTCTCAGTTGGCTCAGCGTGTGTGCCAAGAAAACGTTCCCCAAACCATTTCACCACCCTCTGTGTGCATGGATCCAGCCAGGTCCATGAATCCATCCAAAGTCTAAACCTAACTTCTGCATGTCGCAACAGAAATCGACTTTTATCTATCTGCCCATTTTTCCGATCTTTAATTGTCCGGATTTGGTGAGCCGTTCCCCAGTGTAGGCTCAGAAGCCAGTGCTTGGCACAGGAGTTAAAATCCAAAGTACTTTTGTAGCTCATCTGTTTCTGGGTTTGGCGTGTTAAGCTTACTGAGATTTTTCGTGTCGCATAGCTTCCTCTTGTAAGTGGAAATACAAACTTGAACGTTTATGTCATGAACATGTTTCAACTTGTCAGACTTTGGGATTGAAACTAATTATTACTATCTATTACACAACAGCTAGTTCCAGCTGAGTAATCCGATTGAACGAGAGCCATTCCACGAGTGGTGATATAAAGCACTGTATACATCACTATATGTGTCAGTCCATGTGACACATGTCCTAACATTTGTTAATTAAACTAAATGCCTGGGTGAAAAAAGGTCGGTATGAGCCGCGGTACTGGAAAGCGGAGAGAGCAGCTGCCTGCCAAAACTCACATTCAAAACCAGTCAGCCATTTGATAATGTGACATTAATAACATCTTAATCAACACTTTGTCTCCTTAGTAACTGTTGCCAATTTGTTATTCCGAATTGCATACAAGTCACAAAGCTAACTTTAAATTGTTAAAAACTCATACTGACATAACTTCATGTATTCATAACTTAATATATTGCACATTTTATACATTTAAAAAAAATATAGAATTTTTTTTTATTGCAACTTTTGTAAACCTCTTTTTTTTTTTAAATTAAATTTATTGTTATTTTATTTTTGTCTTTCCACTTTAGCCTACAGCACCTTTTATTTTTCATTTATTTATTTATTTTTTGGTCATGAACAGTCATATAAGCATCTCACTGCATATCATATTGTGTATAGTTGATGAATACGTCATGTATAAACTTTGACTTTTTGATTTATTGTATTTGAATTTTAACTTTATAAATTATAATAACGAGCTTCTAACATAAGGCTGAATCCCAAATCACTGTCTAACCCCTGACCAAGCGCACTACTTGGTATGTGAGGGATTGTACACCCTACATAGTGCACTAGCTTTGCACTTAATGCTGTTTGGAATTAAACACTGAAACCCCCCAAAATTAGGTGCTATTCTAAAGCAAAATAAGGTGAAATATCAAGAAGCTCATACATTTCTCAGGACTATGCAGGGTTACTCTTCTCACCTTACAGACATCATAATCTGGTGGTGATAATAAAATGGTGTTTGTAGAACTGTTGTCTAAAAGCGATATCATACTACGAGGGCACAAGTCAGCTGCTAAAGATATCACAGCCATGCTTAATAATCAATACAACAGCACGACCTTAAGCGAATGCACTCGAGGTTGTGCTGTTGTATGCAGTATCGACTGCGGTAACTTCGCAAGTGTCCTCCTGCCTACCACCTCATCACCGCTGTGCTGATATGCAGCATAACAGCACTCCATTTCATGTGCTATCGGTTAATTATCCATCCTATTATCATAATCACAGTTAGTGCTGCTGGGGAACGTGTAAGTGCTTAGCTGTATTTTCACACCATTAAGCCTCAAAAAACAACATACACCGTTTAGGCAGATCACGCAGCAACTTTTTAACAACATGGCCTTGGGCTTCCAAACTTCCAAACTGACGCCTCAGGCTTCGACAAAGACAAAATTCTTAAAGGTTGAGCTTCTTCTTTGTCCCTCTTGACCTTTCATCTTGGTAAACTTAACCTTTTAAAGAAGACAAGTTAAATCAGCGCTCATAAAGACAGACACGCAAACTATTTTCTCTCATATCACACCAATAGTTGTTTTAACCTCACACATAGAGTACATAGACTCACTTTGTTTAATCTATTGAATGGATATAAAATAGACTTTTTTTTTTTTAAAGTGATCCAGAATTGTGTTGTGGAGTTTTACATGCATTCTGGATATAAAGCAAGCGTGTCAGGTTATTAAGGGATTGTAAGCTGCGTTAGAGGAGTCTCACTTTTTTTCCCCCCATGATGAGAGAAATGCTCAAGGATTTGGACAGATTGCTCTCAGAGTTGTAGATGATGCTCTTGTGCTTATATTTCTTTCTGGAATATCATTAATGGTTCACATATGGCCGTAAAGGAAGCCGTGTATTTACTGTTCAATGTATTTATGTAATTGTAGCCCTCGTTCTCCTCTTGCGCTCTCTCTCTCTTTTTTTTTTTTTTTTTTTTTTTTAAAAAGATCCCATGCTGACTTACTGCAGAAGGTTTCACTTTTCGGCATGAGAGCTCGCCTGGCTTTAATTATGAACACGCTCTGATTGTAATTAGCGGTTAACAGCAAACGTTACCCCGTGATTGCATTGTTTTCTTTTAAACAAAGGAAAGACTGATGGAATTTCATTTAATAGCATGCAGTTTTTCAATTAGACCGAGGAGCTCTGGTTCAATGGAGCAAGCCGTTGAGACCATTTAGGAGGTGGAACTGCGATACTGCGTAACCTTCCATAAAACAAACAAAGAAAAAGAAAACAAAAAAAATTATCTAAACACCGGCTCTAAAGAGGTGCCAGGGCAAATAAATGAAAACAAACGTGGAATACTTTTGTCATTCTAGTTATTTATTTCAGCGAGAATTCCGTGATTGTTATCCGCAGCGATTTAAAAAGTTTTTGAACAAAAATTATCTTTTATGTTTGTTTTTTTTGTTTTTTTTTGGTACCTTTTTATTAAATAATTTTTTTTTGTTTTCTTTCCGGCACACTAAATGTGTGTTCACTCGGAATGAATGGAAATAAACGTTAAAGCCAAACCACTTTAGGATGCGTTCAGCCCAGTGCACAATTGCTATGCAGTGCGTATCGGTACGATGGGTGCAATTTCTTTTCTAAGATAAAAACTCATTTGTCACAAGTGCCGTAGACAGAGACGATGTCTTCATCTATTTATTTATTCATTTATGACTCTAAGGCTTTTCTTCTCACGGTCTCGGGGGGGGGGGCATCAGGTAGGAGATTGATACCTGATATGTTTGCTCCCCGGATATCACAGAGCAAGCGAAGAGGGAGTTTTTAGGATCGCTCCAACCTTCCTGGGTGGTTCTTTCTATTACTGTGTTTGTTTTTTTTTTTTTTGCTTTTTTTGGTTTCTTTATCATGCAAACAATGCACTCCAGTCCTGCGTGTGTGGCAGTTACTTTGTCTTTGGCAATTTTTCATTTTATATCTGTAAAATGTAAGCAGTTATCTTAATTAAAAAGCATGAATGTAGTCTTGAATACTTCACCCGAAGACGTGGCTTTCTTTCCCTGGTTGGTTTTCAGTGGTAATTTTTTATTTTTGTATTTTTTTTTTTTGTGGAGGTGGAGAGTGAAAATGAGTGTTTCGACTACTCTAGCACTTTTAAATGGCAGGAAAATGAGAGCGATTACTCAGAAGGAAAAATGTCTTCTTTCTTGGCACTCCGTTCGTTCCATTTCACTTTCCTTTATGGCTCCATTTCAGGCAGCATATACAAGTGTGTACATCGGAAATAGTGGGTTTTTTTTCCCTTTTTTTTTTCATCATGTATCAGCATCTAAAGTTGTGTATCCTGTTCATTTGTTTGATTGATGATTCATGTACTTTCCATTATTTTACACATTTCTGCACCGACTCCATAAATGGATCCACCGAGGACGTTATTTATTTCCCACAGGCTGCTTTTCAGAGCCGTGCCCTCACATGAAACCTTGTTTATGCTCTGGTTCAAGTTGTAGGGCGGATTGGGCTGTTGGTTGTGTCCAGAGATCTGTGATCTTGATTAGTACGGTCTCTGAAGCAGGTGTGAACAGAGCAGGACCCCCAGATGTCACTCACGCTGGGCGAACATGGAAGAAAGGCCAAACCTCTATAGGAGCTCCAAGGAACAAATCAACAGCTCTCCGTGCTATTACTATTGGTTCGAGCTTCATAACCTCAATGTCTCAACACCTTCTCTGTGTGAGAATTCTCGTATATCAGTATTTCCCCAGGAAGCTGGCCAGAGGTTGTCAATCTCAGGGGCGAAAAAAAAAAGAAGAAGAAAAAAAAAAAGATGTTATCTGACCAGACTTGGCTTGCTTTTTCCTACTCCGCTTTGTCTCACTGCTAACTGAGCCATGGCTCCATCTGAAACATGATATCATCGATATCATCTGTGATAGAGTTCTGCAACTTAAGCTCCAGTTATGCAGGCTTGCAGCCGGCCATAACTTTTTTTTTTTCTTTTTCTTTTGGCACGCACCTGATCCAATCAGTTACTAATCACTAACTTATTGATTGGAGAATGACATTTTTTTTTAAATCATGCAGCTGTTTCACATTTTCAATTCGAGAAGAAGGAAAAAAAAAGCTATCCTTTGTCTCTTAGAGTTTTCCCTAATGATGTTTTATTACTATTATCAGTATTTCAATAGGGGTTTCTTTAAGATACTTGGACTTGGTCAAAAATCATTTTTAAATTTTCTTGTCCTACATAGTAGCTCGGTTTATTTAAGCTATTAAAGCTATTGAAACGTAATTTTTTCGCCATTCCATAACAGTAAATGATTTTTTTTTAAGTGCCATGTGCTATAAGAATAAGAGAATAAAGCACACACACACACACACACACACACACAAACACTTACAGGATTTTGGTTTACTGTTAATGAAGCCTGATGTGTTGATATCCAGTTTTCTTTACAAGGACAAAATGACTTAAGTGTTGATCAGCACAAATGTGCAAGACCATTAAATTCAAATTCAGAAACCATTTAGGACCTGCATGTCATAAAATGCCGACATAAAGGTCTATTGGTTTTTACTATGATATATTAAGATCTTCTCGCCAGCCAAGTGTGTTGTAGTGCTTCATGAAGAAATGAATTCAAATCCAGATCCTCTGAAGATTCTGGGAGAGAGAACTCATTGTCATTATGTCGTTTCTTTTCTCTCTCTCTCTCTCTCTCTCTCTCTCTCTTTGCAATAGTTAGCTATAATAAAGGGTACGAGTACTAACCTTTTTTTGTGCACATTTTTGCAAAAACACGGTGTGTGTATGACCGTAACTGAATAACTGAGTCAAATCCATCAAATGTTCTCCAGACACATAAAATGATTTTTCTCAGATACTCAGGCATATTGTTTTATACACACGCGCACACACACACACACACACACACACACACACACACACACACACACACACACACACAAACAGAGCTTATTTTTTGTCTACTGCATTCATAAATTGATGCATTTCAACCCTTTTAGTTTCAGCTCTATATTTTTTCCAAATGTTACGTTGCTTTATAGCCATAAATTTGTGACCGTCCCACCCATATACTGTATGATGAAGGTAGGACGACCTTCCTTAATCTGCTGCGAGAAATTTTTAAGCAGAGATTTGTGGAGAATAGCCGTGTATGTTGTAAAATCACAATTTAACTTCACTGAAACCAAGTGGCCTAAACATGTTCCAGCATGATAATAATGCTCCTGTGCGTGAAGAGAGATCCCTACATGGTGCATGATTTACCAAGGTTAGAATGCAAGAGCTCGAGTGGCCTTCACAGAGCCTTGACCTCAACACCACTGTGAACACCTTCGGGATAAAGTGGAACGCTAACTCCACTCACCCTGGATCCAGCTCTCTTGTGTAGCTGAATGAGCACAAATCCCAGGGCGCTCCAAAATCCAGTGGAAAGCCTTGTCAGAGGAGTGGAGGAGGTTATACTGACAAAAGGGGGGCCTAAATCTGGAACGGGCTGATCAAGAGGGGTAGATCAGGTAGGTAAGTTTAAAATAAATAGATAAAATAAATGCATAGTTAATAAATGTTGACTGGATATCGCTTTCACGGGTAGCTCAGTGGTTAAGGTTACTCTTTAGAAGTTCCCAGGTTCAAACCCCACGCCCACCCAGTTGTCCCTTAACCCTCAACTGCTCAGATGGATATTGAGATAAAAATGTAAGACGCTCTGGATAAGGGTGTCTACCAATGCTGTAAATGTAAATCTTTAATGTAAGTCTTGTTTTTTTTCCCCCCCCTCCCCTGAAACACCATTAAATATTTATTGAGAACTCAATCAGCCCCTGGTCCTTGTTGTTATCGATCAATCCAGGCAAAGACGGCTCTACCGGCTGATAAGGCGACTGACGTGGAACTCCTCAGTGGCTGACCAGTCAATAATGCCATTGTATCACGAGTATCTAATCAGCGATCTGTATCTTTAGCAACCTCTTCAGAGCTGTCCCCAGCAAGCGATTTCAGCGTAAAACTACCTGATCGGTCATCTAGTTCATTCTTTAAAACCTGCAACAGGTTCGGCGTCCAATAAGGGTACGGTCGATCATCTCGCAGCTGTCGCAGTTCCACCCTCGTCGCCCTTATCTCTGACGCTTTTGAGAGATCTCCGAGGACGAGAAGGAGGAGGAGGACAGCTGTGACTCTGAAGCTAAAATGGTGCAGTGTGGCACCCTGACGGTTGCGGCTGGAAGGATAATGGAGTGAAATTGCACGCAGAGCCGTTTCTCAGCACGGAAGCCTGCCTCCCTTTGCCATTGTGTCTGCAGCGTGGCAGGCTTTGTGGGGGCCGCTTGTCTTTCTTGCTCTCTTGCAGGGCGTCCTACGAAGGAGGGAGCGCGGGGTGGCAAGAGCTGGTTTCATTAGCAAGAGAAAATGGACAAATTTCAGGCCTCTGACCAAGCGTGACACACAGGGCTAACTTTTTCATCTCACTTTCTCTTTTTTTATCGGTAACTCAGCCTGAAGCTGTCGACTATCCAGATGGGGTCTGGTAGCCACTGTTCAGCTGCCTTCCCCCAGCACTCTTTCTCATCCTCCTCCTCCTCCACTTCTTGTTCGTTCTTAACTTTTTCTCTTTTTCTTTTTTTTTTTTTTTACTTCCCTGGACTTGTACGGTTGAGATAGTAATGTGGCATAATCCTCCCTGTCGCCATGCAGTCTACCCTGCTTGTTGAGCTGATGGCACAGTGGTTATGGTGTAAGGTGCCAGGCTAGCGCTCTACTTGAGGCTTTTCATTTTATATTTATAGTAACTATTCTTGAATACATATAATAAACTAGAATAAACCAATGAATTAATTTAAGTGGAACCTATGTTTTTTTTTTTTTGACATTTGGATGATGGAGACCAGAACACTTCCCATTGGCGAGCAAGATGTCCAACACAAGCATGATATAGCCGGTTCTTTCATGTTTGACTTTGACCACGTTGCTCCTATTATCTTTTGCCTGTCCTCTTTAAAATTCCATGCTAACAGTAAATTGCGAAAACCTTGAACTACTTGAACTTGTCCCATCAGGAATTTGGAAGGTTTTACAGGAAGGAACCTTGCAAAATCTAGTCTTTGTCAACATAGTGGATTGTCAAGCTGTGATCTGGATTAGAAAGTTTGCTTGACGATGCAACAGTCATGGTGGAAAAGTGAGCGATGTGGCCTAATTTTTTATTTTTTATTTTTTTGTTTTACTCATTTGTTCCAAGTTGTGTGCGCACAAGCCAGACAGAGCTTTTGAGAAAAGTGCTTGTGGCTTGGCAGCTCACACGTCGTGTCATTCGATTTCAGGTTTTTTTTCTTTCCCCGAAAAGCCTGTTTTGTGAAGAAGAATGCTAGAAAAATAGGTTAAACCATCTGCTTTAGTTATTAATGGAGAATAGGACTGGTTGTTCTTGCAGTTTTCTAAGTTGCAGTTGCCTTTTTGCAAGAAAAGTGATTTGCTAAACATCTATTTTCAAATAATTTTCAAACAACTTATGCAAGACAACAAACAGGTTTGGGATTACTTCATCCCATGACCAGTGAAATGTTTTTTTTTTTTTCCCCTTAATTTTTTTAAGTCTCCATTAGGGCACTCTCTCATCAAGGCTGCAGCTATCACATCTTTTCGTTTAGGACAGCGCGACACACAGAGGAAAGGTCTATCTGACTCTTCTCTTCCAAATGCACCCAACACCCAAGATTGGCAGGTGTCGCTACTATCCCTATGAGCATGTTCTTCACCCGAGAAAACATGGTCTATCTTCTCTCTGGACAGTGGGCATCTTTTGGGAATTGAACTTGCGCCACTCGGGGTCTCATTTTCAAAGTTATTTTAAGAATTAAGAATCAATTATTCGTCACATGTTCTGTCTAGCACAGTGAAATTATTTCCCAGGGTCAGCGAGGCTACACCACCTGTGGAGCAGACGGGGTTAAGGTCCTTACTCAAGGGCTCAACAGAGCCTTAACCGGCTGAACCACCACTCCCACATCACTCAACAGATGTATTGATTCCAAATGTGCAAGGAATTTACACACACATGCAGTAGTCTGTAATTGCACATACCAATGTTTATATTCATACCAATCAATACGTCTTCAACACATTGCATGACGATACTTATAATATATTGATTTCATTGTCAAAGCCGAGAGCCAATTTCGTTCTCCTCTTTAAATCCAAGTCAAGAGTTCGCCACGGCATAGTCATAGACACGGTGGAATGGCTTGAAGGACTCCCCTTATTTATTTGCCTTATCTCTTCTTGCATTCTTTCTTTTTTCTTCCCCTTTTTGCTCTGGGTTTTGTCTGTTTGGCTTCATCTTGACGCTGAATTCCAGTGTCTACAAATTGTCCATTGTTGTATCCCCTGGAATGGTGTGTGCAGCAGATGGTACAAATCTCCTCTTTAGCCGTGGGGCTTAAGGATCTTACTTTTGCAGGTATGACCTCAGTTTTATGTGTCCTGTTTTGTTAGCTGAGACACTGACGGCCTTGTCCAGAGTTTTTTTTTCGTCTAATTTAGTTATTCTTAACTCTAGGGGTTTTGACCATATGTTTCGTTTCGTAGTCTGTCTTTTTTTTTTTAACCCCTCTTTCTTTTGTAGTATAACAACAGACAAATGACAAAGCAGTTAAAATAGGATGAGTAAGTATAAGTTTTTCTAGTGTAAACACCAGGCCACCTCCAACCAGTCTTTAGGCCAAGGAGTTGTTTAGTGGCTGATTTTCCTCAGCAGGCCAGCGAGAAAGAGAGCTGATCAGCGAGTGGGTGTTTAGGAACCAGGCCTCAAGGGTTGTTTGTGTAGGCATGGCTGAGCATTTTTATTTATTTTTTTATTTTATATACACTGCTCTTATTGAAAGACCTGGAGGCTTAGGAAAGGCCTTCGTCTGCATGGGCTAGTGCATTTGCTCCATACCCTCGCCCCCCTGCTTTCTTTTCTCCAGTCACTTCTTTTCTTATGGCCAAGCCTTTGTCAGTCACGCTGTGGATCAGCTGCGAAAACAGCTGCACCCCGGAGGAGCGAAAGGGATCGGGCGAGATGTGGAACTGAGAAGACGAGAATAAGAAGCTTGAGAGGCTGCGAACATAGTACCCTAATTTTCGATCAATATCCGTGATTACTCATGTGACCCGTTCAGTCAAAAGGTGAAAACAATGGCTTTACCTTTTAAGACAGTTTCAAAGACATGCGCCTTTTCATCTTTTTGTTAAAAGCGCACCAAAGGCGTCAAAGATTCAGAAGCATCCCACCATGCCCTTAGTCCTTCGAACGAGAATCCTGTCACGCAGGAGATTTTAACTAACTGGTGCTGGTGAATGATGACACAAAGCCAGCATGGAGTGTAGAGTAATCTTCTATGACAAGAGTATCAAATCTTCACGCTGGATGAAGTGAAAGGTTAGAAGTTCGGTGCCTAACTAGTGAAATAAGCGATTTAGGGATTTCACACAGAACACAGATCGTCTGTCTACGGAATTAGGCAAAGGTTTTACAGAAAGAATAAATAAATAAATAAATACCAGACTAGGTGAAGAAAATCTGCACACATTTGCATACATTTTTAAATAAGCGTTAATTTGCATCAGTTTTTCAGAAATGTGTGTGCGCGCAGTGTTTGTGTATGTGTGTTTTCTTTTTTTTTTCTTTTTTATCTGTGAACAAAATTCTCTTGCAGTCGTGCTAAATTCGGTTGCGTCTGAATAAGTGCTTTTGATGTGCTCCCAGAACGAAGCGAACGCCGCGTTTTATGGTTTGTTTTGCTTCCTGGTCTCATGGCTCTGCCGTGAAAGACCATTTTCCTGCACCCACTCACTTTCTCCTTACCCATACCACAGACTCGTTATTGCAAAGTGTCAATCAATATAAGTGCTAAGGTAATAGTCACGTCCTGGTTTCAAATGCGTTGTTTTTATTTTTTCTTTTATTATTTTTACTATAGTGTTATTACATTCCTTTAATTTCTCTGTCTTAGCCAAATTTCAAATTAATTTAGACTCGTACAGACACTTCTGGCTTGCTTTTTAGCAAACTCTTTAATGTTACTGACTTTGATTTTGGTGCAGGTTCGGACCAATGAAGGCGTATGCTTATAAAACCTGCGCACTTTATTCCAAATTCTCTGATATGAGCAGATTTAATCAAGCGCAATATAAATCCTATATAGTTTGCCTTGTGTTGTAGGACACAGCAGGAGTGGAATGACATTCAAGTAATCTTCAGATAACGTGTTAGAAATTCAAATCAATTTAAATGGCATAAAAAAAACCTTTTAACGCAGTATGTGTAGCAGATGCTTGCATGTATTTGCAGAGCAGCATCTGCAAATGAATAAATATGAATGTAAATAACGATGTAACATACTGCTCATAGAATTTTGGGGCATGAAGGTATTTTATTAAACGAAGCTTCCTCGTTTCTGGATCTTGCACAAGTGTATCGGTAGACGATGTCATTGTCCGGCGTGTGTGTGTGCGAGTAAACAACGTTGTCTTCACGCAGCGCTAAAGGTCCTAAGTGAAATCACTTTCTGCGAGTCGTTTAAACCCAACCTCTCTCGGTTTCTTCTTCCGTAGTCCTAAATTAAAAAGGGGAGGGGAGCGGTAGGGATCTTCTCTCACCGAGCCCTGCAAATGAAGGCTCCCATTTATCCTGCTTTTCTCAGCGAAGCGTATCCTCAGGGCCACTGATAAGCGTTCCATCCCTCTCGAAACGGCATGGCACATCTAAGCCTGATTGGGTAATGGTCTGAGACAGAGCATATTGACCCGCCTGACTGATGCATCTCTACTGTTTCTCATTACCGGGTCAGCTTCCTTTTAAAAGATCTTTTGTATCAGCTATGACTGGCTCGATCGGAGAGCCATGCAGGTAATAGCTCATTTGACTGGAAACGATTAAGCCTTCGGATTGATTACGGCCCGTAATGTTGACAGGACGTGAGGTTCTCAAACCTCAGGGCGCAAGAAAGCAACATAAATCTTTAACGTTCTTCCTGGGACGCTCTCATGCCATGACTACGAAGAGTGACTACTGAAGTCCACTTTAAACCAAGCAGCTGAGTTATGTAATCCATCATCGCGGCTAAGTTAGGCCTGTCCAAATCCTAGCATGGAAACGTCAAGGAGAATGTACTGTTTCATATTGATGGCTTGCAGCCTGTCAGCTAAAGAGACATCTGAGTAATTTCTGAATGCCTTGTCATGGTATTAAAACGTCTGAAGGTATTCTAGTCTTTTAAAACCCTTAGTATTAGACTTTTCAAATTTAAATTCAAATTTTATTTGTCACGTAAACAACCATACACATTATGAATGGCAGTGAAATGCTTATACAACTGTCCATGACCTATAATGGAAAGATAGGATAGAATAGAAGGATTCCACTACAACACACACACACACACACACACACACACACACACACACACACACACACACACACACACACACACACACGCAGTGCCATGGTTTGCATATTTGTCACACGTAAATAATTGAGATCATCAAACAAATTTTAATATTACGCAAAGATAACCCGAGTAAATGCAGTTTTTACACGATTATTTTCATTAATAAAGGGGAAAAATGCTATCCAAAAATAACTTGGCCCTACTTAACATTGTTTTTTCCCAAAGGAAAAAAGCCCCCAGATTGCAAAATCATGAATGAACTGTGGATTTATCAAAGCTGGGTTAAATTTCACTTGCCACACCCATAATTATTGCTAAACCTGTTGAATAAAGAAATCACTTAAATAGAATCTCTTATCACAAAAGCTTGATGGCAGTTGTTATCACAAATGGTTAAGGAAGCGAATACTTTTTCACATTTGGCCAGGTATGTTTAAACAGCTTTTTATCTTCAACAAATAAAATCCTTTTTTATAAACTAAATTTTGTATTTATTTGGTGTATATTTGTGTAATATTAAAATTTGTTTGATTATCTAAATCATCAACGTGTGACCAATGTACCAAAAAACAGAAAAAGGCAGATTTTTTTTGGTGGCTATACTGTATGTAGATAGATAGCACTAGAGATAAACTAAAGATAAAAAAAAAGGGTTGTAAATTTAGTCATAGATAGATAGAATTACAATAGAAATACATACAAATAAATAAACTACACAGGATTTACAAATCATTGCTTTACAAACAGTACTTTTGGTATTAAAAGTATAAACCAAAAGGAACTTCTTCTTCGTTTATTAATCTGAAATTTAATAGTTGTGGGAAAAAAAAGTAGCTGACTCCTCAAATCAGCCAGGAACTTTGTTACAAATGATCACTAAGCATTAGCATGCCCTTTTACGATAGGACTCGAAGCACTTTCAAGCAATTACAAAAGACTTCTTACTTTGTTTAGAAAATTATTGCCATTATTCAGCCTGGGGAAGACTTGTAATTTTAGGGAATTCTTTTTTTTTTTTTTTTTTTTTTTTTTGAAAATCATATTTTCTTTCTTTCCCCAGGAAAGTGCAACCTTGGGTAATAAGCGGATAGGAGGATAGTGGAGGTGTTAATGAATAAAATTGCTCTTTTTTTCCCCTCATCAGAGGCTGTTAAAAGTAATTGTAGGGAGCTTCTGTATATGGAAGAAGATTACCACCACCCTGAACGCCTCTGCAATCTGATCCTATTATTTGTCGAGGCTCTAATCAGCCTCTGCGAGCGGATAACACAGTGAGTGCTGTCTTTCCTCTGATTTTGTGTAGATTCATTTCCATCCTAGGCCGGAAATGTACATTACGTATTGATGTGGACAAATGTTGGTCTTCGGGACAACAAAAACATCTTATGAGTGGATGATGGTGGAGGAGTAGCGGCAACAGCATGGTTGCAAAAAAAGTTTTAAATGAAATCCATAGAAGTATACTCAGAGAAAACCTGAAAAGGATAAAATCCCTGGTACGAGGAGGAGAACATTTGAGAAAACCAATTCTTATAGTCAGAGATAATACTGAAAGTTGACATCAGTGGGATTAAACCACCATAGGGTTCCAACCTTGGGGTCACCTGTCGACCTGAGGTGCAGACAGGGTTGCAAGTGTTGCCAGCATTGTTCCATGCACGTAATCTTATTTTATACAGTGATAGAAATTATCATTATCAATTATGGTTAATCATTATTACTAGAGATTAAAATTATTATGATGATTATTTCTTCTTGGAATTATATAAAAAAATATCTTAGAAGTCCAAACCTAAAATGATACCTAAATTGATTGGACTACAATGATTCTGTACGTCCCCACAAACCAGTTAAAAGTATATTAAACTGAAAAGACCAGTCTCCTGAATGCTATAAGTTATAAAGTTTTATCCAGAACCTGACACACAACTGAAATTTAAACTTTATTAAAATAGTAAAAAAAAAAAACAGAACAAATAAAAACCAGCTACGGGATGCAGTGCCGGATAAAATGGGTGGGTTGTTTCAGGTAGGGCATCCGGCGTAACACCTGCGCCTAGTTGTTGTGTAGATCGGACGGTTCGATGTGGCAAAGGAGCAGCTAAGAGACTAACAACAACATTGAAATCACGTCTTGATTTTAATAATCACAATTTTTAGAGTACACACAGCGAACTTTAAATGCACTGAAAGTAAAGCCTCCTCCTGCATAAAATCAAAACAGCTAAGCCCTAGGACTAACAGCTCCCGAGGTAGAAGTCTCAGAAACAGGGCAGTGCTTTCCTGTGTAACCGAATAAAAGGATGTTCAGTAATAGTTAGTCTGCTCCACTCACTGTGAGAGGTGTGCAAGTTCAGGGTTGCCACGGCAACCACACTAAACCACACCACCTTCACTCACATAGACAGACACCCTGGCTGCATGGACAGATCTAAGAAATTCGTACAGCCTTGGACTAAACTGTTTTAAGTTTTTTTTTCTTTTTTTTTTTTCTTTTTTTTGCCCAGGAGAACCTGTTTTTGTCACAGTTTCTCCAGGGTTGTATTGTTATAATAATAATAATAATAATAATAATAACAATAATAATAATAATAATAATAATAATAATAATTAAGTCCATTAGCTATATCCAAAACAGTCCCATGTTAATCAAAGAGTTGGCATATTTACTTTAATGCACTGTGGATTTCTACCCAAGGAAAGATCGGTCACAAGGATCATGACCAGCATTACAAGTCATGTTGGAAGTATTTGTGATCTCAGAGATACGGGAACAAATCGGACAAATGTTAAGCTACAATACAGTACAGCACATACCGGCATATCAGTTTCCATATGGATTTCTACAACAAGGAAATTAAATGTACTTAAAATATCTATTCTGGATGAAACAGAGTCTGGTAGTTCCAGCTTTTACATGTTAAGTCAAAAAAAATGAAGGCTGTGGTATGTGGGACATCAGTGTCCCGTCATGCCAGCGTCCTGATCAGAGAGGAACCCCCACCAGCATGATTGCACCAGCATGCCTACTCACGACTAACCGTCCACTTGAGTTGGTTTTCAACATATTACTACCAGCTGTAATTTTGTCTTCATGCTGAAATCTAATATGGGCCTTATCTCTTTTTGCCCAAAAAGAAACAAGCCACCATTATGAGTCTTTGCACCTGTCTAGATTCTGATTCGACAATGTGGCACATTTTGTTATACCACAGCGCTGTTGAATCAAGCCTCTGCGAGTAGTTCAAGCTAGAACATTATATGCATATCGTCTTTGATGTTTGTTTTTTTCCCATACTTATAACGTTGATCTAATCATCAAAACATTCCTATAACACTTACTGAAGGAGTCTTCAGTTTCGGTGCTTTGTTGCTTTTTAATAAAAATGTAACTTATTAGAAAAGCATTGTTGTATCAGAAATGGAAAAATAATCCCCTCCAGGGTGGTAACGCATCGCACCACTACCGCGTGAATTATTTCCCCATAACACTTGGGAAATTTATTCCATACTTATATTCTATAGGGATGGAGGTGTATATACAGTACATATGGAGCTGAAGAAAGTGATCTCTTGCAGTCAGTAAGGTTATTTTTTTTCTTCCATGCAGTTTGGAATACATCCAATCTATTTCGATGCCATTTACTGTAAATCACAGCTTTCAGACTGTTCTAGTGTGTTCTCCGTGTTCAGGACTCGTTCTATTTGTTGCACGCATGGTCATTCTTCCAGCATGCCGCATGTTGGTTTGCTGGTATTTATTTTCCTCATCAGCCATTATGGAGGTGTCGTCTTATGGAATTGGTTTAGAGAGTGAAGGAACGGTTTGGTGAAGTCCACGCACAATCATGAAGGAGCTGGAATTACAGACTTGCAGTTTGTATAAATGTGTATATGTTGTAGTATGCGAGAATCCTCTGTGTCCTAGGTTTAATCTGGAGGCGCTTACTAAGCACAAGCGCAGCAGCTGAGACAAATGGACCCGGTGTAAATCTAAGTGATCGATCAGCGACCAGCTCTGTTTTGAAAGAGTGGGCAGTAATTGCATTTGACTCTATAGAAGGCTTATGAGAGGCTTAGACCAAGGTTAGGCTGAACAATGAAAGGACAAACCTTTTCCCTTATTTTTTCCTCCGCTGCCAGTTTGGTCTTAAATAAATCATTTCAAATCAGAGAAATATCTATATCTTTTTATTTCCTCTGTGTTGAGTTTAAACGGCTGCATCTGACACTAGGAAAATGTTCCAAGAGCACCAGAAATGATTCGATTCATTCTTTAGAGGAGTCGTAAAGCACAGTAACGTTATATGGGTTCTGAGGTACCGCTGGACATTGGTAATGGGTTTTCTGCAACGTTTAGGACGTCTTTTGCTGAATTTGTTGCATCTGATGCCTCACATTTCTTCATTGTGGCCTATTTTATTCCATTTCGCATCATAATTTTGTTGAGTCTACAAGGAGAAATGCGTAAGTTACTTTACTTTGACAGAAGTTTTAATCTCCGCTACAAAAGAAGGTTGTTTTTCAGGTAGGTTGCCATGGAAATCGTTTTCTTTTTACGTGAGAGGTGTCTGGTTGCGTGCTGGGGAAGCTCTGTCAGTTAAGTAATCAAGTTATTTTTCCACCGAGTGAGAATTCCGAGTGCCTGCGAGAAATCAATAGTGATATTGTGGGTTATATGTCTGCCATATAATACTCCATGGTACTGGAAGTGCTTAATTTGACTTTACCTCTTTTTTTTTTCTTTTTTTTTTCTTTTTTGTACACAATTTCTCCGTAAAAACGAACAAGAGGCTTTTTCTTCAGCATTTTGTTTGATCAGGGTTGAACCGCTAAGGTATGCTCCATCTGGGTATTTGAAACATCAGCTACGTGTTCAATACTTGTCCACGCATTGAAATCCTCCTGTTGATTTAGGAACGTAGCCTAAACGATGGATTATGGATAGAGGCGTTTAGTAAAAAAAAAAAAAAAAAAAAAAAAAAGTACCAGCATACACGACTGAGCGCTTTGTAACACCTGATCCGAGAACTCCATTGCTCGGGAATGAATCAGGCGTCTTCGGGCTAAAGGTCGTCAATCTTTTGTGTCAGATCTCTTTGCTTTTGCAGGATAGGGCATGCCTGTTATGATGAAACAGCCTTCCACACTACACTAAGCATGGAAGGAAAGATTACTTTCAAAGACGCTGTAATGGGTAGCTGTACGGTATGGGGGAGCACTGTACTGTATATACACTATCGGATACAACAACACATAAATACATGCGTCCCTTTTTGTGAGTAGTTCCTAGGGATGGGGGTTGATGGGGGGGGGGGGGTTGATCTCTGACATCCGTTCTGAAATGCATTAAATGATTCTTAAGTGGTCTGGTGTTAGGAAAATTAACAGTGATAAATCGATTTTTTTTTTTTTTACTTCTCTCCAATTTGACCACTAGCCAATTTCCACAAAGCTTCCATCACTCTTTTTTTTTTGCATAACATCTTAAGGCTAATAAGTGCTGATTTGTAGACACATTAAGCCAATTATCTTAAAAAAATTTCAAACAGAGTTCCTGGATATTTCTTAAAAAATGTGCCTATTGCATCTGAGATAAATGTGTGTGTGTGTGTGTGTGTGTGTGTATGTATACACATACGTATATATGTGTATATATAAAATATCTAAAATATTTTAATACTAAATGTATTGCTATACATTATATATTGAGATGTACATAATATTATGATATTGTTAATATTATATTAATATAATATACATCATGTCATTTTGCTTTTCCTAAAGTATGGATTATTATTTTTAAATGACTGTGTGTGACCTTTTTTTTTTTTTTTTTTTTTACTTTTGACTTCTGATCCTGGATCTGTGGGTGTACACATATTTGGTAGAGTTAAATCATGTCCGTAGCCCTGTCCTCTGTCACCAGCTTACTACGATATTTCCTCACGTTTCCAAATCACACCATGATTGTGCCAGGGAAGCCGGCAAACTGCCCTCTGATGACAGCAAGTGGGCAGCAGCTCACTCAGTCACCACATGCGACGGAAAATGGGGGCAAGGAAAGGGCTCCTGTACTGAGGCTTTTGTTTGAATCCGGTGTCTGGCAAGGAGCGACAGACATAATACACAACAAACAAACAACAAGGCTGAAAAACTGAAGCAGGTGATGAGATGAAAAGTCTGAGGCACGGACCCAAAGCTCATGAGAGACAAAACAAATATTCAGCAGTAAAGAGGTAAAAGAGGAACGACTTTGAAACCCTGATTTATCTGAGTTTTTTTTTCTTCTTTTCTTTTCTTTTTTCTTTTTAGACCTCCAGCCTACAAACTTAACATGATTGTCTACTCTTTGCCAGGAAAGATTAATCAATCTGGACTCCAGAGTGTGGGTTTAGCTTTGACAGGCAGGCTGGTTTTGGAAAACAGGATCTTGGCCTTTTTTGTCTTGATACCTTCAGCCAAGGAACGTTTCCATTCCGCGTATTTGCTTTTCCATCAAAAGCATTTTTTCCCCTCGGTAGATCTTTTCAGGTCAGGGGAATTTGGAGAGGTGGACGGGATTTTTATAATAAAGTAGGTGTGAAGGTTTGCCGTCTGTGAAGCTAATGAATGCACGTTTCAGTGCGGTATCAATGCAAACTGGAATAACTCCATATTAATGTGTTTCTGCCAGGCTTCCTGTAAAGAGACGGCCTTTTCTTGCCATGGTCCTGGTCTGTTTGAGTCCAAGCTGAGCTCCTGCCAATGCCTCAAGGTGGTTGCAATAATGAATCAAATGTAAGGAAATGAAAGGATCCAAGGCTGAATGCGGTCTATTTTCACTTGTGGGTCCTCAGCAAAACTCATTGCCCAAAGGAAAGGTTCAGCTGTCTGCTGTAAATGATAGTCAGTTGCTTTCTTCCCCTGCTTTTGTTTCTGTCGCAGTGTATACTTCCTCCCCCTTTCCCCTCTTACTTGGTGAACGAATTAAGGTCTGGAGAACCTGACAGCCTGATCTTAACAGCTACTAAATGGCCTTTCACAGTTGAAGGTCTTTCTGGAAGAGCTTCCATCTCCAAAAGTTGGAGGGTGAGAAAAGCTGTCCAGTCGTGTGTGTTCATTAAGTAAGGGTGAGGAGAAAGAGAGCAGGAGCTGCAGAGGGTGTGAGCTGTGAGTAATAGATGATTGTGTTTAGTTCTGCTCTCTCTGTACCCGTCTCTCTTACTGAAAATCCAATACCTTTCCTCAATTAAGCTTCCCCAGAGTGAGCCCGAGCAGCGATCATGGCTTCATCATGCGTCCTGATGCGGACTCGGCTCAGTGGTTACGTCCGCATCAGGAACGACACGTTCGTATCAAACACATCATCATATTTGCCATGTTTTCATGCCTATGTCCTATTGCCCACCAGTTCCACACTAAAGCAGCGGTTACTTGTTCAATGTTATTAGTTCATGTCATTGTCCTCAAGGCCTTGCAATTCCATTTAGAAAGCATAAGTGGAAAAGGAAAAATGGTTGCAAGATTGCCTCTTCACTCTTCATTCATTTATAAATAAATTAGACATTTTGTTTGTCTTTTTTCGATTGTCTATCGGGGAAAAAAACGACTTTCACATCTGTTGAATTTTGCGATAAAGTAATGATTTTTTTAAAGGTAGCTTATTATTAATTCATTTTTTAATGATAGGCGCATTTTTTTCCATTTAAATTTTAAAGTAGTATTTCTTCCTTTCCAGTAAAAGAGATAATAATGAAATGAAGCCTGTATGTTACCTCAAGCTCGGCCAAATACACCTGTGAAAACCCACTAAATTCCTTCAGTAGTTTTTACGTGAAGAGTGTACAAACAATCGACGAATAGACACAAAAAAAAAACATCTTGACAACCATCTACTCAAGATAGCACTATTTAAATATTACTTATCTTACGTCCACCCAAATTATTTATTTAGCAAATATCTTGTAACGTACAGTAATTTCAGGACAACAGCGATCAATCTTTATAAGTTATTAGTGAGCTAGTAGGGATAGCTAAACTGACAGTAGATCACACATCAAAATCCCTCAACATTCAAATCAGACCTTAATTACTTAGTTATTTCTTTCATTAAAGAAGAACTGTAGTATTGTTTTTATATCCTGTTTATTTTTGAACGATGATCTACTGTAGGTATCAATTGTTATAAACAACAAACTGTAAATTCTTACGTCTTATGTGAAAATATTGTAACAAGTTCAGCATTATGGCTAAAATTCTGTAATAAAAATATTTTATTCTTTTTCTGAGTATTTAATCAGATTTCACGTATTAACTTGGACGATTCATTAATCCAGGTAGACGATATGCCACTCTAGTCAGTCCTGTATTATTTTTCATGGTCTAGACGGCAGTCCTTCACTCACTCACTCACTCACTCACAGGTTTACACCCACCCACCCACACACACACACACACACACACACACACACACACACACACACACACACCAACCAGATTGGCCTGCATTCATTGTGTCTCCTCAGTCTTCTCCAAGCCCTCCTGCATTGAGTGGATTCTGGCGGTGCTCTAATCAATTATTAGACCTTTCTCCTCACCGTGCCACCGTGCCCAGCACTCCAGAGAGGCCTTGGTGTGTGTGCACTCAGGGGATTGGCACTGAATTCACTTCTCCAAGCCAGCTATTAAGTGTGTGTGTGTGTGTGTGTGTGTGTGTGTGGCTCTATCTCTCCTGCTAAAACCTCAGTCTCTTTCGACGATGCCTCCTCTGCTTTATTATCGACACACACAGTGGCCTCATCCCAGTAACCAGATTTACATACAAGGCTCTTCATGAAATCCACTCAAACACACTGGATAGCTTCATGCATCTCGCTTACTCCCACCAACGATTTACTGTTTTTCAGTCCACCATTTCCCATGCTGCTCGGGCTTACCACAGGAGTAGTTTATGTCTGAAGGATAAATCCTCAATTGGTTTAAAGGAATTTTGTTTTTGTGTGTTTTCTGTTCTTTCAGGGCAGGAAGGAGATTAATTAGACAACATGTAAAGGCAGGATGCAGTCTGATAGGAAAAGGAGTGTGTGCAGGTGACAGGTTTGAGATCAAGCTTAACTTGCCAAAAAAAAAAAAAATTAATAAATAAGGGCTGTAATTATGAAGTCAGAGTTTATTTTTAAGTTCCCATTCTGGAATTAAGCGTTGTCAATAAACAATGCAGTCTGACATGGCTTCCTGAGAGAGAACAGGTGGGGAGGGATGACTACACCATCCCTGGAGGAGATGCACATATGAGCAGAAAGTTACGCCTCATTGGACGTTCGTGTATACGTAAAAATGTGCTACTTATGGTCAGGGACCTACAAATAATGAGGTCCTGACAGGACAATTTGTGGACATGGTCGGTAACTGTATGGCTGCTGAATGCACCCGAGTGCGACTGTACAGTACAAGTAAATGGATAGTATAAGATTTGTGACTAGTTGCTAGCAAAAAAAAATATATATTTTAGTAGAACTTTCTTTTTTTAAGCTAGATCTTTCTTTTGCATTTCATTGGGTTTGTACTTTTTTGCATAATTACAAAGTTAATTCTAATCTCACTCACTCATTAATCGTCTATACCGCTTTATACCACATTTACAGGGTCGCGGGGATCCTGGAGCTTATCCTAGGAGACTTGGGGCTTGAGACAGGGTACATCCTGGACACACACACACTTATTCACACACAATAGGTAATTTGGGAACACCAATTAGCCTAATCTGTATGTCTTTGGACTGTGGGAGGAAACCGGAGTACCCGGAGGAAACCCACCAAGCATGGGGAGAAAATGCAAACTCCATTCACACAGACCCCGTGGTGGGAATCGAGCCCTGAACCTGGAGGTGCAAAGCCGACAGTGCTGACCACTATGCTTCTAATTTAGATTAAAATAGATTTAACTTTGTCACAAGGCAACGAAATATAGTGTAAATACAGAATAATTTAATCTAATCTGGATTTGAGTGGTGCAGTTTTATTGTTCATTTGTTAGTCAATTTTTTAATTAATTAAATCATTGGGTCAGCTTTCGGTTCAGAATCGATTTACACTTTAAAAAGAATAAATGTTTCACTTTAAACTTATAAATGTTAAACAGACCAAAATACTGTAGATGATTTTCCTCAGAAACAATTATTTGTTTTTGCAGAAAATAGGAATCACATGGTAATACTCACATTTTGCAAGCTTATCAGTTTTTCTTCTTTTGAGTGTATAGAGTAGCCTATATGACTGGAGCGTGGAGCAGAAGATTGACAAGGAAAAAAGATAACCGCTTTGTATGACGCATGACATTTAAACAGTCAATCAACAACTAAAGTTACATGTCATTTCAATGATTATTAGATACGTTTAGACTTCAAACCCTCTAAGAAATAAAGCCGCTTGAGACAAATCAGACAATAAAGATTAGTGTTGTTGAATTTAAAATTGCAGCAATACACACAAAACATAGATTAGTCTACCTAGGATTTATAGCTCTAGTTGCTTTACACTCTTATTATTATTATTATTATTATTATTATTAGTAGTAGTGGTATTAGCTTCATGTACCCAAATATACTGTGAGGTTTTTAATTTTACTTCAAAAGTCTCATTATGACTGTAAATTGTGCCAAAAGAAAGCAGTTTAAATATTTTAGCATCTTATTTGAGTAACATTTTACTCAAATGCTTTCATTAGCAAGACAACAAACAGCAGGCTTGCATAAGAGAGTCATGTGGTATGAATACATGGTGTGGTATAATACTAGAACTGTGCGAATTAATCAATTTTTCCAGTTAAATTGATTTTCGATGGATTGATTAATTTAATAGTTTTTGATTGAACGAACTTTCAAATCTTAAATTCTTTTAAAATAGGCAAATTTCTTAAACCTATACCACAGTTTCTTGAGTAAATGCAAACCAGGTCCATGCTCTTTGTTTGGTGAGATTATTGTTTTTATTTTTCTATTTAGATTTTATGTATGGTTGGTGCAACACCACTACCTTGTGGACTGGAGAGTGGTGCAAAATTATTATTTTTTATTTTATTACATTTTATTTATATAGCGCTTTTAACAATGGTTATTGTCTCAAAGCAGAAGCTTGGCAGAGAAAGAAAAAGAAAAAAAAGCTGATCTCTTTGTATAAAACATGACATTTAAAATAAAATAAAAAAAATCAATAACAGCATTTTAATGCATACAGTATTTAATACTTTTAGTAGTTTTACTACCTTAAAAGCTGTAAGAAATATAGCTGCTTGAGACAAATCAGAAAATTAACATCAGTGCTATTGAGTCAAATTGAATTAAAAAAAGAATCTCAAAGGGTAACAATCGAGTTGAATCGAATAGACAGTTTACCTCTGGTGTAAATGAATACGGTGTCAGATTCGTACATGGTATTAGTATAGATGGATCGCTGCTATCATCTTCTCCTTGCCGGTTGTTTTGAATGTCCAGTGTGCGGTACATCCGGCCCTTTAAATCTTTAAGAATCTTCTGACGCGCTGCCAAAACAAGCACGTGGTGTGGTTATGAATTCAGTGCCAGTCTAAAGCACTTCTGGCAGCCTGAATAATATACTACGTGTAATGATGTCTGTCTGGACTTATGTGCGAGTGTGTGACAGCAGTTACATGTCAGCGGTTGCTTAGTCAGCCCTGGAGAATCCGCGGCCTAGGATTTGTGGGAACTCGCTCTCTGGCGCTAGTTGTCCGTGGCTCCCACAGATGGGCTTCAGCAGTCTTCACTCATGTGTAAAGCTGGGGTTTGTTGAAGGCACACAGCTTCAGTTGTCAGTCCAGTTCTTCAGTTAGTTCCTGTAGCGTACACTTCTCTAGCCTCATGGGTGGCACTTGTGTTTTCACAGCTGCCTCTGCCGCCTAGAGATGGACACAAGGACTTCAAAGCGCATCGTAAGACTAATAAGGAGGTTTTGTAACCTTGATTACCGTTGCAAGCACAAATGCATGCACACACACGCACACAAATACACACACATAGATACAAATCGTTTTCAGCTTTGTAGGACTGCCAAACAAACCCCTCGTCTTTCCTTCCACAAGATAATCAGGCCTTTCGCGTACGATTCCAATTCTGTGCTGAAAAAGTATTCAGAAAACGGCGTGAGGACGGAGACGCACACAAGAGCGCAGATAACGTGCTATTGTGCAAATGGGGCGCTTTGTCGAGGAAACAATATGCTTATCAGCATCCATCTCACCTTTTTGGGATTTGAAAACCACCATGATTAGCGGACATAAAGAATTTTTGTTTGTTTTTTTCAAAAAAACTAAAGCTTGTTTCCAGAGCGCATTAAAATTCAGCTTCACTTTCTCTCTCTCCGCCTCTCTCACCCCCTTAGGTATTCCCGAGGTTTCAATGAATTTCAAAAAGGCTGCTGGCAGATAATAATTTTAATTTGCTTATTTTTATCCTGTTCCATGAAGATGCGTGGTCTTTGGTTATTGTTCGTAGTCAGTGCGAGTGTGAGGAGACAAACATCAACACACACACACACACAATAAAAAAAATTAACCATTTTGTGCTGATGTGCCATTCACTTTTCAAAAGAAAAAAACAAAACAATTTTTAAACAGTTGTACAGAAAAGGAAAATATGCTCATTGTGGAGATAAATAACGGGGCATGAATTTTCAACAAAACATCTGACACGATGCATTGTTACTACAAAAAAAATATTTAAATTATAGGGAGGAAAAAAAAAAAACAAGAAGCAGGGCATTTTGCGCAGAATGTGTGTTAAGGAATCAGCAGCGAGTGAACGAGCGAGCGAGCGCTTAACTAATTCTCAGAGCTCTCTTTCTTTCATTTTGGCTGAGTTATTTCGACCGTAGGAGAGAGGGGGTAGAAGTAGCGATGAGCTCTGAAAGGATTAAAGTTTAGTCCGTTTGATTGTCTGTGCCTTGTGGGCCTGGTGGGCCGAGCTGGTCCCGATTCAGGGAGTCGTAGAGCTTGAACGGAGAGCGGAGAATGACACAGAGTGGGGCCTGGCCCCTAATCCACCGATATTGAGCTGGATTCCTGGGACGCGACCGCTTTCCGCTCCTTTGCTTCTTGAGGTGCGACAGGACGCTAGTAGAACAGAGGGTTTTTAGGGGGTTGGGGGGATCCTCTGTCTCCTTTGTTGAGGGAAGTTTTCACAGTTTAAGGGCTCAGTGGTCGGGGATTGGGTGCCCACTGGAGTGAGTCAGAAGGTGGAGAAATGGTGGAGGGAGGAAAGGAGGGGAAAGGGTGGACGGGAGAAGAAGAAAAACAAGGGAAGGGAAGAGGGGCAGTGAGCAAAGGCCTCTGAGGATTAGCAACCCAGAGGATAATCACAGGATCAGCTCATATAGAATATTTGTTTTCACTGGGAGGATCACTGCAAGCCAGAAGAAGGAAGGAAAGTGTGATTACTTTTACGGCATCTCGTGAAGGGATTTGTCGTAAAAGAATGTTCTCTAAATGGCGCCTTTTTCTTTTGTCTATATTTTTCAAATCCAGGGTTAATCATTTTCATCTCTTTATATCCACATAACCAGGAACAAAGAGATGAGGTTTATGATTAAATATTGACAGCATGATCAATTATTTCACAATTATTTTACGTTTTTGCAGTGTCGGGTATAATGCTGTATGCTTTTTATGTAGAAATAAAGCTGACTTGCTATAAAATTTTTGAACGTGGTCTTTAAAATTTGTAAAAAAAACAAACAAAAAAAACACAAATTAAAAAGTAAAAAATATTTTTTTCAGTCTAAAAAAAGAAAACCTTGTTATTCTTAAAAAAAAATTGCAACTGTGCTGTGTAGAGTAAATTGGGTAAATTAGGGACTTTTTGTCTTTTGCCTAAGAAATAACTTTTTTTATTTATTTTTGTATTCTTTTATTAGAAGTCACCCTGAACGCCTGTGTAAGTTGAACGACAGTCAGGCGCATTCCTAATCCCTTTACTGTGAGCAGATGTTTGATACAATGGAGCTAAAATGCTAATCCCGAATTCACTGAAATTAATCTCCTAAACTAGCTCCTGCATTATAATCTGCATATAGATGAACGGAGCTTTTGCTTATGCCGCATGGATGTAGGAATGCGAGCGATATCTGAGCGGCTGAGGGTGGCATCGTACCCCTGCTGCTAGTGTGCACACGCGTGTTTGTGTGTGTGTGTGCGTACGTGTGTTTGCCTCGTTAGACGATGACGAATGCGTCTTAAATGGTAAGCGAGCTCTTTTTAAAGAGCAGACGTCTCTTATATAGAAGGGCATATCCTGTGTGGATTGTTCTTACTTTTCCTGAACGGCGTGGCCTTCCCTCCTCAGTGCCGCCACGCTTTCGGTGTGAGGAGATCTCAAATTGAACGAGCATGTGCTGTTCTCGTTAAGTGGCCCGTCTGGATGCCGAACAAAGCGACACGCAAGGAAGTGTCTGCGTTTTGTGTGCGGACAATACAGGGAACAGGTGGAAAACCTGTGACGCTCCGTGTGCCAGCCAGTGTTGAACGCTGATGAGAATGGGATATGCCATCGATTGTAAATGCCACACTATTGTATGAAACTCAACCTTTTTAGCAGACCGTTTCAATCCAGATCATTGTTTTTTTTTCTTTTTTCTTTTAAACATTCACTAATGTTTGGGTGTTACTCCCCCTGAGCCTTTGCCTACGTGTCCTTGCGCTGTTACTAAGAGATGCTGGCTCTGACCCCAAACGTGCCATAATCCGTCTCGAAGAAGACTGCAGATGCTCTCTGTTGGTCCTTGAGCGCAGCAGACAATAAGCCAAGGAGACTGAGAGAAGGACGCGGATGCGGCAAGCATTGTGGAAAAAGCTCATTTCCTCCACTACATCCCCGGCTTAAACGCCGAGAATCCGACTAGACGCCGGGTTACAAATTTGAAAGGCTAAACGCTACCACATGCTCACGTAGGATCATAACAGGGGATGAGACGAAGATTGGACGGGAATCTCCGTGCTGGTCAGACGCCAGGATTTGCATTTAGCATGATGAGGTCTTCACAACGCCAGAGGCATCTGCATGGTCTTTATTATAATTGCACTGTAGTTTAAATTCCCATTCATTGTTTAGGGTTTGTATTCGCGCTCTCCAACGTAGCATGAGATTAGAGTATCATGATTACAATAAATAATATTGTTCATGAAAAATTGGTCGATGTAAGATTTACTATTTTCCAATTCTACACTTTTTTTTATGTTTTTTTGCTCTTGCACCATAAGGAACTGATTCGCAATTCTCTAAATTGTCAAATGTCATACGTCACTAAGTAACTAATTAGATTAGTAATCAGTTACATTACTGCGTTACTTTCTAATAAAAGTAACTAGTTTGAGTACTTTCCCATTGCAGAAAATGAAAACTCCTTTGTGATTCTTATGCATGTTTTTTTAGTCAAGACCTTTATAATTATTCTACCATCACCACTCAACGAAGTTTGGCCCATAAACTACTAATACCCCTATCTCACCTACGCGGTTTCACGTTGTCTGAATAACAGATTACATTTTCGAAAATATAACTAAATAACTGAGTACTTAAATGGCGGATTACATCAAAAAAGTAATCCAAGTTACTTTGTAACGCGTTTCACCCAACACTGTATAGTTTTAGCGCACTCACACACACACACACACACACACACACACACACACACAAACATACGAATACACACAGCATTCTGTCAACAACACAGTTTTATTTGTACACCACTACTTCAGTAAATCATTCTCTGAGTCAATACTTGGCTCATATTCAGACAATTTTATTTCAGCTCCTGCTCGCTCGTATTGCATCGGCTGAATGTACCATTTTCAGTTTCCTCTTCTCATTCACATACATACTGTATTCATACAATATAGTATGTAATGTAAGTACGTCATTTGTCTCGTTTTGTCTCTCGAATCGCGTAATTGTAAACTAACTGTAGATTAATGATCTAGCGTAATGCGTATGAGAATACATTCATTGCGTCATAATCAGAGTGCACAACAAACAAATAAAAAAAAAAGAAAAGAAAAGCTTTCCCGGATTTAAATCGGCATAATATAAAATAGGGTACAGTATATTGATGATGTAAATCTGGATTAATATCATGCATGGGCAGATCCCTAGCTCAGGCATCTGGGACAAGCAGATTATCAGTTTTTCATTTCCAGTTGCTAGCAGACAAACGGATTTAGTATACTGTTGATACAACGCTCATTGTTGTTTTATTTTATTTTACTTTTTTTTTTAATTCTTTTTCTTTCAACAACCAAGTGAAAAGTTTGGTGAAAAGGCAAACTTTTTATCTGAACTGTTTGTTTCAATATAACACTCTTCTGTCGGTTTGTGTGTATGTGTGTGTGTGTGTGTGTGTGTGTGTGTGTGTGTGTGTTTGTACAGTATAGTCATTCTTCACTGGCTCATATCTCAAATATTTTCGTTCACTTTTTCAGATGCTAAACAATATTTCCCGGATGCAGGATATAAGGCAATGTGGAAAACGTGACGGTCCTGAACGAAATCTAGTTCAGTGTTGTAAAAAAAAATATATATATAATAATAAAACTTCTTAAAAGCTAGCATAATGTGCAGTAAGTTTATTTAAAAAGAAAATAGTAGCTAGAATTAAAGAACTCAACATAATCTTTAGCTAACTACCTTTTTACAAACTGAAACTTGATAACATTATCAGAAAAGGATAAAACATCGGCTAAATGGAGGAACATCATTTTTTTTTTCTTTTTCCCCTAGACAGTAGTCTTTTTTTTTTTTTGAGCAGACAAGACTTAAGGCACGAGGCGTGGTACACTCTGGACGGGGTGCCAATCTATTGCACTCACACCCTCATTCACACACTACGGGCAATTTGGGAACACCAATTAACCTAATCTGCATGTCTTTGGACTGTGGGAGGAAACCGGAGTACCAGGAGGAAATCGAACCTTGACCCTGGAGGTGCGACCACTAAGCTGCTAACCACTAAGCCAGCGTGCCACCTCTTGTAAACAATCTGCCTCTTTCACTTTCCGAGATACTTTTCTGCTCAACACGGTTGTAAAGAGTGGTTCTTTAAGTTATTTGTACTTGTTTTTGTACTTGTCTGGCATGTTGTTTGTTTTTGTTTTTTATGTATAGAATAACTGCAATACCGCAGATTAATTGTAGGGGAAGTATACTATGATGAAATACCCGACGTCCAGGAATGCATGTCGCACGGGAGCAGAAACTGATGAATTTAGCAGCAAAAGATTTATTTTATTTTAGATTATTATTATTATTTAAATGGAAGAGAAGCCGTGTTTATCTTGCTGGTTATATAGGCGTCGGAAAGGTGGTATAGACGGCTTCGTGGAGAGGCTCTCTGCAGTCACAAGGGCATTTTGTCACGAAGCCTAGCACGCTGCGATTTTTGCCTTTACTGCAATATTACAGTATAATTCAACACACATAACCCACACCTTTATTAGATGTCACAGTCATAGAGAGGAGGAATAGGAGCGCTTTCTTAGGGATGTTTTTAATATTGTGAGCTGATTTTCTTTGGGTCAAGCAGAAGATATAAGCAGTGGGAGAAATGGTGAGGGATGTAAATCTGCAGGGGAAGAATAGAACGTGGTGTTTTTTTTATTTATTTATTTTTTTTTATAAGCCTAACAGAGAAACACACACACACACACACACACACACACACACACACACACACACAGACCCAATAACAAGCAGCACAGATCCTTTTGTTTTTTCTTCTCTTTTTCCCCCCATCATATATCCATCAAGGCAGCATAGCATCCCAGATCCACCGCGCGCACATCCCTCCCACCCCACCTCCTTCCGTACACATTAATGGGATTGCGAAGTCCGTCTGAGCATTCCGATAATGGAACAATGCGGCCGCCATCTCCGACGATCCCTCATCTCTCTGCCTCGGCGATTGATCACCGGTCCAATTGCTAACTGGAGTAAATTGAATTTAGAGCCCTAACATTGTTCGTTAACCACAGTGCCGATGAGATGGCCATACAGATTAATGATAATGGGGGGTCCGGGATGGCTTACACAGGCAGCCGGTGAGATTTGATTAGCCTCAGACTAGCATGGAGATGGACACCAGCCCTCCCAGACTGTTAGAGGAAGCGCTAAATGAAAGGTCCGTACGGACATCTAATCGGGAAATGTTCGTCTGGGGGCGCACGGGCTCTCGTCTTACCGTAGATGTCTGGCGTGTCGTGAAGAGCGCATGCAAACGAACGCAAGCTCAGGAGGAACACATTTGACTATTTGCTTCAAGCCGAAACAGAACGAACATGCAGGACTGGCATTAGCGCGTGCGGTTAAATACTAAGGCTATTATGGATCTTCACTGAAACGCACACCCGGCCCGCGTTTAATAATAGAAGCCATTATTAGAGATGTAACGAAATTATTCAGAATAAACAAACAAGATATTCTGATACGGTATTAGATGATGTGCTTATGTATAATATATTTTTAAAGAAAGCTTTTCCAGGAAAGTTCACATGGTGTGCGTGTGTGTGGTCGATACCGGAGGAGTGAACCGGGACTGCAATCCCACAGGATGCAACAGAAAGTCCCGCAAGTGGGAGGTTTTCACTTCGCAGGCAGATATGAAGTTTGCAAGACGAAACAAAGACTGCAGTCGATTACCCAAGTTGAATCTGAGGAACTGTATGAGTCAGGATTATTCACACCCTGTGCTGAAAATGCTACTGTTTCCACAGCA
Source organism: Clarias gariepinus (assembly GCF_024256425.1). NCBI lineage: Eukaryota > Metazoa > Chordata > Actinopteri > Siluriformes > Clariidae > Clarias > Clarias gariepinus. The sequence goes on from NC_071107.1 coordinate 31,719,290, forward strand.
AGGCTTTCTTCTCAAGATGAAAAAATCAAACAAACAAAAAAACACCCAGTTTAGACCGCACCTACTTTAGGCTTAAATTCCAAACCAGATCTGGATCTTTGCGAGCATTAAAACAAACCTTCAGTACCTCTAAGTAGATATGCTCCAGTTGATGCTTTACATATTACAATAGGAATATTTATGGAAATATTTAGCCATCATGCACAAACACACACACACACACGAGCGCAAGTCCTTGACAAGATTTATTTGTCGAGCTCCGAGTGTTAGTCACATTGAACTCGCTCTGACCATGATGTGCTGCAGGGAGCTTTATAGCCATCATCCATAACCTTCTCAATGTGCATGTGTACGCCAGTGTGAACGTTTGTGAGTCAGCTTGTCATAGTCATATCTCTTCTTCTTTTTCTTTTTTTTTTTTGGAGCTGTTTTTGTTTTTCAGATCAGACACATGCCAGATTCTCTCCTTTTCGCACTTTGGAGCTGTGGTGCTAATCAGGAGGTACATAAACATGGTGTGTATCGTGTCAGGATCATGCTAATGCGCGGTGAGGTGGGTGGAAACAAACAAACCCTGTATAACCTGGGTCTTTTTAGGACACTAATATGATTATTCAACTTATCTAAAGTTAAAAATTTTGATCTACGTGTCCTCTAAGATAGAAACGTCAGTGCAAGTCAATCCCAGGGTCATCTGACTGACCCTCCCGATTGGTGTCTCTTCCCCCCCATCCACACACACTGTGCACTCACTTACACACACACACACACACACACACACACACACACACACACACTTAATGGTGTTTCGAGCATGAAAATAATGTAAATCGTATGCACTTCACAGTCACCAGATGTCCACCCATGTCTACACTAGCTTTAGAGACTGCCCTTGACCGACACCTTTGTGACACCGACAGAGGTAAAATCCTTTGTTAAAACATCGGTTATTGCACTAGTACAATTCCAGAGAGGTAAAGAATTGATGCTGAGGTGCAGTCGAACTGTTCCGGTGGGTTGTGGTCTTCCGACACCCGGGTGGTTTTCCTTGAGTTTGTGTTTAAATATCATCATCTTGATAATGAAATTTTATTCAAGATGGCTTTAAAACTAACCACAGAAGATGGAATAGAACCAGAACTAAACTCATCCCGCCTAAAGTGCCCAAAGATAAAATGTAAAAACCGGTTGTTTACATACTGTAAAAACCTCAGCAGCGACCTCATTTCCCCTCTCATCCGTTTTCACCACGCAGCATTCAGCATCACCAGTATACTGATCATCTGTCAACACCTTTCAAAAAACGGAATGGAGTGAAAGAGAGGCAAAAAATTATTTTAGGACGTCTGGAAGACTGTTTCTCAAGACTACATTAGAAAATTTAAGAAAGTCTGTCTCTTTGGAAATAGTAATGTAAACAAAGATGATAAGTTCTTACTCTGTACTCTGTTTAAATAAACCGTACGTCACATGCGTGGATATTCGTGTGTATATGTACAAATAAAAATAAAATAAAAGATTTTTATCTTTTCTCCATTTGTCTGATGTGCTAAAAGAGCAGCAGAGTTCATTGTTTGAGACAACTTAAGACATTTAATAACATTCTGTGTTTAATAACACCTTTGTCTTAAAAACCACGACTTTATGTCAGAGCAAGTCAAGTGTTTTTACTTAATTCTTCTTTCACTAGGAGACTAAAATGGTTGAGGCGGATGTTCACGAGGACGTGATGATAACGACGATGTTTTAGACTGTTCATGTATTACAACAAATCTTGTCCAGTCCTCCTTATTTACGGGCAGTGCTCAGTTTAGAGAAGTCGAGCTGATGTACTGTAAACCACTTACATGTGCATTATGTACAAGACAGTGATGTTGAGACGGACAGGAAATGAATTGATTCAGGAGGAAATTTCAGTAGAAAGACCAACAGTTAGTGCGCAAACACACAATTGGTCTTTTAACAGCATAGAAATATCAGTTAGGGGTAATGAAGGTAAAACAAGAGATGAATGAAACAAAGTCCAGATTCAAAACATCCTCTTTGTTGAATCCTCGAATCTGATTGTGGAAGTCTCCAGTTTCATTAGGTTTCAACTACTATTTATTATTGCACACAATAAATTTGGTATTATCTATCCATACAGTACCTGTCTGTCTGTCTGTCTTTTTATTTGTCTCTCTCTCTCTCTATATATATATATAGACTATTTGGAATAGTATAGAACTTTGGTTTTTCCTTTAGACCGTGACAGTTTGCAAAAGGTATGAATAATTTTTAACGTGCTACTTTTTATTCCAATGTGAATAAAAGCTGAGAAAAATATTTTTCCACAATGATGCCTCTTCTACATCATCCTATTATCTTTTGGGAGAAGACTACGTCATTTCCGGTCAAAAAAGAAAAAAAAACACTTGCTGGTTGAATAAAAGTAACTTTAAGTCAGAATTTGCCCGGGATATGAATAATTTCAGGCTTGATTGTGTCATATATATATATATATATATATATATATATATATATATATATATATATATATATATATATATTTATATATATATATATATTTATATATATACACACTTGTCTATCTGCTTCTCTATCTCTCTTTGTGTCTACATGTCTATTTGTCTGTCTGTCTATCTTTTTTTAAGTCTTAGCTTTACATGAAATGCTGTTGAAGAATACACCTTGTACAACTACTAGCTGGGAATCCACATTTTCCCACAGCATTATATTATGAAGTTTAGTTAGCACTGTGGTCGCGCACCTCTAAAGTCAAGGGTTTGATTCCCGCCTCAGGTCTGTGTGTTTGGAGTTTGTGCCCTCTCCTCAGGCTTGGTTGGTTTCCTCCAGGTACTCCCGGTTTGCTCGCACCTAGAGGAGACTAAATGGCGTTTTAAAAAATTGCCCATCGTGTCCTCTGGGATCGGCTCCAGGCTTCATATACAGGATGAGCTGTATGGAGAACGAGTGAGTGTTTGGTAACTAAATAAAAAAAATGTCATCATTGGCAAATTGACATGACATTTATCCAGTGTCGGTGTTTTCTGTCCTCTGAGAGTTTTCCAGAGTGAGGACTTTATCTATCCTTGCATCCATCCATCCATCTATCTATCTGTTTTAGCTTTACACGGAGGGCGAGTGGTGACTCAGGGTTTGCTGCTGTTTGAGCAGACCCTTGAGAAGGTTGCTGACCAGGTTCTCGGGCAAGTCTATTAACCCTACAACCCCCAAACAACCCAGCCATGTCATGCAGTGCCGGTCCCAAGCCCAGTTAGAAAAAAAATTGGTACGTTGTGACAGGAAGGGCATCCTTGAACCACCCTTTCCTCCCCCTCACAAATGCACAAACCCCCAAAAGCACAGTTAATGGACGGTGACAAAGCTGCAGTCAGCACTTTAAGTGAACATACAGTAGTTGCGTGTTTGTGTGTGTGTGTGCATGCTGATGATGCAGAGCAGCTCTGCTGTCGGTGAAGTCTCCCAGCGGTTATAAACACCTGAAGATAAAGCTCTCACCGTTTCCACTGAGTTTTTAGCATTAAAATTGTCATCCGATGTAACCGTGATGCTGTGATATACCACTCGCCAGACATCAGCAGCTTTTCATTATCTCGTCCTACGCACCCCGCACTGCAAAACACACTCCAGCAAGACATATTTCTGCTCCGAGCCTAATGTAAAGAAAGCATTCGGTCCATGAACTCCTTCGTCTGATGTCGAGGTGGAGAAAACTCCGGAGAAAGAAGGACAAAATAGCGAGTATGAGAATATAAAGCAGCATGCTTGCAGTATGACATGGTTTCGGGTGAGTCGGTGAAAGAATAAACATAATATTAAAGGAACAATCCATCCTAAATGACTTGTATATTAATATTTATAATTAACACATGATTTTTTTTAAGGTGGTGTTAAGGTTTAGCTTTGTAATGATATTTTAATCTCAATTTATCAACATGTTTTTGTATGTTTTTACTTGGGCTAATGGTTTCTTACATTACCCACAATCCTATTTGTCTACCTGCTTAAAGGAGTGCTAGTGGGAATTTATGTCTTCCCGAACAGAGCGATGCAGAGCCACTTTGGTCCTCATCTGCACACTTTGCACATGCTACCTAAAGTTTTTATGCCAACACCTGCGTCCTCCGTGTTTGTGATCTAGTAAAATAAGGAGAGTCCATTAAACCTAAAGCTGCATTGCATTCTGAAACTTGTTCTCTTACGGTACTGCGCAAAAGATGTGAGACACCCTTTGTATATAAATAAATGTTTGCCTCTGACAGGGTGCAATTTGTCGAAAGATACAATTAAGAAATTCGTAGTTTATGCAACAACCTCAGCAGCAACCTCATTTCCCCTCTCGTCCGTTCCAACCACTCAGCATTTAGCATCACCAACGTACTAATCACCGGCCTGATCATCGGTCTGATCTTCTGCACGTTTCCCACCGGTTCGTGCCTAAAGTTAGATGCTTTTTATGCTTAAAAGATTCATAGGCCACAGTGTGACTAAACAAACAAAAACTGCTCAGGTACAAGGGCTAGACTGAAGACAAGAGGCAAAAGAAGTCCTTCAGGAAGCCTGAAGAACTATTCCTCAGGAGTGCATTAAAAATACAAGAAAGTCTGACTTTTTGGAAGTAAAATATGAAGATTTTTCCACAGTACTGTATATGTTCGAGTTGACTTCTCCCTTGTCATTGTAAGTATGTTAGCCGTGTCCATCAGAGCAGCGGACAACTCCAAACTTTTCAAAGGAATAATAAAAAAAAAATCCAGCGTCGACCAACAAACCAGAACCAAATAATTCCAGTCTTTAGTCGTGTGACGGCGGAGCCCACGGTCCGGATTCGCCCTTCCTCCTCTTCATCGCCTATTCACAATGCGCTGGCATTAGCTTCAGCTCCGTGGTACCAAATGCGCTCCTCTTTCTGGGAAGCGTGTTGTTGTGTTGCGATAACACGGTCATCTTGCTGCATTAACTCCGCTAATCGGCTTTCAGGGCTGAGTTCAGGCTTTATTTTTTTTTTTTTTGTTTTATTTAGGTTTTTTTCGCTTGTGTTTGCTTGCTAAGCTACCCAAATTCAAATGGCAGTCAGTCAAGGTTAATTTACTTACTGCCAAGTCTCAGAGTCTCACCTCGTCCCTGGCGCCAAACGATTCTCCTCTGCAGGTTTTTTTTTTTTTTTGTCACGTTATGAACTGATTAAAGGGGGAAAAAATTCCAGCAGCTTTTGTTTTTTAAGCTGACTGACGGCGAGCAGAAAACAAAAGCCCCCTGTGCTTGCATACACTCCTAAACTTGGGTGATTAATTTCGTGCTTCCCTTTATCTTTGCCGCCGGCTTTGCCTATGCGTTCTGACTAAAGAGGGTTAAAGAGCACCTTGATTAAGACACATAAGGAGCACGTGCGATTGTCAGCGAGTGCCAAAACCGCTGTCTGCTCATCAGAGCTCATGAATATGCCGTAAATATTCATAGCGTTCTCTGATATGATGTTAAAATAAAATAAATAAAAAATAGGGAGACGCAGAGCTCGTATCTCGCTTGGTAAAGGTTAATGACTCAATGAGGGAATGCAGCCTTGACCTTCCCACATCTCCTCAAGTGGATCCTCCTGACCTTTTCCAGGGCCACGCTAAACATGGCGGCGCTACTGTATCTCGGTCACACACTCGTTGCTCTTCTTCTTTAAGGATGCTTCATGCTCATCAGCTCCACTTGTGCGTAAAAACAGACAATTAATTTTTTTTTTCTCTCTTAGTACTAGCATTTTTTTTTTTTTTTTTTATATTTTACTTAAAACTAAAAAGACCAACACGTAGAACATCTCCCCATTAAACATTTTGGAGAATGTGGAGAACCTAGTGCAAACCATATTTCTATAAGAGTTGTTGTAATGAATGTCTGCGCCTGCTTGCGTTCTTGACACCTGAATATATGATGTAGGGAAAATTGGATGATTTGCAGAGGAGTTTGGTTTGGGTGTTGTTTGTGATGGTGGTGGTTGGGGTTGCGCATGAATAGCATGTGACGTTTTGGACTTCCTCTCAAAGCGAAAGTGGAAGGTACAGTAGAATATTCAGCTAGAAAGCTCAAGCTTTAGACAGATTCAAAAAAATAAATAAATAAAAATCAGCCTGGGAAGCTGCGTCTAGACGACGAAATACAGCGAGAGTAATTGGCTGCTAAAGTAATTTAAAAGCAGAAAAAAAGTTTAATAAATAAATGATTCTGATTTATAGACTTGTCCTGCAACATCATTCTCCATCTATTAAAAAATGCAAAGTTTATTTCACAGTTTAGAGTAGATGTGTCATGGTTATCTCAATCGTTGCTACACGCTTTCATAAACTCAGCAAGAAATCTAGTCCACCTTCTGCTGATGTTTCTACTAGATGCAACACCGGGAGAAAAAAAAAAACCAAAACGTTACCTCGAGTTCTTTAACAAGCCAGAGTTGGTACGGGGTGTTTTACCAGCTGACGAGGAGGCATAATTAGCATTCATTTTTAAACCTCGTCCTTCACTACGTAGCTTGGCTCTGTCGCAATTCCCAAGGTAGCGCATTATTTTAGCGTTGGCTGTCGACACGCAGACCCGTGTCTCTTTATAACGAACGGCTCGAGTCAGCTGCGCCTTCTCGTCCCCGCCGCCTGCCACTTGAGCCGTCATTTTGAAGTATTTTAATTGTCCTCGCTTTAGAGATGAAGCCCGGACAGCATCTGTCCTGGGAATTCTTTAGCCTCATTCGATTGCCACCTTCCAACTGTGCCTGTTGTTATTATTTCTTTTTTTTTTTATTTATTTATTTATTTTCTCCTGTAAGTGAAACGTTGGAATTAATGACCCTGTGGAATTGGCTTCAATTCCTCGTCGGAATAACTCGTGACATGTCGTACACTCAGCGAGAGGTCTTGGGGTTTGTCCAGGCGTGAAGACGGCGGTCTATCAGTCATTTCCAGAACGCAGGCTGGGTGATGTAATTAGCAGCGCTGTTCGTGCAGTGACGTACTCAATATTGTACATCCTTTACACTAATTGGTAGCACTTAACTTGTTCACGTGTGAATTTGTTTAGCCCACGCCCACTTCAGTTTTCAATCAATATTAGACGGAAAAAAAAAGATACAGATAGATAAAGAACCGTACAACGTATTCCCATGACGCCGTGCTTTCGCAAAATTCTCCAACCCATAAAGAAGATTGTTAATGCATCAGTACTTGTTGCGTCACCTCTTGTTCGCATCTCAACCAAAAAAAAAAACCTCCTCTTTTTCTTAGACGAGCCACGAAATTCGAATGCTCAAAAACTGAGAATTCTTAAGTATTTCGCTCAAGCGTGTTGAACCGGAATAATTTTCCTCACCGCTCTTATCTTCTCTGAAATACTTTCGAATCTAGTCCTTTAAGGTCAGCTCTTCAGGGAGCTCTGCCTCCATTAGCAGCCCATTAATCTGAGAGCAGGAGCTTGCGGCCTTGCTCTTGGCCCTCGCGCATTTTTTTTGGCTCGTCTCTTCGTTGCGACGCTTCTCTGCAACCCCAGCTCTCAACCCGAAACACGCGGTAATTTATCCCGCCGAAAGCTTTGCACACAAACATGTACCATGGTGTTTTCTCCATTGAGCCGGATCGTTTCTCCTTCTCGACCCGGTATGAACCCGTTTACTGCACGGTGTGGGAGGCACATCTTGTGCACACATACGCAGAGAAATTCTAAAATTCAAAAAACTTGGCTTCATCATCTAAACATCAAGGCTGTATCCAAAATATACGTCTTTAACCAATATCATCTCCGACTTTAATTTGTCCTTTGAGCCCTTACCAGGGATACAGGTCAAATTTTTATACATTTTTTTGGGTTGCCTGGCATGTTTAAAAGCAAGCCAGCAATAAAAACGTAGAGTGTGACTGATGGTAATTAATATTTGCATTTTATGAGCTGTGATATGGGACTCAGCATGGCTCTTGCTGTCTGCTAGCCAATAGAGTCGTAAGCTAGGTAGGGCTAACGAGCCTTGTCTTCTGAAACGGAGCCAAACCTGTAAATGCACCTGAAGGGTGCATTATCTTAACACAACGAGAGTGATTACGTCTGTTTATATGCTGAGGAGCGTTCAAAGCGGATTTTAATTTCCTTGCCTTAACGCCCTTGGTGTCTTTCTTTCCCGCAGTGATTTATAGAGACTGGCATGACGTGGATTTATTGACGAGGTTTTTCAGGGTTCTGCTCCTACACACAACTTCATTTTCACTTGATGGATTGAAGCCACAGGGTTTTTGTCGACATCATTTGGGGCGTCGCTTCCCTCAAGGATTTGCGAAAGACACTTATGGGGCTCTGTTTATGTATGTAAACCCCAAGGTCGTGTTGCCAAATATTTATCCATGTTAATGGATTCGAAGTTCATCTTGAAGGTTCGGAACAAGAGTTTAATTAGGTACGCAAATTATCACGTTAGCGCCATCTAAAACGGGTGTGTTTACTTTATATGCCAAATTAAGTATGTCGCCGATTAGGTTTTTGCAAAGTCATAGTTTTTTTTTTTTTGTTGTTTTTTTTTTCAAAATTTTTTTAATGTAGTCTTTTGAGTGTTCAGGTCAAACTGGGACTTTTGATTGTGCACAGTTTATGACAGTAAAGACTCCCTTTATTGCTCAAACTTAATCCTCTGCTTCACTTATGCACTTATCTCAGTGTTTCTCATCAGGGTATAAAGTTTTCTCAGGACACTGCCTGCTTTACATCTGAAACGCTAGCCTCACAGGAACTCCTTTATCGGCCCACACATGTGGAAATGAAGCAAGTATTCAATACGGTTCTGTAACACCCATTGGCGCTATATCTCTGTAATATGTTGAGTGTGTGTGTGTGTGTCCCCGCAAATATCCAATCTTTCGATCATGTGGCCACAAGAAAATCATATGCTTGTACAGGATAAGAGTTAACAGCTAATGTTCACATCAAGCATGGATGTTATTACCGGAAAGCTGTTTTAAGTATCTCCTGGGAATCTCATGCACACATAATGGTGCGAAACAACCAAACAAACAAACAAAAAAAACATTTAGTCAGAGGTGGAAATGCCTTGCTGTGCATTGAAAGTACGTTGGAGAACAGCCAGACTGGTTTAAGCGAACAGGAAGCCTACAGTAATGCGAAAAAACAACACTTTTTACTTCTGAGCTGAGGAGGAAAGTATCTCAAAATGTGCAACACATTAACCCTTTAGGCAGGTGGGCTGCAACTACAGAGCACCACATCAGTTTCCACAGCAGTCAGCCAAAAATGGAAATCCAAGGCTACAGTGAGGACAAAGACTGTAAAAATATATATATTTATATATCTCCTGATCTGATCAGTTTTGATTTCTGCTTCAAATCGCTCATGGTGGAGTCAAGCCGTGAATAGCATGAGTCCATGGTTCAAGCCTGGATTGTGCTGGTGGTGATGTAATGGCGCGACGAACAGCTTCTTGGCACACGCTCGATGCCTTAATACCAATCGAGCGTTGTTTGGCGGTTGTAGCCTGTCTGAGTAATGTTGCTGAGCGTTGCAGTTCCTTTACGTTTCGCATCTACTAATAAATATTCCAGCACGATAATGCCTCGGGTCATAATTTCGTCTCAAACCGGGCCGGTAAAAATGACGGTGAGTGAGTGAGTTGTATCAGAGTGCATTAGGGAACCTTGAAGAATAGGAGTTTTGCAACATGAATAATGCAGCTGAAATTTGCAACAAGTACACGGTGTGGAGCAGAATGTCAGAGAGGTCACCACGTGGATCCGTGCCACAACGAATCAAAGCCGGGACTTTAACCCAGTTCGGTGTATTAGATTTAGCATTAGTATCATCAGTAAGGCAGATGAACATATGTTTAAAATACATTACCGTAATATATTCGGTAGCTTTGCTTAAGCTTTATCTTGTTATGAAGCTGGTGTTGGAGTACAGGGTCGGCTCTTCACCCGACTTCTCATCTGTGCACACCTTATTTTTTTAAATGAGCCCTCCAAAGCAAACTCTACAGTCCATTACGGCAGGTCTTACAGCTTTATTTCTCCATCACTGAACGATTAAATCTGAAAGCAGTGTATTATCCGCCTTCCATTGAAAAGATTTTGCCGTAATGGGGCTTTTAATGCTAAATTCTGGAACTAATGGGTTGGACCTCTTTCATTTTAGCCAGTTTAATCCTCATTACTATGATTGTGTTGCATGTGTTGGTCCTTTTTAAACATCTGTTAAAATAATACACCATGAACAGAAGAGCAAAAGGATGTCAGTCTTTCTTTTTTTGTGCGCGCATGTACAAGTGTACATTTAAAGGGAAAACAGGTAAGTAGGGTAATTAAAAAAATAAATAAATAGATAAATCATTGTGATTCATGTGAACTTTAAAATTTTTTTTTTACATTTATTCATCTAAATGAGGCTCGATCTGTTTAAATATTCATCTTATAAGTAGTGAAGACTTTTTATGGAGTGCTGTAGAACTATAAAATAATGCTGGATTATAATTTCTACTGTTTAATAAAGAAATACATAAAGAAAAAAAATGGACCAATGGTCCAAGTCTAATATAAATCCATGACTAGTCAACATTCTGGGAAATTTCTGACTGTACCGTGATTCCCGCATATGTGCAGTGGCACAACGCTGACATCGCATTAGCCTAAATTATTGATTCATGTCTTTACAGAGGCTGTTACTCGCTCGTACGGCGCGCGAGCTCCGCGTCCTGGCTGCGGAGTGAAGCTTTATGGTCAGTGGCGTATAAGCGAGGGCCTCCCCAGTCATAAATTAGTGATCGCACTAATGTTTGTGGTGTAAGTGATCTTGTGGCCTGCCGGAGGGTGTCTTCCACCCAGAGAGCACTCACTCCGCAATTCGTCTCTCACTGTACTAATGGATCAATTTTAAATCTGGCACTGTGTAATCCCCACGGAAGCCTATTGATGCAGACACTTATCAGCTTCTTAGCAGGCGGTTTAACAGAATCAGGCGTAATATTAGCTGGGGTATGGGCGTGGAGTCCCGAAGTGTTGTACGTTTCAGTTATGAGCCGAGTGTCGCGTATGATGCATGTGAGCCTTTCTTTTCATCGTTAACCTGGTATATGATGCACCATTGGTACTTGCACTCTTATTTCAGCCATCTTGTAATCTCATTTTAGTCACCTTGTTATTTCTTGTGGCAGCCACTGGTTGGCCACGGTGTGTGTGTGTGTGTTCTCAGCACATCGTTATCATTCTCTCACCCCTAGTGAAGTGTGACCTCACATGCTTGTTTGTGTAGGGTAATGCCTTTCTTTTTTTCTTTTTTTTTCTTTACACAACTTTGTCCTTGGTCTGATATCCTGAGTGAGAGAGTGCACCTTAGGAAAATGTTTTAATGGAAAGGTAAGTTCAGTGTAATTCACTTTTATTCAGATTTATACACCACTTTTTACTTATAATTTTACAAAAATGTAAGGGTTGGTTTTTCAACTCCCGACGAAGTAGCAAAGTATCTGAGGTAACTTGTGTGTTAAAAGAGCTCACTTTACCATGTTTTCAATCCGAATCCATTTAAAGGAATCCAAAACCAACATGGTATAGAAACGTCTATAGGAAAGTCTTCAAATGATTATCGGTTCCTTCAATTGTATCCCGAAGATCCACCTCGAGACATCCACTGCGTTAAGTTGAAATTAATCATTAATCAAAACCTTTATCCATTAAAGTGTCGTTTCATTCAGTTTAACGTTAGCAGCATTAATGTAATCTCATTTTCCATGACACGGGCTTGTCCCGAGTTTATTTCACTGTTTGGTCATAACCAGTTTAACACTGTGGAGCGATTTATTAATTATGTATACACAGCAAAGTGGGCCCGGAGTCAGTCAGCGAGTCCCTTAGGGACGCTCTTCTCTGGAAGACGTTCAGCGTGGCAGTGTCCTGAGAGCACAGAAAACACAGTCGCGTAGTTCTTTAAATAAAATGGAGCCATCCTTCTGGATGTTCTCTTTTCACGTGACAACATGAGTTTACTGTGCTAAGCTTGACACCTCATTGCCTAGACCCATTTGTTCTGCTCATAACGGGAATAAGAGCTCAATCGGAATAAAAAAAATTCATCGTGTAAACACATTGTGTATCCCATCTTTTTTTTTTTTTTTTCCTTTTTGGATAAATCCAGCCTTCTGCATTAGGTAGATTATTATTTATTTTTTTTACTGCAAATGAAATGGGATCTTTCGGCGGCCCTTCCTCAGCTAGAGACCCAGTGTTACCCTCACAGGGCACAAACGTGTAGAGAAAGTATATTTATTGCAACAGGAGAGGACTAGGGGCAGTGGTCGGTCAAACGATTAAGCCTCTGGGTTGCTTATCAGAATGTTATGTTCAAACCCCAAAGCTGTAAGTGTTGAGCCCTTGAGCAATGCCCTTAACCCTATCTGCTCCAGGGATGCTGTATCCTGGCTGACCTTTGCTTGCTCTCACCCTAATTGGGTTCTGCGGGAAAAAAAAAAACGTATCACTATGCTGGAAGGTACATGCGATGACTTATTAAATTTTAATCTTAATCTTCAATAATGGGATTAATGGTTTACATGGTTAATATTTACCCACTGAACGAGTTATCAAAGGTTTACTGATCTGCTTCCGATTGAGGTGTTTACGTGATACATTTTTAATCAGATTGTTCTGTTCCAATTATACATGGAATATTAAGGTTAATGTAAACTTACCTAGTTAAATTTGATTGTTTAAAGTTGGATCAAAGAAATATTGTCCATCTAAGCGTATTTGATGATCCTAATGAAATCTCCTCTACGTTCTGTAACTTGTTCATTCTGTGCAATAACATGTCTGACCAATTATTATACAATGAAGAAACTCGAACAACAGATTAAAGACCAAATTCTACATTCTGCTTACATCACCAATCAAGGAGTGTGCACTTCTGAGCAAGGATAAGGTCATATGCCAAATGTAAATGTAAATACAAATATGGCACTGGTACTCCTGCGAGAGTTGCGCATTTCTTGGCTCTTTATTCGTGGCTTTAGATCAGCGCCGTAGCAGCGGTCACACTCTAAGATTTGAATCACAAATTTTCTGACACTTCGTCTTAGATTGTCTTTGGCCACAATGACACAAAGTTTGCCACCATTGAGCAGGTAACAGAAGAAGATTTTTTTGTTATGTTATGTGCCAAAAATTACCTAGCCAGATTTGGTAACATATTACCGACTTGGAACATCCTGAACTTGGACACACCATTGCCAGGACCTTTGCATGTTCCCCTTTTTGTGATCCCAACATGTTTGATTTCTCCCTGGTTGGAAGGAAGGATCAGATAACGTGTATCAGTCTACCAAGAACAGCGATGGCGTTGGCTCTTTGAATTGTTTGCTTTCCTCAAGAACGCACTACACATGCACTCCAGAGTGTGATGCCGGCGAGTCCCCGAGGAGACTCTGCAGAGGTGAAACAAAATCCTTTCTCATCTGGAATCGGTCAGTGGACTTCACCTTTAGTCTGTTTAGTATGCCCATGCAGTATCGGCAAGGAGATGCATCTGAGGTTTCGAAACAGTGGTACTAGGAATGACGTTGTGTATAAGGTTTCAATTAATTCCTCTGAAGAGAACCCTGAGTGCACAAAACATGTGAATATTCTGTTTCATCCTTTTCTACACCCTTCTATTTGCAGTGGCTGTTCAAGATATAACTGGCTCACACGGGTGTTTGAGAATGCTAAAATTGCTTTGTTCTTTCCTCACATACACACTTGGAAATTGATGACTTGCTTGTTTTTAATGCAAAGCCCCGGTATCTGGACCTGTTTACTTATCTCAACATCTGTATTTGGGTTTAAACTCAAATTGGCCAAGGACTAACCAAAAATGGGGATTTTTTTCCTTTTCTTTTCCATCCTCTCAGCTACATCGCTCAAGTTTATAATTTGTCTCAATGAGAACATTGTCTTATTGAGTAGTCCCACAGAATTTACTTGTTCCAATCAGATGCTCTGGCTTCTAGACTAGTGTGTCTTCTGTTTGGACTCCCTCATTGTTTTAACATTCTTAGTAATGTATTCATAGCTGATCTATGTTAAAGGATATACAGTATGAAGAAGGATCCTCCTGTTTCCATGCAAGAATCAACATCTTTTAAATTTTTTTCAATTTTTATGTGGGGTAAAATAAACGCGTGTTCATTGATTTTTAAATATACTTATTGCTCGTTAAAGTGTAAAAAAAAAATGTGTCCTAGCTCCAAAATTACAACCACATCAACACGTCCTAGACACTTTTTGGATTTTACCTTAGTTGCACTGCTCATCTCTTTCGACCCATCTTCCCCTCTGTCAACAGAGGGATAATTAAAAATGATTCTCGGCGGAGGCTCTTCAGGACAGAGCGAGCACCAGACCAAGGCGGCCTGTCCTGGGAGACTCATATCCCCTCCTTCGGTTCTGATGATGGATGGATTGACCGTCACTTCAGTGGGATTGCATTTCTGCTCCTTTTTTTTTGGGTAGGTTATCTAATAATGGATTGGCCATGCATATATGAGAGGAATTACTTATGCTTAACTAAGTGAATCAGCCCAGAACTAAGGCCATCTGGCTCATGAAAATGAGGGTGAATGAGGAAGATCCCTCGACAGCGAGTTTCGAGAAAATATTTGTTAGTCTCTGAAATTTGCATAGCATTATTATTATTATTAAATTTTTAGATGTTGTCAGGGCCAACAAAAGTTACCGACTAACCACACATCATCCTGTGTAATTCGGCGGGTTCCCCCCTTTTCGGAGGCACTTTTTTCTTTCAAGAGAGACCTTTAGGTCGTGTTTGTTCAGGTCTCTGGCTTCTTCACAATAGATTTCTAGGCATGCTTAATGAATTCTGTGCCTTATGTTCCTCTCTCTTATGAATGTAATTTGATTAGTGACCTGTTAAGCCTGCATGCGTCGGACCTCTTCATTCGAGTCCATCGGGTCTCCGGGAATTGGCCCGTGTCTTGGCCGTCCACCTCTGCCCTCTCTGTCACGTTGGCACAGAGCGGAAAGACAAGATGATTAATGGCCTGGCTCCCTGTGCCATTGTCTTCAACGGGTGACAGGGACAAAACCACCACCTACCCCCTGTCACATTAGCCTGGCTCCAGAAATATTTGGCTGGGTGGAGTGAGAGTTGTCTGCTTTCAAAGCATTGTCATGTTGCCTCTCAGGAAGCTGCAGCAGTGGCTTGGATCCTCTGGCAGAGCATGATAGTCTCAGGAAGGATGAAATCTATTTCATCCAAATTGGGACCTCACAGGAAATAGCAAGCTTGTCGACGGCCTTTGTCTGTGCATGCAGTGAAAACCACATCTGTTGTTATATTGAGCCTTCAGGGGTTTTTTATTCCCTCCTACATGCCTCAGCAAAAAAAAAAAAGAAAAACACTTCTTTGTAAAACGTGAAACCACCTCTCTGATCAGACCTGTGGTTTTAATCCTGATTACCTTTGGATGCCCGTCTGAACTGATTTTGTAGCTCGCAGCCTAGTGAGCAGACTTTAAATGTTTCATGACCACCCTGTTGCTGTTGTTAGCGCAAGGTCAGTTTTCTCTCTGCAGATAAAAGTATTCCAGCTTATTAATGGGAAATTAGCCCCGCTAGTCTTCCCAGCAGAGTTTTAAACCATTTGAATAGTGCTTCATCCCTTGATTTAAAATGTTTAAAGGATGTGCCCTTGTTAGAAGGCAGAGAAATAATTGTCAGAAGCTAAAAATGAAAGACTTGTCGAACAATTTGACCCGACCCTGACCGCTTGTTTTTTTTTTTCTCTCTCCATGCAGAGCTGTTTGGTATGAACCACATCAATGAAATAAGGGTACATAATGACAAAAGAAAACTCATTATTGGATGCTGAAATTGTGTAATTTAGCAAATTAACAACACGCTATAAAGTTTTAACAGTTGTTGCCAAGCTCTTTGGAATTACACAACTAACAAAAAATATTACCTTCAGTGATTGCATTATTATTCAGGGTAGCCATCTGGGCTGCTAGAAAGCAATATGTTATTAGCATTATCCGTGATAGTATTGATCTGATCATGTCTCTCAATGTATGATTGCTTCATGATTACTTCATGTAGTCACTGTTTAAGCATGCACACACTAAATTTTATTTATTCCAAGAATAAACTCTCTAATTTTTTTGTTATGTATTTCTTTACTGCAGCATGTCGAGTTGAGTTCTCAGATCTGATATCATAGTAACACAATGATTATTATTTCTGTAGTTACAACAGCTCGTACACAAGGACTTGTGTGTATGCAATTGGTACATGGAGTCTGTAGTACAACTGTAGTAATTGTCAGCCTTCTTACATGCGCGGTGTAATAACCCAAAATAACCAGCGACCTTTAGGTCACCGACACCATGTCTTCAATTAAGTAGCAGTTTCAAGAGAGCTTCAGGGAATTCCCTGGCCATTTAAAATTAATCACGTTGAAGTGTTGAGAAAGTTGTAATAATAAAAAAAAAATAAAAAAATACTAATAAAAAGGAGCACAGCAAGTGAAAGAGTTTTCATCAAGCCTCAGAGAACATGTAATAAACTTGTCCCTGCTCAAAGGAGCTCATTCTTGAAGTGCCCTTCATTCTGATGTTTCACACGGAACAACTGTTTGTGTAAGCGAATGCGTGCGGATCAGCCTGTACAGCGGGCTTGACCGAGGAAAATAATGGTAAGGAGACAGCTGTCACTAAGCCGTGTTTGTGTGTGTGTCAGTCAGTCATTTAGTCCACACAGGCCCCGATGTAGTGTTTGTCATCTGGGTCAAGCAGTCACAGATGAAGCTTAAGCAACTAAAAGTTGTGGATTAGAAAGGCTTATTTCTTTAGACTCGTCTAATCTAACACTGGATTGCAATTGATTTTTACCCCCCCCCCCCCAAATGAATGAGTGAATAAGTTGGTGCGCACTCACCACCACCACCCCTCCCAAAGTATTGTTCAACGTGTGATTAGACGTCTAAATGAAGTTTGCTTCTTGATTCGAACCAGTGTATCAGGGGAAAAGAAAAGGCCCCGGCTTGGATCGGTGATCCCGTGAGAACGTTATACTCTGATCGTTCTTTGCCTCACAAACTTGAACTGCCCCTGTAATGTAGCCAATATCCGTAAAAGTGGTAACGCTTGTAGCTTAATCACCCAGAAACGTTATTAAAACCCGAGACTTTTTGCAGGTCTTGAAGGCTTTAATGGATGTGAAAAGAGGTCCGGTGCTTTAGGAATTTGTGAGAAGCCAAGAGAATTGGGAAAAGTGAAGAAGTGCCAGGGTTGTCTGAGTTTTCCAGCCAGAGATATCGTTAACCGTACAATAAATGCGAAATATGAAATAGCTTTCATAATGCTGGGTTGTGTGACTAAAAGGTCCTTGAATCTCCCGCATTGTTGCCACAATGTTTTGTCCTCATTAAGCCTGGTCACCTGTCAGTTTCTACCCACCAGCTCTTTCCTATCATATGACAGCTACTAAACCGGGAGGATTAGGATTTACACGTGCTTCCTGTGATACACATAAAGCCTGCGACACCTGTTTTTTCGAAACTGCTGCTCATGCTGCTTTGTGGAAGAAAATCGCTATCCGCCATCTCCAGCATGCACAAGGTTACAGGAGAGCATGATGGTTTAGCTGCGATTGACAAAAATAATAGCGAATTTCCATCCCGGCCATATCATGCTCTCTAGGAGCGAACAGACGAAAACGAAGGTTCAATCTGAAGTCACCAATAAGCCGCTCGGGTCAGATCTGATTTAGATGTATTATGGTGGAATATACAATCAAATAAGAAACAGCATAAGGGAATATGGAATGCAATTAATTAGTCTCTGGTTTAATAATCTCAGTTAATGAGGGTGAGGAAATGACGAGAGGAAAGAAACCGATCTAACTATGTGTGTCTAAGGTGTGCCCATGGTCTGGAGTCTTGCTTCACTGTTTATAATTGGCCAGTGAACGTTCTCAGCATGTACAGAGCATTTGAGGAAGGCTGGTGTGACTTACTTAATAACCATCTTCCTGACATCATGGCTGTGATTTATCTGATTACTTTATTTGGTGCAACAAAAGAATCTTGCTTTATAAAGGCAGGATGCCTACTGGGTTCTTTCTTAAACTAATTAAAAGCGCAACAAACACAAATGTCCATTCTCCTAAAG